>NC_083718.1:68497966-69191396 GCF_028564815.1 Eubalaena glacialis | reverse complement strand
AACCTCACCAATCCTCTCAGCCTCAAGAGTGTCCAGCCTTATGTCTCATCCAGCTCTGGTCTAGATATGGTCAATCCAGGTTGCATCAGAGCCCCTGAACGGATTTTGTAAGAATTTCTCTCTCTTTCACTGTCTTTGTTTTATGGGTTTTTTTTAAGTAATTTATTTTTGTTATGGGGTTTAGCTGCTTTTCACTGCTGTGTTTATGCCGCTTTACACCCTATTGATTCATTTCCAGAGAGATATCAATACATAGGTTTTGAGATTCTTACTAGTCAGATATATTCTTGTGCGGTGAATAGGGGATGTTGAGTCCAGTTCACTGAGCAGGGAGTAGGATTGTCTATTACATATTTGCTTATGGAACGGTATCTGAGCTAATTTCAAACCCTTGTTTTATGCATCACCCCACCTGATCTTTCCCGTTAAGCAGCCATAGTGTGTTTTCTAAACGTGTAATTCTGTTCTGTTTTGTAATTCAGTTCAAGTGTAGCGATTTTGACATTCCCTCTATAAGTGATATCTTAGGATAAGTGTCTTTTTCTGTTGACTTATTTCACTTAGAGTCATCGTACCTAAATCCACTCATCATGCTGCTACTAGCCTTGTGACATTGATTTCATGGCTGAGTGATATTCCATTGTGCATAAGTACCACAACCTCTTTATCCATTTTTCTCTTTCCTGGGCTATTGAAGGTGTACCGAAGTGGAGATTCTTGTAAACAGAGCAGCCCTACACTCTGGGGTGCCTGTGTCTTGTGGATTTTCAGTTTTCCCAATGTATACGCCCATGAGTGGAAGTGCCCTATGCTCTCTAAGCTGTGTTTATTACATGTTTCAGGACACACCGTACACTTCTCCAGAGTGGGCTGTTGGCAATTTACATCCCCGCCATCAGCGTAGCAAGGCTCCCATGTGTCCATGGCCTGTCCTGCATTTCTGGTTTTTACACTTTTTTCAACATGGCCCTTTTGACCGATGGCAAGCGAGACTTCTTTGTAGTGCTGATTTGCCTTTCTGGATTGCTTGGTTGGCCAAAAAGGGCGTATGCGTTTTTTCCTGAATATACTCAGGAAAAAACGCATACGCCCTTTTTGGCCAAGGGCATCATTGTCGACGTCTTGCCGCTTTTCATGTGCTTTAAAGGCGAGTCGCATCTACCTCCTGAAATCTGTTTCCTGCAATTCTGCCTTGCTTTCAAATCCTCTTCGTTGCCTTCCCTCAATATATTTGTGGACGAGAGTTATCATTTAGAACTCTGCAGGTTTGTGAATTGCAGTGCCCCTGAGCTCCATTTGTCAACTCGCTTGTTTGGGAGCTGGCCGCAAAAGCGCAGGATTGCTTCAGGCCCCTATTCTGGTTCCGGGGGGGCAGGCTGAGCCTGTGGTTCATTCTTCTTCCTGATTGGAAAATAGAGTGACCTGTGCCTGTCCCCACACCTAGAGCTAGTATCTACTTGGTTCCCCCTCTTCCCATTTATCCTCAGGGCCAAATTGCAACCTGTACGAAACAGGAGGTTAACGGTGCTGATTCTCCAAGTAGGGAGATTGTTCGTAAAGCGGCTGGAATGGCGAACCCGAGCACAAGGAGAGGAGAAATGAGGTGCATTTCAGAAACCTTTCCCGATCACACGGTGTACCATCTTCTGGTTTTCCCATGCATGTTTTCGATGTAGGAAGATGCCCTTGAACCTGGAGATTTGGGACCCATGGGACGGGTACCACGCACTATACTTGAAAGGGTCTGCGTTTGCTCACCCAACCTCACCAATCCTCTCAGCCCCAAGAGTGTCCAGCCTTATGTCTCATCCAGCTGTGGGTGTAGATATGGTGAATCCAGGTTGCATCAGAGCCCCTGAACGGATTTTGTAAGAATTTCTCTCTCTTTCACTGTCTTTGTTTTATGGGTTTTTTTTAAAGTAATTTATTTTTGTTATGGGGTTTAGCTGCTTTTCACTGCTGTGTTTATGCCGCTTTACACCCTATTGATTCATTTCCAGAGAGATATCAATACATAGGTTTTAAGATTCTTACTAGTCAGATATATTACTGTGCGGTGAATAGGGGATGTTGAGTCCAGTTCACTGAGCAGGGAGTAGGTTTTGTCTATTACATATTTGGCTTATGGAACGGTAATCTGAGCTAATTTCAAACCCTTGTTTTATGCATCACCCCACCTGATCTTTCCCGTTAAGCAGCCATAGTGTGTTTTCTAAACGTGTGACTCTGTTCTGTTTTGTAATTCAGTTCAAGTGTAGCGAGTTTAACATTCCCTCTATAAGTGATATCTTAGGATAAGTGTCTTTTTCTGTGTGACTTATTTCACTTAGAGTCATCGTACCTAAATCCACTCGTCATGCTGCTACTAGCCTTGTGACATTGATTTCATGGCTGAGTGATATTCCATTGTGCATAAGTACCACAACCTCTTTATCCATTTTTTCTCTTTCCTGGGCTATTGAAGGTGTACCGAAGTGGAGATTCTTGTAAACAGAGCAGCCCTACACTCTGGGGTGCCTGTGTCTTGTGGATTTTCAGTTTTCCCAATGTATACGCCCATGAGTGGAAGTGCCCTATGCTCTCTAAGCTGTGTTTATTACATGTTTCAGAACACACCGTACACTTCTCCAGAGTGGCTTTTGGCAATTTACATCCCGACCATCAGCGTAGCAAGGCTCCCATGTGTCCATGGCCTGTCCTGCATTCTGGTTTTTACACATTTTTCAGCATGGCCCTTTTGACCGATGGCAAGCGAGACTTCTTTGTAGTGCTGATTTGCCTTTCCGGCTTGCTTGGTTGGCCAAAAGGGCGTATGCGTTTTTTCCTGAATATATTCAGGAAAAAACGCATACGCCCTTTTTGGCCAAGGGCATCATTGTCGACGTTTTGCCGCTTTTCATGTGCTTTAAAGGCGAGTCGAATCTACCTCCTGAAATCTTTTTCCTGCAATTCTGCCTTGCTTTCAAATCCTCTTCGTTGCCTTCCCTCATATATTTGTGGACGAGAGTTATCATTTATAACTCTGCAGGTTTGTGAATTGCAGTGCCCCTGAGCTCCATGTGTCAACTCGCTTGTTTGGGAGCTGGCGCAAAAGCGCAGGATTGCTTCAGGCCCTATTCTGGTTCCGGGGGGGCAGGCTGAGCCTGTTGGTTCATTCTTCTTCCTGATGGGAAAATAGAGTGACCTGTGCCTGTCCCAACACCTAGAGCTAGTCTCTCCTTGGTTCCCCCTCTTCCCGTTCATCCTCAGGACAAATTGCAACCTGTACGAAACAGGAGGTTAACGGTGCTGATTCTCCAACTAGGGAGATTGTTATTAAGTGGCTGGAATGGCGAACCCGAGCACAAGGATAGGAGAAATGAGGTGCGTTTTAGAAACCTTTCCCGATCACACGGTTTACCAACTTCTGAGTTTCCCATGCATGTTTTCGATGTAGGAAGATGCCCTTGAACCTGGAGATTTGGGACCCATGGATGGGTACCACGCAGTATTACTTTAAAGGGTCTGCGTTTGCTCACCCAACCTCACCAATCCTCTCAGCCTCAGGAGTGTCCAGCCTTATGTCTCATACAGCTCTGGGTGTAGATTTGGTCAATCCAGGTTGCATCATAGCCCCTGAACAGATTTGTAAGAATTTCTCTCTCTTTCACTGTCTTTGTTTTATGGGTTTTTTTAAAAGTAATTTATTTTTGTATGGGGTTTAGCTGCTTTTCACTGCTGTGTTTATGCCGCTTTACACCCTATTGATTCACTTCCAGAGAGATATCAATACATAGGTTTTAAGATTCTTACTAGTCAGATATACTCTTGTGCGGTGAATAGGGAAGGTTGAGTACAGTTCACTGAGCAGGGAGTAGGTTTGTCTATTACATATTTGGCTTATGGAATGGTATCTGAGCTAATTTCAAACCCTTGTTTTATGCATCACCCCACCTGATCTTTCCCGTTAAGCAGCCATAGTGTGTTTTCTAAACGTGTGACTCTGTTCTGTTTTGTAATTCAGTTCAAGTGTAGCGATTTTGACATTGCCTCTATAAGTGATATCTTAGGATAAGTGTCTTTTTCTGTGTGACTTATTTCACTTAGAGTCATCGTACCTAAATCCACTCGTCATGCTGCTACTAGCCTTGTGACATTGATTTCATGGCTGAGTGATATTCCATTGTGCATAAGTACCACAACCTCTTTATCCATTTTTCTCTTTCCTGGGCTATTGAAGGTGTACCGAAGTGGAGATTCTTGTAAACAGAGCAGCCCTAAACTTTGGTGTGCCTTTGTCTTGTGGATTTTCAGTTTACCCAATGTATACGCCCATGAGTGGAAGTGCCCAATGCTCTCTATGCTGTGTTTATTATATGTTTCAGGACACACCGTACACTTCTCCAGAGTGGCTGTTGGCAAATTACATCCTGCCCATCAGCGTAGCAAGGCTCCCATGTGTCCATGGCCTGTCCTGCATTTCTGGTTTTTACACTTTTTTCAGCATGGCCCTTTTGACCGATGGCAAGCGAGACTTCTTTGTAGTGCTGATTTGCCTTTCCGGCTTGCTTGGTTGGCCAAAAAGGGCGTATGCGTTTTTTCCTGAATATATTCAGGAAAAAACGCATACGCCCTTTTTGGCCAAGGGCATCATTGTCGACGTTTTGCCGCTTTTCATGTGCTTTAAAGGCGAGTCGCATCTACCTCCTGAAATCTGTTTCCTGCAACTCTGCCTTGCTTTCAAATCCTCTTCGTTGCCTTCCCTAAATATATTTGTGGACGAGAGTTATCATTTAGAACTCTGCAGGTTTGTGAATTGCAGTGCCCCTGAGCTCCATGTGTCAACTCGCTTGTTTGGGAGCTGGCCGCAAAAGCGCAGGATTGCTTCAGGCCGTATTCTGGTTCCGGGGGGGCAGGCTGAGCCTGTGGTTCATTCTTCTTCCTGATGGGAAAATAGAGTGACCTGTGCCTGTCCCAACACCTAGAGTTAGTCTCTACTTGGTACCCCCTCTTCCCGTTCATCCTCAGGCTAAATTGCAACCTGTACGAAACAGGAGGTTAACGGTGCTGATTCTCCAAGTAGGGAGATTGTTCGTAAAGCGGCTGGAATGGCGAACCCGAGCACAAGGAGAGGAGAAATGAGGTGTATTTCAGAAACCTTTCCCTATCACAAGGTGTACCATCTTCTGGGTTTCCCATGCATGTTTTCGACGTAGGAAGATGCCCTTGAACCTGGAGATTTGGGACCCATGGGAAGGGTACCATGCACTATTACTTGAAAGGGTCTGCGTTTGCTCACCCAACCTCACCAATCCTCTCAGCCCCAAGAGTGTCCAGCCTTATGTCTCATCCAGCTGTGGGTGTAGATATGGTCAATCCAGGTTGCATCAGAGCCCCTGAACGGATTTTGTAAGAATTTCTCTCTCTTTCACTGTCTTTGTTTTATGGGTTTATTTTAAAGTAATTTATTTTTGTTATGGGGTTTAGCTGCTTTTCACTGCTGTGTTTATGCCGCTTTACACCATATTGATTCATTTCCAGAGAGATATCAATACATAGGTTTTCAGATTCTTACTAGTCAGATATATTCTTGTGCGGTGAATAGGGGATGTTGAGTCCAGTTCACTGAGCAGGGAGTAGGTTTGTCTATTACATATTTGGCTTATGGAACGGTATCTGAGCTAATTTCAAACCCTTGTTTTATGCATCACCCCACCTGATCTTTCCCGTTAAGCAGCCATAGTGTGTTTTCTAAACGTGTGATTCTGTTCTGTTTTGTAATTCAGTTCAAGTGTAGCGATTTTGACATTCCCTCTATAAGTGATATCTTAGGATAAGTGTCTTTTTCTGTGTGACTTATTTCACTTAGATTTATCGTACCTAAATCCACTCGTCATGCTGCTACTAGCCTTGTGACATTGATTTCATGGCTGAGTGATATTCCATTGTGCATAAGTACCACAACCTCTTTATCCATTTTTCTCTTTCCTGGGCTATTGAAGGTGTTCCGAAGTGGAGATTCTTGTAAACAGAGCAGCCCTACACTTTGGTGTGCCTTTGTCTTGTGGATATTCAGTTTTCCCAATGTATACGCCCATGAGTGGAAGTGCCCTATGCTCTCTAAGCTGTGTTTATTACATGTTTCAGGACACACCGTACACTTCTCCAGAGTGGCTGTTGGCAATTTACATCCTGCCCATCAGCGTAGCAAGGCTCCCATGTGTCCATGGCCTGTCCTGCATTTCTGGTTTTTACACTTTTTTCAGCATGGCCCTTTTGACCGATGGCAAGCGAGACTTCTTTGTAGTGCTGATTTGCCTTTCCGGCTTGCTTGGTTGGCCAAAAAGGGCGTATGCGTTTTTTCCTGAATATATTCAGGAAAAAACGCATACGCCCTTTTTGGCCAAGGGCATCATTGTCGACGTTTTGCCGTTTTTCATGTGCTTTAAAGGCGAGTCGAATCTACCTCCTGAAATCTGTTTCCTGCAATTCTGACTTGCTTTCAAATCCTCTTCGTTGCCTTCCCTCAATATATTTGTGGACGAGAGTTATCATTTATAACTCTACAGGTTTGTGAATTGCAGTGCCCCTGAGCTCCATTTGTCAACTCGCTTGTTTGGGAGCTGGCCGCAAAAGCGCAGGATTGCTTCAGGCCCTATTCTGGTTCCGGGGGGGCAGGCTGAGCCTGTGGTTCATTCTTCTTCCTGATGAGAAAATAGAGTGACCTGTGCCTGTCCCAACACCTAGAGTTAGTCTCTCCTTGGTACCCCCTCTTCCCGTTCATCCTCAGGCCAAATTGCAACCTGTACGAAACAGGAGGTTAACGGTGCTGATTCTCCAAGTAGGGAGATTGTTCGTAAAGCGGCTGGAATGGAGAACCTGAGCACAAGGAGAGGAGAAATGAGGTGCATTTCAGAAACCTTTCCCGATCACACGGTGTACCATCTTCTGGGTTTCCCATGCATGTTTTCGATGTAGGAAGATGCCCTTGAACCTGGAGATTTGGGACCCATGGGAAGGGTACCACGCACTATTACTTGAAAGGGTCTGCGTTTGCTCACCCAACCTCACCAATCCTCTCAGCCCCAAGAGTGTCCAGCCTTATGTCTCATCCAGCTGTGGGTGTAGATATGGTCAATCCAGGTTGCATCAGAGCCCCTGAACGGATTTTGTAAGAATTTCTCTCTCTTTCACTGTCTTTGTTTTATGGGTTTTTTTTAAAGTAATTTATTTTTGTTATGGGGTTTAGCTGCTTTTCACTGCTGTGTTTATGCCGCTTTACACCCTATTGATTCATTTACAGAGAGATATCAATACATAGGTTTTAAGATTCTTACTAGTCAGATATATTCTTGTGCAGTGAATAGGGGATGTTGAGTCCAGTTCACTGAGCAGGGAGTAGGTTTGTCTATTACATATTTGGCTTATGGAATGGTATCTGAGCTAATTTCAAACCCTTGTTTTATGCATCACCCCACCTGATCTTTCCCGTTAAGCAGCCATAGTGTGTTTTCTAAACGTGTGATTCTGTTCTGTATTGTAATTCAGTTCAAGTGTAGCGATTTTGACATTCCCTCTATAAGTGATATCTTAGGATAAGTGTCTTTTTCTGTGTGACTTATTTCACTTAGAGTCATCGTACCTAAATCCACTCATCATGCTTCTACTAGCCTTGTGACATTGATTTCATGGCTGAGTGATATTCCATTGTGCATAAGTACCACAACCTCTTTATCCATTTTTCTCTTTCCTGGGCTATTGAAGGTGTACCGAAGTGGAGATTCTTGTAAACAGAGCAGCCCTACACTCTGGGGTGCCTGTGTCTTGTGGATTTTCAGTTTTCCCAATGTATACGCCCATGAGTGGAAGTGCCCTATGCTCTCTAAGCTGTGTTTATTACATGTTTCAGGACACACCGTACACTTCTCCAGAGTGGCTGTTGGCAATTTACATCCCGCCCATCAGCGTAGCAAGGCTCCCATGTGTCCATGGCCTGTCCTGCATTTCTGGTTTTTACACTTTTTTCAGCATGGCCCTTTTGACCGATGGCAAGCGAGACTTCTTTGTAGTGCTGATTTGCCTTTCCGGCTTGCTTGGTTGGCCAAAAAGGGCGTATGCGTTTTTTCCTGAATATATTCAGAAAAAAACGCATACGCCCTTTTTGGCCAAGGGCATCATTGTCGACGTTTTGCCGCTTTTCATGTGCTTTAAAGGCGAGTCGAATCTACCTCCTGAAATCTGTTTCCTGCAATTCTGCCTTGCTTTCAAATCCTCTTCGTTGCCTTCCCTCAATATATTTGTGGACGAGAGTTATCATTTAGAACTCTGCAGGTTTGTGAATTGCAGTGCCCCTGAGCTCCATTTGTCAACTCGCTTGTTTGGGAGCTGGCCGCAAAAGCGCAGGATTGCTTCAGGCCCTATTCTGGTTCCGGGGGGGCAGGCTGAGCCTGTGGTTCATTCTTCTTCCTGATGGGAAAATAGAGTGACCTGTGCCTGTCCCAACACCTAGAGTTAGTCTCTCCTTGGTACCCCCTCTTCCCGTTCATCCTCAGGCCAAATTGCAACCTGTACGAAACAGGAGGTTAACGGTGCTGATTCTCCAAGTAGGGAGATTGTTCGTAAAGCGGCTGGAATGGCGAACCCGAGCACAAGGAGAGGAGAAATGAGGTGCATTTCAGAAACCTTTCCCGATCACACGGTGTACCATCTTCTGGGTTTCCCATGCATGTTTTCGATGTAGGAAGATGCCCTTGAACCTGGAGATTTGGGACCCATGGGACGGGTACCACGCACTATTACTTGAAAGGGTCTGCGTTTGCTCACCCAACCTCACCAATCCTCTCAGCCCCAAGAGTGTCCAGCCTTATGTCTCATCCAGCTGTGGGTGTAGATATGGTCAATCCAGGTTGCATCAGAGCCCCTGAACGGATTTTGTAAGAATTTCTCTCTCTTTCACTGTCTTTGTTTTATGGGTTTTTTTAAAAGTAATTTATTTTTGTTATGGGGTTTAGCTGCTTTTCACTGCTGTGTTTATGCCGCTTTACACCCTATTGATTCACTTCCAGAGAGATATCAATACATAGGTTTTAAGATTCTTACTAGTCAGATATACTCTTGTGCGGTGAATAGGGAAGGTTGAGTACAGTTCACTGAGCAGGGAATAGGTTTGTCTATTACATATTTGGCTTATGGAATGGTATCTGAGCTAATTTCAAACCCTTGTTTTATGCATCACCCCACCTGATCTTTCCCGTTAAGCAGCCATAGTGTGTTTTCTAAACGTGTGACTCTGTTCTGTTTTGTAATTCAGTTCAAGTGTAGCGATTTTGACATTGCCTCTATAAGTGATATCTTAGGATAAGTGTCTTTTTCTGTGTGACTTATTTCACTTAGAGTCATCGTACCTAAATCCACTCGTCATGCTGCTACTAGCCTTGTGACACTGATTTCATGGCTGAGTGATATTCCATTGTGCATAAGTACCACAACCTCTTTATCCATTTTTCTCTTTCCTGGGCTATTGAAGGTGTACCGAAGTGGAGATTCTTGTAAACAGAGCAGCCCTAAACTTTGGTGTGCCTTTGTCTTGTGGATTTTCAGTTTACCCAATGTATACGCCCATGAGTGGAAGTGCCCAATGCTCTCTATGCTGTGTTTATTACATGTTTCAGGACACACCGTACACTTCTCCAGAGTGGCTGTTGGCAAATTACATCCTGCCCATCAGCGTAGCAAGGCTCCCATGTGTCCATGGCCTGTCCTGCATTTCTGGTTTTTACACTTTTTTCAGCATGGCCCTTTTGACCGATGGCAAGCGAGACTTCTTTGTAGTGCTGATTTGCCTTTCCGGCTTGCTTGGTTGGCCAAAAAGGGCGTATGCGTTTTTTCCTGAATATATTCAGGAAAAAACGCATACGCCCTTTTTGGCCAAGGGCATCATTGTCGACCTTTTGCCGCTTTTCATGTGCTTTAAAGGCGAGTCGAATCTACCTCCTGAAATCTGTTTCCTGCAATTCTGACTTGTTTTCAAATCCTCTTCGTTGCCTTCCCTGAATATATTTGTGGACGAGAGTTATCAGTTGTAACTCTACAGGTTTGTGAATTGAAGTGCCCCTGAGCTCCATTTTTCAACTCGCTTGTTTGGGAGCTGGCCGCAAAAGCGCAGGATTGCTTCAGGCCCTATCCTGGTTCCGGGGGGGGGGTGGCAGGCTGAGCCTGTGGTTCATTTTTCTTCCTGATGGGAAAATAGAGTGACCTGTGCCTGTCCCAACACCTAGAGTTAGTCTCTCCTTGGTACCCCCCTCTTCCCGTTCATCCTCAGGCCAAATTGCAACCTGTACGAAACAGGAGGTTAACGGTGCTGATTCTCCAATAGGGAGATTGTTCGTAAAGCGGCTGGAATGGCGAACCCGAGCACAAGGAGAGGAGAAATGAGGTGCATTTCAGAAACCTTTCCCGATCACACGGTGTACCATCTTCTGGGTTTCCCATGCATGTTTTCGATGTAGGAAGATGCCCTTGAACCTGGAGATTTAGGACTCATGGGATAGGTACCACGCACTATTACTTGAAAGGGTCTGCGTTTGCTCACCCAACCTCACCAATCCTCTCAGCCCCAAGAGTGTCCAGCCTTATGTCTCATCCAGCTGTGGGTGTAGATATGGTCAATCCAGGTTGCATCAGAGCCCCTGAACGGATTTTGTAAGAATTTCTCTCTCTTTCACTGTCTTTGTTTTATGGGTTTTTTTTAAAGTAATTTATTTTTGTTATGGGGTTTAGCTGCTTTTCACTGCTGTGTTTATGCCGCTTTACACCCTATTGATTCATTTCCAGAGAGATATCAATACATAGGTTTTGAGATTCTTACTAGTCAGATATATTCTTGTGCGGTGAATAGGGGATGTTGAGTCCAGTTCACTGAGCAGGGAGTAGGTTTGTCTATTACATATTTGGCTTATGGAACGGTATCTGAGCTAATTTCAAACCCTTTATTTTATGCATCACCCACCTGATCTTGCCGGTTAAGCAGCCATAGTGTGTTTTCTAAACGTGTGATTCTGTTCTGTTTTGTAATTCAGTTCAAGTGTAGCGAGTTTGACATTCCCTCTATAAGTGATATCTTAGGATAAGTGTCTTTTTCTGTGTGACTTATTTCACTTAGAGTCATGGTAACTAAATCCACTCATCATGCTGCTACTAGCCTTGTGACATTGATTTCATGGCTGAGTGATATTCCATTGTGCATAAGTACCACAACTTCTTTATCCATTTTTCTCTTTCCTGGGCTATTGAAGGTGTACCGAAGTGGAGATTCTTGTAAACAGAGCAGCCCTACACTCTGGGGTGCCTGTGTCTTGTGGATTTTCAGTTTTCCCAATGTATATGCCCATGAGTGGAAGTGCCCTATGCTCTCTAAGCTGTGTTTATTACATGTTTCAGAACACACCGTACACTTCTCCAGAGTGGCTGTTGGCAATTTACATCCCGCCCATCAGCGTAGCAAGGCTCCCATGTGTCCATGGCCTGTCCTGCATTTCTGGTTTTTACACTTTTTTCAGCATGGCCCTTTTGACCGATGGCAAGCGAGACTTCTTTGTAGTGCTGATTTGCCTTTCCGGCTTGCTTGGTTGGCCAAAAAGGGCGTATGCGTTTTTTCCTGAATATATTCAGGAAAAAACGCATACGCCCTTTTTGGCCAAGGGCATCATTGTCGACGTTTTGCCGCTTTTCATGTGCTTTAAAGGCGAGTCGAATCTACCTCCTGAAATCTGTTTCCTGCAATTCTGCCTTGCTTTCAAATCCTCTTCGTTGCCTTCCCTCAATATATTTGTGGACGAGAGTTATCATTTAGAACTCTGCAGGTTTGTGAATTGCAGTGCCCCTGAGCTCCATGTGTCAACTCGCTTGTTTGGGAGCTGGCCGCAAAAGCGCAGGATTGCTTCAGGCCCTATTCTGGTTCCGGGGGGGCAGGCTGAGCCTGTGGTTCATTCTTCTTCCTGATGGGAAAATAGAGTGACCTGTGCCTGTCCCAACACCTAGAGCTAGTCTATCCTTGGTTCCCCCTCTTCCCGTTCATCCTCAAGACAAATTGCAACCTGTACGAAACAGGAGGTTAACGGTGCTGATTCTCCAAGTAGGGAGATTGTTATTAAAGTGGCTGGAATGGCGAACCCGAGCACAAGGATAGGAGAATTGAGGTGCGTTTTAGAAACCTTTCCCGATCACACGGTTTACCAACTTCTGAGTTTCCCATGCATGTTTTCGATGTAGGAAGATGCCCTTGAACCTGGAGATTTGGGACCCATGGGATGGGTACCACGCAGTATTACTTTAAAGAGTCTGCGTTTGCTCACCCAACCTCACCAATCCTCTCAGCCCCAAGAGTGTCCAGCCTTATGTCTCATCCAGCTGTGGGTCTAGATATGGTCAATCCAGGTTGCATCATAGCCCCTGAACAGATTTTGTAAGAATTTCTGTCTCTTTCACTGTCTTTGTTTTATGGGTTTATTTTTGAGTAATTTCTTTTTATAATGGGGTTTAGCTGCTTTTCACTGCTGTGTTTATGCCGCTTTACACCCTATTGATTCACTTCCAGAGAGATATCAATACATAGGTTTTAAGATTCTTACTAGTCAGATATATTCTTGTGCGGTGAATAGGGGATGTTGAGTCCAGTTCACTGAGCAGGGAGTAGGTTTGTCTATTACATATTTGGCTTATGGAACGGTATCTGAGCTAATTTCAAACCCTTGTTTTATGCATCACCCCACCTGATCTTTCCCGTTAAGCAGCCATAGTGTGTTTTCTAAACGTGTGATTCTGTTCTGTTTTGTAATTCAGTTCAAGTGTAGCGATTTTGACATTCCCTCTATAAGTGATATCTTAGGATAAGTGTCTTTATCTATGTGACTTATTTCACTTAGAGTCATGGTAACTAAATCCACTCATCATGCTGCTACTAGCCTTGTGACATTGATTTCATGGCTGAGTGATATTCCATTGTGCATAAGTACCACAACCTCTTTATCCATTTTTCTCTTTCCTGGGCTATTGAAGGTGTACCGAAGTGGAGATTCTTGTAAACAGAGCAGCCCTACACTCTGGGGTGCCTGTGTCTTGTGGATTTTCAGTTTTCCCAATGTATACGCCCATGAGTGGATGTGCCCTATGCTCTCTAAGCTGTGTTTATTACATGTTTCAGGACACACCGTACACTTCTCCAGAGTGGCTGTTGGCAATTTACATCCCGCCCATCAGCGTAGCAAGGCTCCCATGTGTCCATGGCCTGTCCTGCATTTCTGGTTTTTACACTTTTTTCAGCATGGCCCTTTTGACCGATGGCAAGCGAGACTTCTTTGTAGTGCTGATTTGCCTTTCCGGCT
Organism: Eubalaena glacialis; assembly: GCF_028564815.1. Taxonomy (NCBI): domain Eukaryota; kingdom Metazoa; phylum Chordata; class Mammalia; order Artiodactyla; family Balaenidae; genus Eubalaena; species Eubalaena glacialis. Next base: position 69,178,035 of record NC_083718.1, on the reverse strand, counting down.
TGCTTGGTTGGCCAAAAAGGGCGTATGCGTTTTTTCCTGAATATATTCAGGAAAAAACGCATACGCCCTTTTTGGCCAAGGGCATCATTGTCGAGGTTTTGCCGCTTTTCATGTGCTTTAAAGGCGAGTCGAATCTACCTCCTGAAATCTGTTTCCTGCAATTCTGCCTTGCTTTCAAATCCTCTTCGTTGCCTTCCCTCAATATATTTGTGGACGAGAGTTATCATTTATAACTCTGCAGGTTTGTGAATTGCAGTGCCCCTGAGCTCCATTTGTCAACTCGCTTGTTTGGGAGCTGGCCGCAAAAGCGCAGGATTGCTTCAGGCCCTATTCTGGTTCCGGGGGGGCAGGCTGAGCCTGTGGTTCATTCTTCTTCCTGATGGGAAAATAGAGTGACCTGTGCCTGTCCCAACACCTAGAGCTAGTCTCTCCTTGGTTCCCCCTCTTCCCGTTCATCCTCAGGCCAAATTGCAACCTGTACGAAACAGGAGGTTAACGGTGCTGATTCTCCAACTAGGGAGATTGTTATTAAAGGGGCTGGAATGGCGAACCCGAGCACAAGGATAGGAGAAATGAGGTTCGTTTTAGAAACCTTTCCCGATCACACGGTTTACCAACTTCTGAGTTTCCCATGCATGTTTTCGATGTAGGAAGATGCCCTTGAACCTGGAGATTTGGGACCCATGGGATGGGTACCACGCAGTATTACTTTAAAGGGTCTGCGTTTGCTCACCCAACCTCACCAATCCTCTCAGCCTCAAGAGTGTCCAGCCTTATGTCTCATCCAGCTCTGGGTCTAGATATGGTCAATCCAGGTTGCATCAGAGCCCCTGAACGGATTTTGTAAGAATTTCTCTCTCTTTCACTGTCTTTGTTTTATGGGTTTTTTTTAAAGTAATTTATTTTTGTTATGGGGTTTAGCTGCTTTTCACTGCTGTGTTTATGCCGCTTTACACCCTATTCATTCATTTCCAGAGAGATATCAATACATAGGTTTTGAGATTCTTACTAGTCAGATATATTCTTGTGCGGTGAATAGGGGATGTTGAGTCCAGATCACTGAGCAGGGAGTAGGATTGTCTATTACATATTTGGCTTATGGAACGGTATGTGAGCTAATTTCAAAGCCTTGTTTTATGCATCACCCCACCTGACCTTTCCCGTTAAGCAGCCATAGTGTGTTTTCTAAACGTGTGATTCTGTTCTGTTTTGTAATTCAGTTCAAGTGTAGCGATTTTGACATTCCCTCTATAAGTGATATCTTAGGATAAGTGTCTTTTTCTGTGTGACTTATTTCACTTAGAGTCATCGTACCTAAATCCACTCATCATGCTGCTACTAGCCTTGTGACATTGATTTCATGGCTGAGTGATATTCCATTGTGCATAAGTACCACAACCTCTTTATCCATTTTTCTCTTTCCTGGGCTATTGAAGGTGTACCGAAGTGGAGATTCTTGTAAACAGAGCAGCCCTACACTCTGGTGTGCCTGTGTCTTGTGGATTTTCAGTTTTCCCAATGTATACGCCCATGAGTGGAAGTGCCCTATGCTCTCTAAGCTGTGTTTATTACATGTTTCAGGACACACCGTACACTTCTCCAGAGTGGCTGTTGTCAATTTACATCCCGCCCATCAGCATAGCAAGGCTCCCATGTGTCCATAGCCTGTCCTGCATTTCTGGTTTTTACACTTTTTTCAGCATGGCCCTTTTGACCGATGGCAAGCGAGACTTCTTTGTAGTGCTGATTTGCCTTTCAGGCTTGCTTGGTTGGCCAAAAAGGGCGTATGCGTTTTTTCCTGAATATATTCAGGAAAAAACGCATACGCCCTTTTTGGCCAAGGACATCATTGTCGACGTTTTGCCGCTTTTCATGTGCTTTAAAGGCGAGTCGAATCTACCTCCTGAAATCTGTTTCCTGCAATTCTGCCTTGCTTTCAAATCCTCTTCGTTGCCTTCCCTCAATATATTTGTGGACGAGAGTTATCATTTAGAACTCTGCAGGTTTGTGAATTGCAGTGCCCCTGAGCTCCATTTGTCAACTCGCTTGTTTGGGAGCTGGCCGCAAAAGCGCAGGATTGCTTCAGGCCCTATTCTGGTTCCGGGGGGGCAGGCTGAGCCTGTGGTTCATTCTTCTTCCTGATGGGAAAATAGAGTGACCTGTGCCTGTCCCAACACCTAGAGCTAGTCTCTCCTTGGTTCCCCCTCTTCCCGTTCATCCTCAGGACAAATTGCAACCTGTACGAAACAGGAGGTTAACGGTGCTGATTCTCCAACTAGGGAGATTGTTATTAAAGGGGCTGGAATGGCGAACCCGAGCACAAGGATAGGAGAAATGAGGTTCGTTTTAGAAAACTTTCCCGATCACACGGTTTACCAACTTCTGAGTTTCCCATGCATGTTTTCGATGTAGGAAGATGCCCTTGAACCTGGAGATTTGGGACCCATGGGATGGGTACCACGCAGTATTACTTTAAAGGGTCTGCGTTTGCTCACCCAACCTCACCAATCCTCTCAGCCTCAAGAGTGTCCAGCCTTATGTCTCATCCAGCTCTGGGTCTAGATATGGTCAATCCAGGTTGCATCAGAGCCCCTGAACGGATTTTGTAAGAATTTCTCTCTCTTTCACTGTCTTTGTTTTATGGGTTTTTTTTAAAGTAATTTATTTTTGTTATGGGGTTTAGCTGCTTTTCACTGCTGTGTTTATGCCGCTTTACACCCTATTGATTCATTTCCAGAGAGATATCAATACATAGGTTTTGAGATTCTTACTAGTCAGATATATTATTGTGCGGTGAATAGGGGATGTTGAGTCCAGTTCACTGAGCAGGGAGTAGGATTGTCTATTACATATTTGGCTTATGGAACGGTATGTGAGCTAATTTCAAACCCTTGTTTTATGCATCACCCCACCTGACCTTTCCCGTTAAGCAGCCATAGTGTGTTTTCTAAACGTGTGATTCTGTTCTGTTTTGTAATTCAGTTCAAGTGTAGCGATTTTGACATTCCCTCTATAAGTGATATCTTAGGATAAGTGTCTTTTTCTGTGTGACTTATTTCACTTAGAGTCATCGTACCTAAATCCACTCATCATGCTGCTACTAGCCTTGTAACATTGATTTCATGGCTGAGTGATATTCCATTGTGCATAAGTACCACAACCTCTTTATCCATTTTTCTCTTTCCTGGGCTATTGAAGGTGTACCGAAGTGGAGATTCTTGTAAACAGAGCAGCCCTACACTCTGGGGTGCCTGTGTCTTGTGGATTTTCAGTTTTCCCAATGTATACGCCCATGAGTGGAAGTGCCCTATGCTCTCTAAGCTGTGTTTATTACATGTTTCAGGACACACCGTACACTTCTCCAGAGTGGCTGTTGGCAATTTACATCCCGCCCATCAGCGTAGCAAGGCTCCCATGTGTCCATAGCCTGTCCTGCATTTCTGGTTTTTACACTTTTTTCAGCATGGCCCTTTTGACCGATGGCAAGCGAGACTTCTTTGTAGTGCTGATTTGCCTTTCCGGCTTGCTTGGTTGGCCAAAAAGGGCGTATGCGTTTTTTCCTGAATATATTCGGGAAAAAACGCATACGCCCTTTTTGGCCAAGGGCATCATTGTCGACGTTTTGCCGCTTTTCATGTGCTTTAAAGGCGAGTCGAATCTACCTCCTGAAATCTGTTTCCTGCAATTCTGCCTTGCTTTCAAATCCTCTTCGTTGCCTTCCCTCAATATATTTGTGGACGAGAGTTATCATTTAGAACTCTGCAGGTTTGTGAATTGCAGTGCCCCTGAGCTCCATGTGTCAACTCGCTTGTTTGGGAGCTGGCCGCAAAAGCGCAGGATTGCTTCAGGCCCTATTCTGGTTCCGGGGGGGCAGGCTGAGCCTGTGGTTCATTCTTCTTCCTGATGGGAAAATAGAGTGACCTGTGCCTGTCCCAACACCTAGAGCTAGTCTCTCCTTGGTTCCCCCTCTTCCCGTTCATCCTCAGGACAAATTGCAACCTGTACGAAACAGGAGGTTAACGGTGCTGATTCTCCAAGTAGGGAGATTGTTATTAAAGTGGCTGGAATGGCGAACCCGAGCACAAGGATAGGAGAATTGAGGTGCGTTTTAGAAACCTTTCCCGATCACACGGTTTACCAACTTCTGAGTTTCCCATGCATGTTTTCGATGTAGGAAGATGCCCTTGAACCTGGAGATTTGGGACCCATGGGATGGGTACCACGCAGTATTACTTTAAAGAGTCTGCGTTTGCTCACCCAACCTCACCAATCCTCTCAGCCCCAAGAGTGTCCAGCCTTATGTCTCATCCAGCTGTGGGTCTAGATATGGTCAATCCAGGTTGCATCATAGCCCCTGAACAGATTTTGTAAGAATTTCTGTCTCTTTCACTGTCTTTGTTTTATGGGTTTATTTTTGAGTAATTTCTTTTTATAATGGGGTTTAGCTGCTTTTCACTGCTGTGTTTATGCCGCTTTACACCCTATTGATTCACTTCCAGAGAGATATCAATACATAGGTTTTAAGATTCTTACTAGTCAGATATATTCTTGTGCGGTGAATAGGGGATGTTGAGTCCAGTTCACTGAGCAGGGAGTAGGTTTGTCTATTACATATTTGGCTTATGGAACGGTATCTGAGCTAATTTCAAACCCTTGTTTTATGCATCACCCCACCTGATCTTTCCCGTTAAGCAGCCATAGTGTGTTTTCTAAACGTGTGATTCTGTTCTGTTTTGTAATTCAGTTCAAGTGTAGCGATTTTGACATTCCCTCTATAAGTGATATCTTAGGATAAGTGTCTTTATCTATGTGACTTATTTCACTTAGATTCATGGTAACTAAATCCACTCATCATGCTGCTACTAGCCTTGTGACATTGATTTCATGGCTGAGTGATATTCCATTGTGCATAAGTACCACAACCTCTTTATCCATTTTTCTCTTTCCTGGGCTATTGAAGGTGTACCGAAGTGGAGATTCTTGTAAACAGAGCAGCCCTACACTCTGGGGTGCCTGTGTCTTGTGGATTTTCAGTTTTCCCAATGTATACGCCCATGAGTGGATGTGCCCTATGCTCTCTAAGCTGTGTTTATTACATGTTTCAGGACACACCGTACACTTCTCCAGAGTGGCTGTTGGCAATTTACATCCCGCCCATCAGCGTAGCAAGGCTCCCATGTGTCCATGGCCTGTCCTGCATTTCTGGTTTTTACACTTTTTTCAGCATGGCCCTTTTGACCGATGGCAAGCGAGACTTCTTTGTAGTGCTGATTTGCCTTTCCGGCTTGCTTGGTTGGCCAAAAAGGGCGTATGCGTTTTTTCCTGAATATATTCAGGAAAAAACGCATACGCCCTTTTTGGCCAAGGGCATCATTGTCGACGTTTTGCCGCTTTTCATGTGCTTTAAAGGCGAGTCGAATCTACCTCCTGAAATCTGTTTCCTGCAATTCTGCCTTGCTTTCAAATCCTCTTCGTTGCCTTCCCTCAATATATTTGTGGACGAGAGTTATCATTTAGAACTCTGCAGGTTTGTGAATTGCAGTGCCCCTGAGCTCCATTTGTCAACTCGCTTGTTTGGGAGCTGGCCGCAAAAGCGCAGGATTGCTTCAGGCCCTATTCTGGTTCCGGGGGGGCAGGCTGAGCCTGTGGTTCATTCTTCTTCCTGATGGGAAAATAGAGTGACCTGTGCCTGTCCCAACACCTAGAGCTAGTCTCTCCTTGGTTCCCCCTCTTCCCGTTCATCCTCAGGCCAAATTGCAACCTGTACGAAACAGGAGGTTAACGGTGCTGATTCTCCAACTAGGGAGATTGTTATTAAAGGGGCTGGAATGGCGAACCCGAGCACAAGGATAGGAGAAATGAGGTGCGTTTTAGAAACCTTTCCCGATCACACGGTGTACCATCTTCTGGGTTTCCCATGCATGTTTTCGATGTAGGAAGATGCCCTTGAACCTGGAGATTTGGGACCCATGGGACGGGTACCACGCACTATTACTTGAAAGGGTCTGCGTTTGCTCACCCAACCTCACCAATCCTCTCAGCCCCAAGAGTGTCCAGCCTTATGTCTCATCCAGCTGTGGGTGTAGATATGGTCAATCCAGGTTGCATCAGAGCCCCTGAACGGATTTTGTAAGAATTTCTCTCTCTTTCACTGTCTTTGTTTTATGGGTTTTTTTAAAAGTAATTTATTTTTGTTATGGGGTTTAGCTGCTTTTCACTGCTGTGTTTATGCCGCTTTACACCCTATTGATTCACTTCCAGAGAGATATCAATACATAGGTTTTAAGATTCTTACTAGTCAGATATACTCTTGTGCGGTGAATAGGGAAGGTTGAGTACAGTTCACTGAGCAGGGAATAGGTTTGTCTATTACATATTTGGCTTATGGAATGGTATCTGAGCTAATTTCAAACCCTTGTTTTATGCATCACCCCACCTGATCTTTCCCGTTAAGCAGCCATAGTGTGTTTTCTAAACGTGTGACTCTGTTCTGTTTTGTAATTCAGTTCAAGTGTAGCGATTTTGACATTGCCTCTATAAGTGATATCTTAGGATAAGTGTCTTTTTCTGTGTGACTTATTTCACTTAGAGTCATCGTACCTAAATCCACTCGTCATGCTGCTACTAGCCTTGTGACACTGATTTCATGGCTGAGTGATATTCCATTGTGCATAAGTACCACAACCTCTTTATCCATTTTTCTCTTTCCTGGGCTATTGAAGGTGTACCGAAGTGGAGATTCTTGTAAACAGAGCAGCCCTAAACTTTGGTGTGCCTTTGTCTTGTGGATTTTCAGTTTACCCAATGTATACGCCCATGAGTGGAAGTGCCCAATGCTCTCTATGCTGTGTTTATTACATGTTTCAGGACACACCGTACACTTCTCCAGAGTGGCTGTTGGCAAATTACATCCTGCCCATCAGCGTAGCAAGGCTCCCATGTGTCCATGGCCTGTCCTGCATTTCTGGTTTTTACACTTTTTTCAGCATGGCCCTTTTGACCGATGGCAAGCGAGACTTCTTTGTAGTGCTGATTTGCCTTTCCGGCTTGCTTGGTTGGCCAAAAAGGGCGTATGCGTTTTTTCCTGAATATATTCAGGAAAAAACGCATACGCCCTTTTTGGCCAAGGGCATCATTGTCGACCTTTTGCCGCTTTTCATGTGCTTTAAAGGCGAGTCGAATCTACCTCCTGAAATCTGTTTCCTGCAATTCTGACTTGTTTTCAAATCCTCTTCGTTGCCTTCCCTGAATATATTTGTGGACGAGAGTTATCAGTTGTAACTCTACAGGTTTGTGAATTGAAGTGCCCCTGAGCTCCATTTTTCAACTCGCTTGTTTGGGAGCTGGCCGCAAAAGCGCAGGATTGCTTCAGGCCCTATTCTGGTTCCGGGGGGGGTGGCAGGCTGAGCCTGTGGTTCATTTTTCTTCCTGATGGGAAAATAGAGTGACCTGTGCCTGTCCCAACACCTAGAGTTAGTCTCTCCTTGGTACCCCCTCTTCCCGTTCATCCTCAGGCCAAATTGCAACCTGTACGAAACAGGAGGTTAACGGTGCTGATTCTCCAACTAGGGAGATTGTTCGTAAAGCGGCTGGAATGGCGAACCCGAGCACAAGGAGAGGAGAAATGAGGTGCATTTCAGAAACCTTTCCCGATCACACGGTGTACCATCTTCTGGGTTTCCCATGCATGTTTTCGATGTAGGAAGATGCCCTTGAACCTGGAGATTTGGGACCCATGGGACGGGTACCACGCACTATTACTTGAAAGGGTCTGCGTTTGCTCACCCAACCTCACCAATCCTCTCAGCCCCAAGAGTGTCCAGCCTTATGTCTCATCCAGCTGTGGGTGTAGATATGGTGAATCCAGGTTGCATCAGAGCCCCTGAACGGATTTTGTAAGAATTTCTCTCTCTTTCACTGTCTTTGTTTTATGGGTTTTTTTTAAAGTAATTTATTTTTGTTATGGGGTTTAGCTGCTTTTCACTGCTGTGTTTATGCCGCTTTACACCCTATTGATTCATTTCCAGAGAGATATCAATACATAGGTTTTAAGATTCTTACTAGTCAGATATATTACTGTGCGGTGAATAGGGGATGTTGAGTCCAGTTCACTGAGCAGGGAGTAGGTTTGTCTATTACATATTTGGCTTATGGAACGGTATCTGAGCTAATTTCAAACCCTTGTTTTATGCATCACCCCACCTGATCTTTCCCGTTAAGCAGCCATAGTGTGTTTTCTAAACGTGTGACTCTGTTCTGTTTTGTAATTCAGTTCAAGTGTAGCGAGTTTAACATTCCCTCTATAAGTGATATCTTAGGATAAGTGTCTTTTTCTGTGTGACTTATTTCACTTAGAGTCATCGTACCTAAATCCACTCGTCATGCTGCTACTAGCCTTGTGACATTGATTTCATGGCTGAGTGATATTCCATTGTGCATAAGTACCACAACCTCTTTATCCATTTTTCTCTTTCCTGGGCTATTGAAGGTGTACCGAAGTGGAGATTCTTCTAAACAGAGCAGCCCTACACTCTGGGGTGCCTGTGTCTTGTGGATTTTCAGTTTTCCCAATGTATACGCCCATGAGTGGAAGTGCCCTATGCTCTCTAAGCTGTGTTTATTACATGTTTCAGAACACACCGTACACTTCTCCAGAGTGGCTTTTGGCAATTTACATCCCGCCCATCAGCGTAGCAAGGCTCCCATGTGTCCATGGCCTGTCCTGCATTTCTGGTTTTTACACATTTTTCAGCATGGCCCTTTTGACTGATGGCAAGCGAGACTTCTTTGTAGTGCTGATTTGCCTTTCCGGCTTGCTTGGTTGGCCAAAAAGGGCGTATGCGTTTTTTCCTGAATATATTCAGGAAAAAACGCATACGCCCTTTTTGGCCAAGGGCATCATTGTCGACGTTTTGCCGCTTTTCATGTGCTTTAAAGGCGAGTCGAATCTACCTCCTGAAATCTGTTTCCTGCAATTCTGCCTTGCTTTCAAATCCTCTTCGTTGCCTTCCCTCAATATATTTGTGGACGAGAGTTATCATTTATAACTCTGCAGGTTTGTGAATTGCAGTGCCCCTGAGCTCCATGTGTCAACTCGCTTGTTTGGGAGCTGGCCGCAAAAGCGCAGGATTGCTTCAGGCCCTATTCTGGTTCCGGGGGGGCAGGCTGAGCCTGTGGTTCATTCTTCTTCCTGATGGGAAAATAGAGTGACCTGTGCCTGTCCCAACACCTAGAGCTAGTCTCTCCTTGGTTCCCCCTCTTCCCGTTCATCCTCAGGACAAATTGCAACCTGTACGAAACAGGAGGTTAACGGTGCTGATTCTCCAACTAGGGAGATTGTTATTAAAGTGGCTGGAATGGCGAACCCGAGCACAAGGATAGGAGAAATGAGGTGCGTTTTAGAAACCTTTCCCGATCACACGGTTTACCAACTTCTGAGTTTCCCATGCATGTTTTCGATGTAGGAAGATGCCCTTGAACCTGGAGATTTGGGACCCATGGGATGGGTACCACGCAGTATTACTTTAAAGGGTCTGCGTTTGCTCACCCAACCTCACCAATCCTCTCAGCCTCAGGAGTGTCCAGCCTTATGTCTCATACAGCTCTGGGTGTAGATTTGGTCAATCCAGGTTGCATCATAGCCCCTGAACAGATTTTGTAAGAATTTCTCTCTCTTTCACTGTCTTTGTTTTATGGGTTTTTTTAAAAGTAATTTATTTTTGTTATGGGGTTTAGCTGCTTTTCACTGCTGTGTTTATGCCGCTTTACACCCTATTGATTCACTTCCAGAGAGATATCAATACATAGGTTTTAAGATTCTTACTAGTCAGATATACTCTTGTGCGGTGAATAGGGAAGGTTGAGTACAGTTCACTGAGCAGGGAGTAGGTTTGTCTATTACATATTTGGCTTATGGAATGGTATCTGAGCTAATTTCAAACCCTTGTTTTATGCATCACCCCACCTGATCTTTCCCGTTAAGCAGCCATAGTGTGTTTTCTAAACGTGTGACTCTGTTCTGTTTTGTAATTCAGTTCAAGTGTAGCGATTTTGACATTGCCTCTATAAGTGATATCTTAGGATAAGTGTCTTTTTCTGTGTGACTTATTTCACTTAGAGTCATCGTACCTAAATCCACTCATCATGCTGCTACTAGCCTTGTGACATTGATTTCATGGCTGAGTGATATTCCATTGTGCATAAGTACCACAACCTCTTTATCCATTTTTCTCTTTCCTGGGCTATTGAAGGTGTACCGAAGTGGAGATTCTTGTAAACAGAGCAGCCCTAAACTTTGGTGTGCCTTTGTCTTGTGGATTTTCAGTTTACCCAATGTATACGCCCATGAGTGGAAGTGCCCAATGCTCTCTATGCTGTGTTTATTATATGTTTCAGGACACACCGTACACTTCTCCAGAGTGGCTGTTGGCAAATTACATCCTGCCCATCAGCGTAGCAAGGCTCCCATGTGTCCATGGCCTGTCCTGCATTTCTGGTTTTTACACTTTTTTCAGCATGGCCCTTTTGACCGATGGCAAGCGAGACTTCTTTGTAGTGCTGATTTGCCTTTCCGGCTTGCTTGGTTGGCCAAAAAGGGCGTATGCGGTTTTTCCTGAATATATTCAGGAAAAAACGCATACGCCCTTTTTGGCCAAGGGCATCATTGTCGACGTTTTGCCGCTTTTCATGTGCTTTAAAGGCGAGTCGCATCTACCTCCTGAAATCTGTTTCCTGCAACTCTGCCTTGCTTTCAAATCCTCTTCGTTGCCTTCCCTAAATATATTTGTGGACGAGAGTTATCATTTAGAACTCTGCAGGTTTGTGAATTGCAGTGCCCCTGAGCTCCATTTGTCAACTCGCTTGTTTGGGAGCTGGCCGCAAAAGCGCAGGATTGCTTCAGGCCCTATTCTGGTTCCGGGGGGGCAGGCTGAGCCTGTGGTTCATTCTTCTTCCTGATGGGAAAATAGAGTGACCTGTGCCTGTCCCAACACCTAGAGTTAGTCTCTACTTGGTACCCCCTCTTCCCGTTCATCCTCAGGCTAAATTGCAACCTGTACGAAACAGGAGGTTAACGGTGCTGATTCTCCAAGTAGGGAGATTGTTCGTAAAGCGGCTGGAATGGCGAACCCGAGCACAAGGAGAGGAGAAATGAGGTGCATTTCAGAAACCTTTCCCGATCACAAGGTGTACCATCTTCTGGGTTTCCCATGCATGTTTTCGATGTAGGAAGATGCCCTTGAACCTGGAGATTTGGGACCCATGGGAAGGGTACCACGCACTATTACTTGAAAGGGTCTGCGTTTGCTCACCCAACCTCACCAATCCTCTCAGCCCCAAGAGTGTCCAGCCTTATGTCTCATCCAGCTGTGGGTGTAGATATGGTCAATCCAGGTTGCATCAGAGCCCCTGAACGGATTTTGTAAGAATTTCTCTCTCTTTCACTGTCTTTGTTTTATGGGTTTTTTTTAAAGTAATTTATTTTTGTTATGGGGTTTAGCTGCTTTTCACTGCTGTGTTTATGCCGCTTTACACCATATTGATTCATTTCCAGAGAGATATCAATACATAGGTTTTCAGATTCTTAGTAGTCAGATATATTCTTGTGCGGTGAATAGGGGATGTTGAGTCCAGTTCACTGAGCAGGGAGTAGGTTTGTCTATTACATATTTGGCTTATGGAACGGTATCTGAGCTAATTTCAAACCCTTGTTTTATGCATCACCCCACCTGATCTTTCCCGTTAAGCAGCCATAGTGTGTTTTCTAAACGTGTGATTCTGTTCTGTTTTGTAATTCAGTTCAAGTGTAGCGATTTTGACATTCCCTCTATAAGTGATATCTTAGGATAAGTGTCTTTTTCTGTGTGACTTATTTCACTTAGATTTATCGTACCTAAATCCACTCGTCATGCTGCTACTAGCCTTGTGACATTGATTTCATGGCTGAGTGATATTCCATTGTGCATAAGTACCACAACCTCTTTATCCATTTTTCTCTTTCCTGGGCTATTGAAGGTGTTCCGAAGTGGAGATTCTTGTAAACAGAGCAGCCCTACACTTTGGTGTGCCTTTGTCTTGTGGATATTCAGTTTTCCCAATGTATACGCCCATGAGTGGAAGTGCCCTATGCTCTCTAAGCTGTGTTTATTACATGTTTCAGGACACACCGGACACTTCTCAAGAGTGGCTGTTGGCAAATTACATCCTGCCCATCAGCGTAGCAAGGCTCCCATGTGTCCATGGCCTGTCCTGCATTTCTGGTTTTTACACTTTTTTCAGCATGGCCCTTTTGACCGATGGCAAGCGAGACTTCTTTGTAGTGCTGATTTGCCTTTCCGGCTTGCTTGGTTGGCCAAAAAGGGCGTATGCGTTTTTTCCTGAATATATTCAGGAAAAAACGCATACGCCCTTTTTGGCCAAGGGCATCATTGTCGACGTCTTGCCGCTTTTCATGTGCTTTAAAGGCGAGTCGAATCTACCTCCTGAAATCTGTTTCCTGCAATTCTGACTTGTTTTCAAATCCTCTTCGTTGCCTTCCCTGAATATATTTGTGGACGAGAGTTATCAGTTGTAACTCTACAGGTTTGTGAATTGAAGTGCCCCTGAGCTCCATTTTTCAACTCGCTTGTTTGGGAGCTGGCCGCAAAAGCGCAGGATTGCTTCAGGCCCTATTCTGGTTCCGGGGGGGGTGGCAGGCTGAGCCTGTGGTTCATTTTTCTTCCTGATGGGAAAATAGAGTGACCTGTGCCTGTCCCAACACCTAGAGTTAGTCTCTCCTTGGTACCCCCTCTTCCCGTTCATCCTCAGGCCAAATTGCAACCTGTACGAAACAGGAGGTTAACGGTGCTGATTCTCCAATAGGGAGATTGTTCGTAAAGCGGCTGGAATGGCGAACCCGAGCACAAGGAGAGGAGAAATGAGGTGCATTTCAGAAACCTTTCCCGATCACACGGTGTACCAACTTTTGAGTTTCCCATGCATGTTTTCGATGTAGGAAGATGCCCTTGAACCTGGAGATTTAGGACTCATGGGATGGGTACCACGCAGTATTACTTTAAAGGGTCTGCGTTTGCTCACCCAACCTCACCAATCCTCTCAGCCTCAAGAGTGTCCAGCCTTATGTCTCATCCAGCTCTGGGTCTAGATATGGTCAATCCAGGTTGCATCAGAGCCCCTGAACGGATTTTGTAAGAATTTATCTCTCTTTCACTGTCTTTGTTTTATGGGTTTTTTTTAAAGTAATTTATTTTTGTTATGGGGATTAGCTGCTTTTCACTGCTTTGTTTATGCCGCTTTACACCCTATTGATTCATTTCCAGAGAGATATCAATACATAGGTTTTAAGATTCTTACTAGTCAGATATATTCTTGTGCGGTGAATAGGGGATGTTGAGTCCAGTTCACTGAGCAGGGAGTAGGTTTGTCTATTACATATTTGGCTTATGGAACGGTATCTGAGCTAATTTCAAACCCTTGTTTTATGCATCACCCCACCTGATCTTTCCCGTTAAGCAGCCATAGTGTGTTTTCTAAACGTGTGACTCTGTTCTGTTTTGTAATTCAGTTCAAGTGTAGCGAGTTTAACATTCCCTCTATAAGTGATATCTTAGGATAAGTGTCTTTTTCTGTGTGACTTATTTTACTTAGAGTCATCGTAACTAAATCCACTCGTCATGCTGCTACTAGCCTTGTGACATTGATTTCATGGCTGAGTGATATTCCATTGTGCATAAGTACCACAACCTCTTTATCCATTTTTCTCTTTCCTGGGCTATTGAAGGTGTACCGAAGTGGAGATTCTTGTAAACAGAGCAGCCCTAAACTTTGGTGTGCCTTTGTCTTGTGGATTTTCAGTTTACCCAATGTATACGCCCATGAGTGGAAGTGCCCAATGCTCTCTATGCTGTGTTTATTACATGTTGCAGGACACACCGTACACTTCTCCAGAGTGGCTGTTGGCAAATTACATCCTGCCCATCAGCGTAGCAAGGCTCCCATGTGTCCATGGCCTGTCCTGCATTTCTGGTTTTTACACTTTTTTCAGCATGGCCCTTTTGACCGATGGCAAGCGAGACTTCTTTGTAGTGCTGATTTGCCTTTCCGGCTTGCTTGGTTGGCCAAAAAGGGCATCATTGTCGAGGTTTTGCCGCTTTTCATGTGCTTTAAAGGCGAGTCGAATCTACCTCCTGAAATCTGTTTCCTGCAATTCTGCCTTGCTTTCAAATCCTCTTCGTTGCCTTCCCTCAATATATTTGTGGACGAGAGTTATCATTTATAACTCTACAGGTTTGTGAATTGCAGTGCCCCTGAGCTCCATTTGTCAACTCGCTTGTTTGGGAGCTGGCCGCAAAAGCGCAGGATTGCTTCAGGCCCTATTCTGGTTCCGGGGGGGCAGGCTGAGCCTGTGGTTCATTCTTCTTCCTGATGGGAAAATAGAGTGACCTGTGCCTGTCCCAACACCTAGAGCTAGTCTATCCTTGGTTCCCCCTCTTCCCGTTCATCCTCAGGACAAATTGCAACCTGTACGAAACAGGATGTTAACGGTGCTGATTCTCCAACTAGGGAGATTGTTATTAAAGGGGCTGGAATGGCGAACCCGAGCACAAGGATAGGAGAAATGAGGTTCGTTTTAGAAACCTTTCCCGATCACACGGTTTACCAACTTCTGAGTTTCCCATGCATGTTTTCGATGTAGGAAGATGCCCTTGAACCTGGAGATTTGGGACCCATGGGATGGGTACCACGCAGTATTACTTTAAAGGGTCTGCGTTTGCTCACCCAACCTCACCAATCCTCTCAGCCTCAAGAGTGTCCAGCCTTATGTCTCATCCAGCTCTGGGTCTAGATATGGTCAATCCAGGTTGCATCAGAGCCCCTGAACGGATTTTGTAAGAATTTCTCTCTCTTTCACTGTCTTTGTTTTATGGGTTTTTTTTAAAGTAATTTATTTTTGTTATGGGGTTTAGCTGCTTTTCACTGCTGTGTTTATGCCGCTTTACACCCTATTGATTCATTTCCAGAGAGATATCAATACATAGGTTTTGAGATTCTTACTAGTCAGATATATTCTTGTGTGGTGAATAGGGGATGTTGAGTCCAGTTCACTGAGCAGGGAGTAGGATTGTCTATTACATATTTGGCTTATGGAACGGTATCTGAGCTAATTTCAAACCCTTGTTTTATGCATCACCCCACCTGATCTTTCCCGTTAAGCAGCCATAGTGTGTTTTCTAAACGTGTAATTCTGTTCTGTTTTGTAATTCAGTTCAAGTGTAGCGATTTTGACATTCCCTCTATAAGTGATATCTTAGGATAAGTGTCTTTTTCTGTGTGACTTATTTCACTTAGAGTCATCGTACCTAAATCCACTCATCATGCTGCTACTAGCCTTGTGACATTGATTTCATGGCTGAGTGATATTCCATTGTGCATAAGTACCACAACCTCTTTATCCATTTTTCTCTTTCCTGGGCTATTGAAGGTGTACCGAAGTGGAGATTCTTGTAAACAGAGCAGCCCTACACTCTGGGGTGCCTGTGTCTTGTGGATTTTCAGTTTTCCCAATGTATACGCCCATGAGTGGAAGTGCCCTATGCTCTCTAAGCTGTGTTTATTACATGTTTCAGGACACACCGTACACTTCTCCAGAGTGGCTGTTGGCAATTTACATCCCGCCCATCAGCGTAGCAAGGCTCCCATGTGTCCATGGCCTGTCCTGCATTTCTGGTTTTTACACTTTTTTCAGCATGGCCCTTTTGACCGATGGCAAGCGAGACTTCTTTGTAGTGCTGATTTGCCTTTCCGGCTTGCTTGGTTGGCCAAAAAGGGCGTATGCGTTTTTTCCTGAATATATTCAGGAAAAAACGCATACGCCCTTTTTGGCCAAGGGCATCATTGTCGACGTTTTGCCGCTTTTCATGTGCTTTAAAGGCGAGTCGAATCTACCTCCTGAAATCTGTTTCCTGCAATTCTGCCTTGCTTTCAAATCCTCTTCGTTGCCTTCCCTCAATATATTTGTGGACGAGAGTTATCATTTAGAACTCTGCAGGTTTGTGAATTGCAGTGCCCCTGAGCTCCATTTGTCAACTCGCTTGTTTGGGAGCTGGCCGCAAAAGCGCAGGATTGCTTCAGGCCCTATTCTGGTTCCGGGGGGGCAGGCTGAGCCTGTGGTTCATTCTTCTTCCTGATTGGAAAATAGAGTGACCTGTGCCTGTCCCCACACCTAGAGCTAGTCTCTACTTGGTTCCCCCTCTTCCCGTTTATCCTCAGGACAAATTGCAACCTGTACGAAACAGGAGGTTAACGGTGCTGATTCTCCAAGTAGGGAGATTGTTCGTAAAGCGGCTGGAATGGCGAAACCGAGCACAAGGAGAGGAGAAATGAGGTGCATTTCAGAAACCTTTCCCGATCACACGGTGTACCATCTTCTGGGTTTCCCATGCATGTTTTCGATGTAGGAAGATGCCCTTGAACCTGGAGATTTGGGACCCATGGGACGGGTACCACGCACTATTACTTGAAAGGGTCTGCGTTTGCTCACCCAACCTCACCAATCCTCTCAGCCCCAAGAGTGTCCAGCCTTATGTCTCATCCAGCTGTGGGTGTAGATATGGTGAATCCAGGTTGCATCAGAGCCCCTGAACGGATTTTGTAAGAATTTATCTCTCTTTCACTGTCTTTGTTTTATGGGTTTTTTTTAAAGTAATTTATTTTTGTTATGGGGATTAGCTGCTTTTCACTGCTGTGTTTATGCCGCTTTACACCCTATTGATTCATTTCCAGAGAGATATCAATACATAGGTTTTAAGATTCTTACTAGTCAGATATATTCTTGTGCGGTGAATAGGGGATGTTGAGTCCAGTTCACTGAGCAGGGAGTAGGTTTGTCTATTACATATTTGGCTTATGGAACGGTATCTGAGCTAATTTCAAACCCTTGTTTTATGCATCACCCCACCTGATCTTTCCCGTTAAGCAGCCATAGTGTGTTTTCTAAACGTGTGACTCTGTTCTGTTTTGTAATTCAGTTCAAGTGTAGCGAGTTTAACATTCCCTCTATAAGTGATATCTTAGGATAAGTGTCTTTTTCTGTGTGACTTATTTTACTTAGAGTCATCGTAACTAAATCCACTCGTCATGCTGCTACTAGCCTTGTGACATTGATTTCATGGCTGAGTGATATTCCATTGTGCATAAGTACCACAACCTCTTTATCCATTTTTCTCTTTCCTGGGCTATTGAAGGTGTACCGAAGTGGAGATTCTTGTAAACAGAGCAGCCCTACACTCTGGGGTGCCTGTGTCTTGTGGATTTTCAGTTTTCCCAATGTATACGCCCATGAGTGGAAGTGCCCTATGCTCTCTAAGCTGTGTTTATTACATGTTTCAGGACACACCGTACACTTCTCCAGAGTGGCTTTTGGCAATTTACATCCCGCCCATCAGCGTAGCAAGGCTCCCATGTGTCCATGGCCTGTCCTGCATTTCTGGTTTTTACACATTTTTCAGCATGGCCCTTTTGACCGATGGCAAGCGAGACTTCTTTGTAGTGCTGATTTGCCTTTCCGGCTTGCTTGGTTGGCCAAAAAGGGCATCATTGTCGACCTTTTGCCGCTTTTCATGTGCTTTAAAGGCGAGTCGAATCTACCTCCTGAAATCTGTTTCCTGCAATTCTGCCTTGCTTTCAAATCCTCTTCGTTGCCTTCCCTCAATATATTTGTGGACGAGAGTTATCATTTATAACTCTGCAGGTTTGTGAATTGCAGTGCCCCTGAGCTCCATGTGTCAACTCGCTTGTTTGGGAGCTGGCCGCAAAAGCGCAGGATTGCTTCAGGCCCTATTCTGGTTCGGGGGGGCAGGCTGAGCCTGTGGTTCATTCTTCTTCCTGATGGGAAAATAGAGTGACCTGTGCCTGTCCCCACACCTAGAGCTAGTCTCTCCTTGGTTCCCCCTCTTCCCGTTCATCCTCAGGACAAATTGCAACCTGTACGAAACAGGAGGTTAACGGTGCTGATTCTCCAACTAGGGAGATTGTTATTAAAGTGGCTGGAATGGCGAACCCGAGCACAAGGATAGGAGAAATGAGGTGCGTTTTAGAAACCTTTCCCGATCACACGTTTTACCAACTTCTGAGTTTCCCATGCATGTTTTCGATGTAGGAAGATGCCCTTGAACCTGGAGATTTGGGACCCATGGGATGGGAACCACGCAGTATTACTTTAAAGGGTCTGCGTTTGCTCACCCAACCTCACCAATCCTCTCAGCCTCAAGAGTGTCCAGCCTTATGTCTCATACAGCTCTGGGTCTAGATATGGTCAATCCAGGTTGCATCATAGCCCCTGAACAGATTTTGTAAGAATTTCTCTCTCTTTCACTGTCTTTGTTTTATGGGTTTTTTTAAAAGTAATTTATTTTTGTTATGGGGTTTAGCTGCTTTTCACTGCTGTGTTTATGCCGCTTTACACCCTATTGATTCACTTCCAGAGAGATATCAATACATAGGTTTTAAGATTCTTACTAGTCAGATATACTCTTGTGCGGTGAATAGGGAAGGTTGAGTACAGTTCACTGAGCAGGGAGTAGGTTTGTCTATTACATATTTGGCTTATGGAATGGTATCTGAGCTAATTTCAAACCCTTGTTTTATGCATCACCCCACCTGATCTTTCCCGTTAAGCAGCCATAGTGTGTTTTCTAAACGTGTGACTCTGTTCTGTTTTGTAATTCAGTTCAAGTGTAGCGATTTTGACATTGCCTCTATAAGTGATATCTTAGGATAAGTGTTTTTCTGTGTGACTTATTTCACTTAGAGTCATCGTACCTAAATCCACTCGTCATGCTGCTACTAGCCTTGTGACATTGATTTCATGGCTGAGTGATATTCCATTGTGCATAAGTACCACAACCTCTTTATCCATTTTTCTCTTTCCTGGGCTATTGAAGGTGTACCGAAGTGGAGATTCTTGTAAACAGAGCAGCCCTACACTCTGGGGTGCCTGTGTCTTGTGGATTTTCAGTTTTCCCAAAGTATACGCCCATGAGTGGAAGTGCCCTATGCTCTCTAAGCTGTGTTTATTACATGTTTCAGGACACACCGTACACTTCTCCAGAGTGGCTGTTGGCAAATTACATCCTGCCCATCAGCGTAGCAAGGCTCCCATGTGTCCATGGCCTGTCCTGCATTTCTGGTTTTTACACTTTTTTCAGCATGGCCCTTTTGACCGATGGCAAGCGAGACTTCTTTGTAGTGCTGATTTCCCTTTCTGGCTTGCTTGGTTGGCCAAAAAGGGCGTATGCGTTTTTTCCTGAATATATTCAGGAAAAAACGCATACGCCCTTTTTGGCCAAGGGCATCATTGTCGACCTTTTGCCGCTTTTCATGTGCTTTAAAGGCGAGTCGAATCTACCTCCTGAAATCTGTTTCCTGCAATTCTGACTTGTTTTCAAATCCTCTTCGTTGCCTTCCCTGAATATATTTGTGGACGAGAGTTATCAGTTGTAACTCTACAGGTTTGTGAATTGAAGTGCCCCTGAGCTCCATTTGTCAACTCGCTTTTTTGGGAGCTGGCCGCAAAAGCGCAGGATTGCTTCAGGCCCTATTCTGGTTCCGGAGGGGGGTGGCAGGCTGAGCCTGTGGTTCATTTTTCTTCCTGATGGGAAAATAGAGTGACCTGTGCCTGTCCCAACACCTAGAGTTAGTCTCTCCTTGGTACCCCCTCTTCCCGTTCATCCTCAGGCCAAATTGCAACCTGTACGAAACAGGAGGTTAACGGTGCTGATTCTCCAATAGGGAGATTGTTCGTAAAGCGGCTGGAATGGCGAACCCGAGCACAAGGAGAGGAGAAATGTGGTGCATTTCAGAAACCTTTCCCGATCACACGGTGTACCATCTTCTGGGTTTCCCATGCATGTTTTCGATGTAGGAAGATGCCCTTGAACCTGGAGATTTAGGACTCATGGGATAGGTACCACGCACTATTACTTGAAAGGGTCTGCGTTTGCTCACCCAACCTCACCAATCCTCTCAGCCCCAAGAGTGTCCAGCCTTATGTCTCATCCAGCTGTGGGTGTAGATATGGTCAATCCAGGTTGCATCAGAGCCCCTGAACGGATTTTGTAAGAATTTCTCTCTCTTTCACTGTCTTTGTTTTATGGGTTTTTTTTAAAGTAATTTATTTTTGTTATGGGGTTTAGCTGCTTTTCACTGCTGTGTTTATGCCGCTTTACACCCTATTGATTCATTTCCAGAGAGATATCAATACATAGGTTTTGAGATTCTTACTAGTCAGATATATTCTTGTGCGGTGAATAGGGGATGTTGAGTCCAGTTCACTGAGCAGGGAGTAGGTTTGTCTATTACATATTTGGCTTATGGAACGGTATCTGAGCTAATTTCAAACCCTTTATTTTATGCATCACCCACCTGATCTTGCCGGTTAAGCAGCCATAGTGTGTTTTCTAAACGTGTGATTCTGTTCTGTTTTGTAATTCAGTTCAAGCGTAGCGAGTTTGACATTCCCTCTATAAGTGATATCTTAGGATAAGTGTCTTTTTCTGTGTGACTTATTTCACTTAGAGTCATGGTAACTAAATCCACTCATCATGCTGCTACTAGCCTTGTGACATTGATTTCATGGCTGAGTGATATTCCATTGTGCATAAGTACCACAACTTCTTTATCCATTTTTCTCTTTCCTGGGCTATTGAAGGTGTACCGAAGTGGAGATTCTTGTAAACAGAGCAGCCCTACACTCTGGGGTGCCTGTGTCTTGTGGATTTTCAGTTTTCCCAATGTATATGCCCATGAGTGGAAGTGCCCTATGCTCTCTAAGCTGTGTTTATTACATGTTTCAGAACACACCGTACACTTCTCCAGAGTGGCTGTTGGCAATTTACATCCCGCCCATCAGCGTAGCAAGGCTCCCATGTGTCCGTGGCCTGTCCTGCATTTCTGGTTTTTACACTTTTTTCAGCATGGCCCTTTTGACCGATGGCAAGCGAGACTTCTTTGTAGTGCTGATTTGCCTTTCCGGCTTGCTTGGTTGGCCAAAAAGGGCGTATGCGTTTTTTCCTGAATATATTCAGGAAAAAACGCATACGCCCTTTTTGGCCAAGGGCATCATTGTCGACGTTTTGCCGCTTTTCATGTGCTTTAAAGGCGAGTCGAATCTACCTCCTGAAATCTGTTTCCTGCAATTCTGCCTTGCTTTCAAATCCTCTTCGTTGCCTTCCCTCAATATATTTGTGGACGAGAGTTATCATTTATAACTCTGCAGGTTTGTGAATTGCAGTGCCCCTGAGCTCCATGTGTCAACTCGCTTGTTTGGGAGCTGGCCGCAAAAGCGCAGGATTGCTTCAGGCCCTATTCTGGTTCCGGGGGGGCAGGCTGAGCCTGTGATTCATTCTTCTTCCTGATGGGAAAATAGAGTGACCTGTGCCTGTCCCAACACCTAGAGCTAGTCTATCCTTGGTTCCCCCTCTTCCCGTTCATCCTCAGGACAAATTGCAACCTGTACGAAACAGGAGGTTAACGGTGCTGATTCTCCAACTAGGGAGATTGTTATTAAAGTGGCTGGAATGGCGAACCCGAGCACAAGGATAGGAGAAATGAGGTGCGTTTTAGAAACCTTTCCCGATCACATGGTTTACCAACTTTTGAGTTTCCCATGCATGTTTTCGATGTAGGAAGATGCCCTTGAACCTGGAGATTTGGGACCCATGGGATGGGTACCACGCAGTATTACTTTAAAGGGTCTGCGTTTGCTCACCCAACCTCACCAATCCTCTCAGCCTCAAGAGTGTCCAGCCTTATGTCTCATCCAGCTCTGGGTCTAGATATGGTCAATCCAGGTTGCATCATAGCCCCTGAACAGATTTTGTAAGAATTTCTCTCTCTTTCACTGTCTTTGTTTTATGGGGTTTTTTTTGAGTAATTTCTTTTTATAATGGGGTTTAGCTGCTTTTCACTGCTGTGTTTATGCCGCTTTACACCCTATTGATTCACTTCCAGAGAGATATCAATACATAGGTTTTAAGATTCTTACTAGTCAGATATACTCTTGTGCGGTGAATAGGGGAGGTTGAGTACAGTTCACTGAGCAGGGAGTAGGTTTGTCTATTACATATTTGGCTTATGGAATGGTATCTGAGCTAATTTCAAACCCTTGTTTTATGCATCACCCCACCTGATCTTTCCCGTTAAGCAGCCATAGTGTGTTTTCTAAACGTGTGACTCTGTTCTGTTTTGTAATTCAGTTCAAGTGTAGCGATTTTGACATTCCCTCTATAAGTGATATCTTAGGATAAGTGTCTTTTTCTGTGTGACTTATTTCACTTAGAGTCATCGTACCTAAATCCACTCGTCATGCTGCTACTAGCCTTGTGACATTGATTTCATGGCTGAGTGATATTCCATTGTGCATAAGTACCACAACCTCTTTATCCATTTTTCTCTTTCCTGGGCAATTGAAGGTGTACCGAAGTGGAGATTCTTGTAAACAGAGCAGCCCTAAACTTTGGTGTGCCTTTGTCTTGTGGATTTTCAGTTTACCCAATGTATACGCCCATGAGTGGAAGTGCCCAATGCTCTCTATGCTGTGTTTATTACATGTTTCAGGACACACCGGACACTTCTCCAGAGTGGCTGTTGGCAAATTACATCCTGCCCATCAGCGTAGCAAGGCTCCCATGTGTCCATGGCCTGTCCTGCATTTCTGGTTTTTACACTTTTTTCAGCATGGCCCTTTTGACCGATGGCAAGCGAGACTTCTTTGTAGTGCTGATTTGCCTTTCCGGCTTGCTTGGTTGGCCAAAAAGGGCGTATGCCTTTTTTCCTGAATATATTCAGGAAAAAACGCATACGCCCTTTTTGGCCAAGGGCATCATTGTCGACCTTTTGCCGCTTTTCATGTGCTTTAAAGGCGAGTCGAATCTACCTCCTGAAATCTGTTTCCTGCAATTCTGACTTGTTTTCAAATCCTCTTCGTTGCCTTCCCTGAATATATTTGTGGACGAGAGTTATCAGTTGTAACTCTACAGGTTTGTGAATTGAAGTGCCCCTGAGCTCCATTTGTCAACTCGCTTGTTTGGGAGCTGGCCGCAAAAGCGCAGGATTGCTTCAGGCCCTATTCTGGTTCCGGGGGGGCAGGCTGAGCCTGTGGTTCATTCTTCTTCCTGATGGGAAAATAGAGTGACCTGTGCCTGTCCCAATACCTAGAGCTAGTCTATCCTTGGTTCCCCCTCTTCCCGTTCATCCTCAGGACAAATTGCAACCTGTACGAAACAGGAGGTTAACGGTGCTGATTCTCCAAGTAGGGAGATTGTTCGTAAAGCGGCTGGAATGGCGAACCCGAGCACAAGGAGAGGAGAAATGAGGTGCATTTCAGAAAGCTTTCCCGATCACACGGTGTACCATCTTCTGGGTTTCCCATGCATGTTTTCGATGTAGGAAGATGCCCTTGAACCTGGAGATTTAGGACTCATGGGATGGGTACCATGCACTATTACTTGAAAGGGTCTGCGTTTGCTCACCCAACCTCACCAATCCTCTCAGCCCCAAGAGTGTCCAGCCTTATGTCTCATCCAGCTCTGGGTCTAGATATGGTCAATCCAGGTTGCATCATAGCCCCTGAACGGATCTTGTAAGAATTTCTCTCTCTTTCACTGTCTTTGTTTTATGGGTTTTTTTTAAAGTAATTTATTTTTGTTATGGGGTTTAGCTGCTTTTCACTGCTGTGTTTATGCCGCTTTACACCCTATTGATTCATTTCCAGAGAGATATCAATACATAGGTTTTAAGATTCTTACTAGTCAGATATATTCTTGTGCAGTGAATAGGGGATGTTGAGTCCAGTTCACTGAGCAGGGAGTAGGTTTGTCTATTACATATTTGGCTTATGGAACGGTATCTGAGCTAATTTCAAACCCTTGTTTTATGCATCACCCCACCTGATCTTTCCCGTTAAGCAGCCATAGTGTGTTTTCTAAACGTGTGATTCTGTTCTGTTTTGTAATTCAGTTCAAGTGTAGCGATTTTGACATTCCCTCTATAAGTGATATCTTAGGATAAGTGTCTTTTTCTGTGTGACTTATTTCACTTAGAGTCATGGTAACTAAATCCACTCATCATGCTGCTACTAGCCTTGTGACATTGATTTCATGGCTGAGTGATATTCCATTGTGCATAAGTACCACAACCTCTTTATCCATTTTTCTCTTTCCTGGGCTATTGAAGGTGTACCGAAGTGGAGATTCTTGTAAACAGAGCAGCCCTACACTCTGGGGTGCCTGTGTCTTGTGGATTTTCAGTTTTCCCAATGTATACGCCCATGAGTGGAAGTGCCCTATGCTCTCTAAGCTGTGTTTATTACATGTTTCAGGACACACCGTACACTTCTCCAGAGTGGCTGTTGGCAATTTACATCCCGCCCATCAGCGTAGCAAGGCTCCCATGTGTCCATGGCCTGTCCTGCATTTCTGGTTTTTACACTTTTTTCAGCATGGCCCTTTTGACCGATGGCAAGCGAGACTTCTTTGTAGTGCTGATTTGCCTTTCTGGCTTGCTTGGTTGGCCAAAAAGGGCGTATGCGTTTTTTCCTGAATATATTCAGGAAAAAACGCATACGCCCTTTTTGGCCAAGGGCATCATTGTCGACGTTTTGCCGCTTTTCATGTGCTTTAAAGGCGAGTCGAATCTACCTCCTGAAATCTGTTTCCTGCAATTCTGACTTGCTTTCAAATCCTCTTCGTTGCCTTCCCTCAATATATTTGTGGACGAGAGTTATCATTTATAACTCTACAGGTTTGTGAATTGCAGTGCCCCTGAGCTCCATTTGTCAACTCGCTTGTTTGGGAGCTGGCCGCAAAAGCGCAGGATTGCTTCAGGCCCTATTCTGGTTCCGGGGGGGCAGGCTGAGCCTGTGGTTCATTCTTCTTCCTGATGAGAAAATAGAGTGACCTGTGCCTGTCCCAACACCTAGAGCTAGTCTCTCCTTGGTTCCCCCTCTTCCCGTTCATCCTCAGGACAAATTGCAACCTGTACGAAACAGGAGGTTAACGGTGCTGATTCTCCAACTAGGGAGATTGTTATTAAAGTGGCTGGAATGGCGAACCCGAGCACAAGGATAGGAGAAATGAGGTTCGTTTTAGAAACCTTTCCCGATCACACGGTTTACCAACTTCTGAGTTTCCCATGCATGTTTTCGATGTAGGAAGATGCCCTTGAACCTGGAGATTTGGGACCCATGGGATGGGTACCACGCAGTATTACTTTAAAGGGTCTGCGTTTGCTCACCCAACCTCACCAATCCTCTCAGCCTCAAGAGTGTCCAGCCTTATGTCTCATACAGCTCTGGGTCTAGATATGGTCAATCCAGGTTGCATCACAGCCCCTGAACAGATTTTGTAAGAATTTCTCTCTCTTTCACTGTCTTTGTTTTATGGGTTTTTTTAAAAGTAATTTATTTTTGTTATGGGGTTTAGCTGCTTTTCACTGCTGTGTTTATGCCGCTTTACACCCTATTGATTCATTTCCAGAGAGATATCAATACATAGGTTTTAAGATTCTTACTAGTCAGATATATTCTTGTGCGGTGAATAGGGGATGTTGAGTCCAGTTCACTGAGCAGGGAGTAGGTTTGTCTATTACATATTTGGCTTATGGAACGGTATCTGAGCTAATTTCAAACCCTTGTTTTATGCATCACCCCACCTGATCTTTCCCGTTAAGCAGCCATAGTGTGTTTTCTAAACGTGTGATTCTGTTCTGTTTTGTAATTCAGTTCAAGTGTAGCAATTTTGACATTCCCTCTATAAGTGATATCTTAGGATAAGTGTCTTTTTCTGTGTGACTTATTTCACTTAGAGTCATCGTAACTAAATCCACTCATCATGCTGCTACTAGCCTTGTGACATTGATTTCATGGCTGAGTGATATTCCATTGTGCATAAGTACCACAACTTCTTTATCCATTTTTCTCTTTCCTGGGCTATTTAAGGTGTACCGAAGTGGAGATTCTTGTAAACAGAGCAGCCCTACACTCTGGGGTGCCTGTGTCTTGTGGATTTTCAGTTTTCCCAATGTATATGCCCATGAGTGGAAGTGCCCTATGCTCTCTAAGCTGTGTTTATTACATGTTTCAGGACACACCGTACACTTCTCCAGAGTGGCTGTTGGCAATTTACATCCCGCCCATCAGCGTAGCAAGGCTCCCATGTGTCCGTGGCCTGTCCTGCATTTCTGGTTTTTACACTTTTTTCAACATGGCCCTTTTGACCGATGGCAAGCGAGACTTCTTTGTAGTGCTGATTTGCCTTTCTGGATTGCTTGGTTGGCCAAAAAGGGCGTATGCGTTTTTTCCTGAATATACTCAGGAAAAAACGCATACGCCCTTTTTGGCCAAGGGCATCATTGTCGACGTCTTGCCGCTTTTCATGTGCTTTAAAGGCGAGTCGCATCTACCTCCTGAAATCTGTTTCCTGCAATTCTGCCTTGCTTTCAAATCCTCTTCGTTGCCTTCCCTCAATATATTTGTGGACGAGAGTTATCATTTAGAACTCTGCAGGTTTGTGAATTGCAGTGCCCCTGAGCTCCATTTGTCAACTCGCTTGTTTGGGAGCTGGCCGCAAAAGCGCAGGATTGCTTCAGGCCCTATTCTGGTTCCGGGGGGGCAGGCTGAGCCTGTGGTTCATTCTTCTTCCTGATGGGAAAATAGAGTGACCTGTGCCTGTCCCAACACCTAGAGCTAGTCTCTACTTGGTTCCCCCTCTTCCCGTTCATCCTCAGGACAAATTGCAACCTGTACGAAACAGGAGGTTAACGGTGCTGATTCTCCAAGTAGGGAGATTGTTATTAAAGTGGCTGGAATGGCGAACCCGAGCACAAGGATAGGAGAAATGAGGTGCGTTTTAGAAACCTTTCCCGATCACACGGTTTACCAACTTTTGAGTTTCCCATGCATGTTTTCGATGTAGGAAGATGCCCTTGAACCTGGAGATTTGGGACCCATGGGATGGGTACCACGCAGTATTACTTTAAAGGGTCTGCGTTTGCTCACCCAACCTCACCAATCCTCTCAGCCTCAAGAGTGTCCAGCCTTATGTCTCATCCAGCTCTGGGTCTAGATATGGTCAATCCAGGTTGCATCAGAGCCCCTGAACGGATTTTGTAAGAATTTATCTCTCTTTCACTGTCTTTGTTTTATGGGTTTTTTTTAAAGTAATTTATTTTTGTTATGGGGATTAGCTGCTTTTCACTGCTGTGTTTATGCCGCTTTACACCCTATTGATTCATTTCCAGAGAGATATCAATACATAGGTTTTAAGATTCTTACTAGTCAGATATATTCTTGTGCGGTGAATAGGGGATGTTGAGTCCAGTTCACTGAGCAGGGAGTAGGTTTGTCTATTACATATTTGGCTTATGGAACGGTATCTGAGCTAATTTCAAACCCTTGTTTTATGCATCACCCCACCTGATCTTTCCCGTTAAGCAGCCATAGTGTGTTTTCTAAACGTGTGACTCTGTTCTGTTTTGTAATTCAGTTCAAGTGTAGCGAGTTTAACATTCCCTCTATAAGTGATATCTTAGGATAAGTGTCTTTTTCTGTGTGACTTATTTTACTTAGAGTCATCGTAACTAAATCCACTCGTCATGCTGCTACTAGCCTTGTGACATTGATTTCATGGCTGAGTGATATTCCATTGTGCATAAGTACCACAACCTCTTTATCCATTTTTCTCTTTCCTGGGCTATTGAAGGTGTACCGAAGTGGAGATTCTTGTAAACAGAGCAGCCCTAAACTTTGGTGTGCCTTTGTCTTGTGGATTTTCAGTTTACCCAATGTATACGCCCATGAGTGGAAGTGCCCAATGCTCTCTATGCTGTGTTTATTACATGTTGCAGGACACACCGTACACTTCTCCAGAGTGGCTGTTGGCAAATTACATCCTGCCCATCAGCGTAGCAAGGCTCCCATGTGTCCATGGCCTGTCCTGCATTTCTGGTTTTTACACTTTTTTCAGCATGGCCCTTTTGACCGATGGCAAGCGAGACTTCTTTGTAGTGCTGATTTGCCTTTCCGGCTTGCTTGGTTGGCCAAAAAGGGCATCATTGTCGAGGTTTTGCCGCTTTTCATGTGCTTTAAAGGCGAGTCGAATCTACCTCCTGAAATCTGTTTCCTGCAATTCTGCCTTGCTTTCAAATCCTCTTCGTTGCCTTCCCTCAATATATTTGTGGACGAGAGTTATCATTTATAACTCTACAGGTTTGTGAATTGCAGTGCCCCTGAGCTCCATTTGTCAACTCGCTTGTTTGGGAGCTGGCCGCAAAAGCGCAGGATTGCTTCAGGCCCTATTCTGGTTCCGGGGGGGCAGGCTGAGCCTGTGGTTCATTCTTCTTCCTGATGGGAAAATAGAGTGACCTGTGCCTGTCCCAACACCTAGAGCTAGTCTATCCTTGGTTCCCCCTCTTCCCGTTCATCCTCAGGACAAATTGCAACCTGTACGAAACAGGAGGTTAACGGTGCTGATTCTCCAACTAGGGAGATTGTTATTAAAGGGGCTGGAATGGCGAACCCGAGCACAAGGATAGGAGAAATGAGGTTCGTTTTAGAAACCTTTCCCGATCACACGGTTTACCAACTTCTGAGTTTCCCATGCATGTTTTCGATGTAGGAAGATGCCCTTGAACCTGGAGATTTGGGACCCATGGGATGGGTACCACGCAGTATTACTTTAAAGGGTCTGCGTTTGCTCACCCAACCTCACCAATCCTCTCAGCCTCAAGAGTGTCCAGCCTTATGTCTCATCCAGCTCTGGGTCTAGATATGGTCAATCCAGGTTGCATCAGAGCCCCTGAACGGATTTTGTAAGAATTTCTCTCTCTTTCACTGTCTTTGTTTTATGGGTTTTTTTTAAAGTAATTTATTTTTGTTATGGGGTTTAGCTGCTTTTCACTGCTGTGTTTATGCCGCTTTACACCCTATTGATTCATTTCCAGAGAGATATCAATACATAGGTTTTGAGATTCTTACTAGTCAGATATATTCTTGTGTGGTGAATAGGGGATGTTGAGTCCAGTTCACTGAGCAGGGAGTAGGATTGTCTATTACATATTTGGCTTATGGAACGGTATCTGAGCTAATTTCAAACCCTTGTTTTATGCATCACCCCACCTGATCTTTCCCGTTAAGCAGCCATAGTGTGTTTTCTAAACGTGTAATTCTGTTCTGTTTTGTAATTCAGTTCAAGTGTAGCGATTTTGACATTCCCTCTATAAGTGATATCTTAGGATAAGTGTCTTTTTCTGTGTGACTTATTTCACTTAGAGTCATCGTACCTAAATCCACTCATCATGCTGCTACTAGCCTTGTGACATTGATTTCATGGCTGAGTGATATTCCATTGTGCATAAGTACCACAACCTCTTTATCCATTTTTCTCTTTCCTGGGCTATTGAAGGTGTACCGAAGTGGAGATTCTTGTAAACAGAGCAGCCCTACACTCTGGGGTGCCTGTGTCTTGTGGATTTTCAGTTTTCCCAATGTATACGCCCATGAGTGGAAGTGCCCTATGCTCTCTAAGCTGTGTTTATTACATGTTTCAGGACACACCGTACACTTCTCCAGAGTGGCTGTTGGCAATTTACATCCCGCCCATCAGCGTAGCAAGGCTCCCATGTGTCCATGGCCTGTCCTGCATTTCTGGTTTTTACACTTTTTTCAGCATGGCCCTTTTGACCGATGGCAAGCGAGACTTCTTTGTAGTGCTGATTTGCCTTTCCGGCTTGCTTGGTTGGCCAAAAAGGGCGTATGCGTTTTTTCCTGAATATATTCAGGAAAAAACGCATACGCCCTTTTTGGCCAAGGGCATCATTGTCGACGTTTTGCCGCTTTTCATGTGCTTTAAAGGCGAGTCGAATCTACCTCCTGAAATCTGTTTCCTGCAATTCTGCCTTGCTTTCAAATCCTCTTCGTTGCCTTCCCTCAATATATTTGTGGACGAGAGTTATCATTTAGAACTCTGCAGGTTTGTGAATTGCAGTGCCCCTGAGCTCCATTTGTCAACTCGCTTGTTTGGGAGCTGGCCGCAAAAGCGCAGGATTGCTTCAGGCCCTATTCTGGTTCCGGGGGGGCAGGCTGAGCCTGTGGTTCATTCTTCTTCCTGATTGGAAAATAGAGTGACCTGTGCCTGTCCCCACACCTAGAGCTAGTCTCTACTTGGTTCCCCCTCTTCCCGTTTATCCTCAGGACAAATTGCAACCTGTACGAAACAGGAGGTTAACGGTGCTGATTCTCCAAGTAGGGAGATTGTTCGTAAAGCGGCTGGAATGGCGAAACCGAGCACAAGGAGAGGAGAAATGAGGTGCATTTCAGAAACCTTTCCCGATCACACGGTGTACCATCTTCTGGGTTTCCCATGCATGTTTTCGATGTAGGAAGATGCCCTTGAACCTGGAGATTTGGGACCCATGGGACGGGTACCACGCACTATTACTTGAAAGGGTCTGCGTTTGCTCACCCAACCTCACCAATCCTCTCAGCCCCAAGAGTGTCCAGCCTTATGTCTCATCCAGCTGTGGGTGTAGATATGGTGAATCCAGGTTGCATCAGAGCCCCTGAACGGATTTTGTAAGAATTTATCTCTCTTTCACTGTCTTTGTTTTATGGGTTTTTTTTAAAGTAATTTATTTTTGTTATGGGGATTAGCTGCTTTTCACTGCTGTGTTTATGCCGCTTTACACCCTATTGATTCATTTCCAGAGAGATATCAATACATAGGTTTTAAGATTCTTACTAGTCAGATATATTCTTGTGCGGTGAATAGGGGATGTTGAGTCCAGTTCACTGAGCAGGGAGTAGGTTTGTCTATTACATATTTGGCTTATGGAACGGTATCTGAGCTAATTTCAAACCCTTGTTTTATGCATCACCCCACCTGATCTTTCCCGTTAAGCAGCCATAGTGTGTTTTCTAAACGTGTGACTCTGTTCTGTTTTGTAATTCAGTTCAAGTGTAGCGAGTTTAACATTCCCTCTATAAGTGATATCTTAGGATAAGTGTCTTTTTCTGTGTGACTTATTTTACTTAGAGTCATCGTAACTAAATCCACTCGTCATGCTGCTACTAGCCTTGTGACATTGATTTCATGGCTGAGTGATATTCCATTGTGCATAAGTACCACAACCTCTTTATCCATTTTTCTCTTTCCTGGGCTATTGAAGGTGTACCGAAGTGGAGATTCTTGTAAACAGAGCAGCCCTACACTCTGGGGTGCCTGTGTCTTGTGGATTTTCAGTTTTCCCAATGTATACGCCCATGAGTGGAAGTGCCCTATGCTCTCTAAGCTGTGTTTATTACATGTTTCAGGACACACCGTACACTTCTCCAGAGTGGCTTTTGGCAATTTACATCCCGCCCATCAGCGTAGCAAGGCTCCCATGTGTCCATGGCCTGTCCTGCATTTCTGGTTTTTACACATTTTTCAGCATGGCCCTTTTGACCGATGGCAAGCGAGACTTCTTTGTAGTGCTGATTTGCCTTTCCGGCTTGCTTGGTTGGCCAAAAAGGGCATCATTGTCGACCTTTTGCCGCTTTTCATGTGCTTTAAAGGCGAGTCGAATCTACCTCCTGAAATCTGTTTCCTGCAATTCTGCCTTGCTTTCAAATCCTCTTCGTTGCCTTCCCTCAATATATTTGTGGACGAGAGTTATCATTTATAACTCTGCAGGTTTGTGAATTGCAGTGCCCCTGAGCTCCATGTGTCAACTCGCTTGTTTGGGAGCTGGCCGCAAAAGCGCAGGATTGCTTCAGGCCCTATTCTGGTTCGGGGGGGCAGGCTGAGCCTGTGGTTCATTCTTCTTCCTGATGGGAAAATAGAGTGACCTGTGCCTGTCCCCACACCTAGAGCTAGTCTCTCCTTGGTTCCCCCTCTTCCCGTTCATCCTCAGGACAAATTGCAACCTGTACGAAACAGGAGGTTAACGGTGCTGATTCTCCAACTAGGGAGATTGTTATTAAAGTGGCTGGAATGGCGAACCCGAGCACAAGGATAGGAGAAATGAGGTGCGTTTTAGAAACCTTTCCCGATCACACGTTTTACCAACTTCTGAGTTTCCCATGCATGTTTTCGATGTAGGAAGATGCCCTTGAACCTGGAGATTTGGGACCCATGGGATGGGAACCACGCAGTATTACTTTAAAGGGTCTGCGTTTGCTCACCCAACCTCACCAATCCTCTCAGCCTCAAGAGTGTCCAGCCTTATGTCTCATACAGCTCTGGGTCTAGATATGGTCAATCCAGGTTGCATCATAGCCCCTGAACAGATTTTGTAAGAATTTCTCTCTCTTTCACTGTCTTTGTTTTATGGGTTTTTTTAAAAGTAATTTATTTTTGTTATGGGGTTTAGCTGCTTTTCACTGCTGTGTTTATGCCGCTTTACACCCTATTGATTCACTTCCAGAGAGATATCAATACATAGGTTTTAAGATTCTTACTAGTCAGATATACTCTTGTGCGGTGAATAGGGAAGGTTGAGTACAGTTCACTGAGCAGGGAGTAGGTTTGTCTATTACATATTTGGCTTATGGAATGGTATCTGAGCTAATTTCAAACCCTTGTTTTATGCATCACCCCACCTGATCTTTCCCGTTAAGCAGCCATAGTGTGTTTTCTAAACGTGTGACTCTGTTCTGTTTTGTAATTCAGTTCAAGTGTAGCGATTTTGACATTGCCTCTATAAGTGATATCTTAGGATAAGTGTTTTTCTGTGTGACTTATTTCACTTAGAGTCATCGTACCTAAATCCACTCGTCATGCTGCTACTAGCCTTGTGACATTGATTTCATGGCTGAGTGATATTCCATTGTGCATAAGTACCACAACCTCTTTATCCATTTTTCTCTTTCCTGGGCTATTGAAGGTGTACCGAAGTGGAGATTCTTGTAAACAGAGCAGCCCTACACTCTGGGGTGCCTGTGTCTTGTGGATTTTCAGTTTTCCCAAAGTATACGCCCATGAGTGGAAGTGCCCTATGCTCTCTAAGCTGTGTTTATTACATGTTTCAGGACACACCGTACACTTCTCCAGAGTGGCTGTTGGCAAATTACATCCTGCCCATCAGCGTAGCAAGGCTCCCATGTGTCCATGGCCTGTCCTGCATTTCTGGTTTTTACACTTTTTTCAGCATGGCCCTTTTGACCGATGGCAAGCGAGACTTCTTTGTAGTGCTGATTTGCCTTTCCGGCTTGCTTGGTTGGCCAAAAAGGGCGTATGCGTTTTTTCCTGAATATATTCAGGAAAAAACGCATACGCCCTTTTTGGCCAAGGGCATCATTGTCGACCTTTTGCCGCTTTTCATGTGCTTTAAAGGCGAGTCGAATCTACCTCCTGAAATCTGTTTCCTGCAATTCTGACTTGTTTTCAAATCCTCTTCGTTGCCTTCCCTGAATATATTTGTGGACGAGAGTTATCAGTTGTAACTCTACAGGTTTGTGAATTGAAGTGCCCCTGAGCTCCATTTGTCAACTCGCTTTTTTGGGAGCTGGCCGCAAAAGCGCAGGATTGCTTCAGGCCCTATTCTGGTTCCGGAGGGGGGTGGCAGGCTGAGCCTGTGGTTCATTTTTCTTCCTGATGGGAAAATAGAGTGACCTGTGCCTGTCCCAACACCTAGAGTTAGTCTCTCCTTGGTACCCCCTCTTCCCGTTCATCCTCAGGCCAAATTGCAACCTGTACGAAACAGGAGGTTAACGGTGCTGATTCTCCAATAGGGAGATTGTTCGTAAAGCGGCTGGAATGGCGAACCCGAGCACAAGGAGAGGAGAAATGTGGTGCATTTCAGAAACCTTTCCCGATCACACGGTGTACCATCTTCTGGGTTTCCCATGCATGTTTTCGATGTAGGAAGATGCCCTTGAACCTGGAGATTTAGGACTCATGGGATAGGTACCACGCACTATTACTTGAAAGGGTCTGCGTTTG
Organism: Eubalaena glacialis; assembly: GCF_028564815.1. Lineage (NCBI taxonomy): Eukaryota > Metazoa > Chordata > Mammalia > Artiodactyla > Balaenidae > Eubalaena > Eubalaena glacialis. Next base: position 69,144,064 of record NC_083718.1, on the reverse strand, counting down.
CTCACCCAACCTCACCAATCCTCTCAGCCCCAAGAGTGTCCAGCCTTATGTCTCATCCAGCTGTGGGTGTAGATATGGTCAATCCAGGTTGCATCAGAGCCCCTGAACGGATTTTGTAAGAATTTCTCTCTCTTTCACTGTCTTTGTTTTATGGGTTTTTTTTAAAGTAATTTATTTTTGTTATGGGGTTTAGCTGCTTTTCACTGCTGTGTTTATGCCGCTTTACACCCTATTGATTCATTTCCAGAGAGATATCAATACATAGGTTTTGAGATTCTTACTAGTCAGATATATTCTTGTGCGGTGAATAGGGGATGTTGAGTCCAGTTCACTGAGCAGGGAGTAGGTTTGTCTATTACATATTTGGCTTATGGAACGGTATCTGAGCTAATTTCAAACCCTTTATTTTATGCATCACCCACCTGATCTTGCCGGTTAAGCAGCCATAGTGTGTTTTCTAAACGTGTGATTCTGTTCTGTTTTGTAATTCAGTTCAAGCGTAGCGAGTTTGACATTCCCTCTATAAGTGATATCTTAGGATAAGTGTCTTTTTCTGTGTGACTTATTTCACTTAGAGTCATGGTAACTAAATCCACTCAAAATGCTGCTACTAGCCTTGTGACATTGATTTCATGGCTGAGTGATATTCCATTGTGCATAAGTACCACAACTTCTTTATCCATTTTTCTCTTTCCTGGGCTATTGAAGGTGTACCGAAGTGGAGATTCTTGTAAACAGAGCAGCCCTACACTCTGGGGTGCCTGTGTCTTGTGGATTTTCAGTTTTCCCAATGTATATGCCCATGAGTGGAAGTGCCCTATGCTCTCTAAGCTGTGTTTATTACATGTTTCAGAACACACCGTACACTTCTCCAGAGTGGCTGTTGGCAATTTACATCCCGCCCATCAGCGTAGCAAGGCTCCCATGTGTCCGTGGCCTGTCCTGCATTTCTGGTTTTTACACTTTTTTCAGCATGGCCCTTTTGACCGATGGCAAGCGAGACTTCTTTGTAGTGCTGATTTGCCTTTCCGGCTTGCTTGGTTGGCCAAAAAGGGCGTATGCGTTTTTTCCTGAATATATTCAGGAAAAAACGCATACGCCCTTTTTGGCCAAGGGCATCATTGTCGACGTTTTGCCGCTTTTCATGTGCTTTAAAGGCGAGTCGAATCTACCTCCTGAAATCTGTTTCCTGCAATTCTGCCTTGCTTTCAAATCCTCTTCGTTGCCTTCCCTCAATATATTTGTGGACGAGAGTTATCATTTAGAACTCTGCAGGTTTGTGAATTGCAGTGCCCCTGAGCTCCATGTGTCAACTCGCTTGTTTGGGAGCTGGCCGCAAAAGCGCAGGATTGCTTCAGGCCCTATTCTGGTTCCGGGGGGGCAGGCTGAGCCTGTGATTCATTCTTCTTCCTGATGGGAAAATAGAGTGACCTGTGCCTGTCCCAACACCTAGAGCTAGTCTATCCTTGGTTCCCCCTCTTCCCGTTCATCCTCAGGACAAATTGCAACCTGTACGAAACAGGAGGTTAACGGTGCTGATTCTCCAACTAGGGAGATTGTTATTAAAGTGGCTGGAATGGCGAACCCGAGCACAAGGATAGGAGAAATGAGGTGCGTTTTAGAAACCTTTCCCGATCACATGGTTTACCAACTTTTGAGTTTCCCATGCATGTTTTCGATGTAGGAAGATGCCCTTGAACCTGGAGATTTGGGACCCATGGGATGGGTACCACGCAGTATTACTTTAAAGGGTCTGCGTTTGCTCACCCAACCTCACCAATCCTCTCAGCCTCAAGAGTGTCCAGCCTTATGTCTCATCCAGCTCTGGGTCTAGATATGGTCAATCCAGGTTGCATCATAGCCCCTGAACAGATTTTGTAAGAATTTCTCTCTCTTTCACTGTCTTTGTTTTATGGGGTTTTTTTTGAGTAATTTCTTTTTATAATGGGGTTTAGCTGCTTTTCACTGCTGTGTTTATGCCGCTTTACACCCTATTGATTCACTTCCAGAGAGATATCAATACATAGGTTTTAAGATTCTTACTAGTCAGATATACTCTTGTGCGGTGAATAGGGGAGGTTGAGTACAGTTCACTGAGCAGGGAGTAGGTTTGTCTATTACATATTTGGCTTATGGAATGGTATCTGAGCTAATTTCAAACCCTTGTTTTATGCATCACCCCACCTGATCTTTCCCGTTAAGCAGCCATAGTGTGTTTTCTAAACGTGTGACTCTGTTCTGTTTTGTAATTCAGTTCAAGTGTAGCGATTTTGACATTCCCTCTATAAGTGATATCTTAGGATAAGTGTCTTTTTCTGTGTGACTTATTTCACTTAGAGTCATCGTACCTAAATCCACTCGTCATGCTGCTACTAGCCTTGTGACATTGATTTCATGGCTGAGTGATATTCCATTGTGCATAAGTACCACAACCTCTTTATCCATTTTTCTCTTTCCTGGGCAATTGAAGGTGTACCGAAGTGGAGATTCTTGTAAACAGAGCAGCCCTAAACTTTGGTGTGCCTTTGTCTTGTGGATTTTCAGTTTACCCAATGTATACGCCCATGAGTGGAAGTGCCCAATGCTCTCTATGCTGTGTTTATTACATGTTTCAGGACACACCGGACACTTCTCCAGAGTGGCTGTTGGCAAATTACATCCTGCCCATCAGCGTAGCAAGGCTCCCATGTGTCCATGGCCTGTCCTGCATTTCTGGTTTTTACACTTTTTTCAGCATGGCCCTTTTGACCGATGGCAAGCGAGACTTCTTTGTAGTGCTGATTTGCCTTTCCGGCTTGCTTGGTTGGCCAAAAAGGGCGTATGCGTTTTTTCCTGAATATATTCAGGAAAAAACGCATACGCCCTTTTTGGCCAAGGGCATCATTGTCGACCTTTTGCCGCTTTTCATGTGCTTTAAAGGCGAGTCGAATCTACCTCCTGAAATCTGTTTCCTGCAATTCTGACTTGCTTTCAAATCCTCTTCGTTGCCTTCCCTGAATATATTTGTGGACGAGAGTTATCAGTTGTAACTCTACAGGTTTGTGAATTGAAGTGCCCCTGAGCTCCATTTGTCAACTCGCTTGTTTGGGAGCTGGCCGCAAAAGCGCAGGATTGCTTCAGGCCCTATTCTGGTTCCGGGGGGGCAGGCTGAGCCTGTGGTTCATTCTTCTTCCTGATGGGAAAATAGAGTGACCTGTGCCTGTCCCAATACCTAGAGCTAGTCTATCCTTGGTTCCCCCTCTTCCCGTTCATCCTCAGGACAAATTGCAACCTGTACGAAACAGGAGGTTAACGGTGCTGATTCTCCAACTAGGGAGATTGTTATTAAAGCGGCTGGAATGGCGAACCCGAGCACAAGGATAGGAGAAATGAGGTTCGTTTTAGAAACCTTTCCCGATCACACGGTTTACCAACTTCTGAGTTTCCCATGCATGTTTTCGATGTAGGAAGATGCCCTTGAACCGGGAGATTTGGGACCCATGGGATGGGTACCACGCAGTATTACTTTAAAGGGTCTGCGTTTGCTCACCCAACCTCACCAATCCTCTCAGCCTCAAGAGTGTCCAGCCTTATGTCTCATCCAGCTCTCGGTCTAGATATGGTCAATCCAGGTTGCATCATAGCCCCTGAACAGATTTTGTAAGAATTTCTCTCTCTTTCACTGTCTTTGTTTTATGGGTCTTTTTAAAAGTAATTTATTTTTGTTATGGGGTTTAGCTGCTTTTCACTGCTGTGTTTATGCCGCTTTACACCCTATTGATTCATTTCCAGAGAGATATCAATACATAGGTTTTAAGATTCTTACTAGTCAGATATATTCTTGTGCGGTGAATAGGGGATGTTGAGTCCAGTTCACTGAGCAGGGAGTATTTTTGTCTATTACATATTTGGCTTATGGAACGGTATCTGAGCTAATTTCAAACCCTTGTTTTATGCATCACCCCACCTGATCTTTCCCGTTAAGCAGCCATAGTGTGTTTTCTAAACGTGTGATTCTGTTCTGTTTTGTAATTCAGTTCAAGTGTAGCGATTTTGACATTCCCTCTATAAGTGATATCTTAGGATAAGTGTCTTTTTCTGTGTGACTTATTTCACTTAGAGTCATCGTAACTAAATCCACTCGTCATGCTGCTACTAGCCTTGTGACATTGATTTCATGGCTGAGTGATATTCCATTGTGCATAAGTATCACAACCTCTTTATCCATTTTTCTCTTTCCTGGGCTATTGAATGTGTACCGAAGTGGAGATTCTTGTAAACAGAGCAGCCCTACATTTTGGTGTGCCTTTGTCTTCTGGAGTTTCAGTTTTCCCAATGTATACGCCCATGAGTGGAAGTGCCCTATGCTCTCTAAGCTGTGTTTATTACATGTTTCAGGACACACCGTACACTTCTCCAGAGTGGCTGTTGGCAATTTACATCCCGCCCATCAGCGTAGCAAGGCTCCCATGTGTCCATGGCCTGTCCTGCATTTCTGGTTTTTACACTTTTTTCAGCATGGCCCTTTTGACCGATGGCAAGCGAGACTTCTTTGTAGTGCTGATTTGCCTTTCTGGCTTGCTTGGTTGGCCAAAAAGGGCGTATGCGTTTTTTCCTGAATATACTCAGGAAAAAACGCATACGCCCTTTTTGGCCAAGGGCATCATTGTCGACGTCTTGCCGCTTTTCATGTGCTTTAAAGGCGAGTCGCATCTACCTCCTGAAATCTGTTTCCTGCAATTCTGCCTTGCTTTCAAATCCTCTTCGTTGCCTTCCCTCAATATATTTGTGGACGAGAGTTATCATTTAGAACTCTGCAGGTTTGTGAATTGCAGTGCCCCTGAGCTCCATTTGTCAACTCGCTTGTTTGGGAGCTGGCCGCAAAAGCGCAGGATTGCTTCAGGCCCTATTCTGGTTCCGGGGGGGCAGGCTGAGCCTGTGGTTCATTCTTCTTCCTGATGGGAAAATAGAGTGACCTGTGCCTGTCCCAACACCTAGAGCTAGTCTCTACTTGGTTCCCCCTCTTCCCGTTCATCCTCAGGACAAATTGCAACCTGTACGAAACAGGAGGTTAACGGTGCTGATTCTCCAACTAGGGAGATTGTTATTAAAGTGGCTGGAATGGCGAACCCGAGCACAAGGATAGGAGAAATGAGGTGCGTTTTAGAAACCTTTCCCGATCACATGGTTTACCAACTTTTGAGTTTCCCATGCATGTTTTCGATGTAGGAAGATGCCCTTGAACCTGGAGATTTGGGACCCATGGGATGGGTACCACGCAGTATTACTTTAAAGGGTCTGCGTTTGCTCACCCAACCTCACCAATCCTCTCAGCCTCAAGAGTGTCCAGCCTTATGTCTCATCCAGCTCTGGGTCTAGATATGGTCAATCCAGGTTGCATCATAGCCCCTGAACAGATTTTGTAAGAATTTCTCTCTCTTTCACTGTCTTTGTTTTATGGGGTTTTTTTTGAGTAATTTCTTTTTATAATGGGGTTTAGCTGCTTTTCACTGCTGTGTTTATGCCGCTTTACACCCTATTGATTCACTTCCAGAGAGATATCAATACATAGGTTTTAAGATTCTTACTAGTCAGATATACTCTTGTGCGGTGAATAGGGGAGGTTGAGTACAGTTCACTGAGCAGGGAGTAGGTTTGTCTATTACATATTTGGCTTATGGAATGGTATCTGAGCTAATTTCAAACCCTTGTTTTATGCATCACCCCACCTGATCTTTCCCGTTAAGCAGCCATAGTGTGTTTTCTAAACGTGTGACTCTGTTCTGTTTTGTAATTCAGTTCAAGTGTAGCGATTTTGACATTCCCTCTATAAGTGATATCTTAGGATAAGTGTCTTTTTCTGTGTGACTTATTTCACTTAGAGTCATCGTACCTAAATCCACTCGTCATGCTGCTACTAGCCTTGTGACATTGATTTCATGGCTGAGTGATATTCCATTGTGCATAAGTACCACAACCTCTTTATCCATTTTTCTCTTTCCTGGGCAATTGAAGGTGTACCGAAGTGGAGATTCTTGTAAACAGAGCAGCCCTAAACTTTGGTGTGCCTTTGTCTTGTGGATTTTCAGTTTACCCAATGTATACGCCCATGAGTGGAAGTGCCCAATGCTCTCTATGCTGTGTTTATTACATGTTTCAGGACACACCGGACACTTCTCCAGAGTGGCTGTTGGCAAATTACATCCTGCCCATCAGCGTAGCAAGGCTCCCATGTGTCCATGGCCTGTCCTGCATTTCTGGTTTTTACACTTTTTTCAGCATGGCCCTTTTGACCGATGGCAAGCGAGACTTCTTTGTAGTGCTGATTTGCCTTTCCGGCTTGCTTGGTTGGCCAAAAAGGGCGTATGCGTTTTTTCCTGAATATATTCAGGAAAAAACGCATACGCCCTTTTTGGCCAAGGGCATCATTGTCGACCTTTTGCCGCTTTTCATGTGCTTTAAAGGCGAGTCGAATCTACCTCCTGAAATCTGTTTCCTGCAATTCTGACTTGTTTTCAAATCCTCTTCGTTGCCTTCCCTGAATATATTTGTGGACGAGAGTTATCAGTTGTAACTCTACAGGTTTGTGAATTGAAGTGCCCCGGAGCTCCATTTGTCAACTCGCTTGTTTGGGAGCTGGCCGCAAAAGCGCAGGATTGCTTCAGGCCCTATTCTGGTTCCGGGGGGGCAGGCTGAGCCTGTGGTTCATTCTTCTTCCTGATGGGAAAATAGAGTGACCTGTGCCTGTCCCAATACCTAGAGCTAGTCTATCCTTGGTTCCCCCTCTTCCCGTTCATCCTCAGGACAAATTGCAACCTGTACGAAACAGGAGGTTAACGGTGCTGATTCTCCAAGTAGGGAGATTGTTCGTAAAGCGGCTGGAATGGCGAACCCGAGCACAAGGAGAGGAGAAATGAGGTGCATTTCAGAAAGCTTTCCCGATCACACGGTGTACCATCTTCTGGGTTTCCCATGCATGTTTTCGATGTAGGAAGATGCCCTTGAACCTGGAGATTTAGGACTCATGGGATGGGTACCATGCACTATTACTTGAAAGGGTCTGCGTTTGCTCACCCAACCTCACCAATCCTCTCAGCCCCAAGAGTGTCCAGCCTTATGTCTCATCCAGCTCTGGGTCTAGATATGGTCAATCCAGGTTGCATCATAGCCCCTGAACGGATCTTGTAAGAATTTCTCTCTCTTTCACTGTCTTTGTTTTATGGGTTTTTTTTAAAGTAATTTATTTTTGTTATGGGGTTTAGCTGCTTTTCACTGCTGTGTTTATGCCGCTTTACACCCTATTGATTCATTTCCAGAGAGATATCAATACATAGGTTTTAAGATTCTTACTAGTCAGATATATTCTTGTGCAGTGAATAGGGGATGTTGAGTCCAGTTCACTGAGCAGGGAGTAGGTTTGTCTATTACATATTTGGCTTATGGAACGGTATCTGAGCTAATTTCAAACCCTTGTTTTATGCATCACCCCACCTGATCTTTCCCGTTAAGCAGCCATAGTGTGTTTTCTAAACGTGTGATTCTGTTCTGTTTTGTAATTCAGTTCAAGTGTAGCGATTTTGACATTCCCTCTATAAGTGATATCTTAGGATAAGTGTCTTTTTCTGTGTGACTTATTTCACTTAGAGTCATGGTAACTAAATCCACTCATCATGCTGCTACTAGCCTTGTGACATTGATTTCATGGCTGAGTGATATTCCATTGTGCATAAGTACCACAACCTCTTTATCCATTTTTCTCTTTCCTGGGCTATTGAAGGTGTACCGAAGTGGAGATTCTTGTAAACAGAGCAGCCCTACACTCTGGGGTGCCTGTGTCTTGTGGATTTTCAGTTTTCCCAATGTATACGCCCATGAGTGGAAGTGCCCTATGCTCTCTAAGCTGTGTTTATTACATGTTTCAGGACACACCGTACACTTCTCCAGAGTGGCTGTTGGCAATTTACATCCCGCCCATCAGCGTAGCAAGGCTCCCATGTGTCCATGGCCTGTCCTGCATTTCTGGTTTTTACACTTTTTTCAGCATGGCCCTTTTGACCGATGGCAAGCGAGACTTCTTTGTAGTGCTGATTTGCCTTTCCGGCTTGCTTGGTTGGCCAAAAAGGGCGTATGCGTTTTTTCCTGAATATATTCAGGAAAAAACGCATACGCCCTTTTTGGCCAAGGGCATCATTGTCGACGTTTTGCCGCTTTTCATGTGCTTTAAAGGCGAGTCGAATCTACCTCCTGAAATCTGTTTCCTGCAATTCTGACTTGCTTTCAAATCCTCTTCGTTGCCTTCCCTCAATATATTTGTGGACGAGAGTTATCATTTATAACTCTACAGGTTTGTGAATTGCAGTGCCCCTGAGCTCCATTTGTCAACTCGCTTGTTTGGGAGCTGGCCGCAAAAGCGCAGGATTGCTTCAGGCCCTATTCTGGTTCCGGGGGGGCAGGCTGAGCCTGTGGTTCATTCTTCTTCCTGATGGGAAAATAGAGTGACCTGTGCCTGTCCCAACACCTAGAGCTAGTCTCTCCTTGGTTCCCCCTCTTCCCGTTCATCCTCAGGACAAATTGCAACCTGTACGAAACAGGAGGTTAACGGTGCTGATTCTCCAACTAGGGAGATTGTTATTAAAGTGGCTGGAATGGCGAACCCGAGCACAAGGATAGGAGAAATGAGGTTCGTTTTAGAAACCTTTCCCGATCACACGGTTTACCAACTTCTGAGTTTCCCATGCATGTTTTCGATGTAGGAAGATGCCCTTGAACCGGGAGATTTGGGACCCATGGGATGGGTACCACGCAGTATTACTTTAAAGGGTCTGCGTTTGCTCACCCAACCTCACCAATCCTCTCAGCCTCAAGAGTGTCCAGCCTTATGTCTCATCCAGCTCTCGGTCTAGATATGGTCAATCCAGGTTGCATCATAGCCCCTGAACAGATTTTGTAAGAATTTCTCTCTCTTTCACTGTCTTTGTTTTATGGGTCTTTTTAAAAGTAATTTATTTTTGTTATGGGGTTTAGCTGCTTTTCACTGCTGTGTTTATGCCGCTTTACACCCTATTGATTCATTTCCAGAGAGATATCAATACATAGGTTTTAAGATTCTTACTAGTCAGATATATTCTTGTGCGGTGAATAGGGGATGTTGAGTCCAGTTCACTGAGCAGGGAGTATTTTTGTCTATTACATATTTGGCTTATGGAACGGTATCTGAGCTAATTTCAAACCCTTGTTTTATGCATCACCCCACCTGATCTTTCCCGTTAAGCAGCCATAGTGTGTTTTCTAAACGTGTGATTCTGTTCTGTTTTGTAATTCAGTTCAAGTGTAGCGATTTTGACATTCCGTCTATAAGTGATACCTTAGGATAAGTGTCTTTTTCTGTGTGACTTATTTCACTTAGAGTCATCGTAACTAAATCCACTCGTCATGCTGCTACTAGCCTTGTGACATTGATTTCATGGCTGAGTGATATTCCATTGTGCATAAGTATCACAACCTCTTTATCCATTTTTCTCTTTCCTGGGCTATTGAATGTGTACCGAAGTGGAGATTCTTGTAAACAGAGCAGCCCTACATTTTGGTGTGCCTTTGTCTTCTGGAGTTTCAGTTTTCCCAATGTATACGCCCATGAGTGGAAGTGCCCTATGCTCTCTAAGCTGTGTTTATTACATGTTTCAGGACACACCGTACACTTCTCCAGAGTGGCTGTTGGCAATTTACATCCCGCCCATCAGCGTAGCAAGGCTCCCATGTGTCCATGGCCTGTCCTGCATTTCTGGTTTTTACACATTTTTCAGCATGGCCCTTTTGACCGATGGCAAGCGAGACTTCTTTGTAGTGCTGATTTGCCTTTCTGGATTGCTTGGTTGGCCAAAAAGGGCGTATGCGTTTTTTCCTGAATATACTCAGGAAAAAACGCATACGCCCTTTTTGGCCAAGGGCATCATTGTCGACGTCTTGCCGCTTTTCATGTGCTTTAAAGGCGAGTCGCATCTACCTCCTGAAATCTGTTTCCTGCAATTCTGCCTTGCTTTCAAATCCTCTTCGTTGCCTTCCCTCAATATATTTGTGGACGAGAGTTATCATTTAGAACTCTGCAGGTTTGTGAATTGCAGTGCCCCTGAGCTCCATTTGTCAACTCGCTTGTTTGGGAGCTGGCCGCAAAAGCGCAGGATTGCTTCAGGCCCTATTCTGGTTCCGGGGGGGCAGGCTGAGCCTGTGGTTCATTCTTCTTCCTGATGGGAAAATAGAGTGACCTGTGCCTGTCCCAACACCTAGAGCTAGTCTCTACTTGGTTCCCCCTCTTCCCGTTCATCCTCAGGACAAATTGCAACCTGTACGAAACAGGAGGTTAACGGTGCTGATTCTCCAACTAGGGAGATTGTTATTAAAGTGGCTGGAATGGCGAACCCGAGCACAAGGATAGGAGAAATGAGGTGCGTTTTAGAAACCTTTCCCGATCACATGGTTTACCAACTTTTGAGTTTCCCATGCATGTTTTCGATGTAGGAAGATGCCCTTGAACCTGGAGATTTGGGACCCATGGGATGGGTACCACGCAGTATTACTTTAAAGGGTCTGCGTTTGCTCACCCAACCTCACCAATCCTCTCAGCCTCAAGAGTGTCCAGCCTTATGTCTCATCCAGCTCTGGGTCTAGATATGGTCAATCCAGGTTGCATCATAGCCCCTGAACAGATTTTGTAAGAATTTCTCTCTCTTTCACTGTCTTTGTTTTATGGGGTTTTTTTTGAGTAATTTCTTTTTATAATGGGGTTTAGCTGCTTTTCACTGCTGTGTTTATGCCGCTTTACACCCTATTGATTCACTTCCAGAGAGATATCAATACATAGGTTTTAAGATTCTTACTAGTCAGATATACTCTTGTGCGGTGAATAGGGGAGGTTGAGTACAGTTCACTGAGCAGGGAGTAGGTTTGTCTATTACATATTTGGCTTATGGAATGGTATCTGAGCTAATTTCAAACCCTTGTTTTATGCATCACCCCACCTGATCTTTCCCGTTAAGCAGCCATAGTGTGTTTTCTAAACGTGTGACTCTGTTCTGTTTTGTAATTCAGTTCAAGTGTAGCGATTTTGACATTCCCTCTATAAGTGATATCTTAGGATAAGTGTCTTTTTCTGTGTGACTTATTTCACTTAGAGTCATCGTACCTAAATCCACTCGTCATGCTGCTACTAGCCTTGTGACATTGATTTCATGGCTGAGTGATATTCCATTGTGCATAAGTACCACAACCTCTTTATCCATTTTTCTCTTTCCTGGGCAATTGAAGGTGTACCGAAGTGGAGATTCTTGTAAACAGAGCAGCCCTACACTCTGGGGTGCCTGTGTCTTGTGGATTTTCAGTTTTCCCAATGTATACGCCCATGAGTGGAAGTGCCCTATGCTCTCTAAGCTGTGTTTATTACATGTTTCAGGACACACCGTACACTTCTCCAGAGTGGCTGTTGGCAATTTACATCCCGCCCATCAGCGTAGCAAGGCTCCCATGTGTCCATGGCCTGTCCTGCATTTCTGGTTTTTACACTTTTTTCAGCATGGCCCTTTTGACCGATGGCAAGCGAGACTTCTTTGTAGTGCTGATTTGCCTTTCCGGCTTGCTTGGTTGGCCAAAAAGGGCGTATGCGTTTTTTCCTGAATATATTCAGGAAAAAACGCATACGCCCTTTTTGGCCAAGGGCATCATTGTCGACGTTTTGCCGCTTTTCATGTGCTTTAAAGGCGAGTCGAATCTACCTCCTGAAATCTGTTTCCTGCAATTCTGCCTTGCTTTCAAATCCTCTTCGTTGCCTTCCCTCAATATATTTGTGGACGAGAGTTATCATTTAGAACTCTGCAGGTTTGTGAATTGCAGTGCCCCTGAGCTCCATTTGTCAACTCGCTTGTTTGGGAGCTGGCCGCAAAAGCGCAGGATTGCTTCAGGCCCTATTCTGGTTCCGGGGGGGCAGGCTGAGCCTGTGGTTCATTCTTCTTCCTGATTGGAAAATAGAGTGACCTGTGCCTGTCCCCACACCTAGAGCTAGTCTCTACTTGGTTCCCCCTCTTCCCGTTTATCCTCAGGACAAATTGCAACCTGTACGAAACAGGAGGTTAACGGTGCTGATTCTCCAAGTAGGGAGATTGTTCGTAAAGCGGCTGGAATGGCGAAACCGAGCACAAGGAGAGGAGAAATGAGGTGCATTTCAGAAACCTTTCCCGATCACACGGTGTACCATCTTCTGGGTTTCCCATGCATGTTTTCGATGTAGGAAGATGCCCTTGAACCTGGAGATTTGGGACCCATGGGACGGGTACCACGCACTATTACTTGAAAGGGTCTGCGTTTGCTCACCCAACCTCACCAATCCTCTCAGCCCCAAGAGTGTCCAGCCTTATGTCTCATCCAGCTGTGGGTGTAGATATGGTGAATCCAGGTTGCATCAGAGCCCCTGAACGGATTTTGTAAGAATTTATCTCTCTTTCACTGTCTTTGTTTTATGGGTTTTTTTTAAAGTAATTTATTTTTGTTATGGGGATTAGCTGCTTTTCACTGCTGTGTTTATGCCGCTTTACACCCTATTGATTCATTTCCAGAGAGATATCAATACATAGGTTTTAAGATTCTTACTAGTCGGATATATTCTTGTGCGGTGAATAGGGGATGTTGAGTCCAGTTCACTGAGCAGGGAGTAGGTTTGTCTATTACATATTTGGCTTATGGAACGGTATCTGAGCTAATTTCAAACCCTTGTTTTATGCATCACCCCACCTGATCTTTCCCGTTAAGCAGCCATAGTGTGTTTTCTAAACGTGTGACTCTGTTCTGTTTTGTAATTCAGTTCAAGTGTAGCGAGTTTAACATTCCCTCTATAAGTGATATCTTAGGATAAGTGTCTTTTTCTGTGTGACTTATTTTACTTAGAGTCATCGTAACTAAATCCACTCGTCATGCTGCTACTAGCCTTGTGACATTGATTTCATGGCTGAGTGATATTCCATTGTGCATAAGTACCACAACCTCTTTATCCATTTTTCTCTTTCCTGGGCTATTGAAGGTGTACCGAAGTGGAGATTCTTGTAAACAGAGCAGCCCTACACTCTGGGGTGCCTGTGTCTTGTGGATTTTCAGTTTTCCCAATGTATACGCCTATGAGTGGAAGTGCCCTATGCTCTCTAAGCTGTGTTTATTACATGTTTCAGGACACACCGTACACTTCTCCAGAGTGGCTGTTGGCAAATTACATCCTGCCCATCAGCGTAGCAAGGCTCCCATGTGTCCATGGCCTGTCCTGCATTTCTGGTTTTTACACTTTTTTCAGCATGGCCCTTTTGACCGATGGCAAGCGAGACTTCTTTGTAGTGCTGATTTGCCTTTCCGGCTTGCTTGGTTGGCCAAAAAGGGCGTATGCGTTTTTTCCTGAATATATTCAGGAAAAAACGCATACGCCCTTTTTGGCCAAGGGCATCATTGTCGACGTTTTGCCGCTTTTCATGTGCTTTAAAGGCGAGTCGAATCTACCTCCTGAAATCTGTTTCCTGCAATTCTGCCTTGCTTTCAAATCCTCTTCGTTGCCTTCCCTCAATATATTTGTGGACGAGAGTTATCATTTAGAACTCTGCAGGTTTGTGAATTGCAGTGCCCCTGAGCTCCATTTGTCAACTCGCTTGTTTGGGAGCTGGCCGCAAAAGCGCAGGATTGCTTCAGGCCCTATTCTGGTTCCGGGGGGGCAGGCTGAGCCTGTGGTTCATTCTTCTTCCTGATTGGAAAATAGAGTGACCTGTGCCTGTCCCCACACCTAGAGCTAGTCTCTACTTGGTTCCCCCTCTTCCCGTTTATCCTCAGGACAAATTGCAACCTGTACGAAACAGGAGGTTAACGGTGCTGATTCTCCAAGTAGGGAGATTGTTCGTAAAGCGGCTGGAATGGCGAAACCGAGCACAAGGAGAGGAGAAATGAGGTGCATTTCAGAAACCTTTCCCGATCACACGGTGTACCATCTTCTGGGTTTCCCATGCATGTTTTCGATGTAGGAAGATGCCCTTGAACCTGGAGATTTGGGACCCATGGGACGGGTACCACGCACTATTACTTGAAAGGGTCTGCGTTTGCTCACCCAACCTCACCAATCCTCTCAGCCCCAAGAGTGTCCAGCCTTATGTCTCATCCAGCTGTGGGTGTAGATATGGTGAATCCAGGTTGCATCAGAGCCCCTGAACGGATTTTGTAAGAATTTATCTCTCTTTCACTGTCTTTGTTTTATGGGTTTTTTTTAAAGTAATTTATTTTTGTTATGGGGATTAGCTGCTTTTCACTGCTGTGTTTATGCCGCTTTACACCCTATTGATTCATTTCCAGAGAGATATCAATACATAGGTTTTAAGATTCTTACTAGTCAGATATATTCTTGTGCGGTGAATAGGGGATGTTGAGTCCAGTTCACTGAGCAGGGAGTAGGTTTGTCTATTACATATTTGGCTTATGGAACGGTATCTGAGCTAATTTCAAACCCTTGTTTTATGCATCACCCCACCTGATCTTTCCCGTTAAGCAGCCATAGTGTGTTTTCTAAACGTGTGACTCTGTTCTGTTTTGTAATTCAGTTCAAGTGTAGCGAGTTTAACATTCCCTCTATAAGTGATATCTTAGGATAAGTGTCTTTTTCTGTGTGACTTATTTTACTTAGAGTCATCGTACCTAAATCCACTCGTCATGCTGCTACTAGCCTTGTGACATTGATTTCATGGCTGAGTGATATTCCATTGTGCATAAGTACCACAACCTCTTTATCCATTTTTCTCTTTCCTGGGCTATTGAAGGTGTACCGAAGTGGAGATTCTTGTAAACAGAGCAGCCCTACACTCTGGGGTGCCTGTGTCTTGTGGATTTTCAGTTTTCCCAATGTATACGCCCATGAGTGGAAGTGCCCTATGCTCTCTAAGCTGTGTTTATTACATGTTTCAGGACACACCGTACACTTCTCCAGAGTGGCTTTTGGCAATTTACATCCCGCCCATCAGCGTAGGAAGGCTCCCATGTGTCCATGGCCTGTCCTGCATTTCTGGTTTTTACACATTTTTCAGCATGGCCCTTTTGACCGATGGCAAGCGAGACTTCTTTGTAGTGCTGATTTGCCTTTCCGGCTTGCTTGGTTGGCCAAAAAGGGCGTATGCGTTTTTTCCTGAATATATTCAGGAAAAAACGCATACGCCCTTTTTGGCCAAGGGCATCATTGTCGACGTTTTGCCGCTTTTCATGTGCTTTAAAGGCGAGTCGAATCTACCTCCTGAAATCTGTTTCCTGCAATTCTGCCTTGCTTTCAAATCCTCTTCGTTGCCTTCCCTCAATATATTTGTGGACGAGAGTTATCATTTATAACTCTGCAGGTTTGTGAATTGCAGTGCCCCTGAGCTCCATGTGTCAACTCGCTTGTTTGGGAGCTGGCCGCAAAAGCGCAGGATTGCTTCAGGCCCTATTCTGGTTCCGGGGGGCAGGCTGAGCCTGTGGTTCATTCTTCTTCCTGATGGGAAAATAGAGTGACCTGTGCCTGTCCCAACACCTAGAGCTAGTCTCTCCTTGGTTCCCCCTCTTCCCGTTCATCCTCAGGACAAATTGCAACCTGTACGAAACAGGAGGTTAACGGTGCTGATTCTCCAACTAGGGAGATTGTTATTAAAGTGGCTGGAATGGCGAACCCGAGCACAAGGATAGGAGAAATGAGGTGCGTTTTAGAAACCTTTCCCGATCACACGGTTTACCAACTTCTGAGTTTCCCATGCATGTTTTCGATGTAGGAAGATGCCCTTGAACCTGGAGATTTGGGACCCATGGGATGGGAACCACGCAGTATTACTTTAAAGGGTCTGCGTTTGCTCACCCAACCTCACCAATCCTCTCAGCCTCAAGAGTGTCCAGCCTTATGTCTCATACAGCTCTGGGTCTAGATATGGTCAATCCAGGTTGCATCATAGCCCCTGAACAGATTTTGTAAGAATTTCTCTCTCTTTCACTGTCTTTGTTTTATGGGTTTTTTTAAAAGTAATTTATTTTTGTTATGGGGTTTAGCTGCTTTTCACTGCTGTGTTTATGCCGCTTTACACCCTATTGATTCACTTCCAGAGAGATATCAATACATAGGTTTTAAGATTCTTACTAGTCAGATATACTCTTGTGCGGTGAATAGGGAAGGTTGAGTACAGTTCACTGAGCAGGGAGTAGGTTTGTCTATTACATATTTGGCTTATGGAATGGTATCTGAGCTAATTTCAAACCCTTGTTTTATGCATCACCCCACCTGATCTTTCCCGTTAAGCAGCCATAGTGTGTTTTCTAAACGTGTGACTCTGTTCTGTTTTGTAATTCAGTTCAAGTGTAGCGATTTTGACATTGCCTCTATAAGTGATATCTTAGGATAAGTGTCTTTTTCTGTGTGACTTATTTCACTTAGAGTCATCGTACCTAAATCCACTCGTCATGCTGCTACTAGCCTTGTGACATTGATTTCATGGCTGAGTGATATTCCATTGTGCATAAGTACCACAACCTCTTTATCCATTTTTCTCTTTCCTGGGCTATTGAAGGTGTACCGAAGTGGAGATTCTTGTAAACAGAGCAGCCCTACACTCTGGGGTGCCTGTGTCTTGTGGATTTTCAGTTTTCCCAATGTATACGCCCATGAGTGGAAGTGCCCTATGCTCTCTAAGCTGTGTTTATTACATGTTTCAGGACACACCGTACACTTCTCCAGAGTGGCTGTTGGCAAATTACATCCTGCCCATCAGCGTAGCAAGGCTCCCATGTGTCCATGGCCTGTCCTGCATTTCTGGTTTTTACACTTTTTTCAGCATGGCCCTTTTGACCGATGGCAAGCGAGACTTCTTTGTAGTGCTGATTTGCCTTTCCGGCTTGCTTGGTTGGCCAAAAAGGGCGTATGCGTTTTTTCCTGAATATATTCAGGAAAAAACGCATACGCCCTTTTTGGCCAAGGGCATCATTGTCGACCTTTTGCCGCTTTTCATGTGCTTTAAAGGCGAGTCGAATCTACCTCCTGAAATCTGTTTCCTGCAATTCTGACTTGTTTTCAAATCCTCTTCGTTGCCTTCCCTGAATATATTTGTGGACGAGAGTTATCAGTTGTAACTCTACAGGTTTGTGAATTGAAGTGCCCCTGAGCTCCATTTGTCAACTCGCTTTTTTGGGAGCTGGCCGCAAAAGCGCAGGATTGCTTCAGGCCCTATTCTGGTTCCGGAGGGGGGGGGCAGGCTGAGCCTGTGGTTCATTTTTCTTCCTGATGGGAAAATAGAGTGACCTGTGCCTGTCCCAACACCTAGAGTTAGTCTCTCCTTGGTACCCCCTCTTCCCGTTCATCCTCAGGCCAAATTGCAACCTGTACGAAACAGGAGGTTAACGGTGCTGATTCTCCAATAGGGAGATTGTTCGTAAAGCGGCTGGAATGGCGAACCCGAGCACAAGGAGAGGAGAAATGAGGTGCATTTCAGAAACCTTTCCCGATCACACGGTGTACCATCTTCTGGGTTTCCCATGCATGTTTTCGATGTAGGAAGATGCCCTTGAACCTGGAGATTTAGGACTCATGGGATAGGTACCACGCACTATTACTTGAAAGGGTCTGCGTTTGCTCACCCAACCTCACCAATCCTCTCAGCCCCAAGAGTGTCCAGCCTTATGTCTCATCCAGCTGTGGGTGTAGATATGGTCAATCCAGGTTGCATCAGAGCCCCTGAACGGATTTTGTAAGAATTTCTCTCTCTTTCACTGTCTTTGTTTTATGGGTTTTTTTTAAAGTAATTTATTTTTGTTATGGGGTTTAGCTGCTTTTCACTGCTGTGTTTATGCCGCTTTACACCCTATTGATTCATTTCCAGAGAGATATCAATACATAGGTTTTGAGATTCTTACTAGTCAGATATATTCTTCTGCGGTAAATAGGGGATGTTGAGTCCAGTTCACTGAGCAGGGAGTAGGTTTGTCTATTACATATTTGGCTTATGGAACGGTATCTGAGCTAATTTCAAACCCTTTATTTTATGCATCACCCACCTGATCTTGCCGGTTAAGCAGCCATAGTGTGTTTTCTAAACGTGTGATTCTGTTCTGTTTTGTAATTCAGTTCAAGTGTAGCGAGTTTGACATTCCCTCTATAAGTGATATCTTAGGATAAGTGTCTTTTTCTGTGTGACTTATTTCACTTAGAGTCATGGTAACTAAATCCACTCATCATGCTGCTACTAGCCTTGTGACATTGATTTCATGGCTGAGTGATATTCCATTGTGCATAAGTACCACAACTTCTTTATCCATTTTTCTCTTTCCTGGGCTATTGAAGGTGTACCGAAGTGGAGATTCTTGTAAACAGAGCAGCCCTACACTCTGGGGTGCCTGTGTCTTGTGGATTTTCAGTTTTCCCAATGTATATGCCCATGAGTGGAAGTGCCCTATGCTCTCTAAGCTGTGTTTATTACATGTTTCAGAACACACCGTACACTTCTCCAGAGTGGCTGTTGGCAATTTACATCCCGCCCATCAGCGTAGCAAGGCTCCCATGTGTCCGTGGCCTGTCCTGCATTTCTGGTTTTTACACTTTTTTCAGCATGGCCCTTTTGACCGATGGCAAGCGAGACTTCTTTGTAGTGCTGATTTGCCTTTCCGGCTTGCTTGGTTGGCCAAAAAGGGCGTATGCGTTTTTTCCTGAATATATTCAGGAAAAAACGCATACGCCCTTTTTGGCCAAGGGCATCATTGTCGACGTTTTGCCGCTTTTCATGTGCTTTAAAGGCGAGTCGAATCTACCTCCTGAAATCTGTTTCCTGCAATTCTGCCTTGCTTTCAAATCCTCTTCGTTGCCTTCCCTCAATATATTTGTGGACGAGAGTTATCATTTAGAACTCTGCAGGTTTGTGAATTGCAGTGCCCCTGAGCTCCATGTGTCAACTCGCTTGTTTGGGAGCTGGCCGCAAAAGCGCAGGATTGCTTCAGGCCCTATTCTGGTTCCGGGGGGGCAGGCTGAGCCTGTGGTTCATTCTTCTTCCTGATGGGAAAATAGAGTGACCTGTGCCTGTCCCAACACCTAGAGCTAGTCTATCCTTGGTTCCCCCTCTTCCCGTTCATCCTCAGGACAAATTGCAACCTGTACGAAACAGGAGGTTAACGGTGCTGATTCTCCAACTAGGGAGATTGTTATTAAAGTGGCTGGAATGGCGAACCCGAGCACAAGGATAGGAGAAATGAGGTTCGTTTTAGAAACCTTTCCCGATCACACGGTTTACCAACTTCTGAGTTTCCCATGCATGTTTTCGATGTAGGAAGATGCCCTTGAACCTGGAGATTTGGGACCCATGGGATGGGTACCACGCAGTATTACTTTAAAGGGTCTGCGTTTGCTCACCCAACCTCACCAATCCTCTCAGCCTCAAGAGTGTCCAGCCTTATGTCTCATACAGCTCTGGGTCTAGATATGGTCAATCCAGGTTGCATCACAGCCCCTGAACAGATTTTGTAAGAATTTCTCTCTCTTTCACTGTCTTTGTTTTATGGGTTTTTTTAAAAGTAATTTATTTTTGTTATGGGGTTTAGCTGCTTTTCACTGCTGTGTTTATGCCGCTTTACACCCTATTGATTCATTTCCAGAGAGATATCAATACATAGGTTTTAAGATTCTTACTAGTCAGATATATTCTTGTGCGGTGAATAGGGGATGTTGAGTCCAGTTCACTGAGCAGGGAGTAGGTTTGTCTATTACATATTTGGCTTATGGAACGGTATCTGAGCTAATTTCAAACCCTTGTTTTATGCATCACCCCACCTGATCTTTCCCGTTAAGCAGCCATAGTGTGTTTTCTAAACGTGTGATTCTGTTCTGTTTTGTAATTCAGTTCAAGTGTAGCAATTTTGACATTCCCTCTATAAGTGATATCTTAGGATAAGTGTCTTTTTCTGTGTGACTTATTTCACTTAGAGTCATCGTAACTAAATCCACTCATCATGCTGCTACTAGCCTTGTGACATTGATTTCATGGCTGAGTGATATTCCATTGTGCATAAGTACCACAACTTCTTTATCCATTTTTCTCTTTCCTGGGCTATTTAAGGTGTACCGAAGTGGAGATTCTTGTAAACAGAGCAGCCCTACACTCTGGGGTGCCTGTGTCTTGTGGATTTTCAGTTTTCCCAATGTATATGCCCATGAGTGGAAGTGCCCTATGCTCTCTAAGCTGTGTTTATTACATGTTTCAGGACACACCGTACACTTCTCCAGAGTGGCTGTTGGCAATTTACATCCCGCCCATCAGCGTAGCAAGGCTCCCATGTGTCCGTGGCCTGTCCTGCATTTCTGGTTTTTACACTTTTTTCAACATGGCCCTTTTGACCGATGGCAAGCGAGACTTCTTTGTAGTGCTGATTTGCCTTTCTGGATTGCTTGGTTGGCCAAAAAGGGCGTATGCGTTTTTTCCTGAATATACTCAGGAAAAAACGCATACGCCCTTTTTGGCCAAGGGCATCATTGTCGACGTCTTGCCGCTTTTCATGTGCTTTAAAGGCGAGTCGCATCTACCTCCTGAAATCTGTTTCCTGCAATTCTGCCTTGCTTTCAAATCCTCTTCGTTGCCTTCCCTCAATATATTTGTGGACGAGAGTTATCATTTAGAACTCTGCAGGTTTGTGAATTGCAGTGCCCCTGAGCTCCATTTGTCAACTCGCTTGTTTGGGAGCTGGCCGCAAAAGCGCAGGATTGCTTCAGGCCCTATTCTGGTTCCGGGGGGGCAGGCTGAGCCTGTGGTTCATTCTTCTTCCTGATGGGAAAATAGAGTGACCTGTGCCTGTCCCAACACCTAGAGCTAGTCTCTACTTGGTTCCCCCTCTTCCCGTTCATCCTCAGGACAAATTGCAACCTGTACGAAACAGGAGGTTAACGGTGCTGATTCTCCAAGTAGGGAGATTGTTATTAAAGTGGCTGGAATGGCGAACCCGAGCACAAGGATAGGAGAAATGAGGTGCGTTTTAGAAACCTTTCCCGATCACACGGTTTACCAACTTTTGAGTTTCCCATGCATGTTTTCGATGTAGGAAGATGCCCTTGAACCTGGAGATTTGGGACCCATGGGATGGGTACCACGCAGTATTACTTTAAAGGGTCTGCGTTTGCTCACCCAACCTCACCAATCCTCTCAGCCTCAAGAGTGTCCAGCCTTATGTCTCATCCAGCTCTGGGTCTAGATATGGTCAATCCAGGTTGCATCAGAGCCCCTGAACGGATTTTGTAAGAATTTATCTCTCTTTCACTGTCTTTGTTTTATGGGTTTTTTTTAAAGTAATTTATTTTTGTTATGGGGATTAGCTGCTTTTCACTGCTGTGTTTATGCCGCTTTACACCCTATTGATTCATTTCCAGAGAGATATCAATACATAGGTTTTAAGATTCTTACTAGTCAGATATATTCTTGTGCGGTGAATAGGGGATGTTGAGTCCAGTTCACTGAGCAGGGAGTAGGTTTGTCTATTACATATTTGGCTTATGGAACGGTATCTGAGCTAATTTCAAACCCTTGTTTTATGCATCACCCCACCTGATCTTTCCCGTTAAGCAGCCATAGTGTGTTTTCTAAACGTGTGACTCTGTTCTGTTTTGTAATTCAGTTCAAGTGTAGCGAGTTTAACATTCCCTCTATAAGTGATATCTTAGGATAAGTGTCTTTTTCTGTGTGACTTATTTTACTTAGAGTCATCGTAACTAAATCCACTCGTCATGCTGCTACTAGCCTTGTGACATTGATTTCATGGCTGAGTGATATTCCATTGTGCATAAGTACCACAACCTCTTTATCCATTTTTCTCTTTCCTGGGCTATTGAAGGTGTACCGAAGTGGAGATTCTTGTAAACAGAGCAGCCCTAAACTTTGGTGTGCCTTTGTCTTGTGGATTTTCAGTTTACCCAATGTATACGCCCATGAGTGGAAGTGCCCAATGCTCTCTATGCTGTGTTTATTACATGTTGCAGGACACACCGTACACTTCTCCAGAGTGGCTGTTGGCAAATTACATCCTGCCCATCAGCGTAGCAAGGCTCCCATGTGTCCATGGCCTGTCCTGCATTTCTGGTTTTTACACTTTTTTCAGCATGGCCCTTTTGACCGATGGCAAGCGAGACTTCTTTGTAGTGCTGATTTGCCTTTCCGGCTTGCTTGGTTGGCCAAAAAGGGCATCATTGTCGAGGTTTTGCCGCTTTTCATGTGCTTTAAAGGCGAGTCGAATCTACCTCCTGAAATCTGTTTCCTGCAATTCTGCCTTGCTTTCAAATCCTCTTCGTTGCCTTCCCTCAATATATTTGTGGACGAGAGTTATCATTTATAACTCTACAGGTTTGTGAATTGCAGTGCCCCTGAGCTCCATTTGTCAACTCGCTTGTTTGGGAGCTGGCCGCAAAAGCGCAGGATTGCTTCAGGCCCTATTCTGGTTCCGGGGGGGCAGGCTGAGCCTGTGGTTCATTCTTCTTCCTGATGGGAAAATAGAGTGACCTGTGCCTGTCCCAACACCTAGAGCTAGTCTATCCTTGGTTCCCCCTCTTCCCGTTCATCCTCAGGACAAATTGCAACCTGTACGAAACAGGAGGTTAACGGTGCTGATTCTCCAACTAGGGAGATTGTTATTAAAGGGGCTGGAATGGCGAACCCGAGCACAAGGATAGGAGAAATGAGGTTCGTTTTAGAAACCTTTCCCGATCACACGGTTTACCAACTTCTGAGTTTCCCATGCATGTTTTCGATGTAGGAAGATGCCCTTGAACCTGGAGATTTGGGACCCATGGGATGGGTACCACGCAGTATTACTTTAAAGGGTCTGCGTTTGCTCACCCAACCTCACCAATCCTCTCAGCCTCAAGAGTGTCCAGCCTTATGTCTCATCCAGCTCTGGGTCTAGATATGGTCAATCCAGGTTGCATCAGAGCCCCTGAACGGATTTTGTAAGAATTTCTCTCTCTTTCACTGTCTTTGTTTTATGGGTTTTTTTTAAAGTAATTTATTTTTGTTATGGGGTTTAGCTGCTTTTCACTGCTGTGTTTATGCCGCTTTACACCCTATTGATTCATTTCCAGAGAGATATCAATACATAGGTTTTGAGATTCTTACTAGTCAGATATATTCTTGTGTGGTGAATAGGGGATGTTGAGTCCAGTTCACTGAGCAGGGAGTAGGATTGTCTATTACATATTTGGCTTATGGAACGGTATCTGAGCTAATTTCAAACCCTTGTTTTATGCATCACCCCACCTGATCTTTCCCGTTAAGCAGCCATAGTGTGTTTTCTAAACGTGTAATTCTGTTCTGTTTTGTAATTCAGTTCAAGTGTAGCGATTTTGACATTCCCTCTATAAGTGATATCTTAGGATAAGTGTCTTTTTCTGTGTGACTTATTTCACTTAGAGTCATCGTACCTAAATCCACTCATCATGCTGCTACTAGCCTTGTGACATTGATTTCATGGCTGAGTGATATTCCATTGTGCATAAGTACCACAACCTCTTTATCCATTTTTCTCTTTCCTGGGCTATTGAAGGTGTACCGAAGTGGAGATTCTTGTAAACAGAGCAGCCCTACACTCTGGGGTGCCTGTGTCTTGTGGATTTTCAGTTTTCCCAATGTATACGCCCATGAGTGGAAGTGCCCTATGCTCTCTAAGCTGTGTTTATTACATGTTTCAGGACACACCGTACACTTCTCCAGAGTGGCTGTTGGCAATTTACATCCCGCCCATCAGCGTAGCAAGGCTCCCATGTGTCCATGGCCTGTCCTGCATTTCTGGTTTTTACACTTTTTTCAGCATGGCCCTTTTGACCGATGGCAAGCGAGACTTCTTTGTAGTGCTGATTTGCCTTTCCGGCTTGCTTGGTTGGCCAAAAAGGGCGTATGCGTTTTTTCCTGAATATATTCAGGAAAAAACGCATACGCCCTTTTTGGCCAAGGGCATCATTGTCGACGTTTTGCCGCTTTTCATGTGCTTTAAAGGCGAGTCGAATCTACCTCCTGAAATCTGTTTC
Source organism: Eubalaena glacialis (assembly GCF_028564815.1). Classification (NCBI taxonomy): domain Eukaryota; kingdom Metazoa; phylum Chordata; class Mammalia; order Artiodactyla; family Balaenidae; genus Eubalaena; species Eubalaena glacialis. The sequence continues at coordinate 69,120,027 of NC_083718.1, read as the reverse complement.
CTGCAATTCTGCCTTGCTTTCAAATCCTCTTCGTTGCCTTCCCTCAATATATTTGTGGACGAGAGTTATCATTTAGAACTCTGCAGGTTTGTGAATTGCAGTGCCCCTGAGCTCCATTTGTCAACTCGCTTGTTTGGGAGCTGGCCGCAAAAGCGCAGGATTGCTTCAGGCCCTATTCTGGTTCCGGGGGGGCAGGCTGAGCCTGTGGTTCATTCTTCTTCCTGATTGGAAAATAGAGTGACCTGTGCCTGTCCCCACACCTAGAGCTAGTCTCTACTTGGTTCCCCCTCTTCCCGTTTATCCTCAGGACAAATTGCAACCTGTACGAAACAGGAGGTTAACGGTGCTGATTCTCCAAGTAGGGAGATTGTTCGTAAAGCGGCTGGAATGGCGAAACCGAGCACAAGGAGAGGAGAAATGAGGTGCATTTCAGAAACCTTTCCCGATCACACGGTGTACCATCTTCTGGGTTTCCCATGCATGTTTTCGATGTAGGAAGATGCCCTTGAACCTGGAGATTTGGGACCCATGGGACGGGTACCACGCACTATTACTTGAAAGGGTCTGCGTTTGCTCACCCAACCTCACCAATCCTCTCAGCCCCAAGAGTGTCCAGCCTTATGTCTCATCCAGCTGTGGGTGTAGATATGGTGAATCCAGGTTGCATCAGAGCCCCTGAACGGATTTTGTAAGAATTTATCTCTCTTTCACTGTCTTTGTTTTATGGGTTTTTTTTAAAGTAATTTATTTTTGTTATGGGGATTAGCTGCTTTTCACTGCTGTGTTTATGCCGCTTTACACCCTATTGATTCATTTCCAGAGAGATATCAATACATAGGTTTTAAGATTCTTACTAGTCAGATATATTCTTGTGCGGTGAATAGGGGATGTTGAGTCCAGTTCACTGAGCAGGGAGTAGGTTTGTCTATTACATATTTGGCTTATGGAACGGTATCTGAGCTAATTTCAAACCCTTGTTTTATGCATCACCCCACCTGATCTTTCCCGTTAAGCAGCCATAGTGTGTTTTCTAAACGTGTGACTCTGTTCTGTTTTGTAATTCAGTTCAAGTGTAGCGAGTTTAACATTCCCTCTATAAGTGATATCTTAGGATAAGTGTCTTTTTCTGTGTGACTTATTTTACTTAGAGTCATCGTAACTAAATCCACTCGTCATGCTGCTACTAGCCTTGTGACATTGATTTCATGGCTGAGTGATATTCCATTGTGCATAAGTACCACAACCTCTTTATCCATTTTTCTCTTTCCTGGGCTATTGAAGGTGTACCGAAGTGGAGATTCTTGTAAACAGAGCAGCCCTACACTCTGGGGTGCCTGTGTCTTGTGGATTTTCAGTTTTCCCAATGTATACGCCCATGAGTGGAAGTGCCCTATGCTCTCTAAGCTGTGTTTATTACATGTTTCAGGACACACCGTACACTTCTCCAGAGTGGCTTTTGGCAATTTACATCCCGCCCATCAGCGTAGCAAGGCTCCCATGTGTCCATGGCCTGTCCTGCATTTCTGGTTTTTACACATTTTTCAGCATGGCCCTTTTGACCGATGGCAAGCGAGACTTCTTTGTAGTGCTGATTTGCCTTTCCGGCTTGCTTGGTTGGCCAAAAAGGGCATCATTGTCGACCTTTTGCCGCTTTTCATGTGCTTTAAAGGCGAGTCGAATCTACCTCCTGAAATCTGTTTCCTGCAATTCTGCCTTGCTTTCAAATCCTCTTCGTTGCCTTCCCTCAATATATTTGTGGACGAGAGTTATCATTTATAACTCTGCAGGTTTGTGAATTGCAGTGCCCCTGAGCTCCATGTGTCAACTCGCTTGTTTGGGAGCTGGCCGCAAAAGCGCAGGATTGCTTCAGGCCCTATTCTGGTTCGGGGGGGCAGGCTGAGCCTGTGGTTCATTCTTCTTCCTGATGGGAAAATAGAGTGACCTGTGCCTGTCCCCACACCTAGAGCTAGTCTCTCCTTGGTTCCCCCTCTTCCCGTTCATCCTCAGGACAAATTGCAACCTGTACGAAACAGGAGGTTAACGGTGCTGATTCTCCAACTAGGGAGATTGTTATTAAAGTGGCTGGAATGGCGAACCCGAGCACAAGGATAGGAGAAATGAGGTGCGTTTTAGAAACCTTTCCCGATCACACGTTTTACCAACTTCTGAGTTTCCCATGCATGTTTTCGATGTAGGAAGATGCCCTTGAACCTGGAGATTTGGGACCCATGGGATGGGAACCACGCAGTATTACTTTAAAGGGTCTGCGTTTGCTCACCCAACCTCACCAATCCTCTCAGCCTCAAGAGTGTCCAGCCTTATGTCTCATACAGCTCTGGGTCTAGATATGGTCAATCCAGGTTGCATCATAGCCCCTGAACAGATTTTGTAAGAATTTCTCTCTCTTTCACTGTCTTTGTTTTATGGGTTTTTTTAAAAGTAATTTATTTTTGTTATGGGGTTTAGCTGCTTTTCACTGCTGTGTTTATGCCGCTTTACACCCTATTGATTCACTTCCAGAGAGATATCAATACATAGGTTTTAAGATTCTTACTAGTCAGATATACTCTTGTGCGGTGAATAGGGAAGGTTGAGTACAGTTCACTGAGCAGGGAGTAGGTTTGTCTATTACATATTTGGCTTATGGAATGGTATCTGAGCTAATTTCAAACCCTTGTTTTATGCATCACCCCACCTGATCTTTCCCGTTAAGCAGCCATAGTGTGTTTTCTAAACGTGTGACTCTGTTCTGTTTTGTAATTCAGTTCAAGTGTAGCGATTTTGACATTGCCTCTATAAGTGATATCTTAGGATAAGTGTTTTTCTGTGTGACTTATTTCACTTAGAGTCATCGTACCTAAATCCACTCGTCATGCTGCTACTAGCCTTGTGACATTGATTTCATGGCTGAGTGATATTCCATTGTGCATAAGTACCACAACCTCTTTATCCATTTTTCTCTTTCCTGGGCTATTGAAGGTGTACCGAAGTGGAGATTCTTGTAAACAGAGCAGCCCTACACTCTGGGGTGCCTGTGTCTTGTGGATTTTCAGTTTTCCCAAAGTATACGCCCATGAGTGGAAGTGCCCTATGCTCTCTAAGCTGTGTTTATTACATGTTTCAGGACACACCGTACACTTCTCCAGAGTGGCTGTTGGCAAATTACATCCTGCCCATCAGCGTAGCAAGGCTCCCATGTGTCCATGGCCTGTCCTGCATTTCTGGTTTTTACACTTTTTTCAGCATGGCCCTTTTGACCGATGGCAAGCGAGACTTCTTTGTAGTGCTGATTTGCCTTTCCGGCTTGCTTGGTTGGCCAAAAAGGGCGTATGCGTTTTTTCCTGAATATATTCAGGAAAAAACGCATACGCCCTTTTTGGCCAAGGGCATCATTGTCGACCTTTTGCCGCTTTTCATGTGCTTTAAAGGCGAGTCGAATCTACCTCCTGAAATCTGTTTCCTGCAATTCTGACTTGTTTTCAAATCCTCTTCGTTGCCTTCCCTGAATATATTTGTGGACGAGAGTTATCAGTTGTAACTCTACAGGTTTGTGAATTGAAGTGCCCCTGAGCTCCATTTGTCAACTCGCTTTTTTGGGAGCTGGCCGCAAAAGCGCAGGATTGCTTCAGGCCCTATTCTGGTTCCGGAGGGGGGTGGCAGGCTGAGCCTGTGGTTCATTTTTCTTCCTGATGGGAAAATAGAGTGACCTGTGCCTGTCCCAACACCTAGAGTTAGTCTCTCCTTGGTACCCCCTCTTCCCGTTCATCCTCAGGCCAAATTGCAACCTGTACGAAACAGGAGGTTAACGGTGCTGATTCTCCAATAGGGAGATTGTTCGTAAAGCGGCTGGAATGGCGAACCCGAGCACAAGGAGAGGAGAAATGTGGTGCATTTCAGAAACCTTTCCCGATCACACGGTGTACCATCTTCTGGGTTTCCCATGCATGTTTTCGATGTAGGAAGATGCCCTTGAACCTGGAGATTTAGGACTCATGGGATAGGTACCACGCACTATTACTTGAAAGGGTCTGCGTTTGCTCACCCAACCTCACCAATCCTCTCAGCCCCAAGAGTGTCCAGCCTTATGTCTCATCCAGCTGTGGGTGTAGATATGGTCAATCCAGGTTGCATCAGAGCCCCTGAACGGATTTTGTAAGAATTTCTCTCTCTTTCACTGTCTTTGTTTTATGGGTTTTTTTTAAAGTAATTTATTTTTGTTATGGGGTTTAGCTGCTTTTCACTGCTGTGTTTATGCCGCTTTACACCCTATTGATTCATTTCCAGAGAGATATCAATACATAGGTTTTGAGATTCTTACTAGTCAGATATATTCTTGTGCGGTGAATAGGGGATGTTGAGTCCAGTTCACTGAGCAGGGAGTAGGTTTGTCTATTACATATTTGGCTTATGGAACGGTATCTGAGCTAATTTCAAACCCTTTATTTTATGCATCACCCACCTGATCTTGCCGGTTAAGCAGCCATAGTGTGTTTTCTAAACGTGTGATTCTGTTCTGTTTTGTAATTCAGTTCAAGCGTAGCGAGTTTGACATTCCCTCTATAAGTGATATCTTAGGATAAGTGTCTTTTTCTGTGTGACTTATTTCACTTAGAGTCATGGTAACTAAATCCACTCAAAATGCTGCTACTAGCCTTGTGACATTGATTTCATGGCTGAGTGATATTCCATTGTGCATAAGTACCACAACTTCTTTATCCATTTTTCTCTTTCCTGGGCTATTGAAGGTGTACCGAAGTGGAGATTCTTGTAAACAGAGCAGCCCTACACTCTGGGGTGCCTGTGTCTTGTGGATTTTCAGTTTTCCCAATGTATATGCCCATGAGTGGAAGTGCCCTATGCTCTCTAAGCTGTGTTTATTACATGTTTCAGAACACACCGTACACTTCTCCAGAGTGGCTGTTGGCAATTTACATCCCGCCCATCAGCGTAGCAAGGCTCCCATGTGTCCGTGGCCTGTCCTGCATTTCTGGTTTTTACACTTTTTTCAGCATGGCCCTTTTGACCGATGGCAAGCGAGACTTCTTTGTAGTGCTGATTTGCCTTTCCGGCTTGCTTGGTTGGCCAAAAAGGGCGTATGCGTTTTTTCCTGAATATATTCAGGAAAAAACGCATACGCCCTTTTTGGCCAAGGGCATCATTGTCGACGTTTTGCCGCTTTTCATGTGCTTTAAAGGCGAGTCGAATCTACCTCCTGAAATCTGTTTCCTGCAATTCTGCCTTGCTTTCAAATCCTCTTCGTTGCCTTCCCTCAATATATTTGTGGACGAGAGTTATCATTTAGAACTCTGCAGGTTTGTGAATTGCAGTGCCCCTGAGCTCCATGTGTCAACTCGCTTGTTTGGGAGCTGGCCGCAAAAGCGCAGGATTGCTTCAGGCCCTATTCTGGTTCCGGGGGGGCAGGCTGAGCCTGTGATTCATTCTTCTTCCTGATGGGAAAATAGAGTGACCTGTGCCTGTCCCAACACCTAGAGCTAGTCTATCCTTGGTTCCCCCTCTTCCCGTTCATCCTCAGGACAAATTGCAACCTGTACGAAACAGGAGGTTAACGGTGCTGATTCTCCAACTAGGGAGATTGTTATTAAAGTGGCTGGAATGGCGAACCCGAGCACAAGGATAGGAGAAATGAGGTGCGTTTTAGAAACCTTTCCCGATCACATGGTTTACCAACTTTTGAGTTTCCCATGCATGTTTTCGATGTAGGAAGATGCCCTTGAACCTGGAGATTTGGGACCCATGGGATGGGTACCACGCAGTATTACTTTAAAGGGTCTGCGTTTGCTCACCCAACCTCACCAATCCTCTCAGCCTCAAGAGTGTCCAGCCTTATGTCTCATCCAGCTCTGGGTCTAGATATGGTCAATCCAGGTTGCATCATAGCCCCTGAACAGATTTTGTAAGAATTTCTCTCTCTTTCACTGTCTTTGTTTTATGGGGTTTTTTTTGAGTAATTTCTTTTTATAATGGGGTTTAGCTGCTTTTCACTGCTGTGTTTATGCCGCTTTACACCCTATTGATTCACTTCCAGAGAGATATCAATACATAGGTTTTAAGATTCTTACTAGTCAGATATACTCTTGTGCGGTGAATAGGGGAGGTTGAGTACAGTTCACTGAGCAGGGAGTAGGTTTGTCTATTACATATTTGGCTTATGGAATGGTATCTGAGCTAATTTCAAACCCTTGTTTTATGCATCACCCCACCTGATCTTTCCCGTTAAGCAGCCATAGTGTGTTTTCTAAACGTGTGACTCTGTTCTGTTTTGTAATTCAGTTCAAGTGTAGCGATTTTGACATTCCCTCTATAAGTGATATCTTAGGATAAGTGTCTTTTTCTGTGTGACTTATTTCACTTAGAGTCATCGTACCTAAATCCACTCGTCATGCTGCTACTAGCCTTGTGACATTGATTTCATGGCTGAGTGATATTCCATTGTGCATAAGTACCACAACCTCTTTATCCATTTTTCTCTTTCCTGGGCAATTGAAGGTGTACCGAAGTGGAGATTCTTGTAAACAGAGCAGCCCTAAACTTTGGTGTGCCTTTGTCTTGTGGATTTTCAGTTTACCCAATGTATACGCCCATGAGTGGAAGTGCCCAATGCTCTCTATGCTGTGTTTATTACATGTTTCAGGACACACCGGACACTTCTCCAGAGTGGCTGTTGGCAAATTACATCCTGCCCATCAGCGTAGCAAGGCTCCCATGTGTCCATGGCCTGTCCTGCATTTCTGGTTTTTACACTTTTTTCAGCATGGCCCTTTTGACCGATGGCAAGCGAGACTTCTTTGTAGTGCTGATTTGCCTTTCCGGCTTGCTTGGTTGGCCAAAAAGGGCGTATGCATTTTTTCCTGAATATATTCAGGAAAAAACGCATACGCCCTTTTTGGCCAAGGGCATCATTGTCGACCTTTTGCCGCTTTTCATGTGCTTTAAAGGCGAGTCGAATCTACCTCCTGAAATCTGTTTCCTGCAATTCTGACTTGTTTTCAAATCCTCTTCGTTGCCTTCCCTGAATATATTTGTGGACGAGAGTTATCAGTTGTAACTCTACAGGTTTGTGAATTGAAGTGCCCCTGAGCTCCATTTGTCAACTCGCTTGTTTGGGAGCTGGCCGCAAAAGCGCAGGATTGCTTCAGGCCCTATTCTGGTTCCGGGGGGGCAGGCTGAGCCTGTGGTTCATTCTTCTTCCTGATGGGAAAATAGAGTGACCTGTGCCTGTCCCAATACCTAGAGCTAGTCTATCCTTGGTTCCCCCTCTTCCCGTTCATCCTCAGGACAAATTGCAACCTGTACGAAACAGGAGGTTAACGGTGCTGATTCTCCAAGTAGGGAGATTGTTCGTAAAGCGGCTGGAATGGCGAACCCGAGCACAAGGAGAGGAGAAATGAGGTGCATTTCAGAAAGCTTTCCCGATCACACGGTGTACCATCTTCTGGGTTTCCCATGCATGTTTTCGATGTAGGAAGATGCCCTTGAACCTGGAGATTTAGGACTCATGGGATGGGTACCATGCACTATTACTTGAAAGGGTCTGCGTTTGCTCACCCAACCTCACCAATCCTCTCAGCCCCAAGAGTGTCCAGCCTTATGTCTCATCCAGCTCTGGGTCTAGATATGGTCAATCCAGGTTGCATCATAGCCCCTGAACGGATCTTGTAAGAATTTCTCTCTCTTTCACTGTCTTTGTTTTATGGGTTTTTTTTAAAGTAATTTATTTTTGTTATGGGGTTTAGCTGCTTTTCACTGCTGTGTTTATGCCGCTTTACACCCTATTGATTCATTTCCAGAGAGATATCAATACATAGGTTTTAAGATTCTTACTAGTCAGATATATTCTTGTGCAGTGAATAGGGGATGTTGAGTCCAGTTCACTGAGCAGGGAGTAGGTTTGTCTATTACATATTTGGCTTATGGAACGGTATCTGAGCTAATTTCAAACCCTTGTTTTATGCATCACCCCACCTGATCTTTCCCGTTAAGCAGCCATAGTGTGTTTTCTAAACGTGTGATTCTGTTCTGTTTTGTAATTCAGTTCAAGTGTAGCGATTTTGACATTCCCTCTATAAGTGATATCTTAGGATAAGTGTCTTTTTCTGTGTGACTTATTTCACTTAGAGTCATGGTAACTAAATCCACTCATCATGCTGCTACTAGCCTTGTGACATTGATTTCATGGCTGAGTGATATTCCATTGTGCATAAGTACCACAACCTCTTTATCCATTTTTCTCTTTCCTGGGCTATTGAAGGTGTACCGAAGTGGAGATTCTTGTAAACAGAGCAGCCCTACACTCTGGGGTGCCTGTGTCTTGTGGATTTTCAGTTTTCCCAATGTATACGCCCATGAGTGGAAGTGCCCTATGCTCTCTAAGCTGTGTTTATTACATGTTTCAGGACACACCGTACACTTCTCCAGAGTGGCTGTTGGCAATTTACATCCCGCCCATCAGCGTAGCAAGGCTCCCATGTGTCCATGGCCTGTCCTGCATTTCTGGTTTTTACACTTTTTTCAGCATGGCCCTTTTGACCGATGGCAAGCGAGACTTCTTTGTAGTGCTGATTTGCCTTTCCGGCTTGCTTGGTTGGCCAAAAAGGGCGTATGCGTTTTTTCCTGAATATATTCAGGAAAAAACGCATACGCCCTTTTTGGCCAAGGGCATCATTGTCGACGTTTTGCCGCTTTTCATGTGCTTTAAAGGCGAGTCGAATCTACCTCCTGAAATCTGTTTCCTGCAATTCTGACTTGCTTTCAAATCCTCTTCGTTGCCTTCCCTCAATATATTTGTGGACGAGAGTTATCATTTATAACTCTACAGGTTTGTGAATTGCAGTGCCCCTGAGCTCCATTTGTCAACTCGCTTGTTTGGGAGCTGGCCGCAAAAGCGCAGGATTGCTTCAGGCCCTATTCTGGTTCCGGGGGGGCAGGCTGAGCCTGTGGTTCATTCTTCTTCCTGATGGGAAAATAGAGTGACCTGTGCCTGTCCCAACACCTAGAGCTAGTCTCTCCTTGGTTCCCCCTCTTCCCGTTCATCCTCAGGACAAATTGCAACCTGTACGAAACAGGAGGTTAACGGTGCTGATTCTCCAACTAGGGAGATTGTTATTAAAGTGGCTGGAATGGCGAACCCGAGCACAAGGATAGGAGAAATGAGGTTCGTTTTAGAAACCTTTCCCGATCACACGGTTTACCAACTTCTGAGTTTCCCATGCATGTTTTCGATGTAGGAAGATGCCCTTGAACCGGGAGATTTGGGACCCATGGGATGGGTACCACGCAGTATTACTTTAAAGGGTCTGCGTTTGCTCACCCAACCTCACCAATCCTCTCAGCCTCAAGAGTGTCCAGCCTTATGTCTCATCCAGCTCTCGGTCTAGATATGGTCAATCCAGGTTGCATCATAGCCCCTGAACAGATTTTGTAAGAATTTCTCTCTCTTTCACTGTCTTTGTTTTATGGGTCTTTTTAAAAGTAATTTATTTTTGTTATGGGGTTTAGCTGCTTTTCACTGCTGTGTTTATGCCGCTTTACACCCTATTGATTCATTTCCAGAGAGATATCAATACATAGGTTTTAAGATTCTTACTAGTCAGATATATTCTTGTGCGGTGAATAGGGGATGTTGAGTCCAGTTCACTGAGCAGGGAGTATTTTTGTCTATTACATATTTGGCTTATGGAACGGTATCTGAGCTAATTTCAAACCCTTGTTTTATGCATCACCCCACCTGATCTTTCCCGTTAAGCAGCCATAGTGTGTTTTCTAAACGTGTGATTCTGTTCTGTTTTGTAATTCAGTTCAAGTGTAGCGATTTTGACATTCCGTCTATAAGTGATACCTTAGGATAAGTGTCTTTTTCTGTGTGACTTATTTCACTTAGAGTCATCGTAACTAAATCCACTCGTCATGCTGCTACTAGCCTTGTGACATTGATTTCATGGCTGAGTGATATTCCATTGTGCATAAGTATCACAACCTCTTTATCCATTTTTCTCTTTCCTGGGCTATTGAATGTGTACCGAAGTGGAGATTCTTGTAAACAGAGCAGCCCTACATTTTGGTGTGCCTTTGTCTTCTGGAGTTTCAGTTTTCCCAATGTATACGCCCATGAGTGGAAGTGCCCTATGCTCTCTAAGCTGTGTTTATTACATGTTTCAGGACACACCGTACACTTCTCCAGAGTGGCTGTTGGCAATTTACATCCCGCCCATCAGCGTAGCAAGGCTCCCATGTGTCCATGGCCTGTCCTGCATTTCTGGTTTTTACACTTTTTTCAGCATGGCCCTTTTGACCGATGGCAAGCGAGACTTCTTTGTAGTGCTGATTTGCCTTTCTGGATTGCTTGGTTGGCCAAAAAGGGCGTATGCGTTTTTTCCTGAATATACTCAGGAAAAAACGCATACGCCCTTTTTGGCCAAGGGCATCATTGTCGACGTCTTGCCGCTTTTCATGTGCTTTAAAGGCGAGTCGCATCTACCTCCTGAAATCTGTTTCCTGCAATTCTGCCTTGCTTTCAAATCCTCTTCGTTGCCTTCCCTCAATATATTTGTGGACGAGAGTTATCATTTAGAACTCTGCAGGTTTGTGAATTGCAGTGCCCCTGAGCTCCATTTGTCAACTCGCTTGTTTGGGAGCTGGCCGCAAAAGCGCAGGATTGCTTCAGGCCCTATTCTGGTTCCGGGGGGGCAGGCTGAGCCTGTGGTTCATTCTTCTTCCTGATGGGAAAATAGAGTGACCTGTGCCTGTCCCAACACCTAGAGCTAGTCTCTACTTGGTTCCCCCTCTTCCCGTTCATCCTCAGGACAAATTGCAACCTGTACGAAACAGGAGGTTAACGGTGCTGATTCTCCAACTAGGGAGATTGTTATTAAAGTGGCTGGAATGGCGAACCCGAGCACAAGGATAGGAGAAATGAGGTGCGTTTTAGAAACCTTTCCCGATCACATGGTTTACCAACTTTTGAGTTTCCCATGCATGTTTTCGATGTAGGAAGATGCCCTTGAACCTGGAGATTTGGGACCCATGGGATGGGTACCACGCAGTATTACTTTAAAGGGTCTGCGTTTGCTCACCCAACCTCACCAATCCTCTCAGCCTCAAGAGTGTCCAGCCTTATGTCTCATCCAGCTCTGGGTCTAGATATGGTCAATCCAGGTTGCATCATAGCCCCTGAACAGATTTTGTAAGAATTTCTCTCTCTTTCACTGTCTTTGTTTTATGGGGTTTTTTTTGAGTAATTTCTTTTTATAATGGGGTTTAGCTGCTTTTCACTGCTGTGTTTATGCCGCTTTACACCCTATTGATTCACTTCCAGAGAGATATCAATACATAGGTTTTAAGATTCTTACTAGTCAGATATACTCTTGTGCGGTGAATAGGGGAGGTTGAGTACAGTTCACTGAGCAGGGAGTAGGTTTGTCTATTACATATTTGGCTTATGGAATGGTATCTGAGCTAATTTCAAACCCTTGTTTTATGCATCACCCCACCTGATCTTTCCCGTTAAGCAGCCATAGTGTGTTTTCTAAACGTGTGACTCTGTTCTGTTTTGTAATTCAGTTCAAGTGTAGCGATTTTGACATTCCCTCTATAAGTGATATCTTAGGATAAGTGTCTTTTTCTGTGTGACTTATTTCACTTAGAGTCATCGTACCTAAATCCACTCGTCATGCTGCTACTAGCCTTGTGACATTGATTTCATGGCTGAGTGATATTCCATTGTGCATAAGTACCACAACCTCTTTATCCATTTTTCTCTTTCCTGGGCAATTGAAGGTGTACCGAAGTGGAGATTCTTGTAAACAGAGCAGCCCTACACTCTGGGGTGCCTGTGTCTTGTGGATTTTCAGTTTTCCCAATGTATACGCCCATGAGTGGAAGTGCCCTATGCTCTCTAAGCTGTGTTTATTACATGTTTCAGGACACACCGTACACTTCTCCAGAGTGGCTGTTGGCAATTTACATCCCGCCCATCAGCGTAGCAAGGCTCCCATGTGTCCATGGCCTGTCCTGCATTTCTGGTTTTTACACTTTTTTCAGCATGGCCCTTTTGACCGATGGCAAGCGAGACTTCTTTGTAGTGCTGATTTGCCTTTCCGGCTTGCTTGGTTGGCCAAAAAGGGCGTATGCGTTTTTTCCTGAATATATTCAGGAAAAAACGCATACGCCCTTTTTGGCCAAGGGCATCATTGTCGACGTTTTGCCGCTTTTCATGTGCTTTAAAGGCGAGTCGAATCTACCTCCTGAAATCTGTTTCCTGCAATTCTGCCTTGCTTTCAAATCCTCTTCGTTGCCTTCCCTCAATATATTTGTGGACGAGAGTTATCATTTAGAACTCTGCAGGTTTGTGAATTGCAGTGCCCCTGAGCTCCATTTGTCAACTCGCTTGTTTGGGAGCTGGCCGCAAAAGCGCAGGATTGCTTCAGGCCCTATTCTGGTTCCGGGGGGGCAGGCTGAGCCTGTGGTTCATTCTTCTTCCTGATTGGAAAATAGAGTGACCTGTGCCTGTCCCCACACCTAGAGCTAGTCTCTACTTGGTTCCCCCTCTTCCCGTTTATCCTCAGGACAAATTGCAACCTGTACGAAACAGGAGGTTAACGGTGCTGATTCTCCAAGTAGGGAGATTGTTCGTAAAGCGGCTGGAATGGCGAAACCGAGCACAAGGAGAGGAGAAATGAGGTGCATTTCAGAAACCTTTCCCGATCACACGGTGTACCATCTTCTGGGTTTCCCATGCATGTTTTCGATGTAGGAAGATGCCCTTGAACCTGGAGATTTGGGACCCATGGGACGGGTACCACGCACTATTACTTGAAAGGGTCTGCGTTTGCTCACCCAACCTCACCAATCCTCTCAGCCCCAAGAGTGTCCAGCCTTATGTCTCATCCAGCTGTGGGTGTAGATATGGTGAATCCAGGTTGCATCAGAGCCCCTGAACGGATTTTGTAAGAATTTATCTCTCTTTCACTGTCTTTGTTTTATGGGTTTTTTTTAAAGTAATTTATTTTTGTTATGGGGATTAGCTGCTTTTCACTGCTGTGTTTATGCCGCTTTACACCCTATTGATTCATTTCCAGAGAGATATCAATACATAGGTTTTGAGATTCTTACTAGTCAGATATATTCTTGTGCGGTGAATAGGGGATGTTGAGTCCAGTTCACTGAGCAGGGAGTAGGTTTGTCTATTACATATTTGGCTTATGGAACGGTATCTGAGCTAATTTCAAACCCTTTATTTTATGCATCACCCACCTGATCTTGCCGGTTAAGCAGCCATAGTGTGTTTTCTAAACGTGTGATTCTGTTCTGTTTTGTAATTCAGTTCAAGCGTAGCGAGTTTGACATTCCCTCTATAAGTGATATCTTAGGATAAGTGTCTTTTTCTGTGTGACTTATTTCACTTAGAGTCATGGTAACTAAATCCACTCAAAATGCTGCTACTAGCCTTGTGACATTGATTTCATGGCTGAGTGATATTCCATTGTGCATAAGTACCACAACTTCTTTATCCATTTTTCTCTTTCCTGGGCTATTGAAGGTGTACCGAAGTGGAGATTCTTGTAAACAGAGCAGCCCTACACTCTGGGGTGCCTGTGTCTTGTGGATTTTCAGTTTTCCCAATGTATATGCCCATGAGTGGAAGTGCCCTATGCTCTCTAAGCTGTGTTTATTACATGTTTCAGAACACACCGTACACTTCTCCAGAGTGGCTGTTGGCAATTTACATCCCGCCCATCAGCGTAGCAAGGCTCCCATGTGTCCGTGGCCTGTCCTGCATTTCTGGTTTTTACACTTTTTTCAGCATGGCCCTTTTGACCGATGGCAAGCGAGACTTCTTTGTAGTGCTGATTTGCCTTTCCGGCTTGCTTGGTTGGCCAAAAAGGGCGTATGCGTTTTTTCCTGAATATATTCAGGAAAAAACGCATACGCCCTTTTTGGCCAAGGGCATCATTGTCGACGTTTTGCCGCTTTTCATGTGCTTTAAAGGCGAGTCGAATCTACCTCCTGAAATCTGTTTCCTGCAATTCTGCCTTGCTTTCAAATCCTCTTCGTTGCCTTCCCTCAATATATTTGTGGACGAGAGTTATCATTTAGAACTCTGCAGGTTTGTGAATTGCAGTGCCCCTGAGCTCCATGTGTCAACTCGCTTGTTTGGGAGCTGGCCGCAAAAGCGCAGGATTGCTTCAGGCCCTATTCTGGTTCCGGGGGGGCAGGCTGAGCCTGTGATTCATTCTTCTTCCTGATGGGAAAATAGAGTGACCTGTGCCTGTCCCAACACCTAGAGCTAGTCTATCCTTGGTTCCCCCTCTTCCCGTTCATCCTCAGGACAAATTGCAACCTGTACGAAACAGGAGGTTAACGGTGCTGATTCTCCAACTAGGGAGATTGTTATTAAAGTGGCTGGAATGGCGAACCCGAGCACAAGGATAGGAGAAATGAGGTGCGTTTTAGAAACCTTTCCCGATCACATGGTTTACCAACTTTTGAGTTTCCCATGCATGTTTTCGATGTAGGAAGATGCCCTTGAACCTGGAGATTTGGGACCCATGGGATGGGTACCACGCAGTATTACTTTAAAGGGTCTGCGTTTGCTCACCCAACCTCACCAATCCTCTCAGCCTCAAGAGTGTCCAGCCTTATGTCTCATCCAGCTCTGGGTCTAGATATGGTCAATCCAGGTTGCATCATAGCCCCTGAACAGATTTTGTAAGAATTTCTCTCTCTTTCACTGTCTTTGTTTTATGGGGTTTTTTTTGAGTAATTTCTTTTTATAATGGGGTTTAGCTGCTTTTCACTGCTGTGTTTATGCCGCTTTACACCCTATTGATTCACTTCCAGAGAGATATCAATACATAGGTTTTAAGATTCTTACTAGTCAGATATACTCTTGTGCGGTGAATAGGGGAGGTTGAGTACAGTTCACTGAGCAGGGAGTAGGTTTGTCTATTACATATTTGGCTTATGGAATGGTATCTGAGCTAATTTCAAACCCTTGTTTTATGCATCACCCCACCTGATCTTTCCCGTTAAGCAGCCATAGTGTGTTTTCTAAACGTGTGACTCTGTTCTGTTTTGTAATTCAGTTCAAGTGTAGCGATTTTGACATTCCCTCTATAAGTGATATCTTAGGATAAGTGTCTTTTTCTGTGTGACTTATTTCACTTAGAGTCATCGTACCTAAATCCACTCGTCATGCTGCTACTAGCCTTGTGACATTGATTTCATGGCTGAGTGATATTCCATTGTGCATAAGTACCACAACCTCTTTATCCATTTTTCTCTTTCCTGGGCAATTGAAGGTGTACCGAAGTGGAGATTCTTGTAAACAGAGCAGCCCTAAACTTTGGTGTGCCTTTGTCTTGTGGATTTTCAGTTTACCCAATGTATACGCCCATGAGTGGAAGTGCCCAATGCTCTCTATGCTGTGTTTATTACATGTTTCAGGACACACCGGACACTTCTCCAGAGTGGCTGTTGGCAAATTACATCCTGCCCATCAGCGTAGCAAGGCTCCCATGTGTCCATGGCCTGTCCTGCATTTCTGGTTTTTACACTTTTTTCAGCATGGCCCTTTTGACCGATGGCAAGCGAGACTTCTTTGTAGTGCTGATTTGCCTTTCCGGCTTGCTTGGTTGGCCAAAAAGGGCGTATGCATTTTTTCCTGAATATATTCAGGAAAAAACGCATACGCCCTTTTTGGCCAAGGGCATCATTGTCGACCTTTTGCCGCTTTTCATGTGCTTTAAAGGCGAGTCGAATCTACCTCCTGAAATCTGTTTCCTGCAATTCTGACTTGTTTTCAAATCCTCTTCGTTGCCTTCCCTGAATATATTTGTGGACGAGAGTTATCAGTTGTAACTCTACAGGTTTGTGAATTGAAGTGCCCCTGAGCTCCATTTGTCAACTCGCTTGTTTGGGAGCTGGCCGCAAAAGCGCAGGATTGCTTCAGGCCCTATTCTGGTTCCGGGGGGGCAGGCTGAGCCTGTGGTTCATTCTTCTTCCTGATGGGAAAATAGAGTGACCTGTGCCTGTCCCAATACCTAGAGCTAGTCTATCCTTGGTTCCCCCTCTTCCCGTTCATCCTCAGGACAAATTGCAACCTGTACGAAACAGGAGGTTAACGGTGCTGATTCTCCAAGTAGGGAGATTGTTCGTAAAGCGGCTGGAATGGCGAACCCGAGCACAAGGAGAGGAGAAATGAGGTGCATTTCAGAAAGCTTTCCCGATCACACGGTGTACCATCTTCTGGGTTTCCCATGCATGTTTTCGATGTAGGAAGATGCCCTTGAACCTGGAGATTTAGGACTCATGGGATGGGTACCATGCACTATTACTTGAAAGGGTCTGCGTTTGCTCACCCAACCTCACCAATCCTCTCAGCCCCAAGAGTGTCCAGCCTTATGTCTCATCCAGCTCTGGGTCTAGATATGGTCAATCCAGGTTGCATCATAGCCCCTGAACGGATCTTGTAAGAATTTCTCTCTCTTTCACTGTCTTTGTTTTATGGGTTTTTTTTAAAGTAATTTATTTTTGTTATGGGGTTTAGCTGCTTTTCACTGCTGTGTTTATGCCGCTTTACACCCTATTGATTCATTTCCAGAGAGATATCAATACATAGGTTTTAAGATTCTTACTAGTCAGATATATTCTTGTGCAGTGAATAGGGGATGTTGAGTCCAGTTCACTGAGCAGGGAGTAGGTTTGTCTATTACATATTTGGCTTATGGAACGGTATCTGAGCTAATTTCAAACCCTTGTTTTATGCATCACCCCACCTGATCTTTCCCGTTAAGCAGCCATAGTGTGTTTTCTAAACGTGTGATTCTGTTCTGTTTTGTAATTCAGTTCAAGTGTAGCGATTTTGACATTCCCTCTATAAGTGATATCTTAGGATAAGTGTCTTTTTCTGTGTGACTTATTTCACTTAGAGTCATGGTAACTAAATCCACTCATCATGCTGCTACTAGCCTTGTGACATTGATTTCATGGCTGAGTGATATTCCATTGTGCATAAGTACCACAACCTCTTTATCCATTTTTCTCTTTCCTGGGCTATTGAAGGTGTACCGAAGTGGAGATTCTTGTAAACAGAGCAGCCCTACACTCTGGGGTGCCTGTGTCTTGTGGATTTTCAGTTTTCCCAATGTATACGCCCATGAGTGGAAGTGCCCTATGCTCTCTAAGCTGTGTTTATTACATGTTTCAGGACACACCGTACACTTCTCCAGAGTGGCTGTTGGCAATTTACATCCCGCCCATCAGCGTAGCAAGGCTCCCATGTGTCCATGGCCTGTCCTGCATTTCTGGTTTTTACACTTTTTTCAGCATGGCCCTTTTGACCGATGGCAAGCGAGACTTCTTTGTAGTGCTGATTTGCCTTTCCGGCTTGCTTGGTTGGCCAAAAAGGGCGTATGCGTTTTTTCCTGAATATATTCAGGAAAAAACGCATACGCCCTTTTTGGCCAAGGGCATCATTGTCGACGTTTTGCCGCTTTTCATGTGCTTTAAAGGCGAGTCGAATCTACCTCCTGAAATCTGTTTCCTGCAATTCTGACTTGCTTTCAAATCCTCTTCGTTGCCTTCCCTCAATATATTTGTGGACGAGAGTTATCATTTATAACTCTACAGGTTTGTGAATTGCAGTGCCCCTGAGCTCCATTTGTCAACTCGCTTGTTTGGGAGCTGGCCGCAAAAGCGCAGGATTGCTTCAGGCCCTATTCTGGTTCCGGGGGGGCAGGCTGAGCCTGTGGTTCATTCTTCTTCCTGATGGGAAAATAGAGTGACCTGTGCCTGTCCCAACACCTAGAGCTAGTCTCTCCTTGGTTCCCCCTCTTCCCGTTCATCCTCAGGACAAATTGCAACCTGTACGAAACAGGAGGTTAACGGTGCTGATTCTCCAACTAGGGAGATTGTTATTAAAGTGGCTGGAATGGCGAACCCGAGCACAAGGATAGGAGAAATGAGGTTCGTTTTAGAAACCTTTCCCGATCACACGGTTTACCAACTTCTGAGTTTCCCATGCATGTTTTCGATGTAGGAAGATGCCCTTGAACCGGGAGATTTGGGACCCATGGGATGGGTACCACGCAGTATTACTTTAAAGGGTCTGCGTTTGCTCACCCAACCTCACCAATCCTCTCAGCCTCAAGAGTGTCCAGCCTTATGTCTCATCCAGCTCTCGGTCTAGATATGGTCAATCCAGGTTGCATCATAGCCCCTGAACAGATTTTGTAAGAATTTCTCTCTCTTTCACTGTCTTTGTTTTATGGGTCTTTTTAAAAGTAATTTATTTTTGTTATGGGGTTTAGCTGCTTTTCACTGCTGTGTTTATGCCGCTTTACACCCTATTGATTCATTTCCAGAGAGATATCAATACATAGGTTTTAAGATTCTTACTAGTCAGATATATTCTTGTGCGGTGAATAGGGGATGTTGAGTCCAGTTCACTGAGCAGGGAGTATTTTTGTCTATTACATATTTGGCTTATGGAACGGTATCTGAGCTAATTTCAAACCCTTGTTTTATGCATCACCCCACCTGATCTTTCCCGTTAAGCAGCCATAGTGTGTTTTCTAAACGTGTGATTCTGTTCTGTTTTGTAATTCAGTTCAAGTGTAGCGATTTTGACATTCCGTCTATAAGTGATACCTTAGGATAAGTGTCTTTTTCTGTGTGACTTATTTCACTTAGAGTCATCGTAACTAAATCCACTCGTCATGCTGCTACTAGCCTTGTGACATTGATTTCATGGCTGAGTGATATTCCATTGTGCATAAGTATCACAACCTCTTTATCCATTTTTCTCTTTCCTGGGCTATTGAATGTGTACCGAAGTGGAGATTCTTGTAAACAGAGCAGCCCTACATTTTGGTGTGCCTTTGTCTTCTGGAGTTTCAGTTTTCCCAATGTATACGCCCATGAGTGGAAGTGCCCTATGCTCTCTAAGCTGTGTTTATTACATGTTTCAGGACACACCGTACACTTCTCCAGAGTGGCTGTTGGCAATTTACATCCCGCCCATCAGCGTAGCAAGGCTCCCATGTGTCCATGGCCTGTCCTGCATTTCTGGTTTTTACACTTTTTTCAGCATGGCCCTTTTGACCGATGGCAAGCGAGACTTCTTTGTAGTGCTGATTTGCCTTTCTGGATTGCTTGGTTGGCCAAAAAGGGCGTATGCGTTTTTTCCTGAATATACTCAGGAAAAAACGCATACGCCCTTTTTGGCCAAGGGCATCATTGTCGACGTCTTGCCGCTTTTCATGTGCTTTAAAGGCGAGTCGCATCTACCTCCTGAAATCTGTTTCCTGCAATTCTGCCTTGCTTTCAAATCCTCTTCGTTGCCTTCCCTCAATATATTTGTGGACGAGAGTTATCATTTAGAACTCTGCAGGTTTGTGAATTGCAGTGCCCCTGAGCTCCATTTGTCAACTCGCTTGTTTGGGAGCTGGCCGCAAAAGCGCAGGATTGCTTCAGGCCCTATTCTGGTTCCGGGGGGGCAGGCTGAGCCTGTGGTTCATTCTTCTTCCTGATGGGAAAATAGAGTGACCTGTGCCTGTCCCAACACCTAGAGCTAGTCTCTACTTGGTTCCCCCTCTTCCCGTTCATCCTCAGGACAAATTGCAACCTGTACGAAACAGGAGGTTAACGGTGCTGATTCTCCAACTAGGGAGATTGTTATTAAAGTGGCTGGAATGGCGAACCCGAGCACAAGGATAGGAGAAATGAGGTGCGTTTTAGAAACCTTTCCCGATCACATGGTTTACCAACTTTTGAGTTTCCCATGCATGTTTTCGATGTAGGAAGATGCCCTTGAACCTGGAGATTTGGGACCCATGGGATGGGTACCACGCAGTATTACTTTAAAGGGTCTGCGTTTGCTCACCCAACCTCACCAATCCTCTCAGCCTCAAGAGTGTCCAGCCTTATGTCTCATCCAGCTCTGGGTCTAGATATGGTCAATCCAGGTTGCATCATAGCCCCTGAACAGATTTTGTAAGAATTTCTCTCTCTTTCACTGTCTTTGTTTTATGGGGTTTTTTTTGAGTAATTTCTTTTTATAATGGGGTTTAGCTGCTTTTCACTGCTGTGTTTATGCCGCTTTACACCCTATTGATTCACTTCCAGAGAGATATCAATACATAGGTTTTAAGATTCTTACTAGTCAGATATACTCTTGTGCGGTGAATAGGGGAGGTTGAGTACAGTTCACTGAGCAGGGAGTAGGTTTGTCTATTACATATTTGGCTTATGGAATGGTATCTGAGCTAATTTCAAACCCTTGTTTTATGCATCACCCCACCTGATCTTTCCCGTTAAGCAGCCATAGTGTGTTTTCTAAACGTGTGACTCTGTTCTGTTTTGTAATTCAGTTCAAGTGTAGCGATTTTGACATTCCCTCTATAAGTGATATCTTAGGATAAGTGTCTTTTTCTGTGTGACTTATTTCACTTAGAGTCATCGTACCTAAATCCACTCGTCATGCTGCTACTAGCCTTGTGACATTGATTTCATGGCTGAGTGATATTCCATTGTGCATAAGTACCACAACCTCTTTATCCATTTTTCTCTTTCCTGGGCAATTGAAGGTGTACCGAAGTGGAGATTCTTGTAAACAGAGCAGCCCTACACTCTGGGGTGCCTGTGTCTTGTGGATTTTCAGTTTTCCCAATGTATACGCCCATGAGTGGAAGTGCCCTATGCTCTCTAAGCTGTGTTTATTACATGTTTCAGGACACACCGTACACTTCTCCAGAGTGGCTGTTGGCAATTTACATCCCGCCCATCAGCGTAGCAAGGCTCCCATGTGTCCATGGCCTGTCCTGCATTTCTGGTTTTTACACTTTTTTCAGCATGGCCCTTTTGACCGATGGCAAGCGAGACTTCTTTGTAGTGCTGATTTGCCTTTCCGGCTTGCTTGGTTGGCCAAAAAGGGCGTATGCGTTTTTTCCTGAATATATTCAGGAAAAAACGCATACGCCCTTTTTGGCCAAGGGCATCATTGTCGACGTTTTGCCGCTTTTCATGTGCTTTAAAGGCGAGTCGAATCTACCTCCTGAAATCTGTTTCCTGCAATTCTGCCTTGCTTTCAAATCC
The DNA here is from genome assembly GCF_028564815.1 of Eubalaena glacialis. Lineage (NCBI taxonomy): Eukaryota > Metazoa > Chordata > Mammalia > Artiodactyla > Balaenidae > Eubalaena > Eubalaena glacialis. Next base: position 69,098,916 of record NC_083718.1, on the reverse strand, counting down.
TCTTCGTTGCCTTCCCTCAATATATTTGTGGACGAGAGTTATCATTTAGAACTCTGCAGGTTTGTGAATTGCAGTGCCCCTGAGCTCCATTTGTCAACTCGCTTGTTTGGGAGCTGGCCGCAAAAGCGCAGGATTGCTTCAGGCCCTATTCTGGTTCCGGGGGGGCAGGCTGAGCCTGTGGTTCATTCTTCTTCCTGATTGGAAAATAGAGTGACCTGTGCCTGTCCCCACACCTAGAGCTAGTCTCTACTTGGTTCCCCCTCTTCCCGTTTATCCTCAGGACAAATTGCAACCTGTACGAAACAGGAGGTTAACGGTGCTGATTCTCCAAGTAGGGAGATTGTTCGTAAAGCGGCTGGAATGGCGAAACCGAGCACAAGGAGAGGAGAAATGAGGTGCATTTCAGAAACCTTTCCCGATCACACGGTGTACCATCTTCTGGGTTTCCCATGCATGTTTTCGATGTAGGAAGATGCCCTTGAACCTGGAGATTTGGGACCCATGGGACGGGTACCACGCACTATTACTTGAAAGGGTCTGCGTTTGCTCACCCAACCTCACCAATCCTCTCAGCCCCAAGAGTGTCCAGCCTTATGTCTCATCCAGCTGTGGGTGTAGATATGGTGAATCCAGGTTGCATCAGAGCCCCTGAACGGATTTTGTAAGAATTTATCTCTCTTTCACTGTCTTTGTTTTATGGGTTTTTTTTAAAGTAATTTATTTTTGTTATGGGGATTAGCTGCTTTTCACTGCTGTGTTTATGCCGCTTTACACCCTATTGATTCATTTCCAGAGAGATATCAATACATAGGTTTTAAGATTCTTACTAGTCGGATATATTCTTGTGCGGTGAATAGGGGATGTTGAGTCCAGTTCACTGAGCAGGGAGTAGGTTTGTCTATTACATATTTGGCTTATGGAACGGTATCTGAGCTAATTTCAAACCCTTGTTTTATGCATCACCCCACCTGATCTTTCCCGTTAAGCAGCCATAGTGTGTTTTCTAAACGTGTGACTCTGTTCTGTTTTGTAATTCAGTTCAAGTGTAGCGAGTTTAACATTCCCTCTATAAGTGATATCTTAGGATAAGTGTCTTTTTCTGTGTGACTTATTTTACTTAGAGTCATCGTACCTAAATCCACTCGTCATGCTGCTACTAGCCTTGTGACATTGATTTCATGGCTGAGTGATATTCCATTGTGCATAAGTACCACAACCTCTTTATCCATTTTTCTCTTTCCTGGGCTATTGAAGGTGTACCGAAGTGGAGATTCTTGTAAACAGAGCAGCCCTACACTCTGGGGTGCCTGTGTCTTGTGGATTTTCAGTTTTCCCAATGTATACGCCCATGAGTGGAAGTGCCCTATGCTCTCTAAGCTGTGTTTATTACATGTTTCAGGACACACCGTACACTTCTCCAGAGTGGCTGTTGGCAAATTACATCCTGCCCATCAGCGTAGCAAGGCTCCCATGTGTCCATGGCCTGTCCTGCATTTCTGGTTTTTACACTTTTTTCAGCATGGCCCTTTTGACCGATGGCAAGCGAGACTTCTTTGTAGTGCTGATTTGCCTTTCCGGCTTGCTTGGTTGGCCAAAAAGGGCGTATGCGTTTTTTCCTGAATATATTCAGGAAAAAACGCATACGCCCTTTTTGGCCAAGGGCATCATTGTCGACGTTTTGCCGCTTTTCATGTGCTTTAAAGGCGAGTCGAATCTACCTCCTGAAATCTGTTTCCTGCAATTCTGCCTTGCTTTCAAATCCTCTTCGTTGCCTTCCCTCAATATATTTGTGGACGAGAGTTATCATTTAGAACTCTGCAGGTTTGTGAATTGCAGTGCCCCTGAGCTCCATTTGTCAACTCGCTTGTTTGGGAGCTGGCCGCAAAAGCGCAGGATTGCTTCAGGCCCTATTCTGGTTCCGGGGGGGCAGGCTGAGCCTGTGGTTCATTCTTCTTCCTGATTGGAAAATAGAGTGACCTGTGCCTGTCCCCACACCTAGAGCTAGTCTCTACTTGGTTCCCCCTCTTCCCGTTTATCCTCAGGACAAATTGCAACCTGTACGAAACAGGAGGTTAACGGTGCTGATTCTCCAAGTAGGGAGATTGTTCGTAAAGCGGCTGGAATGGCGAAACCGAGCACAAGGAGAGGAGAAATGAGGTGCATTTCAGAAACCTTTCCCGATCACACGGTGTACCATCTTCTGGGTTTCCCATGCATGTTTTCGATGTAGGAAGATGCCCTTGAACCTGGAGATTTGGGACCCATGGGACGGGTACCACGCACTATTACTTGAAAGGGTCTGCGTTTGCTCACCCAACCTCACCAATCCTCTCAGCCCCAAGAGTGTCCAGCCTTATGTCTCATCCAGCTGTGGGTGTAGATATGGTGAATCCAGGTTGCATCAGAGCCCCTGAACGGATTTTGTAAGAATTTATCTCTCTTTCACTGTCTTTGTTTTATGGGTTTTTTTTAAAGTAATTTATTTTTGATATGGGGATTAGCTGCTTTTCACTGCTGTGTTTATGCCGCTTTACACCCTATTGATTCATTTCCAGAGAGATATCAATACATAGGTTTTAAGATTCTTACTAGTCAGATATATTCTTGTGCGGTGAATAGGGGATGTTGAGTCCAGTTCACTGAGCAGGGAGTAGGTTTGTCTATTACATATTTGGCTTATGGAACGGTATCTGAGCTAATTTCAAACCCTTGTTTTATGCATCACCCCACCTGATCTTTCCCGTTAAGCAGCCATAGTGTGTTTTCTAAACGTGTGACTCTGTTCTGTTTTGTAATTCAGTTCAAGTGTAGCGAGTTTAACATTCCCTCTATAAGTGATATCTTAGGATAAGTGTCTTTTTCTGTGTGACTTATTTTACTTAGAGTCATCGTACCTAAATCCACTCGTCATGCTGCTACTAGCCTTGTGACATTGATTTCATGGCTGAGTGATATTCCATTGTGCATAAGTACCACAACCTCTTTATCCATTTTTCTCTTTCCTGGGCTATTGAAGGTGTACCGAAGTGGAGATTCTTGTAAACAGAGCAGCCCTACACTCTGGGGTGCCTGTGTCTTGTGGATTTTCAGTTTTCCCAATGTATACGCCCATGAGTGGAAGTGCCCTATGCTCTCTAAGCTGTGTTTATTACATGTTTCAGGACACACCGTACACTTCTCCAGAGTGGCTTTTGGCAATTTACATCCCGCCCATCAGCGTAGGAAGGCTCCCATGTGTCCATGGCCTGTCCTGCATTTCTGGTTTTTACACATTTTTCAGCATGGCCCTTTTGACCGATGGCAAGCGAGACTTCTTTGTAGTGCTGATTTGCCTTTCCGGCTTGCTTGGTTGGCCAAAAAGGGCGTATGCGTTTTTTCCTGAATATATTCAGGAAAAAACGCATACGCCCTTTTTGGCCAAGGGCATCATTGTCGACGTTTTGCCGCTTTTCATGTGCTTTAAAGGCGAGTCGAATCTACCTCCTGAAATCTGTTTCCTGCAAGTCTGCCTTGCTTTCAAATCCTCTTCGTTGCCTTCCCTCAATATATTTGTGGACGAGAGTTATCATTTATAACTCTGCAGGTTTGTGAATTGCAGTGCCCCTGAGCTCCATGTGTCAACTCGCTTGTTTGGGAGCTGGCCGCAAAAGCGCAGGATTGCTTCAGGCCCTATTCTGGTTCCGGGGGGGCAGGCTGAGCCTGTGGTTCATTCTTCTTCCTGATGGGAAAATAGAGTGACCTGTGCCTGTCCCAACACCTAGAGCTAGTCTCTCCTTGGTTCCCCCTCTTCCCGTTCATCCTCAGGACAAATTGCAACCTGTACGAAACAGGAGGTTAACGGTGCTGATTCTCCAACTAGGGAGATTGTTATTAAAGTGGCTGGAATGGCGAACCCGAGCACAAGGATAGGAGAAATGAGGTGCGTTTTAGAAACCTTTCCCGATCACACGGTTTACCAACTTCTGAGTTTCCCATGCATGTTTTCGATGTAGGAAGATGCCCTTGAACCTGGAGATTTGGGACCCATGGGATGGGAACCACGCAGTATTACTTTAAAGGGTCTGCGTTTGCTCACCCAACCTCACCAATCCTCTCAGCCTCAAGAGTGTCCAGCCTTATGTCTCATACAGCTCTGGGTCTAGATATGGTCAATCCAGGTTGCATCATAGCCCCTGAACAGATTTTGTAAGAATTTCTCTCTCTTTCACTGTCTTTGTTTTATGGGTTTTTTTAAAAGTAATTTATTTTTGTTATGGGGTTTAGCTGCTTTTCACTGCTGTGTTTATGCCGCTTTACACCCTATTGATTCACTTCCAGAGAGATATCAATACATAGGTTTTAAGATTCTTACTAGTCAGATATACTCTTGTGCGGTGAATAGGGAAGGTTGAGTACAGTTCACTGAGCAGGGAGTAGGTTTGTCTATTACATATTTGGCTTATGGAATGGTATCTGAGCTAATTTCAAACCCTTGTTTTATGCATCACCCCACCTGATCTTTCCCGTTAAGCAGCCATAGTGTGTTTTCTAAACGTGTGACTCTGTTCTGTTTTGTAATTCAGTTCAAGTGTAGCGATTTTGACATTGCCTCTATAAGTGATATCTTAGGATAAGTGTCTTTTTCTGTGTGACTTATTTCACTTAGAGTCATCGTACCTAAATCCACTCGTCATGCTGCTACTAGCCTTGTGACATTGATTTCATGGCTGAGTGATATTCCATTGTGCATAAGTACCACAACCTCTTTATCCATTTTTCTCTTTCCTGGGCTATTGAAGGTGTACCGAAGTGGAGATTCTTGTAAACAGAGCAGCCCTACACTCTGGGGTGCCTGTGTCTTGTGGATTTTCAGTTTTCCCAATGTATACGCCCATGAGTGGAAGTGCCCTATGCTCTCTAAGCTGTGTTTATTACATGTTTCAGGACACACCGTACACTTCTCCAGAGTGGCTGTTGGCAAATTACATCCTGCCCATCAGCGTAGCAAGGCTCCCATGTGTCCATGGCCTGTCCTGCATTTCTGGTTTTTACACTTTTTTCAGCATGGCCCTTTTGACCGATGGCAAGCGAGACTTCTTTGTAGTGCTGATTTGCCTTTCCGGCTTGCTTGGTTGGCCAAAAAGGGCGTATGCGTTTTTTCCTGAATATATTCAGGAAAAAACGCATACGCCCTTTTTGGCCAAGGGCATCATTGTCGACCTTTTGCCGCTTTTCATGTGCTTTAAAGGCGAGTCGAATCTACCTCCTGAAATCTGTTTCCTGCAATTCTGACTTGTTTTCAAATCCTCTTCGTTGCCTTCCCTGAATATATTTGTGGACGAGAGTTATCAGTTGTAACTCTACAGGTTTGTGAATTGAAGTGCCCCTGAGCTCCATTTGTCAACTCGCTTTTTTGGGAGCTGGCCGCAAAAGCGCAGGATTGCTTCAGGCCCTATTCTGGTTCCGGAGGGGGGGGGCAGGCTGAGCCTGTGGTTCATTTTTCTTCCTGATGGGAAAATAGAGTGACCTGTGCCTGTCCCAACACCTAGAGTTAGTCTCTCCTTGGTACCCCCTCTTCCCGTTCATCCTCAGGCCAAATTGCAACCTGTACGAAACAGGAGGTTAACGGTGCTGATTCTCCAATAGGGAGATTGTTCGTAAAGCGGCTGGAATGGCGAACCCGAGCACAAGGAGAGGAGAAATGAGGTGCATTTCAGAAACCTTTCCCGATCACACGGTGTACCATCTTCTGGGTTTCCCATGCATGTTTTCGATGTAGGAAGATGCCCTTGAACCTGGAGATTTAGGACTCATGGGATAGGTACCACGCACTATTACTTGAAAGGGTCTGCGTTTGCTCACCCAACCTCACCAATCCTCTCAGCCCCAAGAGTGTCCAGCCTTATGTCTCATCCAGCTGTGGGTGTAGATATGGTCAATCCAGGTTGCATCAGAGCCCCTGAACGGATTTTGTAAGAATTTCTCTCTCTTTCACTGTCTTTGTTTTATGGGTTTTTTTTAAAGTAATTTATTTTTGTTATGGGGTTTAGCTGCTTTTCACTGCTGTGTTTATGCCGCTTTACACCCTATTGATTCATTTCCAGAGAGATATCAATACATAGGTTTTGAGATTCTTACTAGTCAGATATATTCTTCTGCGGTAAATAGGGGATGTTGAGTCCAGTTCACTGAGCAGGGAGTAGGTTTGTCTATTACATATTTGGCTTATGGAACGGTATCTGAGCTAATTTCAAACCCTTTATTTTATGCATCACCCACCTGATCTTGCCGGTTAAGCAGCCATAGTGTGTTTTCTAAACGTGTGATTCTGTTCTGTTTTGTAATTCAGTTCAAGTGTAGCGAGTTTGACATTCCCTCTATAAGTGATATCTTAGGATAAGTGTCTTTTTCTGTGTGACTTATTTCACTTAGAGTCATGGTAACTAAATCCACTCGTCATGCTGCTACTAGCCTTGTGACATTGATTTCATGGCTGAGTGATATTCCATTGTGCATAAGTACCACAACTTCTTTATCCATTTTTCTCTTTCCTGGGCTATTGAAGGTGTACCGAAGTGGAGATTCTTGTAAACAGAGCAGCCCTACACTCTGGGGTGCCTGTGTCTTGTGGATTTTCAGTTTTCCCAATGTATATGCCCATGAGTGGAAGTGCCCTATGCTCTCTAAGCTGTGTTTATTACATGTTTCAGAACACACCGTACACTTCTCCAGAGTGGCTGTTGGCAATTTACATCCCGCCCATCAGCGTAGCAAGGCTCCCATGTGTCCGTGGCCTGTCCTGCATTTCTGGTTTTTACACTTTTTTCAGCATGGCCCTTTTGACCGATGGCAAGCGAGACTTCTTTGTAGTGCTGATTTGCCTTTCCGGCTTGCTTGGTTGGCCAAAAAGGGCGTATGCGTTTTTTCCTGAATATATTCAGGAAAAAACGCATACGCCCTTTTTGGCCAAGGGCATCATTGTCGACGTTTTGCCGCTTTTCATGTGCTTTAAAGGCGAGTCGAATCTACCTCCTGAAATCTGTTTCCTGCAATTCTGCCTTGCTTTCAAATCCTCTTCGTTGCCTTCCCTCAATATATTTGTGGACGAGAGTTATCATTTAGAACTCTGCAGGTTTGTGAATTGCAGTGCCCCTGAGCTCCATGTGTCAACTCGCTTGTTTGGGAGCTGGCCGCAAAAGCGCAGGATTGCTTCAGGCCCTATTCTGGTTCCGGGGGGGCAGGCTGAGCCTGTGGTTCATTCTTCTTCCTGATGGGAAAATAGAGTGACCTGTGCCTGTCCCAACACCTAGAGCTAGTCTATCCTTGGTTCCCCCTCTTCCCGTTCATCCTCAGGACAAATTGCAACCTGTACGAAACAGGAGGTTAACGGTGCTGATTCTCCAACTAGGGAGATTGTTATTAAAGTGGCTGGAATGGCGAACCCGAGCACAAGGATAGGAGAAATGAGGTTCGTTTTAGAAACCTTTCCCGATCACACGGTTTACCAACTTCTGAGTTTCCCATGCATGTTTTCGATGTAGGAAGATGCCCTTGAACCTGGAGATTTGGGACCCATGGGATGGGTACCACGCAGTATTACTTTAAAGGGTCTGCGTTTGCTCACCCAACCTCACCAATCCTCTCAGCCTCAAGAGTGTCCAGCCTTATGTCTCATACAGCTCTGGGTCTAGATATGGTCAATCCAGGTTGCATCACAGCCCCTGAACAGATTTTGTAAGAATTTCTCTCTCTTTCACTGTCTTTGTTTTATGGGTTTTTTTAAAAGTAATTTATTTTTGTTATGGGGTTTAGCTGCTTTTCACTGCTGTGTTTATGCCGCTTTACACCCTATTGATTCATTTCCAGAGAGATATCAATACATAGGTTTTAAGATTCTTACTAGTCAGATATATTCTTGTGCGGTGAATAGGGGATGTTGAGTCCAGTTCACTGAGCAGGGAGTAGGTTTGTCTATTACATATTTGGCTTATGGAACGGTATCTGAGCTAATTTCAAACCCTTGTTTTATGCATCACCCCACCTGATCTTTCCCGTTAAGCAGCCATAGTGTGTTTTCTAAACGTGTGATTCTGTTCTGTTTTGTAATTCAGTTCAAGTGTAGCAATTTTGACATTCCCTCTATAAGTGATATCTTAGGATAAGTGTCTTTTTCTGTGTGACTTATTTCACTTAGAGTCATCGTAACTAAATCCACTCATCATGCTGCTACTAGCCTTGTGACATTGATTTCATGGCTGAGTGATATTCCATTGTGCATAAGTACCACAACTTCTTTATCCATTTTTCTCTTTCCTGGGCTATTTAAGGTGTACCGAAGTGGAGATTCTTGTAAACAGAGCAGCCCTACACTCTGGGGTGCCTGTGTCTTGTGGATTTTCAGTTTTCCCAATGTATATGCCCATGAGTGGAAGTGCCCTATGCTCTCTAAGCTGTGTTTATTACATGTTTCAGGACACACCGTACACTTCTCCAGAGTGGCTGTTGGCAATTTACATCCCGCCCATCAGCGTAGCAAGGCTCCCATGTGTCCATGGCCTGTCCTGCATTTCTGGTTTTTACACTTTTTTCAACATGGCCCTTTTGACCGATGGCAAGCGAGACTTCTTTGTAGTGCTGATTTGCCTTTCTGGATTGCTTGGTTGGCCAAAAAGGGCGTATGCGTTTTTTCCTGAATATACTCAGGAAAAAACGCATACGCCCTTTTTGGCCAAGGGCATCATTGTCGACGTCTTGCCGCTTTTCATGTGCTTTAAAGGCGAGTCGCATCTACCTCCTGAAATCTGTTTCCTGCAATTCTGCCTTGCTTTCAAATCCTCTTCGTTGCCTTCCCTCAATATATTTGTGGACGAGAGTTATCATTTAGAACTCTGCAGGTTTGTGAATTGCAGTGCCCCTGAGCTCCATTTGTCAACTCGCTTGTTTGGGAGCTGGCCGCAAAAGCGCAGGATTGCTTCAGGCCCTATTCTGGTTCCGGGGGGGCAGGCTGAGCCTGTGGTTCATTCTTCTTCCTGATGGGAAAATAGAGTGACCTGTGCCTGTCCCAACACCTAGAGCTAGTCTCTACTTGGTTCCCCCTCTTCCCGTTCATCCTCAGGACAAATTGCAACCTGTACGAAACAGGAGGTTAACGGTGCTGATTCTCCAAGTAGGGAGATTGTTATTAAAGTGGCTGGAATGGCGAACCCGAGCACAAGGATAGGAGAAATGAGGTGCGTTTTAGAAACCTTTCCCGATCACACGGTTTACCAACTTTTGAGTTTCCCATGCATGTTTTCGATGTAGGAAGATGCCCTTGAACCTGGAGATTTGGGACCCATGGGATGGGTACCACGCAGTATTACTTTAAAGGGTCTGCGTTTGCTCACCCAACCTCACCAATCCTCTCAGCCTCAAGAGTGTCCAGCCTTATGTCTCATCCAGCTCTGGGTCTAGATATGGTCAATCCAGGTTGCATCATAGCCCCTGAACAGATTTTGTAAGAATTTCTCTCTCTTTCACTGTCTTTGTTTTATGGGGTTTTTTTTGAGTAATTTCTTTTTATAATGGGGTTTAGCTGCTTTTCACTGCTGTGTTTATGCCGCTTTACACCCTATTGATTCACTTCCAGAGAGATATCAATACATAGGTTTTAAGATTCTTACTAGTCAGATATACTCTTGTGCGGTGAATAGGGGAGGTTGAGTACAGTTCACTGAGCAGGGAGTAGGTTTGTCTATTACATATTTGGCTTATGGAATGGTATCTGAGCTAATTTCAAACCCTTGTTTTATGCATCACCCCACCTGATCTTTCCCGTTAAGCAGCCATAGTGTGTTTTCTAAACGTGTGACTCTGTTCTGTTTTGTAATTCAGTTCAAGTGTAGCGATTTTGACATTCCCTCTATAAGTGATATCTTAGGATAAGTGTCTTTTTCTGTGTGACTTATTTCACTTAGAGTCATCGTACCTTAATCCACTCATCATGCTGCTACTAGCCTTGTGACATTGATTTCATGGCTGAGTGATATTCCATTGTGCATAAGTACCACAACCTCTTTATCCATTTTTCTCTTTCCTGGGCTATTGAAGGTGTACCGAAGTGGAGATTCTTGTAAACAGAGCAGCCCTACACTCTGGGGTGCCTGTGTCTTGTGGATTTTCAGTTTTCCCAATGTATACGCCCATGAGTGGAAGTGCCCTATGCTCTCTAAGCTGTGTTTATTACATGTTTCAGGACACACCGTACACTTCTCCAGAGTGGCTGTTGGCAATTTACATCCCGCCCATCAGCGTAGCAAGGCTCCCATGTGTCCATGGCCTGTCCTGCATTTCTGGTTTTTACACTTTTTTCAGCATGGCCCTTTTGACCGATGGCAAGCGAGACTTCTTTGTAGTGCTGATTTGCCTTTCCGGCTTGCTTGGTTGGCCAAAAAGGGCGTATGCGTTTTTTCCTGAATATATTCAGGAAAAAACGCATACGCCCTTTTTGGCCAAGGGCATCATTGTCGACGTTTTGCCGCTTTTCATGTGCTTTAAAGGCGAGTCGAATCTACCTCCTGAAATCTGTTTCCTGCAATTCTGCCTTGCTTTCAAATCCTCTTCGTTGCCTTCCCTCAATATATTTGTGGACGAGAGTTATCATTTAGAACTCTGCAGGTTTGTGAATTGCAGTGCCCCTGAGCTCCATTTGTCAACTCGCTTGTTTGGGAGCTGGCCGCAAAAGCGCAGGATTGCTTCAGGCCCTATTCTAGTTCCGGGGGGGCAGGCTGAGCCTGTGGTTCATTCTTCTTCCTGATTGGAAAATAGAGTGACCTGTGCCTGTCCCCACACCTAGAGCTAGTCTCTACTTGGTTCCCCCTCTTCCCGTTTATCCTCAGGACAAATTGCAACCTGTACGAAACAGGAGGTTAACGGTGCTGATTCTCCAAGTAGGGAGATTGTTCGTAAAGCGGCTGGAATGGCGAAACCGAGCACAAGGAGAGGAGAAATGAGGTGCATTTCAGAAACCTTTCCCGATCACACGGTGTACCATCTTCTGGGTTTCCCATGCATGTTTTCGATGTAGGAAGATGCCCTTGAACCTGGAGATTTGGGACCCATGGGACGGGTACCACGCACTATTACTTGAAAGGGTCTGCGTTTGCTCACCCAACCTCACCAATCCTCTCAGCCCCAAGAGTGTCCAGCCTTATGTCTCATCCAGCTGTGGGTGTAGATATGGTGAATCCAGGTTGCATCAGAGCCCCTGAACGGATTTTGTAAGAATTTATCTCTCTTTCACTGTCTTTGTTTTATGGGTTTTTTTTAAAGTAATTTATTTTTGTTATGGGGATTAGCTGCTTTTCACTGCTGTGTTTATGCCGCTTTACACCCTATTGATTCACTTCCAGAGAGATATCAATACATAGGTTTTAAGATTCTTACTAGTCAGATATACTCTTGTGCGGTGAATAGGGAAGGTTGAGTACAGTTCACTGAGCAGGGAGTAGGTTTGTCTATTACATATTTGGCTTATGGAATGGTATCTGAGCTAATTTCAAACCCTTGTTTTATGCATCACCCCACCTGATCTTTCCCGTTAAGCAGCCATAGTGTGTTTTCTAAACGTGTGACTCTGTTCTGTTTTGTAATTCAGTTCAAGTGTAGCGATTTTGAAATTGCCTCTATAAGTGATATCTTAGGATAAGTGTCTTTTTCTGTGTGACTTATTTCACTTAGAGTCATCGTACCTAAATCCACTCGTCATGCTGCTACTAGCCTTGTGACATTGATTTCATGGCTGAGTGATATTCCATTGTGCATAAGTACCACAACCTCTTTATCCATTTTTCTCTTTCCTGGGCTATTGAAGGTGTACCGAAGTGGAGATTCTTGTAAACAGAGCAGCCCTACACTCTGGGGTGCCTGTGTCTTGTGGATTTTCAGTTTTCCCAATGTATACGCCCATGAGTGGAAGTGCCCTATGCTCTCTAAGCTGTGTTTATTACATGTTTCAGGACACACCGTACACTTCTCCAGAGTGGCTGTTGGCAAATTACATCCTGCCCATCAGCGTAGCAAGGCTCCCATGTGTCCATGGCCTGTCCTGCATTTCTGGTTTTTACACTTTTTTCAGCATGGCCCTTTTGACCGATGGCAAGCGAGACTTCTTTGTAGTGCTGATTTGCCTTTCCGGCTTGCTTGGTTGGCCAAAAAGGGCGTATGCGTTTTTTCCTGAATATATTCAGGAAAAAACGCATACGCCCTTTTTGGCCAAGGGCATCATTGTCGACCTTTTGCCGCTTTTCATGTGCTTTAAAGGCGAGTCGAATCTACCTCCTGAAATCTGTTTCCTGCAATTCTGACTTGTTTTCAAATCCTCTTCGTTGCCTTCCCTGAATATATTTGTGGACGAGAGTTATCAGTTGTAACTCTACAGGTTTGTGAATTGAAGTGCCCCTGAGCTCCATGTGTCAACTCGCTTTTTTGGGAGCTGGCCGCAAAAGCGCAGGATTGCTTCAGGCCCTATTCTGGTTCCGGAGGGGGGGGGCAGGCTGAGCCTGTGGTTCATTTTTCTTCCTGATGGGAAAATAGAGTGACCTGTGCCTGTCCCAACACCTAGAGTTAGTCTCTCCTTGGTACCCCCTCTTCCCGTTCATCCTCAGGCCAAATTGCAACCTGTACGAAACAGGAGGTTAACGGTGCTGATTCTCCAATAGGGAGATTGTTCGTAAAGCGGCTGGAATGGCGAACCCGAGCACAAGGAGAGGAGAAATGAGGTGCATTTCAGAAACCTTTCCCGATCACACGGTGTACCATCTTCTGGGTTTCCCATGCATGTTTTCGATGTAGGAAGATGCCCTTGAACCTGGAGATTTAGGACTCATGGGATAGGTACCACGCACTATTACTTGAAAGGGTCTGCGTTTGCTCACCCAACCTCACCAATCCTCTCAGCCCCAAGAGTGTCCAGCCTTATGTCTCATCCAGCTGTGGGTGTAGATATGGTCAATCCAGGTTGCATCAGAGCCCCTGAACGGATTTTGTAAGAATTTCTCTCTCTTTCACTGTCTTTGTTTTATGGGTTTTTTTTAAAGTAATTTATTTTTGTTATGGGGTTTAGCTGCTTTTCACTGCTGTGTTTATGCCGCTTTACACCCTATTGATTCATTTCCAGAGAGATATCAATACATAGGTTTTGAGATTCTTACTAGTCAGATATATTCTTCTGCGGTAAATAGGGGATGTTGAGTCCAGTTCACTGAGCAGGGAGTAGGTTTGTCTATTACATATTTGGCTTATGGAACGGTATCTGAGCTAATTTCAAACCCTTTATTTTATGCATCACCCACCTGATCTTGCCGGTTAAGCAGCCATAGTGTGTTTTCTAAACGTGTGATTCTGTTCTGTTTTGTAATTCAGTTCAAGTGTAGCGAGTTTGACATTCCCTCTATAAGTGATATCTTAGGATAAGTGTCTTTTTCTGTGTGACTTATTTCACTTAGAGTCATGGTAACTAAATCCACTCATCATGCTGCTACTAGCCTTGTGACATTGATTTCATGGCTGAGTGATATTCCATTGTGCATAAGTACCACAACTTCTTTATCCATTTTTCTCTTTCCTGGGCTATTGAAGGTGTACCGAAGTGGAGATTCTTGTAAACAGAGCAGCCCTACATTTTGGTGTGCCTTTGTCTTCTGGAGTTTCAGTTTTCCCAATGTATACGCCCATGAGTGGAAGTGCCCTATGCTCTCTAAGCTGTGTTTATTACATGTTTCAGGACACACCGTACACTTCTCCAGAGTGGCTGTTGGCAATTTACATCCCGCCCATCAGCGTAGCAAGGCTCCCATGTGTCCATGGCCTGTCCTGCATTTCTGGTTTTTACACTTTTTTCAGCATGGCCCTTTTGACCGATGGCAAGCGAGACTTCTTTGTAGTGCTGATTTGCCTTTCCGGCTTGCTTGGTTGGCCAAAAAGGGCGTATGCGTTTTTTCCTGAATATATTCAGGAAAAAACGCATACGCCCTTTTTGGCCAAGGGCATCATTGTCGACGTTTTGCCGCTTTTCATGTGCTTTAAAGGCGAGTCGAATCTACCTCCTGAAATCTGTTTCCTGCAATTCTGCCTTGCTTTCAAATCCTCTTCGTTGCCTTCCCTCAATATATTTGTGGACGAGAGTTATCATTTAGAACTCTGCAGGTTTGTGAATTGCAGTGCCCCTGAGCTCCATTTGTCAACTCGCTTGTTTGGGAGCTGGCCGCAAAAGCGCAGGATTGCTTCAGGCCCTATTCTGGTTCCGGGGGGGCAGGCTGAGCCTGTGGTTCATTCTTCTACCTGATGGTAAAATAGAGTCACCTGTGCCTGTCCCAATACCTAGAGCTAGTCTCTACTTGGTTCCCCCTCTTCCCGTTCATCCTCAGGACAAATTGCAACCTGTACGAAACAGGAGGTTAACGGTGCTGATTCTCCAAGTAGGGAGATTGTTCGTAAAGCGGCTGGAATGGCGAACCCGAGCACAAGGAGAGGAGAAATGAGGTGCATTTCAGAAAGCTTTACCGATCACACGGTGTACCATCTTCTGGGTTTCCCATGCATGTTTTCGATGTAGGAAGATGCCCTTGAACCTGGAGATTTAGGACTCATGGGATGGGTACCATGCACTATTACTTGAAAGGGTCTGCGTTTGCTCACCCAACCTCACCAATCCTCTCAGCCCCAAGAGTGTCCAGCCTTATGTCTCATCCAGCTCTGGGTCTAGATATGGTCAATCCAGGTTGCATCATAGCCCCTGAACGGATCTTGTAAGAATTTCTCTCTCTTTCACTGTCTTTGTTTTATGGGTTTTTTTTAAAGTAATTTATTTTTGTTATGGGGTTTAGCTGCTTTTCACTGCTGTGTTTATGCCGCTTTACACCCTATTGATTCATTTCCAGAGACATATCAATACATAGGTTTTAAGATTCTTACTAGTCAGATATATTCTTGTGCAGTGAATAGGGGATGTTGAGTCCAGTTCACTGAGCAGGGAGTAGGTTTGTCTATTACATATTTGGCTTATGGAACGGTATCTGAGCTAATTTCAAACCCTTGTTTTATGCATCACCCCACCTGATCTTTCCCGTTAAGCAGCCATAGTGTGTTTTCTAAACGTGTGATTCTGTTCTGTATTGTAATTCAGTTCAAGTGTAGCGATTTTGACATTCCCTCTATAAGTGATATCTTAGGATAAGTGTCTTTTTCTGTGTGACTTATTTCACTTAGAGTCATGGTAACTAAATCCACTCATCATGCTTCTACTAGCCTTGTGACATTGATTTCATGGCTGAGTGATATTCCATTGTGCATAAGTACCACAACCTCTTTATCCATTTTTCTCTTTCCTGGGCTATTGAAGGTGTACCGAAGTGGAGATTCTTGTAAACAGAGCAGCCCTACACTCTGGGGTGCTGTGTCTTGTGGATTTTCAGTTTTCCCAATGTATACGCCCATGAGTGGAAGTGCCCTATGCTCTCTAAGCTGTGTTTATTACATGTTTCAGGACACACCGTACACTTCTCCAGAGTGGCTGTTGGCAATTTACATCCCGCCCATCAGCGTAGCAAGGCTCCCATGTGTCCATGGCCTGTCCTGCATTTCTGGTTTTTACACTTTTTTCAGCATGGCCCTTTTGACCGATGGCAAGCGAGACTTCTTTGTAGTGCTGATTTGCCTTTCCGGCTTGCTTGGTTGGCCAAAAAGGGCGTATGCGTTTTTTCCTGAATATATTCAGGAAAAAACGCATACGCCCTTTTTGGCCAAGGGCATCATTGTCGACGTTTTGCCGCTTTTCATGTGCTTTAAAGGCGAGTCGAATCTACCTCCTGAAATCTGTTTCCTGCAATTCTGCCTTGCTTTCAAATCCTCTTCTTTGCCTTCCCTCAATATATTTGTGGACGAGAGTTATCATTTAGAACTCTGCAGGTTTGTGAATTGCAGTGCCCCTGAGCTCCATTTGTCAACTCGCTTGTTTGGGAGCTGGCCGCAAAAGCGCAGGATTGCTTCAGGCCCTATTCTGGTTCCGGGGGGGCAGGCTGAGCCTGTGGTTCATTCTTCTACCTGATGGTAAAATAGAGTCACCTGTGCCTGTCCCAATACCTAGAGCTAGTCTCTACTTGGTTCCCCCTCTTCCCGTTCATCCTCAGGACAAATTGCAACCTGTACGAAACAGGAGGTTAACGGTGCTGATTCTCCAAGTAGGGAGATTGTTCGTAAAGCGGCTGGAATGGCGAACCCGAGCACAAGGAGAGGAGAAATGAGGTGCATTTCAGAAAGCTTTCCCGATCACACGGTGTACCATCTTCTGGGTTTCCCATGCATGTTTTCGATGTAGGAAGATGCCCTTGAACCTGGAGATTTAGGACTCATGGGATGGGTACCATGCACTATTACTTGAAAGGGTCTGCGTTTGCTCACCCAACCTCACCAATCCTCTCAGCCCCAAGAGTGTCCAGCCTTATGTCTCATCCAGCTCTGGGTCTAGATATGGTCAATCCAGGTTGCATCATAGCCCCTGAACGGATCTTGTAAGAATTTCTCTCTCTTTCACTGTCTTTGTTTTATGGGTTTTTTTTAAAGTAATTTATTTTTGTTATGGGGTTTAGCTGCTTTTCACTGCTGTGTTTATGCCGCTTTACACCCTATTGATTCATTTCCAGAGAGATATCAATACATAGGTTTTAAGATTCTTACTAGTCAGATATATTCTTGTGCAGTGAATAGGGGATGTTGAGTCCAGTTCACTGAGCAGGGAGTAGGTTTGTCTATTACATATTTGGCTTATGGAACGGTATCTGAGCTAATTTCAAACCCTTGTTTTATGCATCACCCCACCTGATCTTTCCCGTTAAGCAGCCATAGTGTGTTTTCTAAACGTGTGATTCTGTTCTGTATTGTAATTCAGTTCAAGTGTAGCGATTTTGACATTCCCTCTATAAGTGATATCTTAGGATAAGTGTCTTTTTCTGTGTGACTTATTTCACTTAGAGTCATGGTAACTAAATCCACTCATCATGCTTCTACTAGCCTTGTGACATTGATTTCATGGCTGAGTGATATTCCATTGTGCATAAGTACCACAACCTCTTTATCCATTTTTCTCTTTCCTGGGCTATTGAAGGTGTACCGAAGTGGAGATTCTTGTAAACAGAGCAGCCCTACACTCTGGGGTGCCTGTGTCTTGTGGATTTTCAGTTTTCCCAATGTATACGCCCATGAGTGGAAGTGCCCTATGCTCTCTAAGCTGTGTTTATTACATGTTTCAGGACACACCGTACACTTCTCCAGAGTGGCTGTTGGCAATTTACATCCCGCCCATCAGCGTAGCAAGGCTCCCATGTGTCCATGGCCTGTCCTGCATTTCTGGTTTTTACACTTTTTTCAGCATGGCCCTTTTGACCGATGGCAAGCGAGACTTCTTTGTAGTGCTGATTTGCCTTTCCGGCTTGCTTGGTTGGCCAAAAAGGGCGTATGCGTTTTTTCCTGAATATATTCAGGAAAAAACGCATACGCCCTTTTTGGCCAAGGGCATCATTGTCGACGTTTTGCCGCTTTTCATGTGCTTTAAAGGCGAGTCGAATCTACCTCCTGAAATCTGTTTTCTGCAATTCTGCCTTGCTTTCAAATCCTCTTCGTTGCCTTCCCTCAATATATTTGTGGACGAGAGTTATCATTTAGAACTCTGCAGGTTTGTGAATTGCAGTGCCCCTGAGCTCCATTTGTCAACTCGCTTGTTTGGGAGCTGGCCGCAAAAGCGCAGGATTGCTTCAGGCCCTATTCTGGTTCCGGGGGGGCAGGCTGAGCCTGTGGTTCATTCTTCTACCTGATGGTAAAATAGAGTCACCTGTGCCTGTCCCAATACCTAGAGCTAGTCTCTACTTGGTTCCCCCTCTTCCCGTTCATCCTCAGGACAAATTGCAACCTGTACGAAACAGGAGGTTAACGGTGCTGATTCTCCAAGTAGGGAGATTGTTCGTAAAGCGGCTGGAATGGCGAACCCGAGCACAAGGAGAGGAGAAATGAGGTGCATTTCAGAAAGCTTTCCCGATCACACGGTGTACCATCTTCTGGGTTTCCCATGCATGTTTTCGATGTAGGAAGATGCCCTTGAACCTGGAGATTTAGGACTCATGGGATGGGTACCATGCACTATTACTTGAAAGGGTCTGCGTTTGCTCACCCAACCTCACCAATCCTCTCAGCCCCAAGAGTGTCCAGCCTTATGTCTCATCCAGCTCTGGGTCTAGATATGGTCAATCCAGGTTGCATCATAGCCCCTGAACGGATCTTGTAAGAATTTCTCTCTCTTTCACTGTCTTTGTTTTATGGGTTTTTTTTAAAGTAATTTATTTTTGTTATGGGGTTTAGCTGCTTTTCACTGCTGTGTTTATGCCGCTTTACACCCTATTGATTCATTTCCAGAGAGATATCAATACATAGGTTTTAAGATTCTTACTAGTCAGATATATTCTTGTGCAGTGAATAGGGGATGTTGAGTCCAGTTCACTGAGCAGGGAGTAGGTTTGTCTATTACATATTTGGCTTATGGAACGGTATCTGAGCTAATTTCAAACCCTTGTTTTATGCATCACCCCACCTGATCTTTCCCGTTAAGCAGCCATAGTGTGTTTTCTAAACGTGTGATTCTGTTCTGTATTGTAATTCAGTTCAAGTGTAGCGATTTTGACATTCCCTCTATAAGTGATATCTTAGGATAAGTGTCTTTTTCTGTGTGACTTATTTCACTTAGAGTCATGGTAACTAAATCCACTCATCATGCTTCTACTAGCCTTGTGACATTGATTTCATGGCTGAGTGATATTCCATTGTGCATAAGTACCACAACCTCTTTATCCATTTTTCTCTTTCCTGGGCTATTGAAGGTGTACCGAAGTGGAGATTCTTGTAAACAGAGCAGCCCTACACTCTGGGGTGCCTGTGTCTTGTGGATTTTCAGTTTTCCCAATGTATACGCCCATGAGTGGAAGTGCCCTATGCTCTCTAAGCTGTGTTTATTACATGTTTCAGGACACACCGTACACTTCTCCAGAGTGGCTGTTGGCAATTTACATCCCGCCCATCAGCGTAGCAAGGCTCCCATGTGTCCATGGCCTGTCCTGCATTTCTGGTTTTTACACTTTTTTCAGCATGGCCCTTTTGACCGATGGCAAGCGAGACTTCTTTGTAGTGCTGATTTGCCTTTCCGGCTTGCTTGGTTGGCCAAAAAGGGCGTATGCGTTTTTTCCTGAATATATTCAGGAAAAAACGCATACGCCCTTTTTGGCCAAGGGCATCATTGTCGACGTTTTGCTGCTTTTCATGTGCTTTAAAGGCGAGTCGAATCTACCTCCTGAAATCTGTTTTCTGCAATTCTGCCTTGCTTTCAAATCCTCTTCGTTGCCTTCCCTCAATATATTTGTGGACGAGAGTTATCATTTAGAACTCTGCAGGTTTGTGAATTGCAGTGCCCCTGAGCTCCATTTGTCAACTCGCTTGTTTGGGAGCTGGCCGCAAAAGCGCAGGATTGCTTCAGGCCCTATTCTGGTTCCGGGGGGGCAGGCTGAGCCTGTGGTTCATTCTTCTACCTGATGGTAAAATAGAGTCACCTGTGCCTGTCCCAATACCTAGAGCTAGTCTCTACTTGGTTCCCCCTCTTCCCGTTCATCCTCAGGACAAATTGCAACCTGTACGAAACAGGAGGTTAACGGTGCTGATTCTCCAAGTAGGGAGATTGTTCGTAAAGCGGCTGGAATGGCGAACCCGAGCACAAGGAGAGGAGAAATGAGGTGCATTTCAGAAAGCTTTCCCGATCACACGGTGTACCATCTTCTGGGTTTCCCATGCATGTTTTCGATGTAGGAAGATGCCCTTGAACCTGGAGATTTAGGACTCATGGGATGGGTACCATGCACTATTACTTGAAAGGGTCTGCGTTTGCTCACCCAACCTCACCAATCCTCTCAGCCCCAAGAGTGTCCAGCCTTATGTCTCATCCAGCTCTGGGTCTAGATATGGTCAATCCAGGTTGCATCATAGCCCCTGAACGGATCTTGTAAGAATTTCTCTCTCTTTCACTGTCTTTGTTTTATGGGTTTTTTTTAAAGTAATTTATTTTTGTTATGGGGTTTAGCTGCTTTTCACTGCTGTGTTTATGCCGCTTTACACCCTATTGATTCATTTCCAGAGAGATATCAATACATAGGTTTTAAGATTCTTACTAGTCAGATATATTCTTGTGCAGTGAATAGGGGATGTTGAGTCCAGTTCACTGAGCAGGGAGTAGGTTTGTCTATTACATATTTGGCTTATGGAACGGTATCTGAGCTAATTTCAAACCCTTGTTTTATGCATCACCCCACCTGATCTTTCCCGTTAAGCAGCCATAGTGTGTTTTCTAAACGTGTGATTCTGTTCTGTATTGTAATTCAGTTCAAGTGTAGCGATTTTGACATTCCCTCTATAAGTGATATCTTAGGATAAGTGTCTTTTTCTGTGTGACTTATTTCACTTAGAGTCATGGTAACTAAATCCACTCATCATGCTTCTACTAGCCTTGTGACATTGATTTCATGGCTGAGTGATATTCCATTGTGCATAAGTACCACAACCTCTTTATCCATTTTTCTCTTTCCTGGGCTATTGAAGGTGTACCGAAGTGGAGATTCTTGTAAACAGAGCAGCCCTACACTCTGGGGTGCCTGTGTCTTGTGGATTTTCAGTTTTCCCAATGTATACGCCCATGAGTGGAAGTGCCCTATGCTCTCTAAGCTGTGTTTATTACATGTTTCAGGACACACCGTACACTTCTCCAGAGTGGCTGTTGGCAATTTACATCCCGCCCATCAGCGTAGCAAGGCTCCCATGTGTCCATGGCCTGTCCTGCATTTCTGGTTTTTACACTTTTTTCAGCATGGCCCTTTTGACCGATGGCAAGCGAGACTTCTTTGTAGTGCTGATTTGCCTTTCCGGCTTGCTTGGTTGGCCAAAAAGGGCGTATGCGTTTTTTCCTGAATATATTCAGGAAAAAACGCATACGCCCTTTTTGGCCAAGGGCATCATTGTCGACGTTTTGCCGCTTTTCATGTGCTTTAAAGGCGAGTCGAATCTACCTCCTGAAATCTGTTTCCTGCAATTCTGCCTTGCTTTCAAATCCTCTTCGTTGCCTTCCCTCAATATATTTGTGGACGAGAGTTATCATTTAGAACTCTGCAGGTTTGTGAATTGCAGTGTCCCTGAGCTCCATTTGTCAACTCGCTTGTTTGGGAGCTGGCCGCAAAAGCGCAGGATTGCTTCAGGCCCTATTCTGGTTCCGGGGGGGCAGGCTGAGCCTGTGGTTCATTCTTCTTCCTGATGGGAAAATAGAGTGACCTGTGCCTGTCCCAACACCTAGAGTTAGTCTCTCCTTGGTACCCCCTCTTCCCGTTCATCCTCAGGCCAAATTGCAACCTGTACGAAACAGGAGGTTAACGGTGCTGATTCTCCAAGTAGGGAGATTGTTCGTAAAGCGGCTGGAATGGCGAACCCGAGCACAAGGAGAGGAGAAATGAGGTGCATTTCAGAAACCTTTCCCGATCACACGGTGTACCATCTTCTGGGTTTCCCATGCATGTTTTCGATGTAGGAAGATGCCCTTGAACCTGGAGATTTGGGACCCATGGGACGGGTACCACGCACTATTACTTGAAAGGGTCTGCGTTTGCTCACCCAACCTCACCAATCCTCTCAGCCCCAAGAGTGTCCAGCCTTATGTCTCATCCAGCTGTGGGTGTAGATATGGTCAATCCAGGTTGCATCAGAGCCCCTGAACGGATTTTGTAAGAATTTCTCTCTCTTTCACTGTCTTTGTTTTATGGGTTTTTTTTAAAGTAATTTATTTTTGTTATGGGGTTTAGCTGCTTTTCACTGCTGTGTTTATGCCGCTTTACACCCTATTGATTCACTTCCAGAGAGATATCAATACATAGGTTTTAAGATTCTTACTAGTCAGATATACTCTTGTGCGGTGAATAGGGGAGGTTGAGTACAGTTCACTGAGCAGGGAGTAGGTTTGTCTATTACATATTTGGCTTATGGAATGGTATCTGAGCTAATTTCAAACCCTTGTTTTATGCATCACCCCACCTGATCTTTCCCGTTAAGCAGCCATAGTGTGTTTTCTAAACGTGTGACTCTGTTCTGTTTTGTAATTCAGTTCAAGTGTAGCGATTTTGACATTCCCTCTATAAGTGATATCTTAGGATAAGTGTCTTTTTCTGTGTGACTTATTTCACTTAGAGTCATCGTACCTTAATCCACTCATCATGCTGCTACTAGCCTTGTGACATTGATTTCATGGCTGAGTGATATTCCATTGTGCATAAGTACCACAACCTCTTTATCCATTTTTCTCTTTCCTGGGCTATTGAAGGTGTACCGAAGTGGAGATTCTTGTAAACAGAGCAGCCCTACACTCTGGGGTGCCTGTGTCTTGTGGATTTTCAGTTTTCCCAATGTATACGCCCATGAGTGGAAGTGCCCTATGCTCTCTAAGCTGTGTTTATTACATGTTTCAGGACACACCGTACACTTCTCCAGAGTGGCTGTTGGCAATTTACATCCCGCCCATCAGCGTAGCAAGGCTCCCATGTGTCCATGGCCTGTCCTGCATTTCTGGTTTTTACACTTTTTTCAGCATGGCCCTTTTGACCGATGGCAAGCGAGACTTCTTTGTAGTGCTGATTTGCCTTTCCGGCTTGCTTGGTTGGCCAAAAAGGGCGTATGCGTTTTTTCCTGAATATATTCAGGAAAAAACGCATACGCCCTTTTTGGCCAAGGGCATCATTGTCGACGTTTTGCCGCTTTTCATGTGCTTTAAAGGCGAGTCGAATCTACCTCCTGAAATCTGTTTCCTGCAATTCTGCCTTGCTTTCAAATCCTCTTCGTTGCCTTCCCTCAATATATTTGTGGACGAGAGTTATCATTTATAACTCTGCAGGTTTGTGAATTGCAGTGCCCCTGAGCTCCATTTGTCAACTCGCTTGTTTGGGAGCTGGCCGCAAAAGCGCAGGATTGCTTCAGGCCCTATTCTGGTTCCGGGGGGGCAGGCTGAGCCTGTGGTTCATTCTTCTTCCTGATGGGAAAATAGAGTGACCTGTGCCTGTCCCAACACCTAGAGCTAGTCTCTCCTTGGTTCCCCTTCTTCCCGTTCATCCTCAGGACAAATTGCAACCTGTACGAAACAGGAGGTTAACGGTGCTGATTCTCCAAGTAGGGAGATTGTTATTAAAGTGGCTGGAATGGCGAACCCGAGCACAAGGATAGGAGAAATGAGGTGCGTTTTAGAAACCTTTCCCGAGCACACGGTTTACCAACTTTTGAGTTTCCCATGCATGTTTTCGATGTAGGAAGATGCCCTTGAACCTGGAGATTTGGGACCCATGGGATGGGTACCACGCAGTATTACTTTAAAGGGTCTGCATTGCTCACCCAACCTCACCAATCCTCTCAGCCTCAAGAGTGTCCAGCCTTATGTCTCATCCAGCTCTGGGTCTAGATATGGTCAATCCAGGTTGCATCATAGCCCCTGAACAGATTTTGTAAGAATTTCTCTCTCTTTCACTGTCTTTGTTTTATGGGGTTTTTTTTGAGTAATTTCTTTTTATAATGGGGTTTAGCTGCTTTTCACTGCTGTGTTTATGCCGCTTTACACCCTATTTATTCACTTCCAGAGAGATATCAATACATAGGTTTTAAGATTCTTACTAGTCAGATATACTCTTGTGCGGTGAATAGGGGAGGTTGAGTACAGTTCACTGAGCAGGGAGTAGGTTTGTCTATTACATATTTGGCTTATGGAATGGTATCTGAGCTAATTTCAAACCCTTGTTTTATGCATCACCCCACCTGATCTTTCCCGTTAAGCAGCCATAGTGTGTTTTCTAAACGTGTGACTCTGTTCTGTTTTGTAATTCAGTTCAAGTGTAGCGATTTTGACATTCCCTCTATAAGTGATATCTTAGGATAAGTGTCTTTTTCTGTGTGACTTATTTCACTTAGAGTCATCGTACCTAAATCCACTCGTCATGCTGCTACTAGCCTTGTGACATTGATTTCATGGCTGAGTGATATTCCATTGTGCATAAGTACCACAACCTCTTTATCCATTTTTCTCTTTCCTGGGCTATTGAAGGTGTACCGAAGTGGAGATTCTTGTAAACAGAGCAGCCCTACACTCTGGGGTGCCTGTGTCTTGTGGATTTTCAGTTTTCCCAATGTATACGCCCATGAGTGGAAGTGCCCTATGCTCTCTAAGCTGTGTTTATTACATGTTTCAGGACACACCGTACACTTCTCCAGAGTGGCTGTTGGCAATTTACATCCCGCCCATCAGCGTAGCAAGGCTCCCATGTGTCCATGGCCTGTCCTGCATTTCTGGTTTTTACACTTTTTTCAGCATGGCCCTTTTGACCGATGGCAAGCGAGACTTCTTTGTAGTGCTGATTTGCATTTCCGGCTTGCTTGGTTGGCCAAAAAGGGCGTATGCGTTTTTTCCTGAATATATTCAGGAAAAAACGCATACGCCCTTTTTGGCCAAGGGCATCATTGTCGACGTTTTGCCGCTTTTCATGTGCTTTAAAGGCGAGTCGAATCTACCTCCTGAAATCTGTTTCCTGCAATTCTGCCTTGCTTTCAAATCCTCTTCGTTGTCTTCCCTCAATATATTTGTGGACGAGAGTTATCATTTAGAACTCTGCAGGTTTGTGAATTGCAGTGCCCCTGAGCTCCATTTGTCAACTCGCTTGTTTGGGAGCTGGCCGCAAAAGCGCAGGATTGCTTCAGGCCCTATTCTGGTTCCGGGGGGGCAGGCTGAGCCTGTGGTTCATTCTTCTTCCTGATGGGAAAATAGAGTGACCTGTGCCTGTCCCAATACCTAGAGCTAGTCTCTCCTTGGTTCCCCCTCTTCCCGTTCATCCTCAGGACAAATTGCAACCTGTACGAAACAGGAGGTTAACGGTGCTGATTCTCCAACTAGGGAGATTGTTATTAAAGTGGCTGGAATGGCGAACCCGAGCACAAGGATAGGAGAAATGAGGTTCGTTTTAGAAACCTTTCCCGATCACACGGTTTACCAACTTCTGAGTTTCCCATGCATGTTTTCGATGTAGGAAGATGCCCTTGAACCTGGAGATTTGGGACCCATGGGATGGGTACCACGCAGTATTACTTTAAAGGGTCTGCGTTTGCT
Organism: Eubalaena glacialis; assembly: GCF_028564815.1. Classification (NCBI taxonomy): domain Eukaryota; kingdom Metazoa; phylum Chordata; class Mammalia; order Artiodactyla; family Balaenidae; genus Eubalaena; species Eubalaena glacialis. Next base: position 69,073,694 of record NC_083718.1, on the reverse strand, counting down.
CACCCAACCTCACCAATCCTCTCAGCCTCAAGAGTGTCCAGCCTTATGTCTCATCCAGCTCTGGGTCTAGATATGGTCAATCCAGGTTGCATCATAGCCCCTGAACAGATTTTGTAAGAATTTCTCTCTCTTTCACTGTCTTTGTTTTATGGGTCTTTTTAAAAGTAATTTATTTTTGTTATGGGGTTTAGCTGCTTTTCACTGCTGTGTTTATGCCACTTTACACCCTATTGATTCATTTCCAGAGAGATATCAATACATAGGTTTTAAGATTCTTACTAGTCAGATATATTCTTGTGCGGTGAATAGGGGATGTTGAGTCCAGTTCACTGAGCAGGGAGTATTTTTGTCTATTACATATTTGGCTTATGGAACGGTATCTGAGCTAATTTCAAACCCTTGTTTTATGCATCACCCCACCTGATCTTTCCCGTTAAGCAGCCATAGTGTGTTTTCTAAACGTGTGATTCTGTTCTGTTTTGTAATTCAGTTCAAGTGTAGCGATTTTGACATTCCGTCTATAAGTGATATCTTAGGATAAGTGTCTTTTTCTGTGTGACTTATTTCACTTAGAGTCATCGTAACTAAATCCACTCGTCATGCTGCTACTAGCCTTGTGACATTGATTTCATGGCTGAGTGATATTCCATTGTGCATAAGTATCACAACCTCTTTATCCATTTTTCTCTTTCCTGGGCTATTGAATGTGTACCGAAGTGGAGATTCTTGTAAACAGAGCAGCCCTACATTTTGGTGTGCCTTTGTCTTCTGGAGTTTCAGTTTTCCCAATGTATACGCCCATGAGTGGAAGTGCCCTATGCTCTCTAAGCTGTGTTTATTACATGTTTCAGGACACACCGTACACTTCTCCAGAGTGGCTGTTGGCAATTTACATCCCGCCCATCAGCGTAGCAAGGCTCCCATGTGTCCATGGCCTGTCCTGCATTTCTGGTTTTTACACTTTTTTCAGCATGGCCCTTTTGACCGATGGCAAGCGAGACTTCTTTGTAGTGCTGATTTGCCTTTCCGGCTTGCTTGGTTGGCCAAAAAGGGCGTATGCGTTTTTTCCTGAATATATTCAGGAAAAAACGCATACGCCCTTTTTGGCCAAGGGCATCATTGTCGACGTTTTGCCGCTTTTCATGTGCTTTAAAGGCGAGTCGAATCTACCTCCTGAAATCTGTTTCCTGCAATTCTGCCTTGCTTTCAAATCCTCTTCGTTGCCTTCCCTCAATATATTTGTGGACGAGAGTTATCATTTAGAACTCTGCAGGTTTGTGAATTGCAGTGCCCCTGAGCTCCATTTGTCAACTCGCTTGTTTGGGAGCTGGCCGCAAAAGCGCAGGATTGCTTCAGGCCCTATTCTGGTTCCGGGGGGGCAGGCTGAGCCTGTGGTTCATTCTTCTTCCTGATGGGAAAATAGAGTGACCTGTGCCTGTCCCAATACCTAGAGCTAGTCTCTACTTGGTTCCCCCTCTTCCCGTTCATCCTCAGGACAAATTGCAACCTGTACGAAACAGGAGGTTAACGGTGCTGATTCTCCAACTAGGGAGATTGTTATTAAAGGGGCTGGAATGGCGAACCCGAGCACAAGGATAGGAGAAATGAGGTTCGTTTTAGAAACCTTTCCCGATCACACGGTTTACCAACTTCTGAGTTTCCCATGCATGTTTTCGATGTAGGAAGATGCCCTTGAACCTGGAGATTTGGGACCCATGGGATGGGTACCACGCAGTATTACTTTAAAGGGTCTGCGTTTGCTCACCCAACCTCACCAATCCTCTCAGCCTCAAGAGTGTCCAGCCTTATGTCTCATCCAGCTCTGGGTCTAGATATGGTCAATCCAGGTTGCATCAGAGCCCCTGAACGGATTTTGTAAGAATTTCTCTCTCTTTCACTGTCTTTGTTTTATGGGTTTTTTTTAAAGTAATTTATTTTTGTTATGGGGTTTAGCTGCTTTTCACTGCTGTGTTTATGCCGCTTTACACCCTATTGATTCATTTCCAGAGAGATATCAATACATAGGTTTTGAGATTCTTACTAGTCAGATATATTCTTGTGCGGTGAATAGGGGATGTTGAGTCCAGTTCACTGAGCAGGGAGTAGGATTGTCTATTACATATTTGGCTTATGGAACGGTATCTGAGCTAATTTCAAACCCTTGTTTTATGCATCACCCCACCTGATCTTTCCCGTTAAGCAGCCATAGTGTGTTTTCTAAACGTGTAATTCTGTTCTGTTTTGTAATTCAGTTCAAGTGTAGCGATTTTGACATTCCCTCTATAAGTGATATCTTAGGATAAGTGTCTTTTTCTGTGTGACTTATTTCACTTAGAGTCATCGTACCTAAATCCACTCATCATGCTGCTACTAGCCTTGTGACATTGATTTCATGGCTGAGTGATATTCCATTGTGCATAAGTACCACAACCTCTTTATCCATTTTTCTCTTTCCTGGGCTATTGAAGGTGTACCGAAGTGGAGATTCTTGTAAACAGAGCAGCCCTACACTCTGGGGTGCCTGTGTCTTGTGGATTTTCAGTTTTCCCAATGTATACGCCCATGAGTGGAAGTGCCCTATGCTCTCTAAGCTGTGTTTATTACATGTTTCAGGACACACCGTACACTTCTCCAGAGTGGCTGTTGGCAATTTACATCCCGCCCATCAGCGTAGCAAGGCTCCCATGTGTCCATGGCCTGTCCTGCATTTCTGGTTTTTACACTTTTTTCAGCATGGCCCTTTTGACCGATGGCAAGCGAGACTTCTTTGTAGTGCTGATTTGCCTTTCCGGCTTGCTTGGTTGGCCAAAAAGGGCGTATGCGTTTTTTCCTGAATATATTCAGGAAAAAACGCATACGCCCTTTTTGGCCAAGGGCATCATTGTCGACGTTTTGCCGCTTTTCATGTGCTTTAAAGGCGAGTCGAATCTACCTCCTGAAATCTGTTTCCTGCAATTCTGCCTTGCTTTCAAATCCTCTTCGTTGCCTTCCCTCAATATATTTGTGGACGAGAGTTATCATTTAGAACTCTGCAGGTTTGTGAATTGCAGTGTCCCTGAGCTCCATTTGTCAACTCGCTTGTTTGGGAGCTGGCCGCAAAAGCGCAGGATTGCTTCAGGCCCTATTCTGGTTCCGGGGGGGCAGGCTGAGCCTGTGGTTCATTCTTCTTCCTGATGGGAAAATAGAGTGACCTGTGCCTGTCCCAACACCTAGAGTTAGTCTCTCCTTGGTACCCCCTCTTCCCGTTCATCCTCAGGCCAAATTGCAACCTGTACGAAACAGGAGGTTAACGGTGCTGATTCTCCAAGTAGGGAGATTGTTCGTAAAGCGGCTGGAATGGCGAACCCGAGCACAAGGAGAGGAGAAATGAGGTGCATTTCAGAAACCTTTCCCGATCACACGGTGTACCATCTTCTGGGTTTCCCATGCATGTTTTCGATGTAGGAAGATGCCCTTGAACCTGGAGATTTGGGACCCATGGGACGGGTACCACGCACTATTACTTGAAAGGGTCTGCGTTTGCTCACCCAACCTCACCAATCCTCTCAGCCCCAAGAGTGTCCAGCCTTATGTCTCATCCAGCTGTGGGTGTAGATATGGTCAATCCAGGTTGCATCAGAGCCCCTGAACGGATTTTGTAAGAATTTCTCTCTCTTTCACTGTCTTTGTTTTATGGGTTTTTTTTAAAGTAATTTATTTTTGTTATGGGGTTTAGCTGCTTTTCACTGCTGTGTTTATGCCGCTTTACACCCTATTGATTCACTTCCAGAGAGATATCAATACATAGGTTTTAAGATTCTTACTAGTCAGATATACTCTTGTGCGGTGAATAGGGGAGGTTGAGTACAGTTCACTGAGCAGGGAGTAGGTTTGTCTATTACATATTTGGCTTATGGAATGGTATCTGAGCTAATTTCAAACCCTTGTTTTATGCATCACCCCACCTGATCTTTCCCGTTAAGCAGCCATAGTGTGTTTTCTAAACGTGTGACTCTGTTCTGTTTTGTAATTCAGTTCAAGTGTAGCGATTTTGACATTCCCTCTATAAGTGATATCTTAGGATAAGTGTCTTTTTCTGTGTGACTTATTTCACTTAGAGTCATCGTACCTTAATCCACTCATCATGCTGCTACTAGCCTTGTGACATTGATTTCATGGCTGAGTGATATTCCATTGTGCATAAGTACCACAACCTCTTTATCCATTTTTCTCTTTCCTGGGCTATTGAAGGTGTACCGAAGTGGAGATTCTTGTAAACAGAGCAGCCCTACACTCTGGGGTGCCTGTGTCTTGTGGATTTTCAGTTTTCCCAATGTATACGCCCATGAGTGGAAGTGCCCTATGCTCTCTAAGCTGTGTTTATTACATGTTTCAGGACACACCGTACACTTCTCCAGAGTGGCTGTTGGCAATTTACATCCCGCCCATCAGCGTAGCAAGGCTCCCATGTGTCCATGGCCTGTCCTGCATTTCTGGTTTTTACACTTTTTTCAGCATGGCCCTTTTGACCGATGGCAAGCGAGACTTCTTTGTAGTGCTGATTTGCCTTTCCGGCTTGCTTGGTTGGCCAAAAAGGGCGTATGCGTTTTTTCCTGAATATATTCAGGAAAAAACGCATACGCCCTTTTTGGCCAAGGGCATCATTGTCGACGTTTTGCCGCTTTTCATGTGCTTTAAAGGCGAGTCGAATCTACCTCCTGAAATCTGTTTCCTGCAATTCTGCCTTGCTTTCAAATCCTCTTCGTTGCCTTCCCTCAATATATTTGTGGACGAGAGTTATCATTTATAACTCTGCAGGTTTGTGAATTGCAGTGCCCCTGAGCTCCATTTGTCAACTCGCTTGTTTGGGAGCTGGCCGCAAAAGCGCAGGATTGCTTCAGGCCCTATTCTGGTTCCGGGGGGGCAGGCTGAGCCTGTGGTTCATTCTTCTTCCTGATGGGAAAATAGAGTGACCTGTGCCTGTCCCAACACCTAGAGCTAGTCTCTCCTTGGTTCCCCTTCTTCCCGTTCATCCTCAGGACAAATTGCAACCTGTACGAAACAGGAGGTTAACGGTGCTGATTCTCCAAGTAGGGAGATTGTTATTAAAGTGGCTGGAATGGCGAACCCGAGCACAAGGATAGGAGAAATGAGGTGCGTTTTAGAAACCTTTCCCGAGCACACGGTTTACCAACTTTTGAGTTTCCCATGCATGTTTTCGATGTAGGAAGATGCCCTTGAACCTGGAGATTTGGGACCCATGGGATGGGTACCACGCAGTATTACTTTAAAGGGTCTGCATTGCTCACCCAACCTCACCAATCCTCTCAGCCTCAAGAGTGTCCAGCCTTATGTCTCATCCAGCTCTGGGTCTAGATATGGTCAATCCAGGTTGCATCATAGCCCCTGAACAGATTTTGTAAGAATTTCTCTCTCTTTCACTGTCTTTGTTTTATGGGTCTTTTTAAAAGTAATTTATTTTTGTTATGGGGTTTAGCTGCTTTTCACTGCTGTGTTTATGCCACTTTACACCCTATTGATTCATTTCCAGAGAGATATCAATACATAGGTTTTAAGATTCTTACTAGTCAGATATATTCTTGTGCGGTGAATAGGGGATGTTGAGTCCAGTTCACTGAGCAGGGAGTATTTTTGTCTATTACATATTTGGCTTATGGAACGGTATCTGAGCTAATTTCAAACCCTTGTTTTATGCATCACCCCACCTGATCTTTCCCGTTAAGCAGCCATAGTGTGTTTTCTAAACGTGTGATTCTGTTCTGTTTTGTAATTCAGTTCAAGTGTAGCGATTTTGACATTCCGTCTATAAGTGATATCTTAGGATAAGTGTCTTTTTCTGTGTGACTTATTTCACTTAGAGTCATCGTAACTAAATCCACTCGTCATGCTGCTACTAGCCTTGTGACATTGATTTCATGGCTGAGTGATATTCCATTGTGCATAAGTATCACAACCTCTTTATCCATTTTTCTCTTTCCTGGGCTATTGAATGTGTACCGAAGTGGAGATTCTTGTAAACAGAGCAGCCCTACATTTTGGTGTGCCTTTGTCTTCTGGAGTTTCAGTTTTCCCAATGTATACGCCCATGAGTGGAAGTGCCCTATGCTCTCTAAGCTGTGTTTATTACATGTTTCAGGACACACCGTACACTTCTCCAGAGTGGCTGTTGGCAATTTACATCCCGCCCATCAGCGTAGCAAGGCTCCCATGTGTCCATGGCCTGTCCTGCATTTCTGGTTTTTACACTTTTTTCAGCATGGCCCTTTTGACCGATGGCAAGCGAGACTTCTTTGTAGTGCTGATTTGCCTTTCCGGCTTGCTTGGTTGGCCAAAAAGGGCGTATGCGTTTTTTCCTGAATATATTCAGGAAAAAACGCATACGCCCTTTTTGGCCAAGGGCATCATTGTCGACGTTTTGCCGCTTTTCATGTGCTTTAAAGGCGAGTCGAATCTACCTCCTGAAATCTGTTTCCTGCAATTCTGCCTTGCTTTCAAATCCTCTTCGTTGCCTTCCCTCAATATATTTGTGGACGAGAGTTATCATTTAGAACTCTGCAGGTTTGTGAATTGCAGTGCCCCTGAGCTCCATTTGTCAACTCGCTTGTTTGGGAGCTGGCCGCAAAAGCGCAGGATTGCTTCAGGCCCTATTCTGGTTCCGGGGGGGCAGGCTGAGCCTGTGGTTCATTCTTCTTCCTGATGGGAAAATAGAGTGACCTGTGCCTGTCCCAATACCTAGAGCTAGTCTCTACTTGGTTCCCCCTCTTCCCGTTCATCCTCAGGACAAATTGCAACCTGTACGAAACAGGAGGTTAACGGTGCTGATTCTCCAACTAGGGAGATTGTTATTAAAGTGGCTGGAATGGCGAACCCGAGCACAAGGATAGGAGAAATGAGGTTCGTTTTAGAAACCTTTCCCGATCACACGGTTTACCAACTTCTGAGTTTCCCATGCATGTTTTCGATGTAGGAAGATGCCCTTGAACCTGGAGATTTGGGACCCATGGGATGGGTACCACGCAGTATTACTTTAAAGGGTCTGCGTTTGCTCACCCAACCTCACCAATCCTCTCAGCCTCAAGAGTGTCCAGCCTTATGTCTCATCCAGCTCTGGGTCTAGATATGGTCAATCCAGGTTGCATCATAGCCCCTGAACAGATTTTGTAAGAATTTCTCTCTCTTTCACTGTCTTTGTTTTATGGGTCTTTTTAAAAGTAATTTATTTTTGTTATGGGGTTTAGCTGCTTTTCACTGCTGTGTTTATGCCACTTTACACCCTATTGATTCATTTCCAGAGAGATATCAATACATAGCTTTTAAGATTCTTACTAGTCAGATATATTCTTGTGCGGTGAATAGGGGATGTTGAGTCCAGTTCACTGAGCAGGGAGTATTTTTGTCTATTACATATTTGGCTTATGGAACGGTATCTGAGCTAATTTCAAACCCTTGTTTTATGCATCACCCCACCTGATCTTTCCCGTTAAGCAGCCATAGTGTGTTTTCTAAACGTGTGATTCTGTTCTGTTTTGTAATTCAGTTCAAGTGTAGCGATTTTGACATTCCGTCTATAAGTGATATCTTAGGATAAGTGTCTTTTTCTGTGTGACTTATTTCACTTAGAGTCATCGTAACTAAATCCACTCGTCATGCTGCTACTAGCCTTGTGACATTGATTTCATGGCTGAGTGATATTCCATTGTGCATAAGTATCACAACCTCTTTATCCATTTTTCTCTTTCCTGGGCTATTGAATGTGTACCGAAGTGGAGATTCTTGTAAACAGAGCAGCCCTACATTTTGGTGTGCCTTTGTCTTCTGGAGTTTCAGTTTTCCCAATGTATACGCCCATGAGTGGAAGTGCCCTATGCTCTCTAAGCTGTGTTTATTACATGTTTCAGGACACACCGTACACTTCTCCAGAGTGGCTGTTGGCAATTTACATCCCGCCCATCAGCGTAGCAAGGCTCCCATGTGTCCATGGCCTGTCCTGCATTTCTGGTTTTTACACTTTTTTCAGCATGGCCCTTTTGACCGATGGCAAGCGAGACTTCTTTGTAGTGCTGATTTGCCTTTCCGGCTTGCTTGGTTGGCCAAAAAGGGCGTATGCGTTTTTTCCTGAATATATTCAGGAAAAAACGCATACGCCCTTTTTGGCCAAGGGCATCATTGTCGACGTTTTGCCGCTTTTCATGTGCTTTAAAGGCGAGTCGAATCTACCTCCTGAAATCTGTTTCCTGCAATTCTGCCTTGCTTTCAAATCCTCTTCGTTGCCTTCCCTCAATATATTTGTGGACGAGAGTTATCATTTAGAACTCTGCAGGTTTGTGAATTGCAGTGCCCCTGAGCTCCATTTGTCAACTCGCTTGTTTGGGAGCTGGCCGCAAAAGCGCAGGATTGCTTCAGGCCCTATTCTGGTTCCGGGGGGGCAGGCTGAGCCTGTGGTTCATTCTTCTTCCTGATGGGAAAATAGAGTGACCTGTGCCTGTCCCAATACCTAGAGCTAGTCTCTACTTGGTTCCCCCTCTTCCCGTTCATCCTCAGGACAAATTGCAACCTGTACGAAACAGGAGGTTAACGGTGCTGATTCTCCAAGTAGGGAGATTGTTCGTAAAGCGGCTGGAATGGCGAACCCGAGCACAAGGAGAGGAGAAATGAGGTGCATTTCAGAAAGCTTTCCCGATCACACGGTGTACCATCTTCTGGGTTTCCCATGCATGTTTTCAATGTAGGAAGATGCCCTTGAACCTGGAGATTTAGGACTCATGGGATGGGTACCATGCACTATTACTTGAAAGGGTCTGCGTTTGCTCACCCAACCTCACCAATCCTCTCAGCCCCAAGAGTGTCCAGCCTTATGTCTCATCCAGCTCTGGGTCTAGATATGGTCAATCCAGGTTGCATCATAGCCCCTGAACGGATCTTGTAAGAATTTCTCTCTCTTTCACTGTCTTTGTTTTATGGGTTTTTTTTAAAGTAATTTATTTTTGTTATGGGGTTTAGCTGCTTTTCACTGCTGTGTTTATGCCGCTTTACACCCTATTGATTCATTTCCAGAGAGATATCAATACATAGGTTTTAAGATTCTTACTAGTCAGATATATTCTTGTGCAGTGAATAGGGGATGTTGAGTCCAGTTCACTGAGCAGGGAGTAGGTTTGTCTATTACATATTTGGCTTATGGAACGGTATCTGAGCTAATTTCAAACCCTTGTTTTATGCATCACCCCACCTGATCTTTCCCGTTAAGCAGCCATAGTGTGTTTTCTAAACGTGTGATTCTGTTCTGTTTTGTAATTCAGTTCAAGTGTAGCGATTTTGACATTCCCTCTATAAGTGATATCTTAGGATAAGTGTCTTTTTCTGTGTGACTTATTTCACTTAGAGTCATGGTAACTAAATCCACTCATCATGCTGCTACTAGCCTTGTGACATTGATTTCATGGCTGAGTGATATTCCATTGTGCATAAGTACCACAACCTCTTTATCCATTTTTCTCTTTCCTGGGCTATTGAAGGTGTACCGAAGTGGAGATTCTTGTAAACAGAGCAGCCCTACACTCTGGGGTGCCTGTGTCTTGTGGATTTTCAGTTTTCCCAATGTATACGCCCATGAGTGGAAGTGCCCTATGCTCTCTAAGCTGTGTTTATTACATGTTTCAGGACACACCGTACACTTCTCCAGAGTGGCTGTTGGCAATTTACATCCCGCCCATCAGCGTAGCAAGGCTCCCATGTGTCCATGGCCTGTCCTGCATTTCTGGTTTTTACACTTTTTTCAGCATGGCCCTTTTGACCGATGGCAAGCGAGACTTCTTTGTAGTGCTGATTTGCCTTTCCGGCTTGCTTGGTTGGCCAAAAAGGGCGTATGCGTTTTTTCCTGAATATATTCAGGAAAAAACGCATACGCCCTTTTTGGCCAAGGGCATCATTGTCGACGTTTTGCCGCTTTTCATGTGCTTTAAAGGCGAGTCGAATCTACCTCCTGAAATCTGTTTCCTGCAATTCTGCCTTGCTTTCAAATCCTCTTCGTTGCCTTCCCTCAATATATTTGTGGACGAGAGTTATCATTTAGAACTCTGCAGGTTTGTGAATTGCAGTGCCCCTGAGCTCCATTTGTCAACTCGCTTGTTTGGGAGCTGGCCGCAAAAGCGCAGGATTGCTTCAGGCCCTATTCTGGTTCCGGGGGGGCAGGCTGAGCCTGTGGTTCATTCTTCTTCCTGATGGGAAAATAGAGTGACCTGTGCCTGTCCCAACACCTAGAGCTAGTCTCTCCTTGGTTCCCCCTCTTCCCGTTCATCCTCAGGACAAATTGCAACCTGTACGAAACAGGAGGTTAACGGTGCTGATTCTCCAACTAGGGAGATTGTTATTAAAGTGGCTGGAATGGCGAACCCGAGCACAAGGATAGGAGAAATGAGGTTCGTTTTAGAAACCTTTCCCGATCACACGGTTTACCAACTTCTGAGTTTCCCATGCATGTTTTCGATGTAGGAAGATGCCCTTGAACCTGGAGATTTGGGACCCATGGGATGGGTACCACGCAGTATTACTTTAAAGGGTCTGCGTTTGCTCACCCAACCTCACCAATCCTCTCAGCCTCAAGAGTGTCCAGCCTTATGTCTCATCCAGCTCTGGGTCTAGATATGGTCAATCCAGGTTGCATCATAGCCCCTGAACAGATTTTGTAAGAATTTCTCTCTCTTTCACTGTCTTTGTTTTATGGGTCTTTTTAAAAATAATTTATTTTTGTTATGGGGTTTAGCTGCTTTTCACTGCTGTGTTTATGCCGCTTTACACCCTATTGATTCATTTCCAGAGAGATATCAATACATAGGTTTTAAGATTCTTACTAGTCAGATATATTCTTGTGCGGTGAATAGGGGATGTTGAGTCCAGTTCACTGAGCAGGGAGTATTTTTGTCTATTACATATTTGGCTTATGGAACGGTATCTGAGCTAATTTCAAACCCTTGTTTTATGCATCACCCCACCTGATCTTTCCCGTTAAGCAGCCATAGTGTGTTTTCTAAACGTGTGATTCTGTTCTGTTTTGTAATTCAGTTCAAGTGTAGCGATTTTGACATTCCGTGTATAAGTGATACCTTAGGATAAGTGTCTTTTTCTGTGTGACTTATTTCACTTAGAGTCATCGTAACTAAATCCACTCGTCATGCTGCTACTAGCCTTGTGACATTGATTTCATGGCTGAGTGATATTCCATTGTGCATAAGTATCACAACCTCTTTATCCATTTTTCTCTTTCCTGGGCTATTGAATGTGTACCGAAGTGGAGATTCTTGTAAACAGAGCAGCCCTACATTTTGGTGTGCCTTTGTCTTCTGGAGTTTCAGTTTTCCCAATGTATACGCCCATGAGTGGAAGTGCCCTATGCTCTCTAAGCTGTGTTTATTACATGTTTCAGGACACACCGTACACTTCTCCAGAGTGGCTGTTGGCAATTTACATCCCGCCCATCAGCGTAGCAAGGCTCCCATGTGTCCATGGCCTGTCCTGCATTTCTGGTTTTTACACTTTTTTCAGCATGGCCCTTTTGACCGATGGCAAGCGAGACTTCTTTGTAGTGCTGATTTGCCTTTCCGGCTTGCTTGGTTGGCCAAAAAGGGCGTATGCGTTTTTTCCTGAATATATTCAGGAAAAAACGCATACGCCCTTTTTGGCCAAGGGCATCATTGTCGACATTTTGCCGCTTTTCATGTGCTTTAAAGGCGAGTCGAATCTACCTCCTGAAATCTGTTTCCTGCAATTCTGCCTTGCTTTCAAATCCTCTTCGTTGCCTTCCCTCAATATATTTGTGGACGAGAGTTATCATTTAGAACTCTGCAGGTTTGTGAATTGCAGTGCCCCTGAGCTCCATTTGTCAACTCGCTTGTTTGGGAGCTGGCCGCAAAAGCGCAGGATTGCTTCAGGCCCTATTCTGGTTCCGGGGGGGCAGGCTGAGCCTGTGGTTCATTCTTCTTCCTGATGGGAAAATAGAGTGACCTGTGCCTGTCCCAACACCTAGAGCTAGTCTCTCCTTGGTTCCCCCTCTTCCCGTTCATCCTCAGGACAAATTGCAACCTGTACGAAACAGGAGGTTAACGGTGCTGATTCTCCAAGTAGGGAGATTGTTATTAAAGTGGCTGGAATGGCGAACCCGAGCACAAGGATAGGAGAAATGAGGTGCGTTTTAGAAACCTTTCCCGAGCACACGGTTTACCAACTTTTGAGTTTCCCATGCATGTTTTCGATGTAGGAAGATGCCCTTGAACCTGGAGATTTGGGACCCATGGGATGGGTACCACGCAGTATTACTTTAAAGGGTCTGCATTGCTCACCCAACCTCACCAATCCTCTCAGCCTCAAGAGTGTCCAGCCTTATGTCTCATCCAGCTCTGGGTCTAGATATGGTCAATCCAGGTTGCATCATAGCCCCTGAACAGATTTTGTAAGAATTTCTCTCTCTTTCACTGTCTTTGTTTTATGGGGTTTTTTTTGAGTAATTTCTTTTTATAATGGGGTTTAGCTGCTTTTCACTGCTGTGTTTATGCCGCTTTACACCCTATTTATTCACTTCCAGAGAGATATCAATACATAGGTTTTAAGATTCTTACTAGTCAGATATACTCTTGTGCGGTGAATAGGGGAGGTTGAGTACAGTTCACTGAGCAGGGAGTAGGTTTGTCTATTACATATTTGGCTTATGGAATGGTATCTGAGCTAATTTCAAACCCTTGTTTTATGCATCACCCCACCTGATCTTTCCCGTTAAGCAGCCATAGTGTGTTTTCTAAACGTGTGACTCTGTTCTGTTTTGTAATTCAGTTCAAGTGTAGCGATTTTGACATTCCCTCTATAAGTGATATCTTAGGATAAGTGTCTTTTTCTGTGTGACTTATTTCACTTAGAGTCATCGTACCTAAATCCACTCGTCATGCTGCTACTAGCCTTGTGACATTGATTTCATGGCTGAGTGATATTCCATTGTGCATAAGTACCACAACCTCTTTATCCATTTTTCTCTTTCCTGGGCTATTGAAGGTGTACCGAAGTGGAGATTCTTGTAAACAGAGCAGCCCTACACTCTGGGGTGCCTGTGTCTTGTGGATTTTCAGTTTTCCCAATGTATACGCCCATGAGTGGAAGTGCCCTATGCTCTCTAAGCTGTGTTTATTACATGTTTCAGGACACACCGTACACTTCTCCAGAGTGGCTGTTGGCAATTTACATCCCGCCCATCAGCGTAGCAAGGCTCCCATGTGTCCATGGCCTGTCCTGCATTTCTGGTTTTTACACTTTTTTCAGCATGGCCCTTTTGACCGATGGCAAGCGAGACTTCTTTGTAGTGCTGATTTGCATTTCCGGCTTGCTTGGTTGGCCAAAAAGGGCGTATGCGTTTTTTCCTGAATATATTCAGGAAAAAACGCATACGCCCTTTTTGGCCAAGGGCATCATTGTCGACGTTTTGCCGCTTTTCATGTGCTTTAAAGGCGAGTCGAATCTACCTCCTGAAATCTGTTTCCTGCAATTCTGCCTTGCTTTCAAATCCTCTTCGTTGTCTTCCCTCAATATATTTGTGGACGAGAGTTATCATTTAGAACTCTGCAGGTTTGTGAATTGCAGTGCCCCTGAGCTCCATTTGTCAACTCGCTTGTTTGGGAGCTGGCCGCAAAAGCGCAGGATTGCTTCAGGCCCTATTCTGGTTCCGGGGGGGCAGGCTGAGCCTGTGGTTCATTCTTCTTCCTGATGGGAAAATAGAGTGACCTGTGCCTGTCCCAACACCTAGAGCTAGTCTCTCCTTGGTTCCCCCTCTTCCCGTTCATCCTCAGGACAAATTGCAACCTGTACGAAACAGGAGGTTAACGGTGCTGATTCTCCAACTAGGGAGATTGTTATTAAAGTGGCTGGAATGGCGAACCCGAGCACAAGGATAGGAGAAATGAGGTTCGTTTTAGAAACCTTTCCCGATCACACGGTTTACCAACTTCTGAGTTTCCCATGCATGTTTTCGATGTAGGAAGATGCCCTTGAACCTGGAGATTTGGGACCCATGGGATGGGTACCACGCAGTATTACTTTAAAGGGTCTGCGTTTGCTCACCCAACCTCACCAATCCTCTCAGCCTCAAGAGTGTCCAGCCTTATGTCTCATCCAGCTCTGGGTCTAGATATGGTCAATCCAGGTTGCATCATAGCCCCTGAACAGATTTTGTAAGAATTTCTCTCTCTTTCACTGTCTTTGTTTTATGGGTCTTTTTAAAAGTAATTTATTTTTGTTATGGGGTTTAGCTGCTTTTCACTGCTGTGTTTATGCCACTTTACACCCTATTGATTCATTTCCAGAGAGATATCAATACATAGGTTTTAAGATTCTTACTAGTCAGATATATTCTTGTGCGGTGAATAGGGGATGTTGAGTCCAGTTCACTGAGCAGGGAGTATTTTTGTCTATTACATATTTGGCTTATGGAACGGTATCTGAGCTAATTTCAAACCCTTGTTTTATGCATCACCCCACCTGATCTTTCCCGTTAAGCAGCCATAGTGTGTTTTCTAAACGTGTGATTCTGTTCTGTTTTGTAATTCAGTTCAAGTGTAGCGATTTTGACATTCCGTCTATAAGTGATATCTTAGGATAAGTGTCTTTTTCTGTGTGACTTATTTCACTTAGAGTCATCGTAACTAAATCCACTCGTCATGCTGCTACTAGCCTTGTGACATTGATTTCATGGCTGAGTGATATTCCATTGTGCATAAGTATCACAACCTCTTTATCCATTTTTCTCTTTCCTGGGCTATTGAATGTGTACCGAAGTGGAGATTCTTGTAAACAGAGCAGCCCTACATTTTGGTGTGCCTTTGTCTTCTGGAGTTTCAGTTTTCCCAATGTATACGCCCATGAGTGGAAGTGCCCTATGCTCTCTAAGCTGTGTTTATTACATGTTTCAGGACACACCGTACACTTCTCCAGAGTGGCTGTTGGCAATTTACATCCCGCCCATCAGCGTAGCAAGGCTCCCATGTGTCCATGGCCTGTCCTGCATTTCTGGTTTTTACACTTTTTTCAGCATGGCCCTTTTGACCGATGGCAAGCGAGACTTCTTTGTAGTGCTGATTTGCCTTTCCGGCTTGCTTGGTTGGCCAAAAAGGGCGTATGCGTTTTTTCCTGAATATATTCAGGAAAAAACGCATACGCCCTTTTTGGCCAAGGGCATCATTGTCGACGTTTTGCCGCTTTTCATGTGCTTTAAAGGCGAGTCGAATCTACCTCCTGAAATCTGTTTCCTGCAATTCTGCCTTGCTTTCAAATCCTCTTCGTTGCCTTCCCTCAATATATTTGTGGACGAGAGTTATCATTTAGAACTCTGCAGGTTTGTGAATTGCAGTGCCCCTGAGCTCCATTTGTCAACTCGCTTGTTTGGGAGCTGGCCGCAAAAGCGCAGGATTGCTTCAGGCCCTATTCTGGTTCCGGGGGGGCAGGCTGAGCCTGTGGTTCATTCTTCTTCCTGATGGGAAAATAGAGTGACCTGTGCCTGTCCCAACACCTAGAGCTAGTCTCTCCTTGGTTCCCCCTCTTCCCGTTCATCCTCAGGACAAATTGCAACCTGTACGAAACAGGAGGTTAACGGTGCTGATTCTCCAACTAGGGAGATTGTTATTAAAGTGGCTGGAATGGCGAACCCGAGCACAAGGATAGGAGAAATGAGGTTCGTTTTAGAAACCTTTCCCGATCACACGGTTTACCAACTTCTGAGTTTCCCATGCATGTTTTCGATGTAGGAAGATGCCCTTGAACCTGGAGATTTGGGACCCATGGGATGGGTACCACGCAGTATTACTTTAAAGGGTCTGCGTTTGCTCACCCAACCTCACCAATCCTCTCAGCCTCAAGAGTGTCCAGCCTTATGTCTCATCCAGCTCTGGGTCTAGATATGGTCAATCCAGGTTGCATCATAGCCCCTGAACAGATTTTGTAAGAATTTCTCTCTCTTTCACTGTCTTTGTTTTATGGGTCTTTTTAAAAATAATTTATTTTTGTTATGGGGTTTAGCTGCTTTTCACTGCTGTGTTTATGCCGCTTTACACCCTATTGATTCATTTCCAGAGAGATATCAATACATAGGTTTTAAGATTCTTACTAGTCAGATATATTCTTGTGCGGTGAATAGGGGATGTTGAGTCCAGTTCACTGAGCAGGGAGTATTTTTGTCTATTACATATTTGGCTTATGGAACGGTATCTGAGCTAATTTCAAACCCTTGTTTTATGCATCACCCCACCTGATCTTTCCCGTTAAGCAGCCATAGTGTGTTTTCTAAACGTGTGATTCTGTTCTGTTTTGTAATTCAGTTCAAGTGTAGCGATTTTGACATTCCGTCTATAAGTGATACCTTAGGATAAGTGTCTTTTTCTGTGTGACTTATTTCACTTAGAGTCATCGTAACTAAATCCACTCGTCATGCTGCTACTAGCCTTGTGACATTGATTTCATGGCTGAGTGATATTCCATTGTGCATAAGTATCACAACCTCTTTATCCATTTTTCTCTTTCCTGGGCTATTGAATGTGTACCGAAGTGGAGATTCTTGTAAACAGAGCAGCCCTACATTTTGGTGTGCCTTTGTCTTCTGGAGTTTCAGTTTTCCCAATGTATACGCCCATGAGTGGAAGTGCCCTATGCTCTCTAAGCTGTGTTTATTACATGTTTCAGGACACACCGTACACTTCTCCAGAGTGGCTGTTGGCAATTTACATCCCGCCCATCAGCGTAGCAAGGCTCCCATGTGTCCATGGCCTGTCCTGCATTTCTGGTTTTTACACTTTTTTCAGCATGGCCCTTTTGACCCATGGCAAGCGAGACTTCTTTGTAGTGCTGATTTGCCTTTCCGGCTTGCTTGGTTGGCCAAAAAGGGCGTATGCGTTTTTTCCTGAATATATTCAGGAAAAAACGCATACGCCCTTTTTGGCCAAGGGCATCATTGTCGACATTTTGCCGCTTTTCATGTGCTTTAAAGGCGAGTCGAATCTACCTCCTGAAATCTGTTTCCTGCAATTCTGCCTTGCTTTCAAATCCTCTTCGTTGCCTTCCCTCAATATATTTGTGGACGAGAGTTATCATTTAGAACTCTGCAGGTTTGTGAATTGCAGTGCCCCTGAGCTCCATTTGTCAACTCGCTTGTTTGGGAGCTGGCCGCAAAAGCGCAGGATTGCTTCAGGCCCTATTCTGGTTCCGGGGGGGCAGGCTGAGCCTGTGGTTCATTCTTCTTCCTGATGGGAAAATAGAGTGACCTGTGCCTGTCCCAACACCTAGAGCTAGTCTCTCCTTGGTTCCCCCTCTTCCCGTTCATCCTCAGGACAAATTGCAACCTGTACGAAACAGGAGGTTAACGGTGCTGATTCTCCAACTAGGGAGATTGTTATTAAAGTGGCTGGAATGGCGAACCCGAGCACAAGGAGAGGAGAAATGAGGTTCGTTTTAGAAACCTTTCCCGATCACACGGTTTACCAACTTCTGAGTTTCCCATGCATGTTTTCGATGTAGGAAGATGCCCTTGAACCTGGAGATTTGGGACCCATGGGATGGGTACCACGCAGTATTACTTTAAAGGGTCTGCGTTTGCTCACCCAACCTCACCAATCCTCTCAGCCTCAAGAGTGTCCAGCCTTATGTCTCATCCAGCTCTGGGTCTAGATATGGTCAATCCAGGTTGCATCATAGCCCCTGAACAGATTTTGTAAGAATTTCTCTCTCTTTCACTGTCTTTGTTTTATGGGTCTTTTTAAAAGTAATTTATTTTTATTATGGGGTTTAGCTGCTTTTCACTGCTGTGTTTATGCCGCTTTACACCCTATTGATTCATTTCCAGAGAGATATCAATACATAGGTTTTAAGATTCTTACTAGTCAGATATATTCTTGTGCGGTGAATAGGGGATGTTGAGTCCAGTTCACTGAGCAGGGAGTATTTTTGTCTATTACATATTTGGCTTATGGAACGGTATCTGAGCTAATTTCAAACCCTTGTTTTATGCATCACCCCACCTGATCTTTCCCGTTAAGCAGCCATAGTGTGTTTTCTAAACGTGTGATTCTGTTCTGTTTTGTAATTCAGTTCAAGTGTAGCGATTTTGACATTCCGTCTATAAGTGATACCTTAGGATAAGTGTCTTTTTCTGTGTGACTTATTTCACTTAGAGTCATCGTAACTAAATCCACTCGTCATGCTGCTACTAGCCTTGTGACATTGATTTCATGGCTGAGTGATATTCCATTGTGCATAAGTATCACAACCTCTTTATCCATTTTTCTCTTTCCTGGGCTATTGAATGTGTACCGAAGTGGAGATTCTTGTAAACAGAGCAGCCCTACATTTTGGTGTGCCTTTGTCTTCTGGAGTTTCAGTTTTCCCAATGTATACGCCCATGAGTGGAAGTGCCCTATGCTCTCTAAGCTGTGTTTATTACATGTTTCAGGACACACCGTACACTTCTCCAGAGTGGCTGTTGGCAATTTACATCCCGCCCATCAGCGTAGCAAGGCTCCCATGTGTCCATGGCCTGTCCTGCATTTCTGGTTTTTACACTTTTTTCAGCATGGCCCTTTTGACCGATGGCAAGCGAGACTTCTTTGTAGTGCTGATTTGCCTTTCCGGCTTGCTTGGTTGGCCAAAAAGGGCGTATGCGTTTTTTCCTGAATATATTCAGGAAAAAACGCATACGCCCTTTTTGGCCAAGGGCATCATTGTCGACGTTTTGCCGCTTTTCATGTGCTTTAAAGGCGAGTCGAATCTACCTCCTGAAATCTGTTTCCTGCAATTCTGCCTTGCTTTCAAATCCTCTTCGTTGCCTTCCCTCAATATATTTGTGGACGAGAGTTATCATTTAGAACTCTGCAGGTTTGTGAATTGCAGTGCCCCTGAGCTCCATTTGTCAACTCGCTTGTTTGGGAGCTGGCCGCAAAAGCGCAGGATTGCTTCAGGCCCTATTCTGGTTCCGGGGGGGCAGGCTGAGCCTGTGGTTCATTCTTCTTCCTGATGGGAAAATAGAGTGACCTGTGCCTGTCCCAACACCTAGAGCTAGTCTCTCCTTGGTTCCCCCTCTTCCCGTTCATCCTCAGGACAAATTGCAACCTGTACGAAACAGGAGGTTAACGGTGCTGATTCTCCACGTAGGGAGATTGTTATTAAAGTGGCTGGAATGGCGAACCCGAGCACAAGGATAGGAGAAATAAGGTTCGTTTTAGAAACCTTTCCCGATCACACGGTTTACCAACTTCTGAGTTTCCCATGCATGTTTTCGATGTAGGAAGATGCCCTTGAACCTGGAGATTTGGGACCCATGGGATGGGTACCACGCAGTATTACTTTAAAGGGTCTGCGTTTGCTCACCCAACCTCACCAATCCTCTCAGCCTCAAGAGTGTCCAGCCTTATGTCTCATACAGCTCTGGGTCTAGATATGGTCAATCCAGGTTGCATCACAGCCCCTGAACAGATTTTGTAAGAATTTCTCTCTCTTTCACTGTCTTTGTTTTATGGGGTTTTTTTTGAGTAATTTCTTTTTATAATGGGGTTTAGCTGCTTTTCACTGCTGTGTTTATGCCGCTTTACACCCTATTGATTCACTTCCAGAGAGATATCAATACATAGGTTTTAAGATTCTTACTAGTCAGATATACTCTTGTGCGGTGAATAGGGGAGGTTGAGTACAGTTCACTGAGCAGGGAGTAGGTTTGTCTATTACATATTTGGCTTATGGAATGGTATCTGAGCTAATTTCAAACCCTTGTTTTATGCATCACCCCACCTGATCTTTCCCGTTAAGCAGCCATAGTGTGTTTTCTAAACATGTAATTCTGTTCTGTTTTGTAATTCAGTTCAAGTGTAGCGATTTTGACATTCCCTCTATAAGTGATATCTTAGGATAAGTGTCTTTTTCTGTGTGACTTATTTCACTTAGAGTCATCGTACCTAAATCCACTCATCATGCTGCTACTAGCCTTGTGACATTGATTTCATGGCTGAGTGATATTCCATTGTGCATAAGTACCACAACCTCTTTATCCATTTTTCTCTTTCCTGGGCTATTGAAGGTGTACCGAAGTGGAGATTCTTGTAAACAGAGCAGCCCTAAACTTTGGTGTGCCTTTGTCTTGTGGATTTTCAGTTTACCCAATGTATACGCCCATGAGTGGAAGTGCCCAATGCTCTCTATGCTGTGTTTATTACATGTTTCAGGACACACCGTACACTTCTCCAGAGTGGCTGTTGGCAAATTACATCCTGCCCATCAGCGTAGCAAGGCTCCCATGTGTCCATGGCCTGTCCTGCATTTATGGTTTTTACACTTTTTTCAGCATGGCCCTTTTGACCGATGGCAAGCGAGACTTCTTTGTAGTGCTGATTTGCCTTTCCGGCTTGCTTGGTTGGCCAAAAAGGGCGTATGCGTTTTTTCCTGAATATATTCAGGAAAAAACGCATACGCCCTTTTTGGCCAAGGGCATCATTGTCGAGGTTTTGCCGCTTTTCATGTACTTTAAAGGCGAGTCGAATCTACCTCCTGAAATCTGTTTCCTGCAATTCTGCCTTGCTTTCAAATCCTCTTCGTTGCCTTCCCTCAATATATTTGTGGACGAGAGTTATCATTTATAACTCTACAGGTTTGTGAATTGCAGTGCCCCTGAGCTCCATTTGTCAACTCGCTTGTTTGGGAGCTGGCCGCAAAAGCGCTGGATTGCTTCAGGCCCTATTCTGGTTCCGGGGGGGCAGGCTGAGCCTGTGGTTCATTCTTCTTCCTGATGGGAAAATAGAGTGACCTGTGCCTGTCCCAACACCTAGAGCTAGTCTATCCTTGGTTCCCCCTCTTCCCGTTCATCCTCAGGCCAAATTGCAACCTGTACGAAACAGGAGGTTAACGGTGCTGATTCTCCAATAGGGAGATTGTTCGTAAAGCGGCTGGAATGGCGAACCCGAGCACAAGGAGAGGAGAAATGAGGTGCATTTCAGAAACCTTTCCCGATCACACGGTGTACCATCTTCTGGGTTTCCCATGCATGTTTTCGATGTAGGAAGATGCCCTTGAACCTGGAGATTTAGGACTCATGGGATAGGTACCACGCACTATTACTTGAAAGGGTCTGCGTTTGCTCACCCAACCTCACCAATCCTCTCAGCCCCAAGAGTGTCCAGCCTTATGTCTCATCCAGCTGTGGGTGTAGATATGGTCAATCCAGGTTGCATCAGAGCCCCTGAACGGATTTTGTAAGAATTTCTCTCTCTTTCACTGTCTTTGTTTTATGGTTTTTTTTAAAAGTAATTTATTTTTGTTATGGGGTTTAGCTGCTTTTCACTGCTGTGTTTATGCCGCTTTACACCCTATTGATTCATTTCCAGAGAGATATCAATACATAGGTTTTGAGATTCTTACTAGTCAGATATATTCTTGTGCGGTGAATAGGGGATGTTGAGTCCAGTTCACTGAGCAGGGAGTAGGTTTGTCTATTACATATTTGGCTTATGGAACGGTATCTGAGCTAATTTCAAACCCTTTATTTTATGCATCACCCACCTGATCTTGCCGGTTAAGCAGCCATAGTGTGTTTTCTAAACGTGTGATTCTGTTCTGTTTTGTAATTCAGTTCAAGTGTAGCAATTTTGACATTCCCTCTATAAGTGATATCTTAGGATAAGTGTCTTTTTCTGTGTGACTTATTTCACTTAGAGTCATCGTACCTAAATCCACTCATCATGCTGCTACTAGCCTTGTGACATTGATTTCATGGCTGAGTGATATTCCATTGTGCATAAGTACCACAACCTCTTTATCCATTTTTCTCTTTCCTGGGCTATTGAAGGTGTACCGAAGTGGAGATTCTTGTAAACAGAGCAGCCCTAAACTTTGGTGTGCCTTTGTCTTGTGGATTTTCAGTTTACCCAATGTATACGCCCATGAGTGGAAGTGCCCAATGCTCTCTATGCTGTGTTTATTACATGTTTCAGGACACACCGTACACTTCTCCAGAGTGGCTGTTGGCAAATTACATCCTGCCCATCAGCGTAGCAAGGCTCCCATGTGTCCATGGCCTGTCCTGCATTTCTGGTTTTTACACTTTTTTCAGCATGGCCCTTTTGACCGATGGCAAGCGAGACTTCTTTGTAGTGCTGATTTGCCTTTCCGGCTTGCTTGGTTGGCCAAAAAGGGCGTATGCGTTTTTTCCTGAATATATTCAGGAAAAAACGCATACGCCCTTTTTGGCCAAGGGCATCATTGTCGACGTTTTGCCGCTTTTCATGTGCTTTAAAGGCGAGTCGAATCTACCTCCTGAAATCTGTTTCCTGCAATTCTGCCTTGCTTTCAAATCCTCTTCGTTGCCTTCCCTCAATATATTTGTGGACGAGAGTTATCATTTAGAACTCTGCAGGTTTGTGAATTGCAGTGCCCCTGAGCTCCATTTGTCAACTCGCTTGTTTGGGAGCTGGCCGCAAAAGCGCAGGATTGCTTCAGGCCCTATTCTGGTTCCGGGGGGGCAGGCTGAGCCTGTGGTTCATTCTTCTTCCTGATTGGAAAATAGAGTGACCTGTGCCTGTCCCCACACCTAGAGCTAGTCTCTACTTGGTTCCCCCTCTTCCCGTTTATCCTCAGGACAAATTGCAACCTGTACGAAACAGGAGGTTAACGGTGCTGATTCTCCAAGTAGGGAGATTGTTCGTAAAGCGGCTGGAATGGCGAAACCGAGCACAAGGAGAGGAGAAATGAGGTGCATTTCAGAAACCTTTCCCGATCACACGGTGTACCATCTTCTGGGTTTCCCATGCATGTTTTCGATGTAGGAAGATGCCCTTGAACCTGGAGATTTGGGACCCATGGGACGGGTACCACGCACTATTACTTGAAAGGGTCTGCGTTTGCTCACCCAACCTCACCAATCCTCTCAGCCCCAAGAGTGTCCAGCCTTATGTCTCATCCAGCTGTGGGTGTAGATATGGTGAATCCAGGTTGCATCAGAGCCCCTGAACGGATTTTGTAAGAATTTATCTCTCTTTCACTGTCTTTGTTTTATGGGTTTTTTTTAAAGTAATTTATTTTTGTTATGGGGTTTAGCTGCTTTTCACTGCTGTGTTTATGCCGCTTTACACCCTATTGATTCATTTCCAGAGAGATATCAATACATAGGTTTTAAGATTCTTACTAGTCAGATATATTCCTGTGCGGTGAATAGGGGATGTTGAGTCCAGTTCACTGAGCAGGGAGTAGGATTGTCTATTACATATTTGGCTTATGGAACGGTATCTGAGCTAATTTCAAACCCTTGTTTTATGCATCACCCCACCTGATCTTTCCCGTTAAGCAGCCATAGTGTGTTTTCTAAACGTGTGACTCTGTTCTGTTTTGTAATTCAGTTCAAGTGTAGCGAGTTTAACATTCCCTCTATAAGTGATATCTTAGGATAAGTGTCTTTTTCTGTGTGACTTATTTCACTTAGAGTCATCGTAACTAAATCCACTCGTCATGCTGCTACTAGCCTTGTGACATTGATTTCATGGCTGAGTGATATTCCATTGTGCATAAGTACCACAACCTCTTTATCCATTTTTCTCTTTCCTGGGCTATTGAAGGTGTACCGAAGTGGAGATTCTTGTAAACAGAGCAGCCCTACACTCTGGGGTGCCTGTGTCTTGTGGATTTTCAGTTTTCCCAATGTATACGCCCATGAGTGGAAGTGCCCTATGCTCTCTAAGCTGTGTTTATTACATGTTTCAGGACACACCGTACACTTCTCCAGAGTGGCTGTTGGCAATTTACATCCCGCCCATCAGCGTAGCAAGGCTCCCATGTGTCCATGGCCTGTCCTGCATTTCTGGTTTTTACACTTTTTTCAGCATGGCCCTTTTGACCGATGGCAAGCGAGACTTCTTTGTAGTGCTGATTTGCCTTTCCGGCTTGCTTGGTTGGCCAAAAAGGGCGTATGCGTTTTTTCCTGAATATATTCAGGAAAAAACGCATACGCCCTTTTTGGCCAAGGGCATCATTGTCGACGTTTTGCCGCTTTTCATGTGCTTTAAAGGCGAGTCGAATCTACCTCCTGAAATCTGTTTCCTGCAATTCTGACTTGCTTTCAAATCCTCTTCGTTGCCTTCCCTCAATATATTTGTGGACGAGAGTTATCATTTATAACTCTACAGGTTTGTGAATTGCAGTGCCCCTGAGCTCCATTTGTCAACTCGCTTGTTTGGGAGCTGGCCGCAAAAGCGCAGGATTGCTTCAGGCCCTATTCTGGTTCCGGGGGGGCAGGCTGAGCCTGTGGTTCATTCTTCTTCCTGATGGGAAAATAGAGTGACCTGTGCCTGTCCCAACACCTAGAGCTAGTCTCTCCTTGGTTCCCCCTCTTCCCGTTCATCCTCAGGACAAATTGCAACCTGTACGAAACAGGAGGTTAACGGTGCTGATTCTCCAACTAGGGAGATTGTTATTAAAGTGGCTGGAATGGCGAACCCGAGCACAAGGATAGGAGAAATGAGGTTCGTTTTAGAAACCTTTCCCGATCACACGGTTTACCAACTTCTGAGTTTCCCATGCATGTTTTCGATGTAGGAAGATGCCCTTGAACCTGGAGATTTGGGACCCATGGGATGGGTACCACGCAGTATTACTTTAAAGGGTCTGCGTTTGCTCACCCAACCTCACCAATCCTCTCAGCCTCAAGAGTGTCCAGCCTTATGTCTCATCCAGCTCTGGGTCTAGATATGGTCAATCCAGGTTGCATCATAGCCCCTGAACAGATTTTGTAAGAATTTCTCTCTCTTTCACTGTCTTTGTTTTATGGGTCTTTTTAAAAGTAATTTATTTTTGTTATGGGGTTTAGCTGCTTTTCACTGCTGTGTTTATGCCGCTTTACACCCTATTGATTCATTTCCAGAGAGATATCAATACATAGGTTTTAAGATTCTTACTAGTCAGATATATTCTTGTGCGGTGAATAGGGGATGTTGAGTCCAGTTCACTGAGCAGGGAGTATTTTTGTCTATTACATATTTGGCTTATGGAACGGTATCTGAGCTAATTTCAAACCCTTGTTTTATGCATCACCCCACCTGATCTTTCCCGTTAAGCAGCCATAGTGTGTTTTCTAAACGTGTGATTCTGTTCTGTTTTGTAATTCAGTTCAAGTGTAGCGATTTTGACATTCCGTCTATAAGTGATACCTTAGGATAAGTGTCTTTTTCTGTGTGACTTATTTCACTTCGAGTCATCGTAACTAAATCCACTCGTCATGCTGCTACTAGCCTTGTGACATTGATTTCATGGCTGAGTGATATTCCATTGTGCATAAGTATCACAACCTCTTTATCCATTTTTCTCTTTCCTGGGCTATTGAATGTGTACCGAAGTGGAGATTCTTGTAAACAGAGCAGCCCTACATTTTGGTGTGCCTTTGTCTTCTGGAGTTTCAGTTTTCCCAATGTATACGCCCATGAGTGGAAGTGCCCTATGCTCTCTAAGCTGTGTTTATTACATGTTTCAGGACACACCGTACACTTCTCCAGAGTGGCTGTTGGCAATTTACATCCCGCCCATCAGCGTAGCAAGGCTCCCATGTGTCCATGGCCTGTCCTGCATTTCTGGTTTTTACACTTTTTTCAGCATGGCCCTTTTGACCGATGGCAAGCGAGACTTCTTTGTAGTGCTGATTTGCCTTTCCGGCTTGCTTGGTTGGCCAAAAAGGGCGTATGCGTTTTTTCCTGAATATATTCAGGAAAAAACGCATACGCCCTTTTTGGCCAAGGGCATCATTGTCGACGTTTTGCCGCTTTTCATGTGCTTTAAAGGCGAGTCGAATCTACCTCCTGAAATCTGTTTCCTGCAATTCTGCCTTGCTTTCAAATCCTCTTCGTTGCCTTCCCTCAATATATTTGTGGACGAGAGTTATCATTTAGAACTCTGCAGGTTTGTGAATTGCAGTGCCCCTGAGCTCCATTTGTCAACTCGCTTGTTTGGGAGCTGGCCGCAAAAGCGCAGGATTGCTTCAGGCCCTATTCTGGTTCCGGGGGGGCAGGCTGAGCCTGTGGTTCATTCTTCTTCCTGATGGGAAAATAGAGTGACCTGTGCCTGTCCCAACACCTAGAGCTAGTCTCTCCTTGGTTCCCCCTCTTCCCGTTCATCCTCAGGACAAATTGCAACCTGTACGAAACAGGAGGTTAACGGTGCTGATTCTCCACGTAGGGAGATTGTTATTAAAGTGGCTGGAATGGCGAACCCGAGCACAAGGATAGGAGAAATAAGGTTCGTTTTAGAAACCTTTCCCGATCACACGGTTTACCAACTTCTGAGTTTCCCATGCATGTTTTCGATGTAGGAAGATGCCCTTGAACCTGGAGATTTGGGACCCATGGGATGGGTACCACGCAGTATTACTTTAAAGGGTCTGCGTTTGCTCACCCAACCTCACCAATCCTCTCAGCCTCAAGAGTGTCCAGCCTTATGTCTCATACAGCTCTGGGTCTAGATATGGTCAATCCAGGTTGCATCACAGCCCCTGAACAGATTTTGTAAGAATTTCTCTCTCTTTCACTGTCTTTGTTTTATGGGTTTTTTTTTGAGTAATTACTTTTTATAATGGGGTTTAGCTGCTTTTCACTGCTGTGTTTATGCCGCTTTACACCCTATTGATTCACTTCCAGAGAGATATCAATACATAGGTTTTAAGATTCTTACTAGTCAGATATATTCTTGTGCGGTGAATAGGGGATGTTGAGTCCAGTTCACTGAGCAGGGAGTAGGATTGTCTATTACATATTTGGCTTATGGAACAGTATCTGAGCTAATTTCAAACCCTTGTTTTATGCATCACCCCACCTGATCTTTCCCGTTAAGCAGCCATAGTGTGTTTTCTAAACGTGTGACTCTGTTCTGTTTTGTAATTCAGTTCAAGTGTAGCGATTTTGACATTCCCTCTATAAGTGATATCTTAGGATAAGTGTCTTTTTCTGTGTGACTTATTTCACTTAGAGTCATCGTAACTAAATCCACTCGTCATGCTGCTACTAGCCTTGTGACATTGATTTCATGGCTGAGTGATATTCCATTGTGCATAAGTATCACAACCTCTTTATCCATTTTTCTCTTTCCTGGGATATTGAAGGTGTACCGAAGTGGAGATTCTTGTAAACAGAGCAGCCCTACACTCTGGGGTGCCTGTGTCTTGTGGATTTTCAGTTTTCCCAATGTATATGCCCATGAGTGGAAGTGCCCTATGCTCTCTAAGCTGTGTTTATTACATGTTTCAGAACACACCGTACACTTCTCCAGAGTGGCTGTTGGCAATTTACATCCCGCCCATCAGCGTAGCAAGGCTCCCATGTGTCCATGGCCTGTCCTGCATTTCTGGTTTTTACACTTTTTTCAGCATGGCCCTTTTGACCGATGGCAAGCGAGACTTCTTTGTAGTGCTGATTTGCCTTTCCGGCTTGCTTGGTTGGCCAAAAAGGGCGTATGCGTTTTTTCCTGAATATATTCAGGAAAAAACGCATACGCCCTTTTTGGCCAAGGGCATCATTGTCGACGTTTTGCCGCTTTTCATGTGCTTTAAAGGCGAGTCGAATCTACCTCCTGAAATCTGTTTCCTGCAATTCTGCCTTGCTTTCAAATCCTCTTCGTTGCCTTCCCTCAATATATTTGTGGACGAGAGTTATCATTTAGAACTCTGCAGGTTTGTGAATTGCAGTGCCCCTGAGCTCCATGTGTCAACTCGCTTGTTTGGGAGCTGGCCGCAAAAGCGCAGGATTGCTTCAGGCCCTATTCTGGTTCCGGGGGGGCAGGCTGAGCCTGTGGTTCATTCTTCTTCCTGATGGGAAAATAGAGTGACCTGTGCCTGTCCCAACACCTAGAGCTAGTCTCTCCTTGGTTCCCCCTCTTCCCGTTCATCCTCAGGACAAATTGCAACCTGTACGAAACAGGAGGTTAACGGTGCTGATTCTCCAAGTAGGGAGATTGTTATTAAAGTGGCTGGAATGGCGAACCCGAGCACAAGGATAGGAGAAATGAGGTGCGTTTTAGAAACCTTTCCCGATCACACGGTTTACCAACTTCTGAGTTTCCCATGCATGTTTTCGATGTAGGAAGATGCCCTTGAACCTGGAGATTTGGGACCCATGGGATGGGTACCACGCAGTATTACTTTAAAGGGTCTGCGTTTGCTCACCCAACCTCACCAATCCTCTCAGCCTCAAGAGTGTCCAGCCTTATGTCTCATACAGCTCTGGGTCTAGATATGGTCAATCCAGGTTGCATCACAGCCCCTGAACAGATTTTGTAAGAATTTCTCTCTCTTTCACTGTCTTTGTTTTATGGGTTTTTTTAAAAGTAATTTATTTTTGTTATGGGGTTTAGCTGCTTTTCACTGCTGTGTTTATGCCGCTTTACACCCTATTGATTCATTTCCAGAGAGATATCAATACATAGGTTTTAAGATTCTTACTAGTCAGATATATTCTTGTGCGGTGAATAGGGGATGTTGAGTCCAGTTCACTGAGCAGGGAGTAGGTTTGTCTATTACATATTTGGCTTATGGAACGGTATCTGAGCTAATTTCAAACCCTTGTTTTATGCATCACCCCACCTGATCTTTCCCGTTAAGCAGCCATAGTGTGTTTTCTAAACGTGTGATTCTGTTCTGTTTTGTAATTCAGTTCAAGTGTAGCAATTTTGACATTCCCTCTATAAGTGATATCTTAGGATAAGTGTCTTTTTCTGTGTGACTTATTTCACTTAGAGTCATCGTAACTAAATCCACTCATCATGCTGCTACTAGCCTTGTGACATTGATTTCATGGCTGAGTGATATTCCATTGTGCATAAGTACCACAACTTCTTTATCCATTTTTCTCTTTCCTGGGCTATTTAAGGTGTACCGAAGTGGAGATTCTTGTAAACAGAGCAGCCCTACACTCTGGGGTGCCTGTGTCTTGTGGATTTTCAGTTTTCCCAATGTATATGCCCATGAGTGGAAGTGCCCTATGCTCTCTAAGCTGTGTTTATTACATGTTTCAGGACACACCGTACACTTCTCCAGAGTGGCTGTTGGCAATTTACATCCCGCCCATCAGCGTAGCAAGGCTCCCATTTGTCCATGGCCTGTCCTGCATTTCTGTTTTTTACACTTTTTTCAGCATGGCCCTTTTGACCGATGGCAAGCGAGACTTCTTTGTAGTGCTGATTTGCCTTTCTGGATTGCTTGGTTGGCCAAAAAGGGCGTATGCGTTTTTTCCTGAATATACTCAGGAAAAAACGCATACGCCCTTTTTGGCCAAGGGCATCATTGTCGACGTCTTGCCGCTTTTCATGTGCTTTAAAGGCGAGTCGCATCTACCTCCTGAAATCTGTTTCCTGCAATTCTGCCTTGCTTTCAAATCCTCTTCGTTGCCTTCCCTCAATATATTTGTGGACGAGAGTTATCATTTAGAACTCTGCAGGTTTGTGAATTGCAGTGCCCCTGAGCTCCATTTGTCAACTCGCTTGTTTGGGAGCTGGCCGCAAAAGCGCAGGATTGCTTCAGGCCCTATTCTGGTTCCGGGGGGGCAGGCTGAGCCTGTGGTTCATTCTTCTTCCTGATGGGAAAATAGAGTGACCTGTGCCTGTCCCAACACCTAGAGCTAGT
The DNA here is from genome assembly GCF_028564815.1 of Eubalaena glacialis. NCBI lineage: Eukaryota > Metazoa > Chordata > Mammalia > Artiodactyla > Balaenidae > Eubalaena > Eubalaena glacialis. The sequence goes on along the minus strand of NC_083718.1, from coordinate 69,044,047 downwards.
CTCTCCTTGGTTCCCCCTCTTCCCGTTCATCCTCAGGACAAATTGCAACCTGTACGAAACAGGAGGTTAACGGTGCTGATTCTCCAAGTAGGGAGATTGTTATTAAAGTGGCTGGAATGGCGAACCCGAGCACAAGGATAGGAGAAATGAGGTGCGTTTTAGAAACCTTTCCCGATCACACGGTTTACCAACTTTTGAGTTTCCCATGCATGTTTTCGATGTAGGAAGATGCCCTTGAACCTGGAGATTTGGGACCCATGGGATGGGTACCACGCAGTATTACTTTAAAGGGTCTGCGTTTGCTCACCCAACCTCACCAATCCTCTCAGCCTCAAGAGTGTCCAGCCTTATGTCTCATCCAGCTCTGGGTCTAGATATGGTCAATCCAGGTTGCATCATAGCCCCTGAACAGATTTTGTAAGAATTTCTCTCTCTTTCACTGTCTTTGTTTTATGGGGTTTTTTTTGAGTAATTTCTTTTTATAATGGGGTTTAGCTGCTTTTCACTGCTGTGTTTATGCCGCTTTACACCCTATTGATTCACTTCCAGAGAGATATCAATACATAGGTTTTAAGATTCTTACTAGTCAGATATACTCTTGTGCGGTGAATAGGGGAGGTTGAGTACAGTTCACTGAGCAGGGAGTAGGTTTGTCTATTACATATTTGGCTTATGGAATGGTATCTGAGCTAATTTCAAACCCTTGTTTTATGCATCACCCCACCTGATCTTTCCCGTTAAGCAGCCATAGTGTGTTTTCTAAACATGTAATTCTGTTCTGTTTTGTAATTCAGTTCAAGTGTAGCGATTTTGACATTCCCTCTATAAGTGATATCTTAGGATAAGTGTCTTTTTCTGTGTGACTTATTTCACTTAGAGTCATCGTACCTAAATCCACTCATCATGCTGCTACTAGCCTTGTGACATTGATTTCATGGCTGAGTGATATTCCATTGTGCATAAGTACCACAACCTCTTTATCCATTTTTCTCTTTCCTGGGCTATTGAAGGTGTACCGAAGTGGAGATTCTTGTAAACAGAGCAGCCCTAAACTTTGGTGTGCCTTTGTCTTGTGGATTTTCAGTTTACCCAATGTATACGCCCATGAGTGGAAGTGCCCAATGCTCTCTATGCTGTGTTTATTACATGTTTCAGGACACACCGTACACTTCTCCAGAGTGGCTGTTGGCAAATTACATCCTGCCCATCAGCGTAGCAAGGCTCCCATGTGTCCATGGCCTGTCCTGCATTTCTGGTTTTTACACTTTTTTCAGCATGGCCCTTTTGACCGATGGCAAGCGAGACTTCTTTGTAGTGCTGATTTGCCTTTCCGGCTTGCTTGGTTGGCCAAAAAGGGCGTATGCGTTTTTTCCTGAATATATTCAGGAAAAAACGCATACGCCCTTTTTGGCCAAGGGCATCATTGTCGAGGTTTTGCCGCTTTTCATGTACTTTAAAGGCGAGTCGAATCTACCTCCTGAAATCTGTTTCCTGCAATTCTGCCTTGCTTTCAAATCCTCTTCGTTGCCTTCCCTCAATATATTTGTGGACGAGAGTTATCATTTATAACTCTACAGGTTTGTGAATTGCAGTGCCCCTGAGCTCCATTTGTCAACTCGCTTGTTTGGGAGCTGGCCGCAAAAGCGCAGGATTGCTTCAGGCCCTATTCTGGTTCCGGGGGGGCAGGCTGAGCCTGTGGTTCATTCTTCTTCCTGATGGGAAAATAGAGTGACCTGTGCCTGTCCCAACACCTAGAGCTAGTCTATCCTTGGTTCCCCCTCTTCCCGTTCATCCTCAGGACAAATTGCAACCTGTACGAAACAGGAGGTTAACGGTGCTGATTCTCCAACTAGGGAGATTGTTATTAAAGGGGCTGGAATGGCGAACCCGAGCACAAGGATAGGAGAAATGAGGTTCGTTTTAGAAACCTTTCCCGATCACACGGTTTACCAACTTCTGAGTTTCCCATGCATGTTTTCGATGTAGGAAGATGCCCTTGAACCTGGAGATTTGGGACCCATGGGATGGGTACCACGCAGTATTACTTTAAAGGGTCTGCGTTTGCTCACCCAACCTCACCAATCCTCTCAGCCTCAAGAGTGTCCAGCCTTATGTCTCATCCAGCTCTGGGTCTAGATATGGTCAATCCAGGTTGCATCAGAGCCCCTGAACGGATTTTGTAAGAATTTCTCTCTCTTTCACTGTCTTTGTTTTATGGGTTTTTTTTAAAGTAATTTATTTTTGTTATGGGGTTTAGCTGCTTTTCACTGCTGTGTTTATGCCGCTTTACACCCTATTGATTCATTTCCAGAGAGATATCAATACATAGGTTTTGAGATTCTTACTAGTCAGATATATTCTTGTGCGGTGAATAGGGGATGTTGAGTCCAGTTCACTGAGCAGGGAGTAGGATTGTCTATTACATATTTGGCTTATGGAACGGTATCTGAGCTAATTTCAAACCCTTGTTTTATGCATCACCCCACCTGATCTTTCCCGTTAAGCAGCCATAGTGTGTTTTCTAAACGTGTAATTCTGTTCTGTTTTGTAATTCAGTTCAAGTGTAGCGATTTTGACATTCCCTCTATAAGTGATATCTTAGGATAAGTGTCTTTTTCTGTGTGACTTATTTCACTTAGAGTCATCGTACCTAAATCCACTCATCATGCTGCTACTAGCCTTGTGACATTGATTTCATGGCTGAGTGATATTCCATTGTGCATAAGTACCACAACCTCTTTATCCATTTTTCTCTTTCCTGGGCTATTGAAGGTGTACCGAAGTGGAGATTCTTGTAAACAGAGCAGCCCTACACTCTGGGGTGCCTGTGTCTTGTGGATTTTCAGTTTTCCCAATGTATACGCCCATGAGTGGAAGTGCCCTATGCTCTCTAAGCTGTGTTTATTACATGTTTCAGGACACACCGTACACTTCTCCAGAGTGGCTGTTGGCAATTTACATCCCGCCCATCAGCGTAGCAAGGCTCCCATGTGTCCATGGCCTGTCCTGCATTTCTGGTTTTTACACTTTTTTCAGCATGGCCCTTTTGACCGATGGCAAGCGAGACTTCTTTGTAGTGCTGATTTGCCTTTCCGGCTTGCTTGGTTGGCCAAAAAGGGCGTATGCGTTTTTTCCTGAATATATTCAGGAAAAAACGCATACGCCCTTTTTGGCCAAGGGCATCATTGTCGACGTTTTGCCGCTTTTCATGTGCTTTAAAGGCGAGTCGAATCTACCTCCTGAAATCTGTTTCCTGCAATTCTGCCTTGCTTTCAAATCCTCTTCGTTGCCTTCCCTCAATATATTTGTGGACGAGAGTTATCATTTAGAACTCTGCAGGTTTGTGAATTGCAGTGCCCCTGAGCTCCATTTGTCAACTCGCTTGTTTGGGAGCTGGCCGCAAAAGCGCAGGATTGCTTCAGGCCCTATTCTGGTTCCGGGGGGGCAGGCTGAGCCTGTGGTTCATTCTTCTTCCTGATGGGAAAATAGAGTGACCTGTGCCTGTCCCAACACCTAGAGCTAGTCTCTCCTTGGTTCCCCCTCTTCCCGTTTATCCTCAGGACAAATTGCAACCTGTACGAAACAGGAGGTTAACGGTGCTGATTCTCCAAGTAGGGAGATTGTTCGTAAAGCGGCTGGAATGGCGAAACCGAGCACAAGGAGAGGAGAAATGAGGTGCATTTCAGAAACCTTTCCCGATCACACGGTGTACCATCTTCTGGGTTTCCCATGCATGTTTTCGATGTAGGAAGATGCCCTTGAACCTGGAGATTTGGGACCCATGGGACGGGTACCACGCACTATTACTTGAAAGGGTCTGCGTTTGCTCACCCAACCTCACCAATCCTCTCAGCCCCAAGAGTGTCCAGCCTTATGTCTCATCCAGCTGTGGGTGTAGATATGGTGAATCCAGGTTGCATCAGAGCCCCTGAACGGATTTTGTAAGAATTTATCTCTCTTTCACTGTCTTTGTTTTATGGGTTTTTTTTAAAGTAATTTATTTTTGTTATGGGGTTTAGCTGCTTTTCACTGCTGTGTTTATGCCGCTTTACACCCTATTGATTCATTTCCAGAGAGATATCAATACATAGGTTTTAAGATTCTTACTAGTCAGATATATTCCTGTGCGGTGAATAGGGGATGTTGAGTCCAGTTCACTGAGCAGGGAGTAGGATTGTCTATTACATATTTGGCTTATGGAACGGTATCTGAGCTAATTTCAAACCCTTGTTTTATGCATCACCCCACCTGATCTTTCCCGTTAAGCAGCCATAGTGTGTTTTCTAAACGTGTGACTCTGTTCTGTTTTGTAATTCAGTTCAAGTGTAGCGATTTTGACATTGCCTCTATAAGTGATATCTTAGGATAAGTGTCTTTTTCTGTGTGACTTATTTCACTTAGAGTCATCGTACCTAAATCCACTCGTCATGCTGCTACTAGCCTTGTGACATTGATTTCATGGCTGAGTGATATTCCATTGTGCATAAGTACCACAACCTCTTTATCCATTTTTCTCTTTCCTGGGCTATTGAAGGTGTACCGAAGTGGAGATTCTTGTAAACAGAGCAGCCCTACACTCTGGGGTGCCTGTGTCTTGTGGATTTTCAGTTTTCCCAATGTATACGCCCATGAGTGGAAGTGCCCTATGCTCTCTAAGCTGTGTTTATTACATGTTTCAGGACACACCGTACACTTCTCCAGAGTGGCTTTTGGCAATTTACATCCCACCCATCAGCGTAGCAAGGCTCCCATGTGTCCATGGCCTGTCCTGCATTTCTGGTTTTTACACATTTTTCAGCATGGCCCTTTTGACCGATGGCAAGCGAGACTTCTTTGTAGTGCTGATTTGCCTTTCCGGCTTGCTTGGTTGGCCAAAAAGGGCGTATGCGTTTTTTCCTGAATATATTCAGGAAAAAACGCATACGCCCTTTTTGGCCAAGGGCATCATTGTCGACGTTTTGCCGCTTTTCATGTGCTTTAAAGGCGAGTCGAATCTACCTCCTGAAATCTGTTTCCTGCAATTCTGCCTTGCTTTCAAATCCTCTTCGTTGCCTTCCCTCAATATATTTGTGGACGAGAGTTATCATTTAGAACTCTGCAGGTTTGTGAATTGCAGTGCCCCTGAGCTCCATGTGTCAACTCGCTTGTTTGGGAGCTGGCCGCAAAAGCGCAGGATTGCTTCAGGCCCTATTCTGGTTCCGGGGGGGCAGGCTGAGCCTGTGGTTCATTCTTCTTCCTGATGGGAAAATAGAGTGACCTGTGCCTGTCCCAACACCTAGAGCTAGTCTCTCCTTGGTTCCCCCTCTTCCCGTTCATCCTCAGGACAAATTGCAACCTGTACGAAACAGGAGGTTAACGGTGCTGATTCTCCAAGTAGGGAGATTGTTATTAAAGTGGCTGGAATGGCGAACCCGAGCACAAGGATAGGAGAAATGAGGTGCGTTTTAGAAACCTTTCCCGATCACACGGTTTACCAACTTCTGAGTTTCCCATGCATGTTTTCGATGTAGGAAGATGCCCTTGAACCTGGAGATTTGGGACCCATGGGATGGGTACCACGCAGTATTACTTTAAAGGGTCTGCGTTTGCTCACCCAACCTCACCAATCCTCTCAGCCTCAAGAGTGTCCAGCCTTATGTCTCATACAGCTCTGGGTGTAGATTTTGTCAATCCAGGTTGCATCATAGCCCCTGAACAGATTTTGTAAGAATTTCTCTCTCTTTCACTGTCTTTGTTTTATGGGTTTTTTTAAAAGTAATTTATTTTTGTTATGGGGTTTAGCTGCTTTTCACTGCTGTGTTTATGCCGCTTTACACCCTATTGATTCACTTCCAGAGAGATATCAATACATAGGTTTTAAGATTCTTACTAGTCAGATATACTCTTGTGCGGTGAATAGGGAAGGTTGAGTACAGTTCACTGAGCAGGGAGTAGGTTTGTCTATTACATATTTGGCTTATGGAATGGTATCTGAGCTAATTTCAAACCCTTGTTTTATGCATCACCCCACCTGATCTTTCCCGTTAAGCAGCCATAGTGTGTTTTCTAAACGTGTGACTCTGTTCTGTTTTGTAATTCAGTTCAAGTGTAGCGATTTTGACATTGCCTCTATAAGTGATATCTTAGGATAAGTGTCTTTTTCTGTGTGACTTATTTCACTTAGAGTCATCGTACCTAAATCCACTCGTCATGCTGCTACTAGCCTTGTGACATTGATTTCATGGCTGAGTGATATTCCATTGTGCATAAGTACCACAACCTCTTTATCCATTTTTCTCTTTCCTGGGCTATTGAAGGTGTACCGAAGTGGAGATTCTTGTAAACAGAGCAGCCCTACACTCTGGGGTGCCTGTGTCTTGTGGATTTTCAGTTTTCCCAATGTATACGCCCATGAGTGGAAGTGCCCTATGCTCTCTAAGCTGTGTTTATTACATGTTTCAGGACACACCGTACACTTCTCCAGAGTGGCTGTTGGCAAATTACATCCTGCCCATCAGCGTAGCAAGGCTCCCATGTGTCCATGGCCTGTCCTGCATTTCTGGTTTTTACACTTTTTTCAGCATGGCCCTTTTGACCGATGGCAAGCGAGACTTCTTTGTAGTGCTGATTTGCCTTTCCGGCTTGCTTGGTTGGCCAAAAAGGGCGTATGCGTTTTTTCCTGAATATATTCAGGAAAAAACGCATACGCCCTTTTTGGCCAAGGGCATCATTGTCGACCTTTTGCCGCTTTTCATGTGCTTTAAAGGCGAGTCGAATCTACCTCCTGAAATCTGTTTCCTGCAATTCTGACTTGTTTTCAAATCCTCTTCGTTGCCTTCCCTGAATATATTTGTGGACGAGAGTTATCAGTTGTAACTCTACAGGTTTGTGAATTGCAGTGCCCCTGAGCTCCATTTGTCAACTCGCTTGTTTGGGAGCTGGCCGCAAAAGCGCAGGATTGCTTCAGGCCCTATTCTGGTTCCGGGGGGGCAGGCTGAGCCTGTGGTTCATTCTTCTTCCTGATGGGAAAATAGAGTGACCTGTGCCTGTCCCAACACCTAGAGCTAGTCTCTCCTTGGTTCCCCCTCTTCCCGTTCATCCTCAGGACAAATTGCAACCTGTACGAAACAGGAGGTTAACGGTGCTGATTCTCCAAGTAGGGAGATTGTTATTAAAGTGGCTGGAATGGCGAACCCGAGCACAAGGATAGGAGAAATGAGGTGCGTTTTAGAAACCTTTCCCGATCACACGGTTTACCAACTTTTGAGTTTCCCATGCATGTTTTCGATGTAGGAAGATGCCCTTGAACCTGGAGATTTGGGACCCATGGGATGGGTACCACGCAGTATTACTTTAAAGGGTCTGCGTTTGCTCACCCAACCTCACCAATCCTCTCAGCCTCAAGAGTGTCCAGCCTTATGTCTCATCCAGCTCTGGGTCTAGATATGGTCAATCCAGGTTGCATCATAGCCCCTGAACAGATTTTGTAAGAATTTCTCTCTCTTTCACTGTCTTTGTTTTATGGGGTTTTTTTTGAGTAATTTCTTTTTATAATGGGGTTTAGCTGCTTTTCACTGCTGTGTTTATGCCGCTTTACACCCTATTGATTCACTTCCAGAGAGATATCAATACATAGGTTTTAAGATTCTTACTAGTCAGATATACTCTTGTGCGGTGAATAGGGGAGGTTGAGTACAGTTCACTGAGCAGGGAGTAGGTTTGTCTATTACATATTTGGCTTATGGAATGGTATCTGAGCTAATTTCAAACCCTTGTTTTATGCATCACCCCACCTGATCTTTCCCGTTAAGCAGCCATAGTGTGTTTTCTAAACATGTAATTCTGTTCTGTTTTGTAATTCAGTTCAAGTGTAGCGATTTTGACATTCCCTCTATAAGTGATATCTTAGGATAAGTGTCTTTTTCTGTGTGACTTATTTCACTTAGAGTCATCGTACCTAAATCCACTCATCATGCTGCTACTAGCCTTGTGACATTGATTTCATGGCTGAGTGATATTCCATTGTGCATAAGTACCACAACCTCTTTATCCATTTTTCTCTTTCCTGGGCTATTGAAGGTGTACCGAAGTGGAGATTCTTGTAAACAGAGCAGCCCTAAACTTTGGTGTGCCTTTGTCTTGTGGATTTTCAGTTTACCCAATGTATACGCCCATGAGTGGAAGTGCCCAATGCTCTCTATGCTGTGTTTATTACATGTTTCAGGACACACCGTACACTTCTCCAGAGTGGCTGTTGGCAAATTACATCCTGCCCATCAGCGTAGCAAGGCTCCCATGTGTCCATGGCCTGTCCTGCATTTCTGGTTTTTACACTTTTTTCAGCATGGCCCTTTTGACCGATGGCAAGCGAGACTTCTTTGTAGTGCTGATTTGCCTTTCCGGCTTGCTTGGTTGGCCAAAAAGGGCGTATGCGTTTTTTCCTGAATATATTCAGGAAAAAACGCATACGCCCTTTTTGGCCAAGGGCATCATTGTCGAGGTTTTGCCGCTTTTCATGTACTTTAAAGGCGAGTCGAATCTACCTCCTGAAATCTGTTTCCTGCAATTCTGCCTTGCTTTCAAATCCTCTTCGTTGCCTTCCCTCAATATATTTGTGGACGAGAGTTATCATTTATAACTCTACAGGTTTGTGAATTGCAGTGCCCCTGAGCTCCATTTGTCAACTCGCTTGTTTGGGAGCTGGCCGCAAAAGCGCAGGATTGCTTCAGGCCCTATTCTGGTTCCGGGGGGGCAGGCTGAGCCTGTGGTTCATTCTTCTTCCTGATGGGAAAATAGAGTGACCTGTGCCTGTCCCAACACCTAGAGCTAGTCTATCCTTGGTTCCCCCTCTTCCCGTTCATCCTCAGGACAAATTGCAACCTGTACGAAACAGGAGGTTAACGGTGCTGATTCTCCAACTAGGGAGATTGTTATTAAAGGGGCTGGAATGGCGAACCCGAGCACAAGGATAGGAGAAATGAGGTTCGTTTTAGAAACCTTTCCCGATCACACGGTTTACCAACTTCTGAGTTTCCCATGCATGTTTTCGATGTAGGAAGATGCCCTTGAACCTGGAGATTTGGGACCCATGGGATGGGTACCACGCAGTATTACTTTAAAGGGTCTGCGTTTGCTCACCCAACCTCACCAATCCTCTCAGCCTCAAGAGTGTCCAGCCTTATGTCTCATCCAGCTCTGGGTCTAGATATGGTCAATCCAGGTTGCATCAGAGCCCCTGAACGGATTTTGTAAGAATTTCTCTCTCTTTCACTGTCTTTGTTTTATGGGTTTTTTTTAAAGTAATTTATTTTTGTTATGGGGTTTAGCTGCTTTTCACTGCTGTGTTTATGCCGCTTTACACCCTATTGATTCATTTCCAGAGAGATATCAATACATAGGTTTTGAGATTCTTACTAGTCAGATATATTCTTGTGCGGTGAATAGGGGATGTTGAGTCCAGTTCACTGAGCAGGGAGTAGGATTGTCTATTACATATTTGGCTTATGGAACGGTATCTGAGCTAATTTCAAACCCTTGTTTTATGCATCACCCCACCTGATCTTTCCCGTTAAGCAGCCATAGTGTGTTTTCTAAACGTGTAATTCTGTTCTGTTTTGTAATTCAGTTCAAGTGTAGCGATTTTGACATTCCCTCTATAAGTGATATCTTAGGATAAGTGTCTTTTTCTGTGTGACTTATTTCACTTAGAGTCATCGTACCTAAATCCACTCATCATGCTGCTACTAGCCTTGTGACATTGATTTCATGGCTGAGTGATATTCCATTGTGCATAAGTACCACAACCTCTTTATCCATTTTTCTCTTTCCTGGGCTATTGAAGGTGTACCGAAGTGGAGATTCTTGTAAACAGAGCAGCCCTACACTCTGGGGTGCCTGTGTCTTGTGGATTTTCAGTTTTCCCAATGTATACGCCCATGAGTGGAAGTGCCCTATGCTCTCTAAGCTGTGTTTATTACATGTTTCAGGACACACCGTACACTTCTCCAGAGTGGCTGTTGGCAATTTACATCCCGCCCATCAGCGTAGCAAGGCTCCCATGTGTCCATGGCCTGTCCTGCATTTCTGGTTTTTACACTTTTTTCAGCATGGCCCTTTTGACCGATGGCAAGCGAGACTTCTTTGTAGTGCTGATTTGCCTTTCCGGCTTGCTTGGTTGGCCAAAAAGGGCGTATGCGTTTTTTCCTGAATATATTCAGGAAAAAACGCATACGCCCTTTTTGGCCAAGGGCATCATTGTCGACGTTTTGCCGCTTTTCATGTGCTTTAAAGGCGAGTCGAATCTACCTCCTGAAATCTGTTTCCTGCAATTCTGCCTTGCTTTCAAATCCTCTTCGTTGCCTTCCCTCAATATATTTGTGGACGAGAGTTATCATTTAGAACTCTGCAGGTTTGTGAATTGCAGTGCCCCTGAGCTCCATTTGTCAACTCGCTTGTTTGGGAGCTGGCCGCAAAATCGCAGGATTGCTTCAGGCCCTATTCTGGTTCCGGGGGGGCAGGCTGAGCCTGTGGTTCATTCTTCTTCCTGATGGGAAAATAGAGTGACCTGTGCCTGTCCCAACACCTAGAGCTAGTCTCTCCTTGGTTCCCCCTCTTCCCGTTTATCCTCAGGACAAATTGCAACCTGTACGAAACAGGAGGTTAACGGTGCTGATTCTCCAAGTAGGGAGATTGTTCGTAAAGCGGCTGGAATGGCGAAACCGAGCACAAGGAGAGGAGAAATGAGGTGCATTTCAGAAACCTTTCCCGATCACACGGTGTACCATCTTCTGGGTTTCCCATGCATGTTTTCGATGTAGGAAGATGCCCTTGAACCTGGAGATTTGGGACCCATGGGACGGGTACCACGCACTATTACTTGAAAGGGTCTGCGTTTGCTCACCCAACCTCACCAATCCTCTCAGCCCCAAGAGTGTCCAGCCTTATGTCTCATCCAGCTGTGGGTGTAGATATGGTGAATCCAGGTTGCATCAGAGCCCCTGAACGGATTTTGTAAGAATTTATCTCTCTTTCACTGTCTTTGTTTTATGGGTTTTTTTTAAAGTAATTTATTTTTGTTATGGGGTTTAGCTGCTTTTCACTGCTGTGTTTATGCCGCTTTACACCCTATTGATTCATTTCCAGAGAGATATCAATACATAGGTTTTAAGATTCTTACTAGTCAGATATATTCCTGTGCGGTGAATAGGGGATGTTGAGTCCAGTTCACTGAGCAGGGAGTAGGATTGTCTATTACATATTTGGCTTATGGAACGGTATCTGAGCTAATTTCAAACCCTTGTTTTATGCATCACCCCACCTGATCTTTCCCGTTAAGCAGCCATAGTGTGTTTTCTAAACGTGTGACTCTGTTCTGTTTTGTAATTCAGTTCAAGTGTAGCGATTTTGACATTGCCTCTATAAGTGATATCTTAGGATAAGTGTCTTTTTCTGTGTGACTTATTTCACTTAGAGTCATCGTACCTAAATCCACTCGTCATGCTGCTACTAGCCTTGTGACATTGATTTCATGGCTGAGTGATATTCCATTGTGCATAAGTACCACAACCTCTTTATCCATTTTTCTCTTTCCTGGGCTATTGAAGGTGTACCGAAGTGGAGATTCTTGTAAACAGAGCAGCCCTACACTCTGGGGTGCCTGTGTCTTGTGGATTTTCAGTTTTCCCAATGTATACGCCCATGAGTGGAAGTGCCCTATGCTCTCTAAGCTGTGTTTATTACATGTTTCAGGACACACCGTACACTTCTCCAGAGTGGCTTTTGGCAATTTACATCCCACCCATCAGCGTAGCAAGGCTCCCATGTGTCCATGGCCTGTCCTGCATTTCTGGTTTTTACACATTTTTCAGCATGGCCCTTTTGACCGATGGCAAGCGAGACTTCTTTGTAGTGCTGATTTGCCTTTCCGGCTTGCTTGGTTGGCCAAAAAGGGCGTATGCGTTTTTTCCTGAATATATTCAGGAAAAAACGCATACGCCCTTTTTGGCCAAGGGCATCATTGTCGACGTTTTGCCGCTTTTCATGTGCTTTAAAGGCGAGTCGAATCTACCTCCTGAAATCTGTTTCCTGCAATTCTGCCTTGCTTTCAAATCCTCTTCGTTGCCTTCCCTCAATATATTTGTGGACGAGAGTTATCATTTAGAACTCTGCAGGTTTGTGAATTGCAGTGCCCCTGAGCTCCATGTGTCAACTCGCTTGTTTGGGAGCTGGCCGCAAAAGCGCAGGATTGCTTCAGGCCCTATTCTGGTTCCGGGGGGGCAGGCTGAGCCTGTGGTTCATTCTTCTTCCTGATGGGAAAATAGAGTGACCTGTGCCTGTCCCAACACCTAGAGCTAGTCTCTCCTTGGTTCCCCCTCTTCCCGTTCATCCTCAGGACAAATTGCAACCTGTACGAAACAGGAGGTTAACGGTGCTGATTCTCCAAGTAGGGAGATTGTTATTAAAGTGGCTGGAATGGCGAACCCGAGCACAAGGATAGGAGAAATGAGGTGCGTTTTAGAAACCTTTCCCGATCACACGGTTTACCAACTTCTGAGTTTCCCATGCATGTTTTCGATGTAGGAAGATGCCCTTGAACCTGGAGATTTGGGACCCATGGGATGGGTACCACGCAGTATTACTTTAAAGGGTCTGCGTTTGCTCACCCAACCTCACCAATCCTCTCAGCCTCAAGAGTGTCCAGCCTTATGTCTCATACAGCTCTGGGTGTAGATTTGGTCAATCCAGGTTGCATCATAGCCCCTGAACAGATTTTGTAAGAATTTCTCTCTCTTTCACTGTCTTTGTTTTATGGGTTTTTTTAAAAGTAATTTATTTTTGTTATGGGGTTTAGCTGCTTTTCACTGCTGTGTTTATGCCGCTTTACACCCTATTGATTCACTTCCAGAGAGATATCAATACATAGGTTTTAAGATTCTTACTAGTCAGATATACTCTTGTGCGGTGAATAGGGAAGGTTGAGTACAGTTCACTGAGCAGGGAGTAGGTTTGTCTATTACATATTTGGCTTATGGAATGGTATCTGAGCTAATTTCAAACCCTTGTTTTATGCATCACCCCACCTGATCTTTCCCGTTAAGCAGCCATAGTGTGTTTTCTAAACGTGTGACTCTGTTCTGTTTTGTAATTCAGTTCAAGTGTAGCGATTTTGACATTGCCTCTATAAGTGATATCTTAGGATAAGTGTCTTTTTCTGTGTGACTTATTTCACTTAGAGTCATCGTACCTAAATCCACTCGTCATGCTGCTACTAGCCTTGTGACATTGATTTCATGGCTGAGTGATATTCCATTGTGCATAAGTACCAGAACCTCTTTATCCATTTTTCTCTTTCCTGGGCTATTGAAGGTGTACCGAAGTGGAGATTCTTGTAAACAGAGCAGCCCTACACTCTGGGGTGCCTGTGTCTTGTGGATTTTCAGTTTTCCCAATGTATATGCCCATGAGTGGAAGTGCCCTATGCTCTCTAAGCTGTGTTTATTACATGTTTCAGGACACACCGTACACTTCTCCAGAGTGGCTGTTGGCAAATTACATCCTGCCCATCAGCGTAGCAAGGCTCCCATGTGTCCATGGCCTGTCCTGCATTTCTGGTTTTTACACTTTTTTCAGCATGGCCCTTTTGACCGATGGCAAGCGAGACTTCTTTGTAGTGCTGATTTGCCTTTCCGGCTTGCTTGGTTGGCCAAAAAGGGCGTATGCGTTTTTTCCTGAATATATTCAGGAAAAAACGCATACGCCCTTTTTGGCCAAGGGCATCATTGTCGAGGTTTTGCCGCTTTTCATGTACTTTAAAGGCGAGTCGAATCTACCTCCTGAAATCTGTTTCCTGCAATTCTGCCTTGCTTTCAAATCCTCTTCGTTGCCTTCCCTCAATATATTTGTGGACGAGAGTTATCATTTATAACTCTACAGGTTTGTGAATTGCAGTGCCCCTGAGCTCCATTTGTCAACTCGCTTGTTTGGGAGCTGGCCGCAAAAGCGCTGGATTGCTTCAGGCCCTATTCTGGTTCCGGGGGGGCAGGCTGAGCCTGTGGTTCATTCTTCTTCCTGATGGGAAAATAGAGTGACCTGTGCCTGTCCCAACACCTAGAGCTAGTCTATCCTTGGTTCCCCCTCTTCCCGTTCATCCTCAGGCCAAATTGCAACCTGTACGAAACAGGAGGTTAACGGTGCTGATTCTCCAATAGGGAGATTGTTCGTAAAGCGGCTGGAATGGCGAACCCGAGCACAAGGAGAGGAGAAATGAGGTGCATTTCAGAAACCTTTCCCGATCACACGGTGTACCATCTTCTGGGTTTCCCATGCATGTTTTCGATGTAGGAAGATGCCCTTGAACCTGGAGATTTAGGACTCATGGGATAGGTACCACGCACTATTACTTGAAAGGGTCTGCGTTTGCTCACCCAACCTCACCAATCCTCTCAGCCCCAAGAGTGTCCAGCCTTATGTCTCATCCAGCTGTGGGTGTAGATATGGTCAATCCAGGTTGCATCAGAGCCCCTGAACGGATTTTGTAAGAATTTCTCTCTCTTTCACTGTCTTTGTTTTATGGTTTTTTTTAAAAGTAATTTATTTTTGTTATGGGGTTTAGCTGCTTTTCACTGCTGTGTTTATGCCGCTTTACACCCTATTGATTCATTTCCAGAGAGATATCAATACATAGGTTTTGAGATTCTTACTAGTCAGATATATTCTTGTGCGGTGAATAGGGGATGTTGAGTCCAGTTCACTGAGCAGGGAGTAGGTTTGTCTATTACATATTTGGCTTATGGAACGGTATCTGAGCTAATTTCAAACCCTTTATTTTATGCATCACCCACCTGATCTTGCCGGTTAAGCAGCCATAGTGTGTTTTCTAAACGTGTGATTCTGTTCTGTTTTGTAATTCAGTTCAAGTGTAGCAATTTTGACATTCCCTCTATAAGTGATATCTTAGGATAAGTGTCTTTTTCTGTGTGACTTATTTCACTTAGAGTCATCGTACCTAAATCCACTCATCATGCTGCTACTAGCCTTGTGACATTGATTTCATGGCTGAGTGATATTCCATTGTGCATAAGTACCACAACCTCTTTATCCATTTTTCTCTTTCCTGGGCTATTGAAGGTGTACCGAAGTGGAGATTCTTGTAAACAGAGCAGCCCTAAACTTTGGTGTGCCTTTGTCTTGTGGATTTTCAGTTTACCCAATGTATACGCCCATGAGTGGAAGTGCCCAATGCTCTCTATGCTGTGTTTATTACATGTTTCAGGACACACCGTACACTTCTCCAGAGTGGCTGTTGGCAAATTACATCCTGCCCATCAGCGTAGCAAGGCTCCCATGTGTCCATGGCCTGTCCTGCATTTCTGGTTTTTACACTTTTTTCAGCATGGCCCTTTTGACCGATGGCAAGCGAGACTTCTTTGTAGTGCTGATTTGCCTTTCCGGCTTGCTTGGTTGGCCAAAAAGGGCGTATGCGTTTTTTCCTGAATATATTCAGGAAAAAACGCATACGCCCTTTTTGGCCAAGGGCATCATTGTCGACGTTTTGCCGCTTTTCATGTGCTTTAAAGGCGAGTCGAATCTACCTCCTGAAATCTGTTTCCTGCAATTCTGCCTTGCTTTCAAATCCTCTTCGTTGCCTTCCCTCAATATATTTGTGGACGAGAGTTATCATTTAGAACTCTGCAGGTTTGTGAATTGCAGTGCCCCTGAGCTCCATTTGTCAACTCGCTTGTTTGGGAGCTGGCCGCAAAAGCGCAGGATTGCTTCAGGCCCTATTCTGGTTCCGGGGGGGCAGGCTGAGCCTGTGGTTCATTCTTCTTCCTGATTGGAAAATAGAGTGACCTGTGCCTGTCCCCACACCTAGAGCTAGTCTCTACTTGGTTCCCCCTCTTCCCGTTTATCCTCAGGACAAATTGCAACCTGTACGAAACAGGAGGTTAACGGTGCTGATTCTCCAAGTAGGGAGATTGTTCGTAAAGCGGCTGGAATGGCGAAACCGAGCACAAGGAGAGGAGAAATGAGGTGCATTTCAGAAACCTTTCCCGATCACACGGTGTACCATCTTCTGGGTTTCCCATGCATGTTTTCGATGTAGGAAGATGCCCTTGAACCTGGAGATTTGGGACCCATGGGACGGGTACCACGCACTATTACTTGAAAGGGTCTGCGTTTGCTCACCCAACCTCACCAATCCTCTCAGCCCCAAGAGTGTCCAGCCTTATGTCTCATCCAGCTGTGGGTGTAGATATGGTGAATCCAGGTTGCATCAGAGCCCCTGAACGGATTTTGTAAGAATTTATCTCTCTTTCACTGTCTTTGTTTTATGGGTTTTTTTTAAAGTAATTTATTTTTGTTATGGGGTTTAGCTGCTTTTCACTGCTGTGTTTATGCCGCTTTACACCCTATTGATTCATTTCCAGAGAGATATCAATACATAGGTTTTAAGATTCTTACTAGTCAGATATATTCCTGTGCGGTGAATAGGGGATGTTGAGTCCAGTTCACTGAGCAGGGAGTAGGATTGTCTATTACATATTTGGCTTATGGAACGGTATCTGAGCTAATTTCAAACCCTTGTTTTATGCATCACCCCACCTGATCTTTCCCGTTAAGCAGCCATAGTGTGTTTTCTAAACGTGTGACTCTGTTCTGTTTTGTAATTCAGTTCAAGTGTAGCGAGTTTAACATTCCCTCTATAAGTGATATCTTAGGATAAGTGTCTTTTTCTGTGTGACTTATTTCACTTAGAGTCATCGTAACTAAATCCACTCGTCATGCTGCTACTAGCCTTGTGACATTGATTTCATGGCTGAGTGATATTCCATTGTGCATAAGTACCACAACCTCTTTATCCATTTTTCTCTTTCCTGGGCTATTGAAGGTGTACCGAAGTGGAGATTCTTGTAAACAGAGCAGCCCTACACTCTGGGGTGCCTGTGTCTTGTGGATTTTCAGTTTTCCCAATGTATACGCCCATGAGTGGAAGTGCCCTATGCTCTCTAAGCTGTGTTTATTACATGTTTCAGGACACACCGTACACTTCTCCAGAGTGGCTGTTGGCAATTTACATCCCGCCCATCAGCGTAGCAAGGCTCCCATGTGTCCATGGCCTGTCCTGCATTTCTGGTTTTTACACTTTTTTCAGCATGGCCCTTTTGACCGATGGCAAGCGAGACTTCTTTGTAGTGCTGATTTGCCTTTCCGGCTTGCTTGGTTGGCCAAAAAGGGCGTATGCGTTTTTTCCTGAATATATTCAGGAAAAAACGCATACGCCCTTTTTGGCCAAGGGCATCATTGTCGACGTTTTGCCGCTTTTCATGTGCTTTAAAGGCGAGTCGAATCTACCTCCTGAAATCTGTTTCCTGCAATTCTGACTTGCTTTCAAATCCTCTTCGTTGCCTTCCCTCAATATATTTGTGGACGAGAGTTATCATTTATAACTCTACAGGTTTGTGAATTGCAGTGCCCCTGAGCTCCATTTGTCAACTCGCTTGTTTGGGAGCTGGCCGCAAAAGCGCAGGATTGCTTCAGGCCCTATTCTGGTTCCGGGGGGGCAGGCTGAGCCTGTGGTTCATTCTTCTTCCTGATGGGAAAATAGAGTGACCTGTGCCTGTCCCAACACCTAGAGCTAGTCTCTCCTTGGTTCCCCCTCTTCCCGTTCATCCTCAGGACAAATTGCAACCTGTACGAAACAGGAGGTTAACGGTGCTGATTCTCCAACTAGGGAGATTGTTATTAAAGTGGCTGGAATGGCGAACCCGAGCACAAGGATAGGAGAAATGAGGTTCGTTTTAGAAACCTTTCCCGATCACACGGTTTACCAACTTCTGAGTTTCCCATGCATGTTTTCGATGTAGGAAGATGCCCTTGAACCTGGAGATTTGGGACCCATGGGATGGGTACCACGCAGTATTACTTTAAAGGGTCTGCGTTTGCTCACCCAACCTCACCAATCCTCTCAGCCTCAAGAGTGTCCAGCCTTATGTCTCATCCAGCTCTGGGTCTAGATATGGTCAATCCAGGTTGCATCATAGCCCCTGAACAGATTTTGTAAGAATTTCTCTCTCTTTCACTGTCTTTGTTTTATGGGTCTTTTTAAAAGTAATTTATTTTTGTTATGGGGTTTAGCTGCTTTTCACTGCTGTGTTTATGCCGCTTTACACCCTATTGATTCATTTCCAGAGAGATATCAATACATAGGTTTTAAGATTCTTACTAGTCAGATATATTCTTGTGCGGTGAATAGGGGATGTTGAGTCCAGTTCACTGAGCAGGGAGTATTTTTGTCTATTACATATTTGGCTTATGGAACGGTATCTGAGCTAATTTCAAACCCTTGTTTTATGCATCACCCCACCTGATCTTTCCCGTTAAGCAGCCATAGTGTGTTTTCTAAACGTGTGATTCTGTTCTGTTTTGTAATTCAGTTCAAGTGTAGCGATTTTGACATTCCGTCTATAAGTGATACCTTAGGATAAGTGTCTTTTTCTGTGTGACTTATTTCACTTCGAGTCATCGTAACTAAATCCACTCGTCATGCTGCTACTAGCCTTGTGACATTGATTTCATGGCTGAGTGATATTCCATTGTGCATAAGTATCACAACCTCTTTATCCATTTTTCTCTTTCCTGGGCTATTGAATGTGTACCGAAGTGGAGATTCTTGTAAACAGAGCAGCCCTACATTTTGGTGTGCCTTTGTCTTCTGGAGTTTCAGTTTTCCCAATGTATACGCCCATGAGTGGAAGTGCCCTATGCTCTCTAAGCTGTGTTTATTACATGTTTCAGGACACACCGTACACTTCTCCAGAGTGGCTGTTGGCAATTTACATCCCGCCCATCAGCGTAGCAAGGCTCCCATGTGTCCATGGCCTGTCCTGCATTTCTGGTTTTTACACTTTTTTCAGCATGGCCCTTTTGACCGATGGCAAGCGAGACTTCTTTGTAGTGCTGATTTGCCTTTCCGGCTTGCTTGGTTGGCCAAAAAGGGCGTATGCGTTTTTTCCTGAATATATTCAGGAAAAAACGCATACGCCCTTTTTGGCCAAGGGCATCATTGTCGACGTTTTGCCGCTTTTCATGTGCTTTAAAGGCGAGTCGAATCTACCTCCTGAAATCTGTTTCCTGCAATTCTGCCTTGCTTTCAAATCCTCTTCGTTGCCTTCCCTCAATATATTTGTGGACGAGAGTTATCATTTAGAACTCTGCAGGTTTGTGAATTGCAGTGCCCCTGAGCTCCATTTGTCAACTCGCTTGTTTGGGAGCTGGCCGCAAAAGCGCAGGATTGCTTCAGGCCCTATTCTGGTTCCGGGGGGGCAGGCTGAGCCTGTGGTTCATTCTTCTTCCTGATGGGAAAATAGAGTGACCTGTGCCTGTCCCAACACCTAGAGCTAGTCTCTCCTTGGTTCCCCCTCTTCCCGTTCATCCTCAGGACAAATTGCAACCTGTACGAAACAGGAGGTTAACGGTGCTGATTCTCCACGTAGGGAGATTGTTATTAAAGTGGCTGGAATGGCGAACCCGAGCACAAGGATAGGAGAAATAAGGTTCGTTTTAGAAACCTTTCCCGATCACACGGTTTACCAACTTCTGAGTTTCCCATGCATGTTTTCGATGTAGGAAGATGCCCTTGAACCTGGAGATTTGGGACCCATGGGATGGGTACCACGCAGTATTACTTTAAAGGGTCTGCGTTTGCTCACCCAACCTCACCAATCCTCTCAGCCTCAAGAGTGTCCAGCCTTATGTCTCATACAGCTCTGGGTCTAGATATGGTCAATCCAGGTTGCATCACAGCCCCTGAACAGATTTTGTAAGAATTTCTCTCTCTTTCACTGTCTTTGTTTTATGGGTTTTTTTTTGAGTAATTACTTTTTATAATGGGGTTTAGCTGCTTTTCACTGCTGTGTTTATGCCGCTTTACACCCTATTGATTCACTTCCAGAGAGATATCAATACATAGGTTTTAAGATTCTTACTAGTCAGATATATTCTTGTGCGGTGAATAGGGGATGTTGAGTCCAGTTCACTGAGCAGGGAGTAGGATTGTCTATTACATATTTGGCTTATGGAACAGTATCTGAGCTAATTTCAAACCCTTGTTTTATGCATCACCCCACCTGATCTTTCCCGTTAAGCAGCCATAGTGTGTTTTCTAAACGTGTGACTCTGTTCTGTTTTGTAATTCAGTTCAAGTGTAGCGATTTTGACATTCCCTCTATAAGTGATATCTTAGGATAAGTGTCTTTTTCTGTGTGACTTATTTCACTTAGAGTCATCGTAACTAAATCCACTCGTCATGCTGCTACTAGCCTTGTGACATTGATTTCATGGCTGAGTGATATTCCATTGTGCATAAGTATCACAACCTCTTTATCCATTTTTCTCTTTCCTGGGATATTGAAGGTGTACCGAAGTGGAGATTCTTGTAAACAGAGCAGCCCTACACTCTGGGGTGCCTGTGTCTTGTGGATTTTCAGTTTTCCCAATGTATATGCCCATGAGTGGAAGTGCCCTATGCTCTCTAAGCTGTGTTTATTACATGTTTCAGAACACACCGTACACTTCTCCAGAGTGGCTGTTGGCAATTTACATCCCGCCCATCAGCGTAGCAAGGCTCCCATGTGTCCATGGCCTGTCCTGCATTTCTGGTTTTTACACTTTTTTCAGCATGGCCCTTTTGACCGATGGCAAGCGAGACTTCTTTGTAGTGCTGATTTGCCTTTCCGGCTTGCTTGGTTGGCCAAAAAGGGCGTATGCGTTTTTTCCTGAATATATTCAGGAAAAAACGCATACGCCCTTTTTGGCCAAGGGCATCATTGTCGACGTTTTGCCGCTTTTCATGTGCTTTAAAGGCGAGTCGAATCTACCTCCTGAAATCTGTTTCCTGCAATTCTGCCTTGCTTTCAAATCCTCTTCGTTGCCTTCCCTCAATATATTTGTGGACGAGAGTTATCATTTAGAACTCTGCAGGTTTGTGAATTGCAGTGCCCCTGAGCTCCATGTGTCAACTCGCTTGTTTGGGAGCTGGCCGCAAAAGCGCAGGATTGCTTCAGGCCCTATTCTGGTTCCGGGGGGGCAGGCTGAGCCTGTGGTTCATTCTTCTTCCTGATGGGAAAATAGAGTGACCTGTGCCTGTCCCAACACCTAGAGCTAGTCTCTCCTTGGTTCCCCCTCTTCCCGTTCATCCTCAGGACAAATTGCAACCTGTACGAAACAGGAGGTTAACGGTGCTGATTCTCCAAGTAGGGAGATTGTTATTAAAGTGGCTGGAATGGCGAACCCGAGCACAAGGATAGGAGAAATGAGGTGCGTTTTAGAAACCTTTCCCGATCACACGGTTTACCAACTTCTGAGTTTCCCATGCATGTTTTCGATGTAGGAAGATGCCCTTGAACCTGGAGATTTGGGACCCATGGGATGGGTACCACGCAGTATTACTTTAAAGGGTCTGCGTTTGCTCACCCAACCTCACCAATCCTCTCAGCCTCAAGAGTGTCCAGCCTTATGTCTCATACAGCTCTGGGTCTAGATATGGTCAATCCAGGTTGCATCACAGCCCCTGAACAGATTTTGTAAGAATTTCTCTCTCTTTCACTGTCTTTGTTTTATGGGTTTTTTTAAAAGTAATTTATTTTTGTTATGGGGTTTAGCTGCTTTTCACTGCTGTGTTTATGCCGCTTTACACCCTATTGATTCATTTCCAGAGAGATATCAATACATAGGTTTTAAGATTCTTACTAGTCAGATATATTCTTGTGCGGTGAATAGGGGATGTTGAGTCCAGTTCACTGAGCAGGGAGTAGGTTTGTCTATTACATATTTGGCTTATGGAACGGTATCTGAGCTAATTTCAAACCCTTGTTTTATGCATCACCCCACCTGATCTTTCCCGTTAAGCAGCCATAGTGTGTTTTCTAAACGTGTGACTCTGTTCTGTTTTGTAATTCAGTTCAAGTGTAGCAATTTTGACATTCCCTCTATAAGTGATATCTTAGGATAAGTGTCTTTTTCTGTGTGACTTATTTCACTTAGAGTCATCGTAACTAAATCCACTCATCATGCTGCTACTAGCCTTGTGACATTGATTTCATGGCTGAGTGATATTCCATTGTGCATAAGTACCACAACTTCTTTATCCATTTTTCTCTTTCCTGGGCTATTTAAGGTGTACCGAAGTGGAGATTCTTGTAAACAGAGCAGCCCTACACTCTGGGGTGCCTGTGTCTTGTGGATTTTCAGTTTTCCCAATGTATATGCCCATGAGTGGAAGTGCCCTATGCTCTCTAAGCTGTGTTTATTACATGTTTCAGGACACACCGTACACTTCTCCAGAGTGGCTGTTGGCAATTTACATCCCGCCCATCAGCGTAGCAAGGCTCCCATTTGTCCATGGCCTGTCCTGCATTTCTGGTTTTTACACTTTTTTCAGCATGGCCCTTTTGACCGATGGCAAGCGAGACTTCTTTGTAGTGCTGATTTGCCTTTCTGGATTGCTTGGTTGGCCAAAAAGGGCGTATGCGTTTTTTCCTGAATATACTCAGGAAAAAACGCATACGCCCTTTTTGGCCAAGGGCATCATTGTCGACGTCTTGCCGCTTTTCATGTGCTTTAAAGGCGAGTCGCATCTACCTCCTGAAATCTGTTTCCTGCAATTCTGCCTTGCTTTCAAATCCTCTTCGTTGCCTTCCCTCAATATATTTGTGGACGAGAGTTATCATTTAGAACTCTGCAGGTTTGTGAATTGCAGTGCCCCTGAGCTCCATTTGTCAACTCGCTTGTTTGGGAGCTGGCCGCAAAAGCGCAGGATTGCTTCAGGCCCTATTCTGGTTCCGGGGGGGCAGGCTGAGCCTGTGGTTCATTCTTCTTCCTGATGGGAAAATAGAGTGACCTGTGCCTGTCCCAACACCTAGAGCTAGTCTCTCCTTGGTTCCCCCTCTTCCCGTTCATCCTCAGGACAAATTGCAACCTGTACGAAACAGGAGGTTAACGGTGCTGATTCTCCAAGTAGGGAGATTGTTATTAAAGTGGCTGGAATGGCGAACCCGAGCACAAGGATAGGAGAAATGAGGTGCGTTTTAGAAACCTTTCCCGATCACACGGTTTACCAACTTTTGAGTTTCCCATGCATGTTTTCGATGTAGGAAGATGCCCTTGAACCTGGAGATTTGGGACCCATGGGATGGGTACCACGCAGTATTACTTTAAAGGGTCTGCGTTTGCTCACCCAACCTCACCAATCCTCTCAGCCTCAAGAGTGTCCAGCCTTATGTCTCATCCAGCTCTGGGTCTAGATATGGTCAATCCAGGTTGCATCATAGCCCCTGAACAGATTTTGTAAGAATTTCTCTCTCTTTCACTGTCTTTGTTTTATGGGGTTTTTTTTGAGTAATTTCTTTTTATAATGGGGTTTAGCTGCTTTTCACTGCTGTGTTTATGCCGCTTTACACCCTATTGATTCACTTCCAGAGAGATATCAATACATAGGTTTTAAGATTCTTACTAGTCAGATATACTCTTGTGCGGTGAATAGGGGAGGTTGAGTACAGTTCACTGAGCAGGGAGTAGGTTTGTCTATTACATATTTGGCTTATGGAATGGTATCTGAGCTAATTTCAAACCCTTGTTTTATGCATCACCCCACCTGATCTTTCCCGTTAAGCAGCCATAGTGTGTTTTCTAAACATGTAATTCTGTTCTGTTTTGTAATTCAGTTCAAGTGTAGCGATTTTGACATTCCCTCTATAAGTGATATCTTAGGATAAGTGTCTTTTTCTGTGTGACTTATTTCACTTAGAGTCATCGTACCTAAATCCACTCATCATGCTGCTACTAGCCTTGTGACATTGATTTCATGGCTGAGTGATATTCCATTGTGCATAAGTACCACAACCTCTTTATCCATTTTTCTCTTTCCTGGGCTATTGAAGGTGTACGGAAGTGGAGATTCTTGTAAACAGAGCAGCCCTAAACTTTGGTGTGCCTTTGTCTTGTGGATTTTCAGTTTACCCAATGTATACGCCCATGAGTGGAAGTGCCCAATGCTCTCTATGCTGTGTTTATTACATGTTTCAGGACACACCGTACACTTCTCCAGAGTGGCTGTTGGCAAATTACATCCTGCCCATCAGCGTAGCAAGGCTCCCATGTGTCCATGGCCTGTCCTGCATTTCTGGTTTTTACACTTTTTTCAGCATGGCCCTTTTGACCGATGGCAAGCGAGACTTCTTTGTAGTGCTGATTTGCCTTTCCGGCTTGCTTGGTTGGCCAAAAAGGGCGTATGCGTTTTTTCCTGAATATATTCAGGAAAAAACGCATACGCCCTTTTTGGCCAAGGGCATCATTGTCGAGGTTTTGCCGCTTTTCATGTACTTTAAAGGCGAGTCGAATCTACCTCCTGAAATCTGTTTCCTGCAATTCTGCCTTGCTTTCAAATCCTCTTCGTTGCCTTCCCTCAATATATTTGTGGACGAGAGTTATCATTTATAACTCTACAGGTTTGTGAATTGCAGTGCCCCTGAGCTCCATTTGTCAACTCGCTTGTTTGGGAGCTGGCCGCAAAAGCGCAGGATTGCTTCAGGCCCTATTCTGGTTCCGGGGGGGCAGGCTGAGCCTGTGGTTCATTCTTCTTCCTGATGGGAAAATAGAGTGACCTGTGCCTGTCCCAACACCTAGAGCTAGTCTATCCTTGGTTCCCCCTCTTCCCGTTCATCCTCAGGACAAATTGCAACCTGTACGAAACAGGAGGTTAACGGTGCTGATTCTCCAACTAGGGAGATTGTTATTAAAGGGGCTGGAATGGCGAACCCGAGCACAAGGATAGGAGAAATGAGGTTCGTTTTAGAAACCTTTCCCGATCACACGGTTTACCAACTTCTGAGTTTCCCATGCATGTTTTCGATGTAGGAAGATGCCCTTGAACCGGGAGATTTGGGACCCATGGGATGGGTACCACGCAGTATTACTTTAAAGGGTCTGCGTTTGCTCACCCAACCTCACCAATCCTCTCAGCCTCAAGAGTGTCCAGCCTTATGTCTCATCCAGCTCTGGGTCTAGATATGGTCAATCCAGGTTGCATCAGAGCCCCTGAACGGATTTTGTAAGAATTTCTCTCTCTTTCACTGTCTTTGTTTTATGGGTTTTTTTTAAAGTAATTTATTTTTGTTATGGGGTTTAGCTGCTTTTCACTGCTGTGTTTATGCCGCTTTACACCCTATTGATTCATTTCCAGAGAGATATCAATACATAGGTTTTGAGATTCTTACTAGTCAGATATATTCTTGTGCGGTGAATAGGGGATGTTGAGTCCAGTTCACTGAGCAGGGAGTAGGATTGTCTATTACATATTTGGCTTATGGAACGGTATCTGAGCTAATTTCAAACCCTTGTTTTATGCATCACCCCACCTGATCTTTCCCGTTAAGCAGCCATAGTGTGTTTTCTAAACGTGTAATTCTGTTCTGTTTTGTAATTCAGTTCAAGTGTAGCGATTTTGACATTCCCTCTATAAGTGATATCTTAGGATAAGTGTCTTTTTCTGTGTGACTTATTTCACTTAGAGTCATCGTACCTAAATCCACTCATCATGCTGCTACTAGCCTTGTGACATTGATTTCATGGCTGAGTGATATTCCATTGTGCATAAGTACCACAACCTCTTTATCCATTTTTCTCTTTCCTGGGCTATTGAAGGTGTACCGAAGTGGAGATTCTTGTAAACAGAGCAGCCCTACACTCTGGGGTGCCTGTGTCTTGTGGATTTTCAGTTTTCCCAATGTATACGCCCATGAGTGGAAGTGCCCTATGCTCTCTAAGCTGTGTTTATTACATGTTTCAGGACACACCGTACACTTCTCCAGAGTGGCTGTTGGCAATTTACATCCCGCCCATCAGCGTAGCAAGGCTCCCATGTGTCCATGGCCTGTCCTGCATTTCTGGTTTTTACACTTTTTTCAGCATGGCCCTTTTGACCGATGGCAAGCGAGACTTCTTTGTAGTGCTGATTTGCCTTTCCGGCTTGCTTGGTTGGCCAAAAAGGGCGTATGCGTTTTTTCCTGAATATATTCAGGAAAAAACGCATACGCCCTTTTTGGCCAAGGGCATCATTGTCGACGTTTTGCCGCTTTTCATGTGCTTTAAAGGCGAGTCGAATCTACCTCCTGAAATCTGTTTCCTGCAATTCTGCCTTGCTTTCAAATCCTCTTCGTTGCCTTCCCTCAATATATTTGTGGACGAGAGTTATCATTTAGAACTCTGCAGGTTTGTGAATTGCAGTGCCCCTGAGCTCCATTTGTCAACTCGCTTGTTTGGGAGCTGGCCGCAAAAGCGCAGGATTGCTTCAGGCCCTATTCTGGTTCCGGGGGGGCAGGCTGAGCCTGTGGTTCATTCTTCTTCCTGATGGGAAAATAGAGTGACCTGTGCCTGTCCCAACACCTAGAGCTAGTCTCTCCTTGGTTCCCCCTCTTCCCGTTTATCCTCAGGACAAATTGCAACCTGTACGAAACAGGAGGTTAACGGTGCTGATTCTCCAAGTAGGGAGATTGTTCGTAAAGCGGCTGGAATGGCGAAACCGAGCACAAGGAGAGGAGAAATGAGGTGCATTTCAGAAACCTTTCCCGATCACACGGTGTACCATCTTCTGGGTTTCCCATGCATGTTTTCGATGTAGGAAGATGCCCTTGAACCTGGAGATTTGGGACCCATGGGACGGGTACCACGCACTATTACTTGAAAGGGTCTGCGTTTGCTCACCCAACCTCACCAATCCTCTCAGCCCCAAGAGTGTCCAGCCTTATGTCTCATCCAGCTGTGGGTGTAGATATGGTGAATCCAGGTTGCATCAGAGCCCCTGAACGGATTTTGTAAGAATTTATCTCTCTTTCACTGTCTTTGTTTTATGGGTTTTTTTTAAAGTAATTTATTTTTGTTATGGGGTTTAGCTGCTTTTCACTGCTGTGTTTATGCCGCTTTACACCCTATTGATTCATTTCCAGAGAGATATCAATACATAGGTTTTAAGATTCTTACTAGTCAGATATATTCCTGTGCGGTGAATAGGGGATGTTGAGTCCAGTTCACTGAGCAGGGAGTAGGATTGTCTATTACATATTTGGCTTATGGAACGGTATCTGAGCTAATTTCAAACCCTTGTTTTATGCATCACCCCACCTGATCTTTCCCGTTAAGCAGCCATAGTGTGTTTTCTAAACGTGTGACTCTGTTCTGTTTTGTAATTCAGTTCAAGTGTAGCGATTTTGACATTGCCTCTATAAGTGATATCTTAGGATAAGTGTCTTTTTCTGTGTGACTTATTTCACTTAGAGTCATCGTACCTAAATCCACTCGTCATGCTGCTACTAGCCTTGTGACATTGATTTCATGGCTGAGTGATATTCCATTGTGCATAAGTACCACAACCTCTTTATCCATTTTTCTCTTTCCTGGGCTATTGAAGGTGTACCGAAGTGGAGATTCTTGTAAACAGAGCAGCCCTACACTCTGGGGTGCCTGTGTCTTGTGGATTTTCAGTTTTCCCAATGTATACGCCCATGAGTGGAAGTGCCCTATGCTCTCTAAGCTGTGTTTATTACATGTTTCAGGACACACCGTACACTTCTCCAGAGTGGCTTTTGGCAATTTACATCCCACCCATCAGCGTAGCAAGGCTCCCATGTGTCCATGGCCTGTCCTGCATTTCTGGTTTTTACACATTTTTCAGCATGGCCCTTTTGACCGATGGCAAGCGAGACTTCTTTGTAGTGCTGATTTGCCTTTCCGGCTTGCTTGGTTGGCCAAAAAGGGCGTATGCGTTTTTTCCTGAATATATTCAGGAAAAAACGCATACGCCCTTTTTGGCCAAGGGCATCATTGTCGACGTTTTGCCGCTTTTCATGTGCTTTAAAGGCGAGTCGAATCTACCTCCTGAAATCTGTTTCCTGCAATTCTGCCTTGCTTTCAAATCCTCTTCGTTGCCTTCCCTCAATATATTTGTGGACGAGAGTTATCATTTAGAACTCTGCAGGTTTGTGAATTGCAGTGCCCCTGAGCTCCATGTGTCAACTCGCTTGTTTGGGAGCTGGCCGCAAAAGCGCAGGATTGCTTCAGGCCCTATTCTGGTTCCGGGGGGGCAGGCTGAGCCTGTGGTTCATTCTTCTTCCTGATGGGAAAATAGAGTGACCTGTGCCTGTCCCCACACCTAGAGCTAGTCTCTCCTTGGTTCCCCCTCTTCCCGTTCATCCTCAGGACAAATTGCAACCTGTACGAAACAGGAGGTTAACGGTGCTGATTCTCCAAGTAGGGAGATTGTTATTAAAGTGGCTGGAATGGCGAACCCGAGCACAAGGATAGGAGAAATGAGGTGCGTTTTAGAAACCTTTCCCGATCACACGGTTTACCAACTTCTGAGTTTCCCATGCATGTTTTCGATGTAGGAAGATGCCCTTGAACCTGGAGATTTGGGACCCATGGGATGGGTACCACGCAGTATTACTTTAAAGGGTCTGCGTTTGCTCACCCAACCTCACCAATCCTCTCAGCCTCAAGAGTGTCCAGCCTTATGTCTCATACAGCTCTGGGTGTAGATTTGGTCAATCCAGGTTGCATCATAGCCCCTGAACAGATTTTGTAAGAATTTCTCTCTCTTTCACTGTCTTTGTTTTATGGGTTTTTTTAAAAGTAATTTATTTTTGTTATGGGGTTTAGCTGCTTTTCACTGCTGTGTTTATGCCGCTTTACACCCTATTGATTCACTTCCAGAGAGATATCAATACATAGGTTTTAAGATTCTTACTAGTCAGATATACTCTTGTGCGGTGAATAGGGAAGGTTGAGTACAGTTCACTGAGCAGGGAGTAGGTTTGTCTATTACATATTTGGCTTATGGAATGGTATCTGAGCTAATTTCAAACCCTTGTTTTATGCATCACCCCACCTGATCTTTCCCGTTAAGCAGCCATAGTGTGTTTTCTAAACGTGTGACTCTGTTCTGTTTTGTAATTCAGTTCAAGTGTAGCGATTTTGACATTGCCTCTATAAGTGATATCTTAGGATAAGTGTCTTTTTCTGTGTGACTTATTTCACTTAGAGTCATCGTACCTAAATCCACTCGTCATGCTGCTACTAGCCTTGTGACATTGATTTCATGGCTGAGTGATATTCCATTGTGCATAAGTACCACAACCTCTTTATCCATTTTTCTCTTTCCTGGGCTATTGAAGGTGTACCGAAGTGGAGATTCTTGTAAACAGAGCAGCCCTACACTCTGGGGTGCCTGTGTCTTGTGGATTTTCAGTTTTCCCAATGTATACGCCCATGAGTGGAAGTGCCCTATGCTCTCTAAGCTGTGTTTATTACATGTTTCAGGACACACCGTACACTTCTCCAGAGTGGCTGTTGGCAAATTACATCCTGCCCATCAGCGTAGCAAGGCTCCCATGTGTCCATGGCCTGTCCTGCATTTCTGGTTTTTACACTTTTTTCAGCATGGCCCTTTTGACCGATGGCAAGCGAGACTTCTTTGTAGTGCTGATTTGCCTTTCCGGCTTGCTTGGTTGGCCAAAAAGGGCGTATGCGTTTTTTCCTGAATATATTCAGGAAAAAACGCATACGCCCTTTTTGGCCAAGGGCATCATTGTCGACCTTTTGCCGCTTTTCATGTGCTTTAAAGGCGAGTCGAATCTACCTCCTGAAATCTGTTTCCTGCAATTCTGACTTGTTTTCAAATCCTCTTCGTTGCCTTCCCTGAATATATTTGTGGACGAGAGTTATCAGTTGTAACTCTACAGGTTTGTGAATTGCAGTGCCCCTGAGCTCCATTTGTCAACTCGCTTGTTTGGGAGCTGGCCGCAAAAGCGCAGGATTGCTTCAGGCCCTATTCTGGTTCCGGGGGGGCAGGCTGAGCCTGTGGTTCATTCTTCTTCCTGATGGGAAAATAGAGTGACCTGTGCCTGTCCCAACACCTAGAGCTAGTCTCTCCTTGGTTCCCCCTCTTCCCGTTCATCCTCAGGACAAATTGCAACCTGTACGAAACAGGAGGTTAACGGTGCTGATTCTCCAAGTAGGGAGATTGTTATTAAAGTGGCTGGAATGGCGAACCCGAGCACAAGGATAGGAGAAATGAGGTGCGTTTTAGAAACCTTTCCCGATCACACGGTTTACCAACTTTTGAGTTTCCCATGCATGTTTTCGATGTAGGAAGATGCCCTTGAACCTGGAGATTTGGGACCCATGGGATGGGTACCACGCAGTATTACTTTAAAGGGTCTGCGTTTGCTCACCCAACCTCACCAATCCTCTCAGCCTCAAGAGTGTCCAGCCTTATGTCTCATCCAGCTCTGGGTCTAGATATGGTCAATCCAGGTTGCATCATAGCCCCTGAACAGATTTTGTAAGAATTTCTCTCTCTTTCACTGTCTTTGTTTTATGGGGTTTTTTTTGAGTAATTTCTTTTTATAATGGGGTTTAGCTGCTTTTCACTGCTGTGTTTATGCCGCTTTACACCCTATTGATTCACTTCCAGAGAGATATCAATACATAGGTTTTAAGATTCTTACTAGTCAGATATACTCTTGTGCGGTGAATAGGGGAGGTTGAGTACAGTTCACTGAGCAGGGAGTAGGTTTGTCTATTACATATTTGGCTTATGGAATGGTATCTGAGCTAATTTCAAACCCTTGTTTTATGCATCACCCCACCTGATCTTTCCCGTTAAGCAGCCATAGTGTGTTTTCTAAACATGTAATTCTGTTCTGTTTTGTAATTCAGTTCAAGTGTAGCGATTTTGACATTCCCTCTATAAGTGATATCTTAGGATAAGTGTCTTTTTCTGTGTGACTTATTTCACTTAGAGTCATCGTACCTAAATCCACTCATCATGCTGCTACTAGCCTTGTGACATTGATTTCATGGCTGAGTGATATTCCATTGTGCATAAGTACCACAACCTCTTTATCCATTTTTCTCTTTCCTGGGCTATTGAAGGTGTACCGAAGTGGAGATTCTTGTAAACAGAGCAGCCCTAAACTTTGGTGTGCCTTTGTCTTGTGGATTTTCAGTTTACCCAATGTATACGCCCATGAGTGGAAGTGCCCAATGCTCTCTATGCTGTGTTTATTACATGTTTCAGGACACACCGTACACTTCTCCAGAGTGGCTGTTGGCAAATTACATCCTGCCCATCAGCGTAGCAAGGCTCCCATGTGTCCATGGCCTGTCCTGCATTTCTGGTTTTTACACTTTTTTCAGCATGGCCCTTTTGACCGATGGCAAGCGAGACTTCTTTGTAGTGCTGATTTGCCTTTCCGGCTTGCTTGGTTGGCCAAAAAGGGCGTATGCGTTTTTTCCTGAATATATTCAGGAAAAAACGCATACGCCCTTTTTGGCCAAGGGCATCATTGTCGAGGTTTTGCCGCTTTTCATGTACTTTAAAGGCGAGTCGAATCTACCTCCTGAAATCTGTTTCCTGCAATTCTGCCTTGCTTTCAAATCCTCTTCGTTGCCTTCCCTCAATATATTTGTGGACGAGAGTTATCATTTATAACTCTACAGGTTTGTGAATTGCAGTGCCCCTGAGCTCCATTTGTCAACTCGCTTGTTTGGGAGCTGGCCGCAAAAGCGCAGGATTGCTTCAGGCCCTATTCTGGTTCCGGGGGGGCAGGCTGAGCCTGTGGTTCATTCTTCTTCCTGATGGGAAAATAGAGTGACCTGTGCCTGTCCCAACACCTAGAGCTAGTCTATCCTTGGTTCCCCCTCTTCCCGTTCATCCTCAGGACAAATTGCAACCTGTACGAAACAGGAGGTTAACGGTGCTGATTCTCCAACTAGGGAGATTGTTATTAAAGGGGCTGGAATGGCGAACCCGAGCACAAGGATAGGAGAAATGAGGTTCGTTTTAGAAACCTTTCCCGATCACACGGTTTACCAACTTCTGAGTTTCCCATGCATGTTTTCGATGTAGGAAGATGCCCTTGAACCTGGAGATTTGGGACCCATGGGATGGGTACCACGCAGTATTACTTTAAAGGGTCTGCGTTTGCTCACCCAACCTCACCAATCCTCTCAGCCTCAAGAGTGTCCAGCCTTATGTCTCATCCAGCTCTGGGTCTAGATATGGTCAATCCAGGTTGCATCAGAGCCCCTGAACGGATTTTGTAAGAATTTCTCTCTCTTTCACTGTCTTTGTTTTATGGGTTTTTTTTAAAGTAATTTATTTTTGTTATGGGGTTTAGCTGCTTTTCACTGCTGTGTTTATGCCGCTTTACACCCTATTGATTCATTTCCAGAGAGATATCAATACATAGGTTTTGAGATTCTTACTAGTCAGATATATTCTTGTGCGGTGAATAGGGGATGTTGAGTCCAGTTCACTGAGCAGGGAGTAGGATTGTCTATTACATATTTGGCTTATGGAACGGTATCTGAGCTAATTTCAAACCCTTGTTTTATGCATCACCCCACCTGATCTTTCCCGTTAAGCAGCCATAGTGTGTTTTCTAAACGTGTAATTCTGTTCTGTTTTGTAATTCAGTTCAAGTGTAGCGATTTTGACATTCCCTCTATAAGTGATATCTTAGGATAAGTGTCTTTTTCTGTGTGACTTATTTCACTTAGAGTCATCGTACCTAAATCCACTCATCATGCTGCTACTAGCCTTGTGACATTGATTTCATGGCTGAGTGATATTCCATTGTGCATAAGTACCACAACCTCTTTATCCATTTTTCTCTTTCCTGGGCTATTGAAGGTGTACCGAAGTGGAGATTCTTGTAAACAGAGCAGCCCTACACTCTGGGGTGCCTGTGTCTTGTGGATTTTCAGTTTTCCCAATGTATACGCCCATGAGTGGAAGTGCCCTATGCTCTCTAAGCTGTGTTTATTACATGTTTCAGGACACACCGTACACTTCTCCAGAGTGGCTGTTGGCAATTTACATCCCGCCCATCAGCGTAGCAAGGCTCCCATGTGTCCATGGCCTGTCCTGCATTTCTGGTTTTTACACTTTTTTCAGCATGGCCCTTTTGACCGATGGCAAGCGAGACTTCTTTGTAGTGCTGATTTGCCTTTCCGGCTTGCTTGGTTGGCCAAAAAGGGCGTATGCGTTTTTTCCTGAATATATTCAGGAAAAAACGCATACGCCCTTTTTGGCCAAGGGCATCATTGTCGACGTTTTGCCGCTTTTCATGTGCTTTAAAGGCGAGTCGAATCTACCTCCTGAAATCTGTTTCCTGCAATTCTGCCTTGCTTTCAAATCCTCTTCGTTGCCTTCCCTCAATATATTTGTGGACGAGAGTTATCATTTAGAACTCTGCAGGTTTGTGAATTGCAGTGCCCCTGAGCTCCATTTGTCAACTCGCTTGTTTGGGAGCTGGCCGCAAAATCGCAGGATTGCTTCAGGCCCTATTCTGGTTCCGGGGGGGCAGGCTGAGCCTGTGGTTCATTCTTCTTCCTGATGGGAAAATAGAGTGACCTGTGCCTGTCCCAACACCTAGAGCTAGTCTCTCCTTGGTTCCCCCTCTTCCCGTTTATCCTCAGGACAAATTGCAACCTGTACGAAACAGGAGGTTAACGGTGCTGATTCTCCAAGTAGGGAGATTGTTCGTAAAGCGGCTGGAATGGCGAAACCGAGCACAAGGAGAGGAGAAATGAGGTGCATTTCAGAAACCTTTCCCGATCACACGGTGTACCATCTTCTGGGTTTCCCATGCATGTTTTCGATGTAGGAAGATGCCCTTGAACCTGGAGATTTGGGACCCATGGGACGGGTACCACGCACTATTACTTGAAAGGGTCTGCGTTTGCTCACCCAACCTCACCAATCCTCTCAGCCCCAAGAGTGTCCAGCCTTATGTCTCATCCAGCTGTGGGTGTAGATATGGTGAATCCAGGTTGCATCAGAGCCCCTGAACGGATTTTGTAAGAATTTATCTCTCTTTCACTGTCTTTGTTTTATGGGTTTTTTTTAAAGTAATTTATTTTTGTTATGGGGTTTAGCTGCTTTTCACTGCTGTGTTTATGCCGCTTTACACCCTATTGATTCATTTCCAGAGAGATATCAATACATAGGTTTTAAGATTCTTACTAGTCAGATATATTCCTGTGCGGTGAATAGGGGATGTTGAGTCCAGTTCACTGAGCAGGGAGTAGGATTGTCTATTACATATTTGGCTTATGGAACGGTATCTGAGCTAATTTCAAACCCTTGTTTTATGCATCACCCCACCTGATCTTTCCCGTTAAGCAGCCATAGTGTGTTTTCTAAACGTGTGACTCTGTTCTGTTTTGTAATTCAGTTCAAGTGTAGCGATTTTGACATTGCCTCTATAAGTGATATCTTAGGATAAGTGTCTTTTTCTGTGTGACTTATTTCACTTAGAGTCATCGTACCTAAATCCACTCGTCATGCTGCTACTAGCCTTGTGACATTGATTTCATGGCTGAGTGATATTCCATTGTGCATAAGTACCACAACCTCTTTATCCATTTTTCTCTTTCCTGGGCTATTGAAGGTGTACCGAAGTGGAGATTCTTGTAAACAGAGCAGCCCTACACTCTGGGGTGCCTGTGTCTTGTGGATTTTCAGTTTTCCCAATGTATACGCCCATGAGTGGAAGTGCCCTATGCTCTCTAAGCTGTGTTTATTACAT
Organism: Eubalaena glacialis; assembly: GCF_028564815.1. Lineage (NCBI taxonomy): Eukaryota > Metazoa > Chordata > Mammalia > Artiodactyla > Balaenidae > Eubalaena > Eubalaena glacialis. The sequence goes on along the minus strand of NC_083718.1, from coordinate 69,009,422 downwards.
GTTTCAGGACACACCGTACACTTCTCCAGAGTGGCTTTTGGCAATTTACATCCCACCCATCAGCGTAGCAAGGCTCCCATGTGTCCATGGCCTGTCCTGCATTTCTGGTTTTTACACATTTTTCAGCATGGCCCTTTTGACCGATGGCAAGCGAGACTTCTTTGTAGTGCTGATTTGCCTTTCCGGCTTGCTTGGTTGGCCAAAAAGGGCGTATGCGTTTTTTCCTGAATATATTCAGGAAAAAACGCATACGCCCTTTTTGGCCAAGGGCATCATTGTCGACGTTTTGCCGCTTTTCATGTGCTTTAAAGGCGAGTCGAATCTACCTCCTGAAATCTGTTTCCTGCAATTCTGCCTTGCTTTCAAATCCTCTTCGTTGCCTTCCCTCAATATATTTGTGGACGAGAGTTATCATTTAGAACTCTGCAGGTTTGTGAATTGCAGTGCCCCTGAGCTCCATGTGTCAACTCGCTTGTTTGGGAGCTGGCCGCAAAAGCGCAGGATTGCTTCAGGCCCTATTCTGGTTCCGGGGGGGCAGGCTGAGCCTGTGGTTCATTCTTCTTCCTGATGGGAAAATAGAGTGACCTGTGCCTGTCCCAACACCTAGAGCTAGTCTCTCCTTGGTTCCCCCTCTTCCCGTTCATCCTCAGGACAAATTGCAACCTGTACGAAACAGGAGGTTAACGGTGCTGATTCTCCAAGTAGGGAGATTGTTATTAAAGTGGCTGGAATGGCGAACCCGAGCACAAGGATAGGAGAAATGAGGTGCGTTTTAGAAACCTTTCCCGATCACACGGTTTACCAACTTCTGAGTTTCCCATGCATGTTTTCGATGTAGGAAGATGCCCTTGAACCTGGAGATTTGGGACCCATGGGATGGGTACCACGCAGTATTACTTTAAAGGGTCTGCGTTTGCTCACCCAACCTCACCAATCCTCTCAGCCTCAAGAGTGTCCAGCCTTATGTCTCATACAGCTCTGGGTGTAGATTTGGTCAATCCAGGTTGCATCATAGCCCCTGAACAGATTTTGTAAGAATTTCTCTCTCTTTCACTGTCTTTGTTTTATGGGTTTTTTTAAAAGTAATTTATTTTTGTTATGGGGTTTAGCTGCTTTTCACTGCTGTGTTTATGCCGCTTTACACCCTATTGATTCACTTCCAGAGAGATATCAATACATAGGTTTTAAGATTCTTACTAGTCAGATATACTCTTGTGCGGTGAATAGGGAAGGTTGAGTACAGTTCACTGAGCAGGGAGTAGGTTTGTCTATTACATATTTGGCTTATGGAATGGTATCTGAGCTAATTTCAAACCCTTGTTTTATGCATCACCCCACCTGATCTTTCCCGTTAAGCAGCCATAGTGTGTTTTCTAAACGTGTGACTCTGTTCTGTTTTGTAATTCAGTTCAAGTGTAGCGATTTTGACATTGCCTCTATAAGTGATATCTTAGGATAAGTGTCTTTTTCTGTGTGACTTATTTCACTTAGAGTCATCGTACCTAAATCCACTCGTCATGCTGCTACTAGCCTTGTGACATTGATTTCATGGCTGAGTGATATTCCATTGTGCATAAGTACCACAACCTCTTTATCCATTTTTCTCTTTCCTGGGCTATTGAAGGTGTACCGAAGTGGAGATTCTTGTAAACAGAGCAGCCCTACACTCTGGGGTGCCTGTGTCTTGTGGATTTTCAGTTTTCCCAATGTATACGCCCATGAGTGGAAGTGCCCTATGCTCTCTAAGCTGTGTTTATTACATGTTTCAGGACACACCGTACACTTCTCCAGAGTGGCTGTTGGCAAATTACATCCTGCCCATCAGCGTAGCAAGGCTCCCATGTGTCCATGGCCTGTCCTGCATTTCTGGTTTTTACACTTTTTTCAGCATGGCCCTTTTGACCGATGGCAAGCGAGACTTCTTTGTAGTGCTGATTTGCCTTTCCGGCTTGCTTGGTTGGCCAAAAAGGGCGTATGCGTTTTTTCCTGAATATATTCAGGAAAAAACGCATACGCCGTTTTTGGCCAAGGGCATCATTGTCGACCTTTTGCCGCTTTTCATGTGCTTTAAAGGCGAGTCGAATCTACCTCCTGAAATCTGTTTCCTGCAATTCTGACTTGTTTTCAAATCCTCTTCGTTGCCTTCCCTGAATATATTTGTGGACGAGAGTTATCAGTTGTAACTCTACAGGTTTGTGAATTGCAGTGCCCCTGAGCTCCATTTGTCAACTCGCTTGTTTGGGAGCTGGCCGCAAAAGCGCAGGATTGCTTCAGGCCCTATTCTGGTTCCGGGGGGGCAGGCTGAGCCTGTGGTTCATTCTTCTTCCTGATGGGAAAATAGAGTGACCTGTGCCTGTCCCAACACCTAGAGCTAGTCTCTCCTTGGTTCCCCCTCTTCCCGTTCATCCTCAGGACAAATTGCAACCTGTACGAAACAGGAGGTTAACGGTGCTGATTCTCCAAGTAGGGAGATTGTTATTAAAGTGGCTGGAATGGCGAACCCGAGCACAAGGATAGGAGAAATGAGGTGCGTTTTAGAAACCTTTCCCGATCACACGGTTTACCAACTTTTGAGTTTCCCATGCATGTTTTCGATGTAGGAAGATGCCCTTGAACCTGGAGATTTGGGACCCATGGGATGGGTACCACGCAGTATTACTTTAAAGGGTCTGCGTTTGCTCACCCAACCTCACCAATCCTCTCAGCCTCAAGAGTGTCCAGCCTTATGTCTCATCCAGCTCTGGGTCTAGATATGGTCAATCCAGGTTGCATCATAGCCCCTGAACAGATTTTGTAAGAATTTCTCTCTCTTTCACTGTCTTTGTTTTATGGGGTTTTTTTTGAGTAATTTCTTTTTATAATGGGGTTTAGCTGCTTTTCACTGCTGTGTTTATGCCGCTTTACACCCTATTGATTCACTTCCAGAGAGATATCAATACATAGGTTTTAAGATTCTTACTAGTCAGATATACTCTTGTGCGGTGAATAGGGGAGGTTGAGTACAGTTCACTGAGCAGGGAGTAGGTTTGTCTATTACATATTTGGCTTATGGAATGGTATCTGAGCTAATTTCAAACCCTTGTTTTATGCATCACCCCACCTGATCTTTCCCGTTAAGCAGCCATAGTGTGTTTTCTAAACATGTAATTCTGTTCTGTTTTGTAATTCAGTTCAAGTGTAGCGATTTTGACATTCCCTCTATAAGTGATATCTTAGGATAAGTGTCTTTTTCTGTGTGACTTATTTCACTTAGAGTCATCGTACCTAAATCCACTCATCATGCTGCTACTAGCCTTGTGACATTGATTTCATGGCTGAGTGATATTCCATTGTGCATAAGTACCACAACCTCTTTATCCATTTTTCTCTTTCCTGGGCTATTGAAGGTGTACCGAAGTGGAGATTCTTGTAAACAGAGCAGCCCTAAACTTTGGTGTGCCTTTGTCTTGTGGATTTTCAGTTTACCCAATGTATACGCCCATGAGTGGAAGTGCCCAATGCTCTCTATGCTGTGTTTATTACATGTTTCAGGACACACCGTACACTTCTCCAGAGTGGCTGTTGGCAAATTACATCCTGCCCATCAGCGTAGCAAGGCTCCCATGTGTCCATGGCCTGTCCTGCATTTCTGGTTTTTACACTTTTTTCAGCATGGCCCTTTTGACCGATGGCAAGCGAGACTTCTTTGTAGTGCTGATTTGCCTTTCCGGCTTGCTTGGTTGGCCAAAAAGGGCGTATGCGTTTTTTCCTGAATATATTCAGGAAAAAACGCATACGCCCTTTTTGGCCAAGGGCATCATTGTCGAGGTTTTGCCGCTTTTCATGTACTTTAAAGGCGAGTCGAATCTACCTCCTGAAATCTGTTTCCTGCAATTCTGCCTTGCTTTCAAATCCTCTTCGTTGCCTTCCCTCAATATATTTGTGGACGAGAGTTATCATTTATAACTCTACAGGTTTGTGAATTGCAGTGCCCCTGAGCTCCATTTGTCAACTCGCTTGTTTGGGAGCTGGCCGCAAAAGCGCAGGATTGCTTCAGGCCCTATTCTGGTTCCGGGGGGGCAGGCTGAGCCTGTGGTTCATTCTTCTTCCTGATGGGAAAATAGAGTGACCTGTGCCTGTCCCAACACCTAGAGCTAGTCTATCCTTGGTTCCCCCTCTTCCCGTTCATCCTCAGGACAAATTGCAACCTGTACGAAACAGGAGGTTAACGGTGCTGATTCTCCAACTAGGGAGATTGTTATTAAAGGGGCTGGAATGGCGAACCCGAGCACAAGGATAGGAGAAATGAGGTTCGTTTTAGAAACCTTTCCCGATCACACGGTTTACCAACTTCTGAGTTTCCCATGCATGTTTTCGATGTAGGAAGATGCCCTTGAACCTGGAGATTTGGGACCCATGGGATGGGTACCACGCAGTATTACTTTAAAGGGTCTGCGTTTGCTCACCCAACCTCACCAATCCTCTCAGCCTCAAGAGTGTCCAGCCTTATGTCTCATCCAGCTCTGGGTCTAGATATGGTCAATCCAGGTTGCATCAGAGCCCCTGAACGGATTTTGTAAGAATTTCTCTCTCTTTCACTGTCTTTGTTTTATGGGTTTTTTTTAAAGTAATTTATTTTTGTTATGGGGTTTAGCTGCTTTTCACTGCTGTGTTTATGCCGCTTTACACCCTATTGATTCATTTCCAGAGAGATATCAATACATAGGTTTTGAGATTCTTACTAGTCAGATATATTCTTGTGCGGTGAATAGGGGATGTTGAGTCCAGTTCACTGAGCAGGGAGTAGGATTGTCTATTACATATTTGGCTTATGGAACGGTATCTGAGCTAATTTCAAACCCTTGTTTTATGCATCACCCCACCTGATCTTTCCCGTTAAGCAGCCATAGTGTGTTTTCTAAACGTGTAATTCTGTTCTGTTTTGTAATTCAGTTCAAGTGTAGCGATTTTGACATTCCCTCTATAAGTGATATCTTAGGATAAGTGTCTTTTTCTGTGTGACTTATTTCACTTAGAGTCATCGTACCTAAATCCACTCATCATGCTGCTACTAGCCTTGTGACATTGATTTCATGGCTGAGTGATATTCCATTGTGCATAAGTACCACAACCTCTTTATCCATTTTTCTCTTTCCTGGGCTATTGAAGGTGTACCGAAGTGGAGATTCTTGTAAACAGAGCAGCCCTACACTCTGGGGTGCCTGTGTCTTGTGGATTTTCAGTTTTCCCAATGTATACGCCCATGAGTGGAAGTGCCCTATGCTCTCTAAGCTGTGTTTATTACATGTTTCAGGACACACCGTACACTTCTCCAGAGTGGCTGTTGGCAATTTACATCCCGCCCATCAGCGTAGCAAGGCTCCCATGTGTCCATGGCCTGTCCTGCATTTCTGGTTTTTACACTTTTTTCAGCATGGCCCTTTTGACCGATGGCAAGCGAGACTTCTTTGTAGTGCTGATTTGCCTTTCCGGCTTGCTTGGTTGGCCAAAAAGGGCGTATGCGTTTTTTCCTGAATATATTCAGGAAAAAACGCATACGCCCTTTTTGGCCAAGGGCATCATTGTCGACGTTTTGCCGCTTTTCATGTGCTTTAAAGGCGAGTCGAATCTACCTCCTGAAATCTGTTTCCTGCAATTCTGCCTTGCTTTCAAATCCTCTTCGTTGCCTTCCCTCAATATATTTGTGGACGAGAGTTATCATTTAGAACTCTGCAGGTTTGTGAATTGCAGTGCCCCTGAGCTCCATTTGTCAACTCGCTTGTTTGGGAGCTGGCCGCAAAAGCGCAGGATTGCTTCAGGCCCTATTCTGGTTCCGGGGGGGCAGGCTGAGCCTGTGGTTCATTCTTCTTCCTGATTGGAAAATAGAGTGACCTGTGCCTGTCCCCACACCTAGAGCTAGTCTCTACTTGGTTCCCCCTCTTCCCGTTTATCCTCAGGACAAATTGCAACCTGTACGAAACAGGAGGTTAACGGTGCTGATTCTCCAAGTAGGGAGATTGTTCGTAAAGCGGCTGGAATGGCGAAACCGAGCACAAGGAGAGGAGAAATGAGGTGCATTTCAGAAACCTTTCCCGATCACACGGTGTACCATCTTCTGGGTTTCCCATGCATGTTTTCGATGTAGGAAGATGCCCTTGAACCTGGAGATTTGGGACCCATGGGACGGGTACCACGCACTATTACTTGAAAGGGTCTGCGTTTGCTCACCCAACCTCACCAATCCTCTCAGCCCCAAGAGTGTCCAGCCTTATGTCTCATCCAGCTGTGGGTGTAGATATGGTGAATCCAGGTTGCATCAGAGCCCCTGAACGGATTTTGTAAGAATTTCTCTCTCTTTCACTGTCTTTGTTTTATGGGTTTTTTTTAAAGTAATTTATTTTTGTTATGGGGTTTAGCTGCTTTTCACTGCTGTGTTTATGCCGCTTTACACCCTATTGATTCATTTCCAGAGAGATATCAATACATAGGTTTTAAGATTCTTACTAGTCAGATATATTCTTGTGCGGTGAATAGGGGATGTTGAGTCCAGTTCACTGAGCAGGGAGTAGGTTTGTCTATTACATATTTGGCTTATGGAACGGTATCTGAGCTAATTTCAAACCCTTGTTTTATGCATCACCCCACCTGATCTTTCCCGTTAAGCAGCCATAGTGTGTTTTCTAAACGTGTGACTCTGTTCTGTTTTGTAATTCAGTTCAAGTGTAGCGATTTTGACATTCCCTCTATAAGTGATATCTTAGGATAAGTGTCTTTTTCTGTGTGACTTATTTCACTTAGAGTCATCGTACCTAAATCCACTCGTCATGCTGCTACTAGCCTTGTGACATTGATTTCATGGCTGAGTGATATTCCATTGTGCATAAGTACCACAACCTCTTTATCCATTTTTCTCTTTCCTGGGCTATTTAAGGTGTACCGAAGTGGAGATTCTTGTAAACAGAGCAGCCCTACACTCTGGGGTGCCTGTGTCTTGTGGATTTTCAGTTTTCCCAATGTATATGCCCATGAGTGGAAGTGCCCTATGCTCTCTAAGCTGTGTTTATTACATGTTTCAGGACACACCGTACACTTCTCCAGAGTGGCTGTTGGCAATTTACATCCCGCCCATCAGCGTAGCAAGGCTCCCATGTGTCCATGGCCTGTCCTGCATTTCTGGTTTTTACACTTTTTTCAACATGGCCCTTTTGACCGATGGCAAGCGAGACTTCTTTGTAGTGCTGCTTTGCCTTTCTGGATTGCTTGGTTGGCCAAAAAGGGCGTATGCGTTTTTTCCTGAATATACTCAGGAAAAAACGCATACGCCCTTTTTGGCCAAGGGCATCATTGTTGACGTCTTGCCGCTTTTCATGTGCTTTAAAGGCGAGTCGCATCTACCTCCTGAAATCTGTTTCCTGCAATTCTGCCTTGCTTTCAAATCCTCTTCGTTGCCTTCCCTCAATATATTTGTGGACGAGAGTTATCATTTAGAACTCTGCAGGTTTGTGAATTGCAGTGCCCCTGAGCTCCATTTGTCAACTCGCTTGTTTGGGAGCTGGCCGCAAAAGCGCAGGATTGCTTCAGGCCCTATTCTGGTTCCGGGGGGGCAGGCTGAGCCTGTGGTTCATTCTTCTTCCTGATGGGAAAATAGAGTGACCTGTGCCTGTCCCAACACCTAGAGCTAGTCTCTACTTGGTTCCCCCTCTTCCCGTTCATCCTCAGGACAAATTGCAACCTGTACGAAACAGGAGGTTAACGGTGCTGATTCTCCAAGTAGGGAGATTGTTATTAAAGTGGCTGGAATGGCGAACCCGAGCACAAGGATAGGAGAAATGAGGTGCGTTTTAGAAACCTTTCCCGATCACACGGTTTACCAACTTTTGAGTTTCCCATGCATGTTTTCGATGTAGGAAGATGCCCTTGAACCTGGAGATTTGGGACCCATGGGATGGGTACCACGCAGTATTACTTTAAAGGGTCTGCGTTTGCTCACCCAACCTCACCAATCCTCTCAGCCTCAAGAGTGTCCAGCCTTATGTCTCATCCAGCTCTGGGTCTAGATATGGTCAATCCAGGTTGCATCATAGCCCCTGAACAGATTTTGTAAGAATTTCTCTCTCTTTCACTGTCTTTGTTTTATGGGGTTTTTTTTGAGTAATTTCTTTTTATAATGGGGTTTAGCTGCTTTTCACTGCTGTGTTTATGCCGCTTTACACCCTATTGATTCACTTCCAGAGAGATATCAATACATAGGTTTTAAGATTCTTACTAGTCAGATATACTCTTGTGCGGTGAATAGGGGAGGTTGAGTACAGTTCACTGAGCAGGGAGTAGGTTTGTCTATTACATATTTGGCTTATGGAATGGTATCTGAGCTAATTTCAAACCCTTGTTTTATGCATCACCCCACCTGATCTTTCCCGTTAAGCAGCCATAGTGTGTTTTCTAAACGTGTGACTCTGTTCTGTTTTGTAATTCAGTTCAAGTGTAGCGATTTTGACATTCCCTCTATAAGTGATATCTTAGGATAAGTGTCTTTTTCTGTGTGACTTATTTCACTTAGAGTCATCGTACCTAAATCCACTCATCATGCTGCTACTAGCCTTGTGACATTGATTTCATGGCTGAGTGATATTCCATTGTGCATAAGTACCACAACCTCTTTATCCATTTTTCTCTTTCCTGGGCTATTGAAGGTGTACCGAAGTGCAGATTCTTGTAAACAGAGCAGCCCTAAACTTTGGTGTGCCTTTGTCTTGTGGATTTTCAGTTTACCCAATGTATACGCCCATGAGTGGAAGTGCCCAATGCTCTCTAAGCTGTGTTTATTACATGTTTCAGGACACACCGTACACTTCTCCAGAGTGGCTGTTGGCAATTTACATCCCGCCCATCAGCGTAGCAAGGCTCCCATGTGTCCATGGCCTGTCCTGCATTTCTGGTTTTTACACTTTTTTCAACATGGCCCTTTTGACCGATGGCAAGCGAGACTTCTTTGTAGTGCTGCTTTGCCTTTCTGGATTGCTTGGTTGGCCAAAAAGGGCGTATGCGTTTTTTCCTGAATATACTCAGGAAAAAACGCATACGCCCTTTTTGGCCAAGGGCATCATTGTCGACCTCTTGCCGCTTTTCATGTGCTTTAAAGGCGAGTCGCATCTACCTCCTGAAATCTGTTTCCTGCAATTCTGCCTTGCTTTCAAATCCTCTTCGTTGCCTTCCCTCAATATATTTGTGGACGAGAGTTATCATTTAGAACTCTGCAGGTTTGTGAATTGCAGTGCCCCTGAGCTCCATTTGTCAACTCGCTTGTTTGGGAGCTGGCCGCAAAAGCGCAGGATTGCTTCAGGCCCTATTCTGGTTCCGGGGGGGCAGGCTGAGCCTGTGGTTCATTCTTCTTCCTGATGGGAAAATAGAGTGACCTGTGCCTGTCCCAACACCTAGAGCTAGTCTCTACTTGGTTCCCCCTCTTCCCGTTCATCCTCAGGACAAATTGCAACCTGTACGAAACAGGAGGTTAACGGTGCTGATTCTCCAAGTAGGGAGATTGTTATTAAAGTGGCTGGAATGGCGAACCCGAGCACAAGGATAGGAGAAATGAGGTGCGTTTTGGAAACCTTTCCCGATCACACGGTTTACCAACTTTTGAGTTTCCCATGCATGTTTTCGATGTAGGAAGATGCCCTTGAACCTGGAGATTTGGGACCCATGGGATGGGTACCACGCAGTATTACTTTAAAGGGTCTGCGTTTCCTCACCCAACCTCACCAATCCTCTCAGCCTCAAGAGTGTCCAGCCTTATGTCTCATCCAGCTCTGGGTCTAGATATGGTCAATCCAGGTTGCATCATAGCCTCTGAACAGATTTTGTAAGAATTTCTCTCTCTTTCACTGTCTTTGTTTTATGGGGTTTTTTTTGAGTAATTTCTTTTTATAATGGGGTTTAGCTGCTTTTCACTGCTGTGTTTATGCCGCTTTACACCCTATTGATTCACTTCCATAGAGATATCAATACATAGGTTTTAAGATTCTTACTAGTCAGATATACTCTTGTGCGGTGAATAGGGGAGGTTGAGTACAGTTCACTGAGCAGGGAGTAGGTTTGTCTATTACATATTTGGCTTATGGAATGGTATCTGAGCTAATTTCAAACCCTTGTTTTATGCATCACCCCACCTGATCTTTCCCGTTAAGCAGCCATAGTGTGTTTTCTAAACGTGTGACTCTGTTCTGTTTTGTAATTCAGTTCAAGTGTAGCGATTTTGACATTCCCTCTATAAGTGATATCTTAGGATAAGTGTCTTTTTCTGTGTGACTTATTTCACTTAGAGTCATCGTACCTAAATCCACTCATCATGCTGCTACTAGCCTTGTGACATTGATTTCATGGCTGAGTGATATTCCATTGTGCATAAGTACCACAACCTCTTTATCCATTTTTCTCTTTCCTGGGCTATTGAAGGTGTACCGAAGTGGAGATTCTTGTAAACAGAGCAGCCCTAAACTTTGGTGTGCCTTTGTCTTGTGGATTTTCAGTTTACCCAATGTATACGCCCATGAGTGGAAGTGCCCAATGCTCTCTATGCTGTGTTTATTACATGTTTCAGGACACACCGTACACTTCTCCAGAGTGGCTGTTGGCAAATTACATCCTGCCCATCAGCGTAGCAAGGCTCCCATGTGTCCATGGCCTGTCCTGCATTTCTGGTTTTTACACTTTTTTCAGCATGGCCCTTTTGACCGATGGCAAGCGAGACTTCTTTGTAGTGCTGATTTGCCTTTCCGGCTTGCTTGGTTGGCCAAAAAGGGCGTATGCGTTTTTTCCTGAATATATTCAGGAAAAAACGCATACGCCCTTTTTGGCCAAGGGCATCATTGTCGAGGTTTTGCCGCTTTTCATGTGCTTTAAAGGCGAGTCGAATCTACCTCCTGAAATCTGTTTCCTGCAATTCTGCCTTGCTTTCAAATCCTCTTCGTTGCCTTCCCTCAATATATTTGTGGACGAGAGTTATCATTTATAACTCTACAGGTTTGTGAATTGCAGTGCCCCTGAGCTCCATTTGTCAACTCGCTTGTTTGGGAGCTGGCCGCAAAAGCGCAGGATTGCTTCAGGCCCTATTCTGGTTCCGGGGGGGCAGGCTGAGCCTGTGGTTCATTCTTCTTCCTGATGGGAAAATAGAGTGACCTGTGCCTGTCCCAACACCTAGAGCTAGTCTATCCTTGGTTCCCCCTCTTCCCGTTCATCCTCAGGACAAATTGCAACCTGTACGAAACAGGAGGTTAACGGTGCTGATTCTCCAACTAGGGAGATTGTTATTAAAGGGGCTGGAATGGCGAACCCGAGCACAAGGATAGGAGAAATGAGGTTCGTTTTAGAAACCTTTCCCGATCACACGGTTTACCAACTTCTGAGTTTCCCATGCATGTTTTCGATGTAGGAAGATGCCCTTGAACCTGGAGATTTGGGACCCATGGGATGGGTACCACGCAGTATTACTTTAAAGGGTCTGCGTTTGCTCACCCAACCTCACCAATCCTCTCAGCCTCAAGAGTGTCCAGCCTTATGTCTCATCCAGCTCTGGGTCTAGATATGGTCAATCCAGGTTGCATCAGAGCCCCTGAACGGATTTTGTAAGAATTTCTCTCTCTTTCACTGTCTTTGTTTTATGGGTTTTTTTTAAAGTAATTTATTTTTGTTATGGGGTTTAGCTGCTTTTCACTGCTGTGTTTATGCCGCTTTACACCCTATTGATTCATTTCCAGAGAGATATCAATACATAGGTTTTGAGATTCTTACTAGTCAGATATATTCTTGTGCGGTGAATAGGGGATGTTGAGTCCAGTTCACTGAGCAGGGAGTAGGATTGTCTATTACATATTTGGCTTATGGAACGGTATCTGAGCTAATTTCGAAGCCTTGTTTTATGCATCACCCCACCTGATCTTTCCCGTTAAGCAGCCATAGTGTGTTTTCTAAACGTGTAATTCTGTTCTGTTTTGTAATTCAGTTCAAGTGTAGCGATTTTGACATTCCCTCTATAAGTGATATCTTAGGATAAGTGTCTTTTTCTGTGTGACTTATTTCACTTAGAGTCATCGTACCTAAATCCACTCATCATGCTGCTACTAGCCTTGTGACATTGATTTCATGGCTGAGTGATATTCCATTGTGCATAAGTACCACAACCTCTTTATCCATTTTTCTCTTTCCTGGGCTATTGAAGGTGTACCGAAGTGGAGATTCTTGTAAACAGAGCAGCCCTACACTCTGGGGTGCCTGTGTCTTGTGGATTTTCAGTTTTCCCAATGTATACGCCCATGAGTGGAAGTGCCCTATGCTCTCTAAGCTGTGTTTATTACATGTTTCAGGACACACCGTACACTTCTCCAGAGTGGCTGTTGGCAATTTACATCCCGCCCATCAGCGTAGCAAGGCTCCCATGTGTCCATGGCCTGTCCTGCATTTCTGGTTTTTACACTTTTTTCAGCATGGCCCTTTTGACCGATGGCAAGCGAGACTTCTTTGTAGTGCTGATTTGCCTTTCCGGCTTGCTTGGTTGGCCAAAAAGGGCGTATGCGTTTTTTCCTGAATATATTCAGGAAAAAACGCATACGCCCTTTTTGGCCAAGGGCATCATTGTCGACGTTTTGCCGCTTTTCATGTGCTTTAAAGGCGAGTCGAATCTACCTCCTGAAATCTGTTTCCTGCAATTCTGCCTTGCTTTCAAATCCTCTTCGTTGCCTTCCCTCAATATATTTGTGGACGAGAGTTATCATTTAGAACTCTGCAGGTTTGTGAATTGCAGTGCCCCTGAGCTCCATTTGTCAACTCGCTTGTTTGGGAGCTGGCCGCAAAAGCGCAGGATTGCTTCAGGCCCTATTCTGGTTCCGGGGGGGCAGGCTGAGCCTGTGGTTCATTCTTCTTCCTGATTGGAAAATAGAGTGACCTGTGCCTGTCCCCACACCTAGAGCTAGTCTCTACTTGGTTCCCCCTCTTCCCGTTTATCCTCAGGACAAATTGCAACCTGTACGAAACAGGAGGTTAACGGTGCTGATTCTCCAAGTAGGGAGATTGTTCGTAAAGCGGCTGGAATGGCGAAACCGAGCACAAGGAGAGGAGAAATGAGGTGCATTTCAGAAACCTTTCCCGATCACACGGTGTACCATCTTCTGGGTTTCCCATGCATGTTTTCGATGTAGGAAGATGCCCTTGAACCTGGAGATTTGGGACCCATGGGACGGGTACCACGCACTATTACTTGAAAGGGTCTGCGTTTGCTCACCCAACCTCACCAATCCTCTCAGCCCCAAGAGTGTCCAGCCTTATGTCTCATCCAGCTGTGGGTGTAGATATGGTGAATCCAGGTTGCATCAGAGCCCCTGAACGGATTTTGTAAGAATTTCTCTCTCTTTCACTGTCTTTGTTTTATGGGTTTTTTTTAAAGTAATTTATTTTTGTTATGGGGTTTAGCTGCTTTTCACTGCTGTGTTTATGCCGCTTTACACCCTATTGATTCATTTCCAGAGAGATATCAATACATAGGTTTTAAGATTCTTACTAGTCAGATATATTCTTGTGCGGTGAATAGGGGATGTTGAGTCCAGTTCACTGAGCAGGGAGTAGGTTTGTCTATTACATATTTGGCTTATGGAACGGTATCTGAGCTAATTTCAAACCCTTGTTTTATGCATCACCCCACCTGATCTTTCCCGTTAAGCAGCCATAGTGTGTTTTCTAAACGTGTGACTCTGTTCTGTTTTGTAATTCAGTTCAAGTGTAGCGATTTTGACATTCCCTCTATAAGTGATATCTTAGGATAAGTGTCTTTTTCTGTGTGACTTATTTCACTTAGAGTCATCGTACCTAAATCCACTCGTCATGCTGCTACTAGCCTTGTGACATTGATTTCATGGCTGAGTGATATTCCATTGTGCATAAGTACCACAACCTCTTTATCCATTTTTCTCTTTCCTGGGCTATTTAAGGTGTACCGAAGTGGAGATTCTTGTAAACAGAGCAGCCCTACACTCTGGGGTGCCTGTGTCTTGTGGATTTTCAGTTTTCCCAATGTATATGCCCATGAGTGGAAGTGCCCTATGCTCTCTAAGCTGTGTTTATTACATGTTTCAGGACACACCGTACACTTCTCCAGAGTGGCTGTTGGCAATTTACATCCCGCCCATCAGCGTAGCAAGGCTCCCATGTGTCCATGGCCTGTCCTGCATTTCTGGTTTTTACACTTTTTTCAGCATGGCCCTTTTGACCGATGGCAAGCGAGACTTCTTTGTAGTGCTGATTTGCCTTTCCGGCTTGCTTGGTTGGCCAAAAAGGGCGTATGCGTTTTTTCCTGAATATATTCAGGAAAAAACGCATACGCCCTTTTTGGCCAAGGGCATCATTGTCGACGTTTTGCCGCTTTTCATGTGCTTTAAAGGCGAGTCGAATCTACCTCCTGAAATCTGTTTCCTGCAATTCTGCCTTGCTTTCAAATCCTCTTCGTTGCCTTCCCTCAATATATTTGTGGACGAGAGTTATCATTTAGAACTCTGCAGGTTTGTGAATTGCAGTGCCCCTGAGCTCCATTTGTCAACTCGCTTGTTTGGGAGCTGGCCGCAAAAGCGCAGGATTGCTTCAGGCCCTATTCTGGTTCCGGGGGGGCAGGCTGAGCCTGTGGTTCATTCTTCTTCCTGATTGGAAAATAGAGTGACCTGTGCCTGTCCCCACACCTAGAGCTAGTCTCTACTTGGTTCCCCCTCTTCCCGTTTATCCTCAGGACAAATTGCAACCTGTACGAAACAGGAGGTTAACGGTGCTGATTCTCCAAGTAGGGAGATTGTTCGTAAAGCGGCTGGAATGGCGAAACCGAGCACAAGGAGAGGAGAAATGAGGTGCATTTCAGAAACCTTTCCCGATCACACGGTGTACCATCTTCTGGGTTTCCCATGCATGTTTTCAATGTAGGAAGATGCCCTTGAACCTGGAGATTTGGGACCCATGGGACGGGTACCACGCACTATTACTTGAAAGGGTCTGCGTTTGCTCACCCAACCTCACCAATCCTCTCAGCCCCAAGAGTGTCCAGCCTTATGTCTCATCCAGCTGTGGGTGTAGATATGGTGAATCCAGGTTGCATCAGAGCCCCTGAACGGATTTTGTAAGAATTTATCTCTCTTTCACTGTCTTTGTTTTATGGGTTTTTTTTAAAGTAATTTATTTTTGTTATGGGGTTTAGCTGCTTTTCACTGCTGTGTTTATGCCGCTTTACACCCTATTGATTCATTTCCAGAGAGATATCAATACATAGGTTTTAAGATTCTTACTAGTCAGATATATTCCTGTGCGGTGAATAGGGGATGTTGAGTCCAGTTCACTGAGCAGGGAGTAGGATTGTCTATTACATATTTGGCTTATGGAACGGTATCTGAGCTAATTTCAAACCCTTGTTTTATGCATCACCCCACCTGATCTTTCCCGTTAAGCAGCCATAGTGTGTTTTCTAAACGTGTGACTCTGTTCTGTTTTGTAATTCAGTTCAAGTGTAGCGATTTTGACATTGCCTCTATAAGTGATATCTTAGGATAAGTGTCTTTTTCTGTGTGACTTATTTCACTTAGAGTCATCGTACCTAAATCCACTCGTCATGCTGCTACTAGCCTTGTGACATTGATTTCATGGCTGAGTGATATTCCATTGTGCATAAGTACCACAACCTCTTTATCCATTTTTCTCTTTCCTGGGCTATTGAAGGTGTACCGAAGTGGAGATTCTTGTAAACAGAGCAGCCCTACACTCTGGGGTGCCTGTGTCTTGTGGATTTTCAGTTTTCCCAATGTATACGCCCATGAGTGGAAGTGCCCTATGCTCTCTAAGCTGTGTTTATTACATGTTTCAGGACACACCGTACACTTCTCCAGAGTGGCTTTTGGCAATTTACATCCCACCCATCAGCGTAGCAAGGCTCCCATGTGTCCATGGCCTGTCCTGCATTTCTGGTTTTTACACATTTTTCAGCATGGCCCTTTTGACCGATGGCAAGCGAGACTTCTTTGTAGTGCTGATTTGCCTTTCCGGCTTGCTTGGTTGGCCAAAAAGGGCGTATGCGTTTTTTCCTGAATATATTCAGGAAAAAACGCATACGCCCTTTTTGGCCAAGGGCATCATTGTCGACGTTTTGCCGCTTTTCATGTGCTTTAAAGGCGAGTCGAATCTACCTCCTGAAATCTGTTTCCTGCAATTCTGCCTTGCTTTCAAATCCTCTTCGTTGCCTTCCCTCAATATATTTGTGGACGAGAGTTATCATTTAGAACTCTGCAGGTTTGTGAATTGCAGTGCCCCTGAGCTCCATGTGTCAACTCGCTTGTTTGGGAGCTGGCCGCAAAAGCGCAGGATTGCTTCAGGCCCTATTCTGGTTCCGGGGGGGCAGGCTGAGCCTGTGGTTCATTCTTCTTCCTGATGGGAAAATAGAGTGACCTGTGCCTGTCCCAACACCTAGAGCTAGTCTCTCCTTGGTTCCCCCTCTTCCCGTTCATCCTCAGGACAAATTGCAACCTGTACGAAACAGGAGGTTAACGGTGCTGATTCTCCAAGTAGGGAGATTGTTATTAAAGTGGCTGGAATGGCGAACCCGAGCACAAGGATAGGAGAAATGAGGTGCGTTTTAGAAACCTTTCCCGATCACACGGTTTACCAACTTTTGAGTTTCCCATGCATGTTTTCGATGTAGGAAGATGCCCTTGAACCTGGAGATTTGGGACCCATGGGATGGGTACCACGCAGTATTACTTTAAAGGGTCTGCGTTTGCTCACCCAACCTCAC
This sequence comes from Eubalaena glacialis, assembly GCF_028564815.1. Lineage (NCBI taxonomy): Eukaryota > Metazoa > Chordata > Mammalia > Artiodactyla > Balaenidae > Eubalaena > Eubalaena glacialis. Next base: position 68,992,633 of record NC_083718.1, on the reverse strand, counting down.
CAATCCTCTCAGCCTCAAGAGTGTCCAGCCTTATGTCTCATCCAGCTCTGGGTCTAGATATGGTCAATCCAGGTTGCATCATAGCCCCTGAACAGATTTTGTAAGAATTTCTCTCTCTTTCACTGTCTTTGTTTTATGGGTTTTTTTAAAAGTAATTTATTTTTGTTATGGGGTTTAGCTGCTTTTCACTGCTGTGTTTATGCCGCTTTACACCCTATTGATTCACTTCCAGAGAGATATCAATACATAGGTTTTAAGATTCTTACTAGTCAGATATACTCTTGTGCGGTGAATAGGGAAGGTTGAGTACAGTTCACTGAGCAGGGAGTAGGTTTGTCTATTACATATTTGGCTTATGGAATGGTATCTGAGCTAATTTCAAACCCTTGTTTTATGCATCACCCCACCTGATCTTTCCCGTTAAGCAGCCATAGTGTGTTTTCTAAACGTGTGACTCTGTTCTGTTTTGTAATTCAGTTCAAGTGTAGCGATTTTGACATTGCCTCTATAAGTGATATCTTAGGATAAGTGTCTTTTTCTGTGTGACTTATTTCACTTAGAGTCATCGTACCTAAATCCACTCGTCATGCTGCTACTAGCCTTGTGACATTGATTTCATGGCTGAGTGATATTCCATTGTGCATAAGTACCACAACCTCTTTATCCATTTTTCTCTTTCCTGGGCTATTGAAGGTGTACCGAAGTGGAGATTCTTGTAAACAGAGCAGCCCTACACTCTGGGGTGCCTGTGTCTTGTGGATTTTCAGTTTTCCCAATGTATACGCCCATGAGTGGAAGTGCCCTATGCTCTCTAAGCTGTGTTTATTACATGTTTCAGGACACACCGTACACTTCTCCAGAGTGGCTGTTGGCAAATTACATCCTGCCCATCAGCGTAGCAAGGCTCCCATGTGTCCATGGCCTGTCCTGCATTTCTGGTTTTTACACTTTTTTCAGCATGGCCCTTTTGACCGATGGCAAGCGAGACTTCTTTGTAGTGCTGATTTGCCTTTCCGGCTTGCTTGGTTGGCCAAAAAGGGCGTATGCGTTTTTTCCTGAATATATTCAGGAAAAAACGCATACGCCGTTTTTGGCCAAGGGCATCATTGTCGACCTTTTGCCGCTTTTCATGTGCTTTAAAGGCGAGTCGAATCTACCTCCTGAAATCTGTTTCCTGCAATTCTGACTTGTTTTCAAATCCTCTTCGTTGCCTTCCCTGAATATATTTGTGGACGAGAGTTATCAGTTGTAACTCTACAGGTTTGTGAATTGCAGTGCCCCTGAGCTCCATTTGTCAACTCGCTTGTTTGGGAGCTGGCCGCAAAAGCGCAGGATTGCTTCAGGCCCTATTCTGGTTCCGGGGGGGCAGGCTGAGCCTGTGGTTCATTCTTCTTCCTGATGGGAAAATAGAGTGACCTGTGCCTGTCCCAACACCTAGAGCTAGTCTATCCTTGGTTCCCCCTCTTCCCGTTCATCCTCAGGACAAATTGCAACCTGTACGAAACAGGAGGTTAACGGTGCTGATTCTCCAAGTAGGGAGATTGTTATTAAAGTGGCTGGAATGGCGAACCCGAGCACAAGGATAGGAGAAATGAGGTGCGTTTTAGAAACCTTTCCCGATCACACGGTTTACCAACTTTTGAGTTTCCCATGCATGTTTTCGATGTAGGAAGATGCCCTTGAACCTGGAGATTTGGGACCCATGGGATGGGTACCACGCAGTATTACTTTAAAGGGTCTGCGTTTGCTCACCCAACCTCACCAATCCTCTCAGCCTCAAGAGTGTCCAGCCTTATGTCTCATCCAGCTCTGGGTCTAGATATGGTCAATCCAGGTTGCATCATAGCCCCTGAACAGATTTTGTAAGAATTTCTCTCTCTTTCACTGTCTTTGTTTTATGGGGTTTTTTTTGAGTAATTTCTTTTTATAATGGGGTTTAGCTGCTTTTCACTGCTGTGTTTATGCCGCTTTACACCCTATTGATTCACTTCCAGAGAGATATCAATACATAGGTTTTAAGATTCTTACTAGTCAGATATACTCTTGTGCGGTGAATAGGGGAGGTTGAGTACAGTTCACTGAGCAGGGAGTAGGTTTGTCTATTACATATTTGGCTTATGGAATGGTATCTGAGCTAATTTCAAACCCTTGTTTTATGCATCACCCCACCTGATCTTTCCCGTTAAGCAGCCATAGTGTGTTTTCTAAACATGTAATTCTGTTCTGTTTTGTAATTCAGTTCAAGTGTAGCGATTTTGACATTCCCTCTATAAGTGATATCTTAGGATAAGTGTCTTTTTCTGTGTGACTTATTTCACTTAGAGTCATCGTACCTAAATCCACTTATCATGCTGCTACTAGCCTTGTGACATTGATTTCATGGCTGAGTGATATTCCATTGTGCATAAGTACCACAACCTCTTTATCCATTTTTCTCTTTCCTGGGCTATTGAAGGTGTACCGAAGTGGAGATTCTTGTAAACAGAGCAGCCCTAAACTTTGGTGTGCCTTTGTCTTGTGGATTTTCAGTTTACCCAATGTATACGCCCATGAGTGGAAGTGCCCAATGCTCTCTATGCTGTGTTTATTACATGTTTCAGGACACACCGTACACTTCTCCAGAGTGGCTGTTGGCAAATTACATCCTGCCCATCAGCGTAGCAAGGCTCCCATGTGTCCATGGCCTGTCCTGCATTTCTGGTTTTTACACTTTTTTCAGCATGGCCCTTTTGACCGATGGCAAGCGAGACTTCTTTGTAGTGCTGATTTGCCTTTCCGGCTTGCTTGGTTGGCCAAAAAGGGCGTATGCGTTTTTTCCTGAATATATTCAGGAAAAAACGCATACGCCCTTTTTGGCCAAGGGCATCATTGTCGAGGTTTTGCCGCTTTTCATGTACTTTAAAGGCGAGTCGAATCTACCTCCTGAAATCTGTTTCCTGCAATTCTGCCTTGCTTTCAAACCCTCTTCGTTGCCTTCCCTCAATATATTTGTGGACGAGAGTTATCATTTATAACTCTACAGGTTTGTGAATTGCAGTGCCCCTGAGCTCCATTTGTCAACTCGCTTGTTTGGGAGCTGGCCGCAAAAGCGCAGGATTGCTTCAGGCCCTATTCTGGTTCCGGGGGGGCAGGCTGAGCCTGTGGTTCATTCTTCTTCCTGATGGGAAAATAGAGTGACCTGTGCCTGTCCCAACACCTAGAGCTAGTCTATCCTTGGTTCCCCCTCTTCCCGTTCATCCTCAGGACAAATTGCAACCTGTACGAAACAGGAGGTTAACGGTGCTGATTCTCCAACTAGGGAGATTGTTATTAAAGGGGCTGGAATGGCGAACCCGAGCACAAGGATAGGAGAAATGAGGTTCGTTTTAGAAACCTTTCCCGATCACACGGTTTACCAACTTCTGAGTTTCCCATGCATGTTTTCGATGTAGGAAGATGCCCTTGAACCTGGAGATTTGGGACCCATGGGATGGGTACCACGCAGTATTACTTTAAAGGGTCTGCGTTTGCTCACCCAACCTCACCAATCCTCTCAGCCTCAAGAGTGTCCAGCCTTATGTCTCATCCAGCTCTGGGTCTAGATATGGTCAATCCAGGTTGCATCAGAGCCCCTGAACGGATTTTGTAAGAATTTCTCTCTCTTTCACTGTCTTTGTTTTATGGGTTTTTTTTAAAGTAATTTATTTTTGTTATGGGGTTTAGCTGCTTTTCACTGCTGTGTTTATGCCGCTTTACACCCTATTGATTCATTTCCAGAGAGATATCAATACATAGGTTTTGAGATTCTTACTAGTCAGATATATTCTTGTGCGGTGAATAGGGGATGTTGAGTCCAGTTCACTGAGCAGGGAGTAGGATTGTCTATTACATATTTGGCTTATGGAACGGTATCTGAGCTAATTTCAAACCCTTGTTTTATGCATCACCCCACCTGATCTTTCCCGTTAAGCAGCCATAGTGTGTTTTCTAAACGTGTAATTCTGTTCTGTTTTGTAATTCAGTTCAAGTGTAGCGATTTTGACATTCCCTCTATAAGTGATATCTTAGGATAAGTGTCTTTTTCTGTGTGACTTATTTCACTTAGAGTCATCGTACCTAAATCCACTCATCATGCTGCTACTAGCCTTGTGACATTGATTTCATGGCTGAGTGATATTCCATTGTGCATAAGTACCACAACCTCTTTATCCATTTTTCTCTTTCCTGGGCTATTGAAGGTGTACCGAAGTGGAGATTCTTGTAAACAGAGCAGCCCTACACTCTGGGGTGCCTGTGTCTTGTGGATTTTCAGTTTTCCCAATGTATACGCCCATGAGTGGAAGTGCCCTATGCTCTCTAAGCTGTGTTTATTACATGTTTCAGGACACACCGTACACTTCTCCAGAGTGGCTGTTGGCAATTTACATCCCGCCCATCAGCGTAGCAAGGCTCCCATGTGTCCATGGCCTGTCCTGCATTTCTGGTTTTTACACTTTTTTCAGCATGGCCCTTTTGACCGATGGCAAGCGAGACTTCTTTGTAGTGCTGATTTGCCTTTCCGGCTTGCTTGGTTGGCCAAAAAGGGCGTATGCGTTTTTTCCTGAATATATTCAGGAAAAAACGCATACGCCCTTTTTGGCCAAGGGCATCATTGTCGACGTTTTGCCGCTTTTCATGTGCTTTAAAGGCGAGTCGAATCTACCTCCTGAAATCTGTTTCCTGCAATTCTGCCTTGCTTTCAAATCCTCTTCGTTGCCTTCCCTCAATATATTTGTGGACGAGAGTTATCATTTAGAACTCTGCAGGTTTGTGAATTGCAGTGCCCCTGAGCTCCATTTGTCAACTCGCTTGTTTGGGAGCTGGCCGCAAAAGCGCAGGATTGCTTCAGGCCCTATTCTGGTTCCGGGGGGGCAGGCTGAGCCTGTGGTTCATTCTTCTTCCTGATTGGAAAATAGAGTGACCTGTGCCTGTCCCCACACCTAGAGCTAGTCTCTACTTGGTTCCCCCTCTTCCCGTTTATCCTCAGGACAAATTGCAACCTGTACGAAACAGGAGGTTAACGGTGCTGATTCTCCAAGTAGGGAGATTGTTCGTAAAGCGGCTGGAATGGCGAAACCGAGCACAAGGAGAGGAGAAATGAGGTGCATTTCAGAAACCTTTCCCGATCACACGGTGTACCATCTTCTGGGTTTCCCATGCATGTTTTCGATGTAGGAAGATGCCCTTGAACCTGGAGATTTGGGACCCATGGGACGGGTACCACGCACTATTACTTGAAAGGGTCTGCGTTTGCTCACCCAACCTCACCAATCCTCTCAGCCCCAAGAGTGTCCAGCCTTATGTCTCATCCAGCTGTGGGTGTAGATATGGTGAATCCAGGTTGCATCAGAGCCCCTGAACGGATGTTGTAAGAATTTCTCTCTCTTTCACTGTCTTTGTTTTATGGGTTTTTTTTAAAGTAATTTATTTTTGTTATGGGGTTTAGCTGCTTTTCACTGCTGTGTTTATGCCGCTTTACACCCTATTGATTCATTTCCAGAGAGATATCAATACATAGGTTTTAAGATTCTTACTAGTCAGATATATTCTTGTGCGGTGAATAGGGGATGTTGAGTCCAGTTCACTGAGCAGGGAGTAGGTTTGTCTATTACATATTTGGCTTATGGAACGGTATCTGAGCTAATTTCAAACCCTTGTTTTATGCATCACCCCACCTGATCTTTCCCGTTAAGCAGCCATAGTGTGTTTTCTAAACGTGTGACTCTGTTCTGTTTTGTAATTCAGTTCAAGTGTAGCGATTTTGACATTCCCTCTATAAGTGATATCTTAGGATAAGTGTCTTTTTCTGTGTGACTTATTTCACTTAGAGTCATCGTACCTAAATCCACTCGTCATGCTGCTACTAGCCTTGTGACATTGATTTCATGGCTGAGTGATATTCCATTGTGCATAAGTACCACAACCTCTTTATCCATTTTTCTCTTTCCTGGGCTATTTAAGGTGTACCGAAGTGGAGATTCTTGTAAACAGAGCAGCCCTACACTCTGGGGTGCCTGTGTCTTGTGGATTTTCAGTTTTCCCAATGTATATGCCCATGAGTGGAAGTGCCCTATGCTCTCTAAGCTGTGTTTATTACATGTTTCAGGACACACCGTACACTTCTCCAGAGTGGCTGTTGGCAATTTACATCCCGCCCATCAGCGTAGCAAGGCTCCCATGTGTCCATGGCCTGTCCTGCATTTCTGGTTTTTACACTTTTTTCAACATGGCCCTTTTGACCGATGGCAAGCGAGACTTCTTTGTAGTGCTGCTTTGCCTTTCTGGATTGCTTGGTTGGCCAAAAAGGGCGTATGCGTTTTTTCCTGAATATACTCAGGAAAAAACGCATACGCCCTTTTTGGCCAAGGGCATCATTGTCTACCTCTTGCCGCTTTTCATGTGCTTTAAAGGCGAGTCGCATCTACCTCCTGAAATCTGTTTCCTGCAATTCTGCCTTGCTTTCAAATCCTCTTCGTTGCCTTCCCTCAATATATTTGTGGACGAGAGTTATCATTTAGAACTCTGCAGGTTTGTGAATTGCAGTGCCCCTGAGCTCCATTTGTCAACTCGCTTGTTTGGGAGCTGGCCGCAAAAGCGCAGGATTGCTTCAGGCCCTATTCTGGTTCCGGGGGGGCAGGCTGAGCCTGTGGTTCATTCTTCTTCCTGATGGGAAAATAGAGTGACCTGTGCCTGTCCCAACACCTAGAGCTAGTCTCTACTTGGTTCCCCCTCTTCCCGTTCATCCTCAGGACAAATTGCAACCTGTACGAAACAGGAGGTTAACGGTGCTGATTCTCCAAGTAGGGAGATTGTTATTAAAGTGGCTGGAATGGCGAACCCGAGCACAAGGATAGGAGAAATGAGGTGCGTTTTGGAAACCTTTCCCGATCACACGGTTTACCAACTTTTGAGTTTCCCATGCATGTTTTCGATGTAGGAAGATGCCCTTGAACCTGGAGATTTGGGACCCATGGGATGGGTACCACGCAGTATTACTTTAAAGGGTCTGCGTTTCCTCACCCAACCTCACCAATCCTCTCAGCCTCAAGAGTGTCCAGCCTTATGTCTCATCCAGCTCTGGGTCTAGATATGGTCAATCCAGGTTGCATCATAGCCTCTGAACAGATTTTGTAAGAATTTCTCTCTCTTTCACTGTCTTTGTTTTATGGGGTTTTTTTTGAGTAATTTCTTTTTATAATGGGGTTTAGCTGCTTTTCACTGCTGTGTTTATGCCGCTTTACACCCTATTGATTCACTTCCAGAGAGATATCAATACATAGGTTTTAAGATTCTTACTAGTCAGATATACTCTTGTGCGGTGAATAGGGGAGGTTGAGTACAGTTCACTGAGCAGGGAGTAGGTTTGTCTATTACATATTTGGCTTATGGAATGGTATCTGAGCTAATTTCAAACCCTTGTTTTATGCATCACCCCACCTGATCTTTCCCGTTAAGCAGCCATAGTGTGTTTTCTAAACGTGTGACTCTGTTCTGTTTTGTAATTCAGTTCAAGTGTAGCGATTTTGACATTCCCTCTATAAGTGATATCTTAGGATAAGTGTCTTTTTCTGTGTGACTTATTTCACTTAGAGTCATCGTACCTAAATCCACTCATCATGCTGCTACTAGCCTTGTGACATTGATTTCATGGCTGAGTGATATTCCATTGTGCATAAGTACCACAACCTCTTTATCCATTTTTCTCTTTCCTGGGCTATTGAAGGTGTACCGAAGTGGAGATTCTTGTAAACAGAGCAGCCCTAAACTTTGGTGTGCCTTTGTCTTGTGGATTTTCAGTTTACCCAATGTATACGCCCATGAGTGGAAGTGCCCAATGCTCTCTATGCTGTGTTTATTACATGTTTCAGGACACACCGTACACTTCTCCAGAGTGGCTGTTGGCAAATTACATCCTGCCCATCAGCGTAGCAAGGCTCCCATGTGTCCATGGCCTGTCCTGCATTTCTGGTTTTTACACTTTTTTCAGCATGGCCCTTTTGACCGATGGCAAGCGAGACTTCTTTGTAGTGCTGATTTGCCTTTCCGGCTTGCTTGGTTGGCCAAAAAGGGCGTATGCGTTTTTTCCTGAATATATTCAGGAAAAAACGCATACGCCCTTTTTGGCCAAGGGCATCATTGTCGAGGTTTTGCCGCTTTTCATGTGCTTTAAAGGCGAGTCGAATCTACCTCCTGAAATCTGTTTCCTGCAATTCTGCCTTGCTTTCAAATCCTCTTCGTTGCCTTCCCTCAATATATTTGTGGACGAGAGTTATCATTTATAACTCTACAGGTTTGTGAATTGCAGTGCCCCTGAGCTCCATTTGTCAACTCGCTTGTTTGGGAGCTGGCCGCAAAAGCGCAGGATTGCTTCAGGCCCTATTCTGGTTCCGGGGGGGCAGGCTGAGCCTGTGGTTCATTCTTCTTCCTGATGGGAAAATAGAGTGACCTGTGCCTGTCCCAACACCTAGAGCTAGTCTATCCTTGGTTCCCCCTCTTCCCGTTCATCCTCAGGACAAATTGCAACCTGTACGAAACAGGAGGTTAACGGTGCTGATTCTCCAACTAGGGAGATTGTTATTAAAGGGGCTGGAATGGCGAACCCGAGCACAAGGATAGGAGAAATGAGGTTCGTTTTAGAAACCTTTCCCGATCACACGGTTTACCAACTTCTGAGTTTCCCATGCATGTTTTCGATGTAGGAAGATGCCCTTGAACCTGGAGATTTGGGACCCATGGGATGGGTACCACGCAGTATTACTTTAAAGGGTCTGCGTTTGCTCACCCAACCTCACCAATCCTCTCAGCCTCAAGAGTGTCCAGCCTTATGTCTCATCCAGCTCTGGGTCTAGATATGGTCAATCCAGGTTGCATCAGAGCCCCTGAACGGATTTTGTAAGAATTTCTCTCTCTTTCACTGTCTTTGTTTTATGGGTTTTTTTTAAAGTAATTTATTTTTGTTATGGGGTTTAGCTGCTTTTCACTGCTGTGTTTATGCCGCTTTACACCCTATTGATTCATTTCCAGAGAGATATCAATACATAGGTTTTGAGATTCTTACTAGTCAGATATATTCTTGTGCGGTGAATAGGGGATGTTGAGTCCAGTTCACTGAGCAGGGAGTAGGATTGTCTATTACATATTTGGCTTATGGAACGGTATGTGAGCTAATTTCAAAGCCTTGTTTTATGCATCACCCCACCTGATCTTTCCCGTTAAGCAGCCATAGTGTGTTTTCTAAACGTGTAATTCTGTTCTGTTTTGTAATTCAGTTCAAGTGTAGCGATTTTGACATTCCCTCTATAAGTGATATCTTAGGATAAGTGTCTTTTTCTGTGTGACTTATTTCACTTAGAGTCATCGTACCTAAATCCACTCATCATGCTGCTACTAGCCTTGTGACATTGATTTCATGGCTGAGTGATATTCCATTGTGCATAAGTACCACAACCTCTTTATCCATTTTTCTCTTTCCTGGGCTATTGAAGGTGTACCGAAGTGGAGATTCTTGTAAACAGAGCAGCCCTACACTCTGGGGTGCCTGTGTCTTGTGGATTTTCAGTTTTCCCAATGTATACGCCCATGAGTGGAAGTGCCCTATGCTCTCTAAGCTGTGTTTATTACATGTTTCAGGACACACCGTACACTTCTCCAGAGTGGCTGTTGGCAATTTACATCCCGCCCATCAGCGTAGCAAGGCTCCCATGTGTCCATGGCCTGTCCTGCATTTCTGGTTTTTACACTTTTTTCAGCATGGCCCTTTTGACCGATGGCAAGCGAGACTTCTTTGTAGTGCTGATTTGCCTTTCCGGCTTGCTTGGTTGGCCAAAAAGGGCGTATGCGTTTTTTCCTGAATATATTCAGGAAAAAACGCATACGCCCTTTTTGGCCAAGGGCATCATTGTCGACGTTTTGCCGCTTTTCATGTGCTTTAAAGGCGAGTCGAATCTACCTCCTGAAATCTGTTTCCTGCAATTCTGCCTTGCTTTCAAATCCTCTTCGTTGCCTTCCCTCAATATATTTGTGGACGAGAGTTATCATTTAGAACTCTGCAGGTTTGTGAATTGCAGTGCCCCTGAGCTCCATTTGTCAACTCGCTTGTTTGGGAGCTGGCCGCAAAAGCGCAGGATTGCTTCAGGCCCTATTCTGGTTCCGGGGGGGCAGGCTGAGCCTGTGGTTCATTCTTCTTCCTGATTGGAAAATAGAGTGACCTGTGCCTGTCCCCACACCTAGAGCTAGTCTCTACTTGGTTCCCCCTCTTCCCGTTTATCCTCAGGACAAATTGCAACCTGTACGAAACAGGAGGTTAACGGTGCTGATTCTCCAAGTAGGGAGATTGTTCGTAAAGCGGCTGGAATGGCGAAACCGAGCACAAGGAGAGGAGAAATGAGGTGCATTTCAGAAACCTTTCCCGATCACACGGTGTACCATCTTCTGGGTTTCCCATGCATGTTTTCGATGTAGGAAGATGCCCTTGAACCTGGAGATTTGGGACCCATGGGACGGGTACCACGCACTATTACTTGAAAGGGTCTGCGTTTGCTCACCCAACCTCACCAATCCTCTCAGCCCCAAGAGTGTCCAGCCTTATGTCTCATCCAGCTGTGGGTGTAGATATGGTGAATCCAGGTTGCATCAGAGCCCCTGAACGGATTTTGTAAGAATTTCTCTCTCTTTCACTGTCTTTGTTTTATGGGTTTTTTTTAAAGTAATTTATTTTTGTTATGGGGTTTAGCTGCTTTTCACTGCTGTGTTTATGCCGCTTTACACCCTATTGATTCATTTCCAGAGAGATATCAATACATAGGTTTTAAGATTCTTACTAGTCAGATATATTCTTGTGCGGTGAATAGGGGATGTTGAGTCCAGTTCACTGAGCAGGGAGTAGGTTTGTCTATTACATATTTGGCTTATGGAACGGTATCTGAGCTAATTTCAAACCCTTGTTTTATGCATCACCCCACCTGATCTTTCCCGTTAAGCAGCCATAGTGTGTTTTCTAAACGTGTGACTCTGTTCTGTTTTGTAATTCAGTTCAAGTGTAGCGATTTTGACATTCCCTCTATAAGTGATATCTTAGGATAAGTGTCTTTTTCTGTGTGACTTATTTCACTTAGAGTCATCGTACCTAAATCCACTCGTCATGCTGCTACTAGCCTTGTGACATTGATTTCATGGCTGAGTGATATTCCATTGTGCATAAGTACCACAACCTCTTTATCCATTTTTCTCTTTCCTGGGCTATTTAAGGTGTACCGAAGTGGAGATTCTTGTAAACAGAGCAGCCCTACACTCTGGGGTGCCTGTGTCTTGTGGATTTTCAGTTTTCCCAATGTATATGCCCATGAGTGGAAGTGCCCTATGCTCTCTAAGCTGTGTTTATTACATGTTTCAGGACACACCGTACACTTCTCCAGAGTGGCTGTTGGCAATTTACATCCCGCCCATCAGCGTAGCAAGGCTCCCATGTGTCCATGGCCTGTCCTGCATTTCTGGTTTTTACACTTTTTTCAACATGGCCCTTTTGACCGATGGCAAGCGAGACTTCTTTGTAGTGCTGCTTTGCCTTTCTGGATTGCTTGGTTGGCCAAAAAGGGCGTATGCGTTTTTTCCTGAATATACTCAGGAAAAAACGCATACGCCCTTTTTGGCCAAGGGCATCATTGTTGACGTCTTGCCGCTTTTCATGTGCTTTAAAGGCGAGTCGCATCTACCTCCTGAAATCTGTTTCCTGCAATTCTGCCTTGCTTTCAAATCCTCTTCGTTGCCTTCCCTCAATATATTTGTGGACGAGAGTTATCATTTAGAACTCTGCAGGTTTGTGAATTGCAGTGCCCCTGAGCTCCATTTGTCAACTCGCTTGTTTGGGAGCTGGCCGCAAAAGCGCAGGATTGCTTCAGGCCCTATTCTGGTTCCGGGGGGGCAGGCTGAGCCTGTGGTTCATTCTTCTTCCTGATGGGAAAATAGAGTGACCTGTGCCTGTCCCAACACCTAGAGCTAGTCTCTACTTGGTTCCCCCTCTTCCCGTTCATCCTCAGGACAAATTGCAACCTGTACGAAACAGGAGGTTAACGGTGCTGATTCTCCAAGTAGGGAGATTGTTATTAAAGTGGCTGGAATGGCGAACCCGAGCACAAGGATAGGAGAAATGAGGTGCGTTTTAGAAACCTTTCCCGATCACACGGTTTACCAACTTTTGAGTTTCCCATGCATGTTTTCGATGTAGGAAGATGCCCTTGAACCTGGAGATTTGGGACCCATGGGATGGGTACCACGCAGTATTACTTTAAAGGGTCTGCGTTTGCTCACCCAACCTCACCAATCCTCTCAGCCTCAAGAGTGTCCAGCCTTATGTCTCATCCAGCTCTGGGTCTAGATATGGTCAATCCAGGTTGCATCATAGCCCCTGAACAGATTTTGTAAGAATTTCTCTCTCTTTCACTGTCTTTGTTTTATGGGGTTTTTTTTGAGTAATTTCTTTTTATAATGGGGTTTAGCTGCTTTTCACTGCTGTGTTTATGCCGCTTTACACCCTATTGATTCACTTCCAGAGAGATATCAATACATAGGTTTTAAGATTCTTACTAGTCAGATATACTCTTGTGCGGTGAATAGGGGAGGTTGAGTACAGTTCACTGAGCAGGGAGTAGGTTTGTCTATTACATATTTGGCTTATGGAATGGTATCTGAGCTAATTTCAAACCCTTGTTTTATGCATCACCCCACCTGATCTTTCCCGTTAAGCAGCCATAGTGTGTTTTCTAAACGTGTGACTCTGTTCTGTTTTGTAATTCAGTTCAAGTGTAGCGATTTTGACATTCCCTCTATAAGTGATATCTTAGGATAAGTGTCTTTTTCTGTGTGACTTATTTCACTTAGAGTCATCGTACCTAAATCCACTCATCATGCTGCTACTAGCCTTGTGACATTGATTTCATGGCTGAGTGATATTCCATTGTGCATAAGTACCACAACCTCTTTATCCATTTTTCTCTTTCCTGGGCTATTGAAGGTGTACCGAAGTGCAGATTCTTGTAAACAGAGCAGCCCTAAACTTTGGTGTGCCTTTGTCTTGTGGATTTTCAGTTTACCCAATGTATACGCCCATGAGTGGAAGTGCCCAATGCTCTCTAAGCTGTGTTTATTACATGTTTCAGGACACACCGTACACTTCTCCAGAGTGGCTGTTGGCAAATTACATCCTGCCCATCAGCGTAGCAAGGCTCCCATGTGTCCATGGCCTGTCCTGCATTTCTGGTTTTTACACTTTTTTCAGCATGGCCCTTTTGACCGATGGCAAGCGAGACTTCTTTGTAGTGCTGATTTGCCTTTCCGGCTTGCTTGGTTGGCCAAAAAGGGCGTATGCGTTTTTTCCTGAATATATTCAGGAAAAAACGCATACGCCCTTTTTGGCCAAGGGCATCATTGTCGAGGTTTTGCCGCTTTTCATGTGCTTTAAAGGCGAGTCGAATCTACCTCCTGAAATCTGTTTCCTGCAATTCTGCCTTGCTTTCAAATCCTCTTCGTTGCCTTCCCTCAATATATTTGTGGACGAGAGTTATCATTTATAACTCTACAGGTTTGTGAATTGCAGTGCCCCTGAGCTCCATTTGTCAACTCGCTTGTTTGGGAGCTGGCCGCAAAAGCGCAGGATTGCTTCAGGCCCTATTCTGGTTCCGGGGGGGCAGGCTGAGCCTGTGGTTCATTCTTCTTCCTGATGGGAAAATAGAGTGACCTGTGCCTGTCCCAACACCTAGAGCTAGTCTATCCTTGGTTCCCCCTCTTCCCGTTCATCCTCAGGACAAATTGCAACCTGTACGAAACAGGAGGTTAACGGTGCTGATTCTCCAACTAGGGAGATTGTTATTAAAGGGGCTGGAATGGCGAACCCGAGCACAAGGATAGGAGAAATGAGGTTCGTTTTAGAAACCTTTCCCGATCACACGGTTTACCAACTTCTGAGTTTCCCATGCATGTTTTCGATGTAGGAAGATGCCCTTGAACCTGGAGATTTGGGACCCATGGGATGGGTACCACGCAGTATTACTTTAAAGGGTCTGCGTTTGCTCACCCAACCTCACCAATCCTCTCAGCCTCAAGAGTGTCCAGCCTTATGTCTCATCCAGCTCTGGGTCTAGATATGGTCAATCCAGGTTGCATCAGAGCCCCTGAACGGATTTTGTAAGAATTTCTCTCTCTTTCACTGTCTTTGTTTTATGGGTTTTTTTTAAAGTAATTTATTTTTGTTATGGGGTTTAGCTGCTTTTCACTGCTGTGTTTATGCCGCTTTACACCCTATTGATTCATTTCCAGAGAGATATCAATACATAGGTTTTGAGATTCTTACTAGTCAGATATATTCTTGTGCGGTGAATAGGGGATGTTGAGTCCAGTTCACTGAGCAGGGAGTAGGATTGTCTATTACATATTTGGCTTAGGGAACGGTATCTGAGCTAATTTCAAACCCTTGTTTTATGCATCACCCCACCTGATCTTTCCCGTTAAGCAGCCATAGTGTGTTTTCTAAACGTGTAATTCTGTTCTGTTTTGTAATTCAGTTCAAGTGTAGCGATTTTGACATTCCCTCTATAAGTGATATCTTAGGATAAGTGTCTTTTTCTGTGTGACTTATTTCACTTAGAGTCATCGTACCTAAATCCACTCATCATGCTGCTACTAGCCTTGTGACATTGATTTCATGGCTGAGTGATATTCCATTGTGCATAAGTACCACAACCTCTTTATCCATTTTTCTCTTTCCTGGGCTATTGAAGGTGTACCGAAGTGGAGATTCTTGTAAACAGAGCAGCCCTACACTCTGGGGTGCCTGTGTCTTGTGGATTTTAAGTTTTCCCAATGTATACGCCCATGAGTGGAAGTGCCCTATGCTCTCTAAGCTGTGTTTATTACATGTTTCAGGACACACCGTACACTTCTCCAGAGTGGCTGTTGGCAATTTACATCCCGCCCATCAGCGTAGCAAGGCTCCCATGTGTCCATGGCCTGTCCTGCATTTCTGGTTTTTACACTTTTTTCAGCATGGCCCTTTTGACCGATGGCAAGCGAGACTTCTTTGTAGTGCTGATTTGCCTTTCCGGCTTGCTTGGTTGGCCAAAAAGGGCGTATGCGTTTTTTCCTGAATATATTCAGGAAAAAACGCATACGCCCTTTTTGGCCAAGGGCATCATTGTCGACGTTTTGCCGCTTTTCATGTGCTTTAAAGGCGAGTCGAATCTACCTCCTGAAATCTGTTTCCTGCAATTCTGCCTTGCTTTCAAATCCTCTTCGTTGCCTTCCCTCAATATATTTGTGGACGAGAGTTATCATTTAGAACTCTGCAGGTTTGTGAATTGCAGTGCCCCTGAGCTCCATTTGTCAACTCGCTTGTTTGGGAGCTGGCCGCAAAAGCGCAGGATTGCTTCAGGCCCTATTCTGGTTCCGGGGGGGCAGGCTGAGCCTGTGGTTCATTCTTCTTCCTGATTGGAAAATAGAGTGACCTGTGCCTGTCCCCACACCTAGAGCTAGTCTCTACTTGGTTCCCCCTCTTCCCGTTTATCCTCAGGACAAATTGCAACCTGTACGAAACAGGAGGTTAACGGTGCTGATTCTCCAAGTAGGGAGATTGTTCGTAAAGCGGCTGGAATGGCGAAACCGAGCACAAGGAGAGGAGAAATGAGGTGCATTTCAGAAACCTTTCCCGATCACACGGTGTACCATCTTCTGGGTTTCCCATGCATGTTTTCGATGTAGGAAGATGCCCTTGAACCTGGAGATTTGGGACCCATGGGACGGGTACCACGCACTATTACTTGAAAGGGTCTGCGTTTGCTCACCCAACCTCACCAATCCTCTCAGCCCCAAGAGTGTCCAGCCTTATGTCTCATCCAGCTGTGGGTGTAGATATGGTGAATCCAGGTTGCATCAGAGCCCCTGAACGGATTTTGTAAGAATTTATCTCTCTTTCACTGTCTTTGTTTTATGGGTTTTTTTTAAAGTAATTTATTTTTGTTATGGGGTTTAGCTGCTTTTCACTGCTGTGTTTATGCCGCTTTACACCCTATTGATTCATTTCCAGAGAGATATCAATACATAGGTTTTAAGATTCTTACTAGTCAGATATATTCTTGTGCGGTGAATAGGGGATGTTGAGTCCAGTTCACTGAGCAGGGAGTAGGTTTGTCTATTACATATTTGGCTTATGGAACGGTATCTGAGCTAATTTCAAACCCTTGTTTTATGCATCACCCCACCTGATCTTTCCCGTTAAGCAGCCATAGTGTGTTTTCTAAACGTGTGACTCTGTTCTGTTTTGTAATTCAGTTCAAGTGTAGCGAGTTTAACATTCCCTCTATAAGTGATATCTTAGGATAAGTGTCTTTTTCTGTGTGACTTATTTTACTTAGAGTCATCGTAACTAAATCCACTCGTCATGCTGCTACTAGCCTTGTGACATTGATTTCATGGCTGAGTGATATTCCATTGTGCATAAGTACCACAACCTCTTTATCCATTTTTCTCTTTCCTGGGCTATTGAAGGTGTACCGAAGTGGAGATTCTTGTAAACAGAGCAGCCCTACACTCTGGGGTGCCTGTGTCTTGTGGATTTTCAGTTTTCCCAATGTATACGCCCATGAGTGGAAGTGCCCTATGCTCTCTAAGCTGTGTTTATTACATGTTTCAGGACACACCGTACACTTCTCCAGAGTGGCTGTTGGCAATTTACATCCCGCCCATCAGCGTAGCAAGGCTCCCATGTGTCCATGGCCTGTCCTGCATTTCTGGTTTTTACACATTTTTCAGCATGGCCCTTTTGACCGATGGCAAGCGAGACTTCTTTGTAGTGCTGATTTGCCTTTCCGGCTTGCTTGGTTGGCCAAAAAGGGCGTATGCGTTTTTTCCTGAATATATTCAGGAAAAAACGCATACGCCCTTTTTGGCCAAGGGCATCATTGTCGACGTTTTGCCGCTTTTCATGTGCTTTAAAGGCGAGTCGAATCTACCTCCTGAAATCTGTTTCCTGCAATTCTGCCTTGCTTTCAAATCCTCTTCGTTGCCTTCCCTCAATATATTTGTGGACGAGAGTTATCATTTATAACTCTGCAGGTTTGTGAATTGCAGTGCCCCTGAGCTCCATGTGTCAACTCGCTTGTTTGGGAGCTGGCCGCAAAAGCGCAGGATTGCTTCAGGCCCTATTCTGGTTCCGGGGGGGCAGGCTGAGCCTGTGGTTCATTCTTCTTCCTGATGGGAAAATAGAGTGACCTGTGCCTGTCCCAACACCTAGAGCTAGTCTCTCCTTGGTTCCCCCTCTTCCCGTTCATCCTCAGGACAAATTGCAACCTGTACGAAACAGGAGGTTAACGGTGCTGATTCTCCAACTAGGGAGATTGTTATTAAAGTGGCTGGAATGGCGAACCCGAGCACAAGGATAGGAGAAATGAGGTTCGTTTTAGAAACCTTTCCCGATCACACGGTTTACCAACTTCTGAGTTTCCCATGCATGTTTTCGATGTAGGAAGATGCCCTTGAACCTGGAGATTTGGGACCCATGGGATGGGTACCACGCAGTATTACTTTAAAGGGTCTGCGTTTGCTCACCCAACCTCACCAATCCTCTCAGCCTCAAGAGTGTCCAGCCTTATGTCTCATCCAGCTCTGGGTCTAGATATGGTCAATCCAGGTTGCATCAGAGCCCCTGAACGGATTTTGTAAGAATTTCTCTCTCTTTCACTGTCTTTGTTTTATGGGTTTTTTTTAAAGTAATTTATTTTTGTTATGGGGTTTAGCTGCTTTTCACTGCTGTGTTTATGCCGCTTTACACCCTATTGATTCATTTCCAGAGAGATATCAATACATAGGTTTTGAGATTCTTACTAGTCAGATATATTCTTGTGCGGTGAATAGGGGATGTTGAGTCCAGTTCACTGAGCAGGGAGTAGGATTGTCTATTACATATTTGGCTTATGGAACGGTATCTGAGCTAATTTCAAACCCTTGTTTTATGCATCACCCCACCTGATCTTTCCCGTTAAGCAGCCATAGTGTGTTTTCTAAACGTGTAATTCTGTTCTGTTTTGTAATTCAGTTCAAGTGTAGCGATTTTGACATTCCCTCTATAAGTGATATCTTAGGATAAGTGTCTTTTTCTGTGTGACTTATTTCACTTAGAGTCATCGTACCTAAATCCACTCATCATGCTGCTACTAGCCTTGTGACATTGATTTCATGGCTGAGTGATATTCCATTGTGCATAAGTACCACAACCTCTTTATCCATTTTTCTCTTTCCTGGGCTATTGAAGGTGTACCGAAGTGGAGATTCTTGTAAACAGAGCAGCCCTACACTCTGGGGTGCCTGTGTCTTGTGGATTTTCAGTTTTCCCAATGTATACGCCCATGAGTGGAAGTGCCCTATGCTCTCTAAGCTGTGTTTATTACATGTTTCAGGACACACCGTACACTTCTCCAGAGTGGCTGTTGGCAATTTACATCCCGCCCATCAGCGTAGCAAGGCTCCCATGTGTCCATGGCCTGTCCTGCATTTCTGGTTTTTACACTTTTTTCAGCATGGCCCTTTTGACCGATGGCAAGCGAGACTTCTTTGTAGTGCTGATTTGCCTTTCCGGCTTGCTTGGTTGGCCAAAAAGGGCGTATGCGTTTTTTCCTGAATATATTCAGGAAAAAACGCATACGCCCTTTTTGGCCAAGGGCATCATTGTCGACGTTTTGCCGCTTTTCATGTGCTTTAAAGGCGAGTCGAATCTACCTCCTGAAATCTGTTTCCTGCAATTCTGCCTTGCTTTCAAATCCTCTTCGTTGCCTTCCCTCAATATATTTGTGGACGAGAGTTATCATTTAGAACTCTGCAGGTTTGTGAATTGCAGTGCCCCTGAGCTCCATTTGTCAACTCGCTTGTTTGGGAGCTGGCCGCAAAAGCGCAGGATTGCTTCAGGCCCTATTCTGGTTCCGGGGGGGCAGGCTGAGCCTGTGGTTCATTCTTCTTCCTGATTGGAAAATAGAGTGACCTGTGCCTGTCCCCACACCTAGAGCTAGTCTCTACTTGGTTCCCCCTCTTCCCGTTTATCCTCAGGACAAATTGCAACCTGTACGAAACAGGAGGTTAACGGTGCTGATTCTCCAAGTAGGGAGATTGTTCGTAAAGCGGCTGGAATGGCGAAACCGAGCACAAGGAGAGGAGAAATGAGGTGCATTTCAGAAACCTTTCCCGATCACACGGTGTACCATCTTCTGGGTTTCCCATGCATGTTTTCGATGTAGGAAGATGCCCTTGAACCTGGAGATTTGGGACCCATGGGACGGGTACCACGCACTATTACTTGAAAGGGTCTGCGTTTGCTCACCCAACCTCACCAATCCTCTCAGCCCCAAGAGTGTCCAGCCTTATGTCTCATCCAGCTGTGGGTGTAGATATGGTGAATCCAGGTTGCATCAGAGCCCCTGAACGGATTTTGTAAGAATTTATCTCTCTTTCACTGTCTTTGTTTTATGGGTTTTTTTTAAAGTAATTTATTTTTGTTATGGGGTTTAGCTGCTTTTCACTGCTGTGTTTATGCCGCTTTACACCCTATTGATTCATTTCCAGAGAGATATCAATACATAGGTTTTAAGATTCTTACTAGTCAGATATATTCTTGTGCGGTGAATAGGGGATGTTGAGTCCAGTTCACTGAGCAGGGAGTAGGTTTGTCTATTACATATTTGGCTTATGGAACGGTATCTGAGCTAATTTCAAACCCTTGTTTTATGCATCACCCCACCTGATCTTTCCCGTTAAGCAGCCATAGTGTGTTTTCTAAACGTGTGACTCTGTTCTGTTTTGTAATTCAGTTCAAGTGTAGCGAGTTTAACATTCCCTCTATAAGTGATATCTTAGGATAAGTGTCTTTTTCTGTGTGACTTATTTTACTTAGAGTCATCGTAACTAAATCCACTCGTCATGCTGCTACTAGCCTTGTGACATTGATTTCATGGCTGAGTGATATTCCATTGTGCATAAGTACCACAACCTCTTTATCCATTTTTCTCTTTCCTGGGCTATTGAAGGTGTACCGAAGTGGAGATTCTTGTAAACAGAGCAGCCCTACACTCTGGGGTGCCTGTGTCTTGTGGATTTTCAGTTTTCCCAATGTATACGCCCATGAGTGGAAGTGCCCTATGCTCTCTAAGCTGTGTTTATTACATGTTTCAGGACACACCGTACACTTCTCCAGAGTGGCTTTTGGCAATTTACATCCCGCCCATCAGCGTAGCAAGGCTCCCATGTGTCCATGGCCTGTCCTGCATTTCTGGTTTTTACACATTTTTCAGCATGGCCCTTTTGACCGATGGCAAGCGAGACTTCTTTGTAGTGCTGATTTGCCTTTCCGGCTTGCTTGGTTGGCCAAAAAGGGCGTATGCGTTTTTTCCTGAATATATTCAGGAAAAAACGCATACGCCCTTTTTGGCCAAGGGCATCATTGTCGACGTTTTGCCGCTTTTCATGTGCTTTAAAGGCGAGTCGAATCTACCTCCTGAAATCTGTTTCCTGCAATTCTGCCTTGCTTTCAAATCCTCTTCGTTGCCTTCCCTCAATATATTTGTGGACGAGAGTTATCATTTATAACTCTGCAGGTTTGTGAATTGCAGTGCCCCTGAGCTCCATGTGTCAACTCGCTTGTTTGGGAGCTGGCCGCAAAAGCGCAGGATTGCTTCAGGCCCTATTCTGGTTCCGGGGGGGCAGGCTGAGCCTGTGGTTCATTCTTCTTCCTGATGGGAAAATAGAGTGACCTGTGCCTGTCCCAACACCTAGAGCTAGTCTCTCCTTGGTTCCCCCTCTTCCCGTTCATCCTCAGGACAAATTGCAACCTGTACGAAACAGGAGGTTAACGGTGCTGATTCTCCAACTAGGGAGATTGTTATTAAAGTGGCTGGAATGGCGAACCCGAGCACAAGGATAGGAGAAATGAGGTGCGTTTTAGAAACCTTTCCCGATCACACGGTTTACCAACTTCTGAGTTTCCCATGCATGTTTTCGATGTAGGAAGATGCCCTTGAACCTGGAGATTTGGGACCCATGGGATGGGAACCACGCAGTATTACTTTAAAGGGTCTGCGTTTGCTCACCCAACCTCACCAATCCTCTCAGCCTCAAGAGTGTCCAGCCTTATGTCTCATACAGCTCTGGGTCTAGATATGGTCAATCCAGGTTACATCATAGCCCCTGAACAGATTTTGTAAGAATTTCTCTCTCTTTCACTGTCTTTGTTTTATGGGTTTTTTTAAAAGTAATTTATTTTTGTTATGGGGTTTAGCTGCTTTTCACTGCTGTGTTTATGCCGCTTTACACCCTATTGATTCATTTCCAGAGAGATATCAATACATAGGTTTTAAGATTCTTACTAGTCAGATATACTCTTGTGCGGTGAATAGGGAAGGTTGAGTACAGTTCACTGAGCAGGGAGTAGGTTTGTCTATTACATATTTGGCTTATGGAATGGTATCTGAGCTAATTTCAAACCCTTGTTTTATGCATCACCCCACCTGATCTTTCCCGTTAAGCAGCCATAGTGTGTTTTCTAAACGTGTGACTCTGTTCTGTTTTGTAATTCAGTTCAAGTGTAGCGATTTTGACATTGCCTCTATAAGTGATATCTTAGGATAAGTGTCTTTTTCTGTGTGACTTATTTCACTTAGAGTCATCGTACCTAAATCCACTCGTCATGCTGCTACTAGCCTTGTGACATTGATTTCATGGCTGAGTGATATTCCATTGTGCATAAGTACCACAACCTCTTTATCCATTTTTCTCTTTCCTGGGCTATTGAAGGTGTACCGAAGTGGAGATTCTTGTAAACAGAGCAGCCCTACACTCTGGGGTGCCTGTGTCTTGTGGATTTTCAGTTTTCCCAATGTATACGCCCATGAGTGGAAGTGCCCTATGCTCTCTAAGCTGTGTTTATTACATGTTTCAGGACACACCGTACACTTCTCCAGAGTGGCTGTTGGCAAATTACATCCTGCCCATCAGCGTAGCAAGGCTCCCATGTGTCCATGGCCTGTCCTGCATTTCTGGTTTTTACACTTTTTTCAGCATGGCCCTTTTGACCGATGGCAAGCGAGACTTCTTTGTAGTGCTGATTTGCCTTTCCGGCTTGCTTGGTTGGCCAAAAAGGGCGTATGCGTTTTTTCCTGAATATATTCAGGAAAAAACGCATACGCCCTTTTTGGCCAAGGGCATCATTGTCGACCTTTTGCCGCTTTTCATGTGCTTTAAAGGCGAGTCGAATCTACCTCCTGAAATCTGTTTCCTGCAATTCTGACTTGTTTTCAAATCCTCTTCGTTGCCTTCCCTGAATATATTTGTGGACGAGAGTTATCAGTTGTAACTCTACAGGTTTGTGAATTGAAGTGCCCCTGAGCTCCATTTGTCAACTCGCTTTTTTGGGAGCTGGCCGCAAAAGCGCAGGATTGCTTCAGGCCCTATTCTGGTTCCGGAGGGGGGGGGGCAGGCTGAGCCTGTGGTTCATTTTTCTTCCTGATGGGAAAATAGAGTGACCTGTGCCTGTCCCAACACCTAGAGTTAGTCTCTCCTTGGTACCCCCTCTTCCCGTTCATCCTCAGGCCAAATTGCAACCTGTACGAAACAGGAGGTTAACGGTGCTGATTCTCCAATAGGGAGATTGTTCGTAAAGCGGCTGGAATGGCGAACCCGAGCACAAGGAGAGGAGAAATGAGGTGCATTTCAGAAACCTTTCCCGATCACACGGTGTACCATCTTCTGGGTTTCCCATGCATGTTTTCGATGTAGGAAGATGCCCTTGAACCTGGAGATTTAGGACTCATGGGATAGGTACCACGCACTATTACTTGAAAGGGTCTGCGTTTGCTCACCCAACCTCACCAATCCTCTCAGCCCCAAGAGTGTCCAGCCTTATGTCTCATCCAGCTGTGGGTGTAGATATGGTCAATCCAGGTTGCATCAGAGCCCCTGAACGGATTTTGTAAGAATTTCTCTCTCTTTCACTGTCTTTGTTTTATGGGTTTTTTTTAAAGTAATTTATTTTTGTTATGGGGTTTAGCTGCTTTTCACTGCTGTGTTTATGCCGCTTTACACCCTATTGATTCATTTCCAGAGAGATATCAATACATAGGTTTTGAGATTCTTACTAGTCAGATATATTCTTGTGCGGTGAATAGGGGATGTTGAGTCCAGTTCACTGAGCAGGGAGTAGGTTTGTCTATTACATATTTGGCTTATGGAACGGTATCTGAGCTAATTTCAAACCCTTTATTTTATGCATCACCCACCTGATCTTGCCGGTTAAGCAGCCATAGTGTGTTTTCTAAACGTGTGATTCTGTTCTGTTTTGTAATTCAGTTCAAGTGTAGCGAGTTTGACATTCCCTCTATAAGTGATATCTTAGGATAAGTGTCTTTTTCTGTGTGACTTATTTCACTTAGAGTCATGGTAACTAAATCCACTCATCATGCTGCTACTAGCCTTGTGACATTGATTTCATGGCTGAGTGATATTCCATTGTGCATAAGTACCACAACTTCTTTATCCATTTTTCTCTTTCCTGGGCTATTGAAGGTGTACCGAAGTGGAGATTCTTGTAAACAGAGCAGCCCTACACTCTGGTGTGCCTGTGTCTTGTGGATTTTCAGTTTTCCCAATGTATATGCCCATGAGTGGAAGTGCCCTATGCTCTCTAAGCTGTGTTTATTACATGTTTCAGAACACACCGTACACTTCTCCAGAGTGGCTGTTGGCAATTTACATCCCGCCCATCAGCGTAGCAAGGCTCCCATGTGTCCGTGGCCTGTCCTGCATTTCTGGTTTTTACACTTTTTTCAGCATGGCCCTTTTGACCGATGGCAAGCGAGACTTCTTTGTAGTGCTGATTTGCCTTTCCGGCTTGCTTGGTTGGCCAAAAAGGGCGTATGCGTTTTTTCCTGAATATATTCAGGAAAAAACGCATACGCCCTTTTTGGCCAAGGGCATCATTGTCGACGTTTTGCCGCTTTTCATGTGCTTTAAAGGCGAGTCGAATCTACCTCCTGAAATCTGTTTCCTGCAATTCTGCCTTGCTTTCAAATCCTCTTCGTTGCCTTCCCTCAATATATTTGTGGACGAGAGTTATCATTTAGAACTCTGCAGGTTTGTGAATTGCAGTGCCCCTGAGCTCCATGTGTCAACTCGCTTGTTTGGGAGCTGGCCGCAAAAGCGCAGGATTGCTTCAGGCCCTATTCTGGTTCCGGGGGGGCAGGCTGAGCCTGTGGTTCATTCTTCTTCCTGATGGGAAAATAGAGTGACCTGTGCCTGTCCCAACACCTAGAGCTAGTCTATCCTTGGTTCCCCCTCTTCCCGTTCATCCTCAGGACAAATTGCAACCTGTACGAAACAGGAGGTTAACGGTGCTGATTCTCCAACTAGGGAGATTGTTATTAAAGTGGCTGGAATGGCGAACCCGATCACAAGGATAGGAGAAATGAGGTTCGTTTTAGAAACCTTTCCCGATCACACGGTTTACCAACTTCTGAGTTTCCCATGCATGTTTTCGATGTAGGAAGATGCCCTTGAACCTGGAGATTTGGGACCCATGGGATGGGTACCACGCAGTATTACTTTAAAGGGTCTGCGTTTGCTCACCCAACCTCACCAATCCTCTCAGCCTCAAGAGTGTCCAGCCTTATGTCTCATCCAGCTCTGGGTCTAGATATGGTCAATCCAGGTTGCATCACAGCCCCTGAACAGATTTTGTAAGAATTTCTCTCTCTTTCACTGTCTTTGTTTTATGGGTTTTTTTAAAAGTAATTTATTTTTGTTATGGGGTTTAGCTGCTTTTCACTGCTGTGTTTATGCCGCTTTACACCCTATTGATTCATTTCCAGAGAGATATCAATACATAGGTTTTAAGATTCTTACTAGTCAGATATATTCTTGTGCGGTGAATAGGGGATGTTGAGTCCAGTTCACTGAGCAGGGAGTAGGTTTGTCTATTACATATTTGGCTTATGGAACGGTATCTGAGCTAATTTCAAACCCTTGTTTTATGCATCACCCCACCTGATCTTTCCCGTTAAGCAGCCATAGTGTGTTTTCTAAACGTGTGATTCTGTTCTGTTTTGTAATTCAGTTCAAGTGTAGCAATTTTGACATTCCCTCTATAAGTGATATCTTAGGATAAGTGTCTTTTTCTGTGTGACTTATTTCACTTAGAGTCATCGTAACTAAATCCACTCATCATGCTGCTACTAGCCTTGTGACATTGATTTCATGGCTGAGTGATATTCCATTGTGCATAAGTACCACAACTTCTTTATCCATTTTTCTCTTTCCTGGGCTATTTAAGGTGTACCGAAGTGGAGATTCTTGTAAACAGAGCAGCCCTACACTCTGGGGTGCCTGTGTCTTGTGGATTTTCAGTTTTCCCAATGTATATGCCCATGAGTGGAAGTGCCCTATGCTCTCTAAGCTGTGTTTATTACATGTTTCAGGACACACCGTACACTTCTCCAGAGTGGCTGTTGGCAATTTACATCCCGCCCATCAGCGTAGCAAGGCTCCCATGTGTCCATGGCCTGTCCTGCATTTCTGGTTTTTACACTTTTTTCAGCATGGCCCTTTTGACCGATGGCAAGCGAGACTTCTTTGTAGTGCTGATTTGCCTTTCTGGATTGCTTGGTTGGCCAAAAAGGGCGTATGCGTTTTTTCCTGAATATACTCAGGAAAAAACGCATACGCCCTTTTTGGCCAAGGGCATCATTGTCGACGTCTTGCCGCTTTTCATGTGCTTTAAAGGCGAGTCGCATCTACCTCCTGAAATCTGTTTCCTGCAATTCTGCCTTGCTTTCAAATCCTCTTCGTTGCCTTCCCTCAATATATTTGTGGACGAGAGTTATCATTTAGAACTCTGCAGGTTTGTGAATTGCAGTGCCCCTGAGCTCCATGTGTCAACTCGCTTGTTTGGGAGCTGGCCGCAAAAGCGCAGGATTGCTTCAGGCCCTATTCTGGTTCCGGGGGGGCAGGCTGAGCCTGTGGTTCATTCTTCTTCCTGATGGGAAAATAGAGTTACCTGTGCCTGTCCCAACACCTAGAGCTAGTCTCTACTTGGTTCCCCCTCTTCCCGTTCATCCTCAGGACAAATTGCAACCTGTACGAAACAGGAGGTTAACGGTGCTGATTCTCCAACTAGGGAGATTGTTATTAAAGTGGCTGGAATGGCGAACCCGAGCACAAGGATAGGAGAAATGAGGTGCGTTTTAGAAACCTTTCCCGATCACATGGTTTACCAACTTTTGAGTTTCCCATGCATGTTTTCGATGTAGGAAGATGCCCTTGAACCTGGAGATTTGGGACCCATGGGATGGGTACCACGCAGTATTACTTTAAAGGGTCTGCGTTTGCTCACCCAACCTCACCAATCCTCTCAGCCTCAAGAGTGTCCAGCCTTATGTCTCATCCAGCTCTGGGTCTAGATATGGTCAATCCAGGTTGCATCATAGCCCCTGAACAGATTTTGTAAGAATTTCTCTCTCTTTCACTGTCTTTGTTTTATGGGGTTTTTTTTGAGTAATTTCTTTTTATAATGGGGTTTAGCTGCTTTTCACTGCTGTGTTTATGCCGCTTTACACCCTATTGATTCACTTCCAGAGAGATATCAATACATAGGTTTTAAGATTCTTACTAGTCAGATATACTCTTGTGCGGTGAATAGGGGAGGTTGAGTCCAGTTCACTGAGCAGGGAGTAGGTTTGTCTATTACATATTTGGCTTATGGAACGGTATCTGAGCTAATTTCAAACCCTTGTTTTATGCATCACCCCACCTGATCTTTCCCGTTAAGCAGCCATAGTGTGTTTTCTAAACGTGTGATTCTGTTCTGTTTTGTAATTCAGTTCAAGTGTAGCGATTTTGACATTCCCTCTATAAGTGATATCTTAGGATAAGTGTCTTTTTCTGTGTGACTTATTTCACTTAGAGTCATGGTAACTAAATCCACTCATCATGCTGCTACTAGCCTTGTGACATTGATTTCATGGCTGAGTGATATTCCATTGTGCATAAGTACCACAACCTCTTTATCCATTTTTCTCTTTCCTGGGCTATTGAAGGTGTACCGAAGTGGAGATTCTTGTAAACAGAGCAGCCCTACACTCTGGGGTGCCTGTGTCTTGTGGATTTTCAGTTTTCCCAATGTATACGCCCATGAGTGGAAGTGCCCTATGCTCTCTAAGCTGTGTTTATTACATGTTTCAGGACACACCGTACACTTCTCCAGAGTGGCTGTTGGCAATTTACATCCCGCCCATCAGCGTAGCAAGGCTCCCATGTGTCCATGGCCTGTCCTGCATTTCTGGTTTTTACACTTTTTTCAGCATGGCCCTTTTGACCGATGGCAAGCGAGACTTCTTTGTAGTGCTGATTTGCCTTTCCGGCTTGCTTGGTTGGCCAAAAAGGGCGTATGCGTTTTTTCCTGAATATATTCAGGAAAAAACGCATACGCCCTTTTTGGCCAAGGGCATCATTGTCGACGTTTTGCCGCTTTTCATGTGCTTTAAAGGCGAGTCGAATCTACCTCCTGAAATCTGTTTCCTGCAATTCTGACTTGCTTTCAAATCCTCTTCGTTGCCTTCCCTCAATATATTTGTGGACGAGAGTTATCATTTATAACTCTACAGGTTTGTGAATTGCAGTGCCCCTGAGCTCCATTTGTCAACTCGCTTGTTTGGGAGCTGGCCGCAAAAGCGCAGGATTGCTTCAGGCCCTATTCTGGTTCCGGGGGGGCAGGCTGAGCCTGTGGTTCATTCTTCTTCCTGATGGGAAAATAGAGTGACCTGTGCCTGTCCCAACACCTAGAGCTAGTCTCTCCTTGGTTCCCCCTCTTCCCGTTCATCCTCAGGACAAATTGCAACCTGTACGAAACAGGAGGTTAACGGTGCTGATTCTCCAACTAGGGAGATTGTTATTAAAGTGGCTGGAATGGCGAACCCGAGCACAAGGATAGGAGAAATGAGGTTCGTTTTAGAAACCTTTCCCGATCACACGGTTTACCAACTTCTGAGTTTCCCATGCATGTTTTCGATGTAGGAAGATGCCCTTGAACCTGGAGATTTGGGACCCATGGGATGGGTACCACGCAGTATTACTTTAAAGGGTCTGCGTTTGCTCACCCAACCTCACCAATCCTCTCAGCCTCAAGAGTGTCCAGCCTTATGTCTCATCCAGCTCTGGGTCTAGATATGGTCAATCCAGGTTGCATCATAGCCCCTGAACAGATTTTGTAAGAATTTCTCTCTCTTTCACTGTCTTTGTTTTATGGGTCTTTTTAAAAGTAATTTATTTTTGTTATGGGGTTTAGCTGCTTTTCACTGCTGTGTTTATGCCGCTTTACACCCTATTGATTCATTTCCAGAGAGATATCAATACATAGGTTTTAAGATTCTTACTAGTCAGATATATTCTTGTGCGGTGAATAGGGGATGTTGAGTCCAGTTCACTGAGCAGGGAGTATTTTTGTCTATTACATATTTGGCTTATGGAACGGTATCTGAGCTAATTTCAAACCCTTGTTTTATGCATCACCCCACCTGATCTTTCCCGTTAAGCAGCCATAGTGTGTTTTCTAAACGTGTGATTCTGTTCTGTTTTGTAATTCAGTTCAAGTGTAGCGATTTTGACATTCCGTCTATAAGTGATACCTTAGGATAAGTGTCTTTTTCTGTGTGACTTATTTCACTTAGAGTCATCGTAACTAAATCCACTCGTCATGCTGCTACTAGCCTTGTGACATTGATTTCATGGCTGAGTGATATTCCATTGTGCATAAGTATCACAACCTCTTTATCCATTTTTCTCTTTCCTGGGCTATTGAATGTGTACCGAAGTGGAGATTCTTGTAAACAGAGCAGCCCTACATTTTGGTGTGCCTTTGTCTTCTGGAGTTTCAGTTTTCCCAATGTATACGCCCATGAGTGGAAGTGCCCTATGCTCTCTAAGCTGTGTTTATTACATGTTTCAGGACACACCGTACACTTCTCCAGAGTGGCTGTTGTCAATTTACATCCCGCCCATCAGCGTAGCAAGGCTCCCATGTGTCCATGGCCTGTCCTGCATTTCTGGTTTTTACACTTTTTTCAGCATGGCCCTTTTGACCGATGGCAAGCGAGACTTCTTTGTAGTGCTGATTTGCCTTTCCGGCTTGCTTGGTTGGCCAAAAAGGGCGTATGCGTTTTTTCCTGAATATATTCAGGAAAAAACGCATACGCCCTTTTTGGCCAAGGGCATCATTGTCGACGTTTTGCCGCTTTTCATGTGCTTTAAAGGCGAGTCGAATCTACCTCCTGAAATCTGTTTCCTGCAATTCTGCCTTGCTTTCAAATCCTCTTCGTTGCCTTCCCTCAATATATTTGTGGACGAGAGTTATCATTTAGAACTCTGCAGGTTTGTGAATTGCAGTGCCCCTGAGCTCCATTTGTCAACTCGCTTGTTTGGGAGCTGGCCGCAAAAGCGCAGGATTGCTTCAGGCCCTATTCTGGTTCCGGGGGGGCAGGCTGAGCCTGTGGTTCATTCTTCTTCCTGATGGGAAAATAGAGTGACCTGTGCCTGTCCCAACACCTAGAGCTAGTCTCTCCTTGGTTCCCCCTCTTCCCGTTCATCCTCAGGACAAATTGCAACCTGTACGAAACAGGAGGTTAACGGTGCTGATTCTCCACGTAGGGAGATTGTTATTAAAGTGGCTGGAATGGCGAACCCGAGCACAAGGATAGGAGAAATAAGGTTCGTTTTAGAAACCTTTCCCGATCACACGGTTTACCAACTTCTGAGTTTCCCATGCATGTTTTCGATGTAGGAAGATGCCCTTGAACCTGGAGATTTGGGACCCATGGGATGGGTACCACGCAGTATTACTTTAAAGGGTCTGCGTTTGCTCACCCAACCTCACCAATCCTCTCAGCCTCAAGAGTGTCCAGCCTTATGTCTCATACAGCTCTGGGTCTAGATATGGTCAATCCAGGTTGCATCACAGCCCCTGAACAGATTTTGTAAGAATTTCTCTCTCTTTCACTGTCTTTGTTTTATGGGGTTTTTTTTGAGTAATTTCTTTTTATAATGGGGTTTAGCTGCTTTTCACTGCTGTGTTTATGACGCTTTACACCCTATTGATTCACTTCCAGAGAGATATCAATACATAGATTTTAAGATTCTTACTAGTCAGATATATTCTTGTGCGGTGAATAGGGGATGTTGAGTCCAGTTCACTGAGCAGGGAGTAGGATTGTCTATTACATATTTGGCTTATGGAACAGTATCTGAGCTAATTTCAAACCCTTGTTTTATGCATCACCCCACCTGATCTTTCCCGTTAAGCAGCCATAGTGTGTTTTCTAAACGTGTGACTCTGTTCTGTTTTGTAATTCAGTTCAAGTGTAGCGATTTTGACATTCCCTCTATAAGTGATATCTTAGGATAAGTGTCTTTTTCTGTGTGACTTATTTCACTTAGAGTCATCGTAACTAAATCCACTCGTCATGCTGCTACTAGCCTTGTGACGTTGATTTCATGGCTGAGTGATATTCCATTGTGCATAAGTATCACAACCTCTTTATCCATTTTTCTCTTTCCTGGGCTATTGAAGGTGTACCGAAGTGGAGATTCTTGTAAACAGAGCAGCCCTACATTTTGGTGTGCCTTTGTCTTCTGGAGTTTCAGTTTTCCCAATGTATACGCCCATGAGTGGAAGTGCCCTATGCTCTCTAAGCTGTGTTTATTACATGTTTCAGGACACACCGTACACTTCTCCAGAGTGGCTGTTGGCAATTTACATCCCGCCCATCAGCGTAGCAAGGCTCCCATGTGTCCATGGCCTGTCCTGCATTTCTGGTTTTTACACTTTTTTCAGCATGGCCCTTTTGACCGATGGCAAGCGAGACTTCTTTGTAGTGCTGATTTGCCTTTCCGGCTTGCTTGGTTGGCCAAAAAGGGCGTATGCGTTTTTTCCTGAATATATTCAGGAAAAAACGCATACGCCCTTTTTGGCCAAGGGCATCATTGTCGACGTTTTGCCGCTTTTCATGTGCTTTAAAGGCGAGTCGAATCTACCTCCTGAAATCTGTTTCCTGCAATTCTGCCTTGCTTTCAAATCCTCTTCGTTGCCTTCCCTCAATATATTTGTGGACGAGAGTTATCATTTATAACTCTGCAGGTTTGTGAATTGCAGTGCCCCTGAGCTCCATGTGTCAACTCGCTTGTTTGGGAGCTGGCCGCAAAAGCGCAGGATTGCTTCAGGCCCTATTCTGGTTCCGGGGGGGCAGGCTGAGCCTGTGGTTCATTCTTCTTCCTGATGGGAAAATAGAGTGACCTGTGCCTGTCCCAACACCTAGAGCTAGTCTCTCCTTGGTTCCCCCTCTTCCCGTTCATCCTCAGGACAAATTGCAACCTGTACGAAACAGGAGGTTAACGGTGCTGATTCTCCACGTAGGGAGATTGTTATTAAAGTGGCTGGAATGGCGAACCCGAGCACAAGGATAGGAGAAATAAGGTTCGTTTTAGAAACCTTTCCCGATCACACGGTTTACCAACTTCTGAGTTTCCCATGCATGTTTTCGATGTAGGAAGATGCCCTTGAACCTGGAGATTTGGGACCCATGGGATGGGTACCACGCAGTATTACTTTAAAGGGTCTGCGTTTGCTCACCCAACCTCACCAATCCTCTCAGCCTCAAGAGTGTCCAGCCTTATGTCTCATACAGCTCTGGGTCTAGATATGGTCAATCCAGGTTGCATCACAGCCCCTGAACAGATTTTGTAAGAATTTCCTCTCTTTCACTGTCTTTGTTTTATGGGGTTTTTTTTGAGTAATTTCTTTTTATAATGGGGTTTAGCTGCTTTTCACTGCTGTGTTTATGCCGCTTTACACCCTATTGATTCATTTCCAGAGAGATATCAATACATAGGTTTTAAGATTCTTACTAGTCAGATATATTCTTGTGCGGTGAATAGGGGATGTTGAGTCCAGTTCACTGAGCAGGGAGTAGGTTTGTCTATTACATATTTGGCTTATGGAACGGTATCTGAGCTAATTTCAAACCCTTGTTTTATGCATCACCCCACCTGATCTTTCCCGTTAAGCAGCCATAGTGTGTTTTCTAAACGTGTGATTCTGTTCTGTTTTGTAATTCAGTTCAAGTGTAGCAATTTTGACATTCCCTCTATAAGTGATATCTTAGGATAAGTGTCTTTTTCTGTGTGACTTATTTCACTTAGAGTCATCGTAACTAAATCCACTCATCATGCTGCTACTAGCCTTGTGACATTGATTTCATGGCTGAGTGATATTCCATTGTGCATAAGTACCACAACTTCTTTATCCATTTTTCTCTTTCCTGGGCTATTTAAGGTGTACCGAAGTGGAGATTCTTGTAAACAGAGCAGCCCTACACTCTGGGGTGCCTGTGTCTTGTGGATTTTCAGTTTTCCCAATGTATATGCCCATGAGTGGAAGTGCCCTATGCTCTCTAAGCTGTGTTTATTACATGTTTCAGGACACACCGTACACTTCTCCAGAGTGGCTGTTGGCAATTTACATCCCGCCCATCAGCGTAGCAAGGCTCCCATGTGTCCATGGCCTGTCCTGCATTTCTGGTTTTTACACTTTTTTCAGCATGGCCCTTTTGACCGATGGCAAGCGAGACTTCTTTGTAGTGCTGATTTGCCTTTCCGGCTTGCTTGGTTGGCCAAAAAGGGCGTATGCGTTTTTTCCTGAATATATTCAGGAAAAAACGCATACGCCCTTTTTGGCCAAGGGCATCATTGTCGACGTTTTGCCGCTTTTCATGTGCTTTAAAGGCGAGTCGAATCTACCTCCTGAAATCTGTTTCCTGCAATTCTGCCTTGCTTTCAAATCCTCTTCGTTGCCTTCCCTCAATATATTTGTGGACGAGAGTTATCATTTATAACTCTACAGGTTTGTGAATTGCAGTGCCCCTGAGCTCCATTTGTCAACTCGCTTGTTTGGGAGCTGGCCGCAAAAGCGCAGGATTGCTTCAGGCCCTATTCTGGTTCCGGGGGGGCAGGCTGAGCCTGTGGTTCATTCTTCTTCCTGATGGGAAAATAGAGTGACCTGTGCCTGTCCCAACACCTAGAGCTAATCTCTCCTTGGTTCCCCCTCTTCCCGTTCATCCTCAGGACAAATTGCAACCTGTACGAAACAGGAGGTTAACGGTGCTGATTCTCCAACTAGGGAGATTGTTATTAAAGTGGCTGGAATGGCGAACCCGAGCACAAGGATAGGAGAAATGAGGTTCGTTTTAGAAACCTTTCCCGATCACACGGTTTACCAACTTCTGAGTTTCCCATGCATGTTTTCGATGTAGGAAGATGCCCTTGAACCTGGAGATTTGGGACCCATGGGATGGGTACCACGCAGTATTACTTTAAAGGGTCTGCGTTTGCTCACCCAACCTCACCAATCCTCTCAGCCTCAAGAGTGTCCAGCCTTATGTCTCATCCAGCTCTGGGTCTAGATATGGTCAATCCAGGTTGCATCATAGCCCCTGAACAGATTTTGTAAGAATTTCTCTCTCTTTCACTGTCTTTGTTTTATGGGTCTTTTTAAAAGTAATTTATTTTTGTTATGGGGTTTAGCTGCTTTTCACTGCTGTGTTTATGCCGCTTTACACCCTATTGATTCATTTCCAGAGAGATATCAATACATAGGTTTTAAGATTCTTACTAGTCAGATATATTCTTGTGCGGTGAATAGGGGATGTTGAGTCCAGTTCACTGAGCAGGGAGTATTTTTGTCTATTACATATTTGGCTTATGGAACGGTATCTGAGCTAATTTCAAACCCTTGTTTTATGCATCACCCCACCTGATCTTTCCCGTTAAGCAGCCATAGTGTGTTTTCTAAACGTGTGATTCTGTTCTGTTTTGTAATTCAGTTCAAGTGTAGCGATTTTGACATTCCGTCTATAAGTGATACCTTAGGATAAGTGTCTTTTTCTGTGTGACTTATTTCACTTAGAGTCATCGTAACTAAATCCACTCGTCATGCTGCTACTAGCCTTGTGACATTGATTTCATGGCTGAGTGATATTCCATTGTGCATAAGTATCACAACCTCTTTATCCATTTTTCTCTTTCCTGGGCTATTGAATGTGTACCGAAGTGGAGATTCTTGTAAACAGAGCAGCCCTACATTTTGGTGTGCCTTTGTCTTCTGGAGTTTCAGTTTTCCCAATGTATACGCCCATGAGTGGAAGTGCCCTATGCTCTCTAAGCTGTGTTTATTACATGTTTCAGGACACACCGTACACTTCTCCAGAGTGGCTGTTGGCAATTTACATCCCGCCCATCAGCGTAGCAAGGCTCCCATGTGTCCATGGCCTGTCCTGCATTTCTGGTTTTTACACTTTTTTCAGCATGGCCCTTTTGACCGATGGCAAGCGAGACTTCTTTGTAGTGCTGATTTGCCTTTCCGGCTTGCTTGGTTGGCCAAAAAGGGCGTATGCGTTTTTTCCTGAATATATTCAGGAAAAAACGCATACGCCCTTTTTGGCCAAGGGCATCATTGTCGACGTTTTGCCGCTTTTCATGTGCTTTAAAGGCGAGTCGAATCTACCTCCTGAAATCTGTTTCCTGCAATTCTGCCTTGCTTTCAAATCCTCTTCGTTGCCTTCCCTCAATATATTTGTGGACGAGAGTTATCATTTAGAACTCTGCAGGTTTGTGAATTGCAGTGCCCCTGAGCTCCATTTGTCAACTCGCTTGTTTGGGAGCTGGCCGCAAAAGCGCAGGATTGCTTCAGGCCCTATTCTGGTTCCGGGGGGGCAGGCTGAGCCTGTGGTTCATTCTTCTTCCTGATGGGAAAATAGAGTGACCTGTGCCTGTCCCAACACCTAGAGCTAGTCTCTCCTTGGTTCCCCCTCTTCCCGTTCATCCTCAGGACAAATTGCAACCTGTACGAAACAGGAGGTTAACGGTGCTGATTCTCCACGTAGGGAGATTGTTATTAAAGTGGCTGGAATGGCGAACCCGAGCACAAGGATAGGAGAAATAAGGTTCGTTTTAGAAACCTTTCCCGATCACACGGTTTACCAACTTCTGAGTTTCCCATGCATGTTTTCGATGTAGGAAGATGCCCTTGAACCTGGAGATTTGGGACCCATGGGATGGGTACCACGCAGTATTACTTTAAAGGGTCTGCGTTTGCTCACCCAACCTCACCAATCCTCTCAGCCTCAAGAGTGTCCAGCCTTATGTCTCATACAGCTCTGGGTCTAGATATGGTCAATCCAGGTTGCATCACAGCCCCTGAACAGATTTTGTAAGAATTTCTCTCTCTTTCACTGTCTTTGTTTTATGGGGTTTTTTTTGAGTAATTTCTTTTTATAATGGGGTTTAGCTGCTTTTCACTGCTGTGTTTATGCCGCTTTACACCCTATTGATTCACTTCCAGAGAGATATCAATACATAGATTTTAAGATTCTTACTAGTCAGATATATTCTTGTGCGGTGAATAGGGGATGTTGAGTCCAGTTCACTGAGCAGGGAGTAGGATTGTCTATTACATATTTGGCTTATGGAACAGTATCTGAGCTAATTTCAAACCCTTGTTTTATGCATCACCCCACCTGATCTTTCCCGTTAAGCAGCCATAGTGTGTTTTCTAAACGTGTGACTCTGTTCTGTTTTGTAATTCAGTTCAAGTGTAGCGATTTTGACATTCCCTCTATAAGTGATATCTTAGGATAAGTGTCTTTTTCTGTGTGACTTATTTCACTTAGAGTCATCGTAACTAAATCCACTCGTCATGCTGCTACTAGCCTTGTGACGTTGATTTCATGGCTGAGTGATATTCCATTGTGCATAAGTATCACAACCTCTTTATCCATTTTTCTCTTTCCTGGGCTATTGAAGGTGTACCGAAGTGGAGATTCTTGTAAACAGAGCAGCCCTACATTTTGGTGTGCCTTTGTCTTCTGGAGTTTCAGTTTTCCCAATGTATACGCCCATGAGTGGAAGTGCCCTATGCTCTCTAAGCTGTGTTTATTACATGTTTCAGGACACACCGTACACTTCTCCAGAGTGGCTGTTGGCAATTTACATCCCGCCCATCAGCGTAGCAAGGCTCCCATGTGTCCATGGCCTGTCCTGCATTTCTGGTTTTTACACTTTTTTCAGCATGGCCCTTTTGACCGATGGCAAGCGAGACTTCTTTGTAGTGCTGATTTGCCTTTCCGGCTTGCTTGGTTGGCCAAAAAGGGCGTATGCGTTTTTTCCTGAATATATTCAGGAAAAAACGCATACGCCCTTTTTGGCCAAGGGCATCATTGTCGACGTTTTGCCGCTTTTCATGTGCTTTAAAGGCGAGTCGAATCTACCTCCTGAAATCTGTTTCCTGCAATTCTGCCTTGCTTTCAAATCCTCTTCGTTGCCTTCCCTCAATATATTTGTGGACGAGAGTTATCATTTAGAACTCTGCAGGTTTGTGAATTGCAGTGCCCCTGAGCTCCATTTGTCAACTCGCTTGTTTGGGAGCTGGCCGCAAAAGCGCAGGATTGCTTCAGGCCCTATTCTGGTTCCGGGGGGGCAGGCTGAGCCTGTGGTTCATTCTTCTTCCTGATGGGAAAATAGAGTGACCTGTGCCTGTCCCAACACCTAGAGCTAGTCTCTCCTTGGTTCCCCCTCTTCCCGTTCATCCTCAGGACAAATTGCAACCTGTACGAAACAGGAGGTTAACGGTGCTGATTCTCCACGTAGGGAGATTGTTATTAAAGTGGCTGGAATGGCGAACCCGAGCACAAGGATAGGAGAAATAAGGTTCGTTTTAGAAACCTTTCCCGATCACACGGTTTACCAACTTCTGAGTTTCCCATGCATGTTTTCGATGTAGGAAGATGCCCTTGAACCTGGAGATTTGGGACCCATGGGATGGGTACCACGCAGTATTACTTTAAAGGGTCTGCGTTTGCTCACCCAACCTCACCAATCCTCTCAGCCTCAAGAGTGTCCAGCCTTATGTCTCATACAGCTCTGGGTCTAGATATGGTCAATCCAGGTTGCATCACAGCCCCTGAACAGATTTTGTAAGAATTTCTCTCTCTTTCACTGTCTTTGTTTTATGGGGTTTTTTTTGAGTAATTTCTTTTTATAATGGGGTTTAGCTGCTTTTCACTGCTGTGTTTATGCCGCTTTACACCCTATTGATTCATTTCCAGAGAGATATCAATACATAGGTTTTAAGATTCTTACTAGTCAGATATATTCTTGTGCGGTGAATAGGGGATGTTGAGTCCAGTTCACTGAGCAGGGAGTAGGTTTGTCTATTACATATTTGGCTTATGGAACGGTATCTGAGCTAATTTCAAACCCTTGTTTTATGCATCACCCCACCTGATCTTTCCCGTTAAGCAGCCATAGTGTGTTTTCTAAACGTGTGATTCTGTTCTGTTTTGTAATTCAGTTCAAGTGTAGCAATTTTGACATTCCCTCTATAAGTGATATCTTAGGATAAGTGTCTTTTTCTGTGTGGCTTATTTCACTTAGAGTCATCGTAACTAAATCCACTCATCATGCTGCTACTAGCCTTGTGACATTGATTTCATGGCTGAGTGATATTCCATTGTGCATAAGTACCACAACTTCTTTATCCATTTTTCTCTTTCCTGGGCTATTTAAGGTGTACCGAAGTGGAGATTCTTGTAAACAGAGCAGCCCTACACTCTGGGGTGCCTGTGTCTTGTGGATTTTCAGTTTTCCCAATGTATATGCCCATGAGTGGAAGTGCCCTATGCTCTCTAAGCTGTGTTTATTACATGTTTCAGGACACACCGTACACTTCTCCAGAGTGGCTGTTGGCAATTTACATCCCGCCCATCAGCGTAGCAAGGCTCCCATGTGTCCATGGCCTGTCCTGCATTTCTGGTTTTTACACTTTTTTCAGCATGGCCCTTTTGACCGATGGCAAGCGAGACTTCTTTGTAGTGCTGATTTGCCTTTCTGGATTGCTTGGTTGGCCAAAAAGGGCGTATGCGTTTTTTCCTGAATATACTCAGGAAAAAACGCATACGCCCTTTTTGGCCAAGGGCATCATTGTCGACGTCTTGCCGCTTTTCATGTGCTTTAAAGGCGAGTCGCATCTACCTCCTGAAATCTGTTTCCTGCAATTCTGCCTTGCTTTCAAATCCTCTTCGTTGCCTTCCCTCAATATATTTGTGGACGAGAGTTATCATTTAGAACTCTGCAGGTTTGTGAATTGCAGTGCCCCTGAGCTCCATTTGTCAACTCGCTTGTTTGGGAGCTGGCCGCAAAAGCGCAGGATTGCTTCAGGCCCTATTCTGGTTCCGGGGGGGCAGGCTGAGCCTGTGGTTCATTCTTCTTCCTGATGGGAAAATAGAGTGACCTGTGCCTGTCCCAACACCTAGAGCTAGTCTCTACTTGGTTCCCCCTCTTCCCGTTCATCCTCAGGACAAATTGCAACCTGTACGAAACAGGAGGTTAACGGTGCTGATTCTCCAAGTAGGGAGATTGTTATTAAAGTGGCTGGAATGGCGAACCCGAGCACAAGGATAGGAGAAATGAGGTGTGTTTTAGAAACCTTTCCCGATCACACGGTTTACCAACTTTTGAGTTTCCCATGCATGTTTTCGATGTAGGAAGATGCCCTTGAACCTGGAGATTTGGGACCCATGGGATGGGTACCACGCAGTATTACTTTAAAGGGTCTGCGTTTGCTCACCCAACCTCACCAATCCTCTCAGCCTCAAGAGTGTCCAGCCTTATGTCTCATCCAGCTCTGGGTCTAGATATGGTCAATCCAGGTTGCATCATAGCCCCTGAACAGATTTTGTAAGAATTTCTCTCTCTTTCACTGTCTTTGTTTTATGGGTTTTTTTTTGAGTAATTTCTTTTTATAATGGGGTTTAGCTGCTTTTCACTGCTGTGTTCATGCCGCTTTACACCCTATTGATTCACTTCCAGAGAGATATCAATACATAGGTTTTAAGATTCTTACTAGTCAGATATACTCTTGTGCGGTGAATAGGGGAGGTTGAGTACAGTTCACTGAGCAGGGAGTAGGTTTGTCTATTACATATTTGGCTTATGGAATGGTATCTGAGCTAATTTCAAACCCTTGTTTTATGCATCACCCCACCTGATCTTTCCCGTTAAGCAGCCATAGTGTGTTTTCTAAACATGTAATTCTGTTCTGTTTTGTAATTCAGTTCAAGTGTAGCGATTTTGACATTCCCGCTATAACTGATATCTTAGGATAAGTGTCTTTTTCTGTGTGACTTATTTCACTTAGAGTCATCGTACCTAAATCCACTCATCATGCTGCTACTAGCCTTGTGACATTGATTTCATGGCTGAGTGATATTCCATTGTGCATAAGTACCACAACCTCTTTATCCATTTTTCTCTTTCCTGGGCTATTGAAGGTGTACCGAAGTGGAGATTCTTGTAAACAGAGCAGCCCTACACTCTGGGGTGCCTGTGTCTTGTGGATTTTCAGTTTTCCCAATGTATACGCCCATGAGTGGAAGTGCCCTATGCTCTCTAAGCTGTGTTTATTACATGTTTCAGGACACACCGTACACTTCTCCAGAGTGGCTGTTGGCAATTTACATCCCGCCCATCAGCGTAGCAAGGCTCCCATGTGTCCATGGCCTGTCCTGCATTTCTGGTTTTTACACTTTTTTCAGCATGGCCCTTTTGACCGATGGCAAGCGAGACTTCTTTGTAGTGCTGATTTGCCTTTCCGGCTTGCTTGGTTGGCCAAAAAGGGCGTATGCGTTTTTTCCTGAATATATTCAGGAAAAAACGCATACGCCCTTTTTGGCCAAGGGCATCATTGTCGACGTTTTGCCGCTTTTCATGTGCTTTAAAGGCGAGTCGAATCTACCTCCTGAAATCTGTTTCCTGCAATTCTGCCTTGCTTTCAAATCCTCTTCGTTGCCTTCCCTCAATATATTTGTGGACGAGAGTTATCATTTAGAACTCTGCAGGTTTGTGAATTGCAGTGCCCCTGAGCTCCATTTGTCAACTCGCTTGTTTGGGAGCTGGCCGCAAAAGCGCAGGATTGCTTCAGGCCCTATTCTGGTTCCGGGGGGGCAGGCTGAGCCTGTGGTTCATTCTTCTTCCTGATTGGAAAATAGAGTGACCTGTGCCTGTCCCCACACCTAGAGCTAGTCTCTACTTGGTTCCCCCTCTTCCCGTTTATCCTCAGGACAAATTGCAACCTGTACGAAACAGGAGGTTAACGGTGCTGATTCTCCAAGTAGGGAGATTGTTCGTAAAGCGGCTGGAATGGCGAAACCGAGCACAAGGAGAGGAGAAATGAGGTGCATTTCAGAAACCTTTCCCGATCACACGGTGTACCATCTTCTGGGTTTCCCATGCATGTTTTCGATGTAGGAAGATGCCCTTGAACCTGGAGATTTGGGACCCATGGGACGGGTACCACGCACTATTACTTGAAAGGGTCTGCGTTTGCTCACCCAACCTCACCAATCCTCTCAGCCCCAAGAGTGTCCAACCTTATGTCTCATCCAGCTGTGGGTGTAGATATGGTGAATCCAGGTTGCATCAGAGCCCCTGAACGGATTTTGTAAGAATTTATCTCTCTTTCACTGTCTTTGTTTTATGGGTTTTTTTTAAAGTAATTTATTTTTGTTATGGGGTTTAGCTGCTTTTCACTGCTGTGTTTATGCCGCTTTACACCCTATTGATTCATTTCCAGAGAGATATCAATACATAGGTTTTAAGATTCTTACTAGTCAGATATATTCCTGTGCGGTGAATAGGGGATGTTGAGTCCAGTTCACTGAGCAGGGAGTAGGATTGTCTATTACATATTTGGCTTATGGAACGGTATCTGAGCTAATTTCAAACCCTTGTTTTATGCATCACCCCACCTGATCTTTCCCGTTAAGCAGCCATAGTGTGTTTTCTAAACGTGTGACTCTGTTCTGTTTTGTAATTCAGTTCAAGTGTAGCGAGTTTAACATTCCCTCTATAAGTGATATCTTAGGATAAGTGTCTTTT
Source organism: Eubalaena glacialis (assembly GCF_028564815.1). NCBI lineage: Eukaryota > Metazoa > Chordata > Mammalia > Artiodactyla > Balaenidae > Eubalaena > Eubalaena glacialis. Next base: position 68,951,566 of record NC_083718.1, on the reverse strand, counting down.
TCTGTGTGACTTATTTCACTTAGAGTCATCGTAACTAAATCCACTCGTCATGCTGCTACTAGCCTTGTGACATTGATTTCATGGCTGAGTGATATTCCATTGTGCATAAGTACCACAACCTCTTTATCCATTTTTCTCTTTCCTGGGCTATTGAAGGTGTACCGAAGTGGAGATTCTTGTAAACAGAGCAGCCCTACACTCTGGGGTGCCTGTGTCTTGTGGATTTTCAGTTTTCCCAATGTATACGCCCATGAGTGGAAGTGCCCTATGCTCTCTAAGCTGTGTTTATTACATGTTTCAGGACACACCGTACACTTCTCCAGAGTGGCTTTTGGCAATTTACATCCCGCCCATCAGCGTAGCAAGGCTCCCATGTGTCCATGGCCTGTCCTGCATTTCTGGTTTTTACACATTTTTCAGCATGGCCCTTTTGACTGATGGCAAGCGAGACTTCTTTGTAGTGCTGATTTGCCTTTCCGGCTTGCTTGGTTGGCCAAAAAGGGCGTATGCGTTTTTTCCTGAATATATTCAGGAAAAAACGCATACGCCCTTTTTGGCCAAGGGCATCATTGTCGACGTTTTGCCGCTTTTCATGTGCTTTAAAGGCGAGTCGAATCTACCTCCTGAAATCTGTTTCCTGCAATTCTGCCTTGCTTTCAAATCCTCTTCGTTGCCTTCCCTCAATATATTTGTGGACGAGAGTTATCATTTAGAACTCTGCAGGTTTGTGAATTGCAGTGCCCCTGAGCTCCATGTGTCAACTCGCTTGTTTGGGAGCTGGCCGCAAAAGCGCAGGATTGCTTCAGGCCCTATTCTGGTTCCGGGGGGGCAGGCTGAGCCTGTGGTTCATTCTTCTTCCTGATGGGAAAATAGAGTGACCTGTGCCTGTCCCAACACCTAGAGCTAGTCTCTCCTTGGTTCCCCCTCTTCCCGTTCATCCTCAGGACAAATTGCAACCTGTACGAAACAGGAGGTTAACGGTGCTGATTCTCCAATAGGGAGATTGTTCGTAAAGCGGCTGGAATGGCGAACCCGAGCACAAGGAGAGGAGAAATGAGGTGCATTTCAGAAACCTTTCCCGATCACACGGTGTACCATCTTCTGGGTTTCCCATGCATGTTTTCGATGTAGGAAGATGCCCTTGAACCTGGAGATTTAGGACTCATGGGATAGGTACCACGCACTATTACTTGAAAGGGTCTGCGTTTGCTCACCCAACCTCACCAATCCTCTCAGCCCCAAGAGTGTCCAGCCTTATGTCTCATCCAGCTGTGGGTGTAGATATGGTCAATCCAGGTTGCATCAGAGCCCCTGAACGGATTTTGTAAGAATTTCTCTCTCTTTCACTGTCTTTGTTTTATGGTTTTTTTTTAAAAGTAATTTATTTTTGTTATGGGGTTTAGCTGCTTTTCACTGCTGTGTTTATGCCGCTTTACACCCTATTGATTCATTTCCAGAGAGATATCAATACATAGGTTTTGAGATTCTTACTAGTCAGATATATTCTTGTGCGGTGAATAGGGGATGTTGAGTCCAGTTCACTGAGCAGGGAGTAGGTTTGTCTATTACATATTTGGCTTATGGAACGGTATCTGAGCTAATTTCAAACCCTTTATTTTATGCATCACCCACCTGATCTTGCCGGTTAAGCAGCCATAGTGTGTTTTCTAAACGTGTGATTCTGTTCTGTTTTGTAATTCAGTTCAAGTGTAGCGAGTTTGACATTCCCTCTATAAGTGATATCTTAGGATAAGTGTCTTTTTCTGTGTGACTTATTTCACTTAGAGTCATCGTAACTAAATCCACTCATCATGCTGCTACTAGCCTTGTGACATTGATTTCATGGCTGAGTGATATTCCATTGTGCATAAGTACCACAACTTCTTTATCCATTTTTCTCTTTCCTGGGCTATTTAAGGTGTACCGAAGTGGAGATTCTTGTAAACAGAGCAGCCCTACACTCTGGGGTGCCTGTGTCTTGTGGATTTTCAGTTTTCCCAATGTATATGCCCATGAGTGGAAGTGCCCTATGCTCTCTAAGCTGTGTTTATTACATGTTTCAGGACACACCGTACACTTCTCCAGAGTGGCTGTTGGCAATTTACATCCCGCCCATCAGCGTAGCAAGGCTCCCATGTGTCCATGGCCTGTCCTGCATTTCTGGTTTTTACACTTTTTTCAGCATGGCCCTTTTGACCGATGGCAAGCGAGACTTCTTTGTAGTGCTGATTTGCCTTTCTGGATTGCTTGGTTGGCCAAAAAGGGCGTATGCGTTTTTTCCTGAATATACTCAGGAAAAAACGCATACGCCCTTTTTGGCCAAGGGCATCATTGTCGACGTCTTGCCGCTTTTCATGTGCTTTAAAGGCGAGTCGCATCTACCTCCTGAAATCTGTTTCCTGCAATTCTGCCTTGCTTTCAAATCCTCTTCGTTGCCTTCCCTCAATATATTTGTGGACGAGAGTTATCATTTAGAACTCTGCAGGTTTGTGAATTGCAGTGCCCCTGAGCTCCATTTGTCAACTCGCTTGTTTGGGAGCTGGCCGCAAAAGCGCAGGATTGCTTCAGGCCCTATTCTGGTTCCGGGGGGGCAGGCTGAGCCTGTGGTTCATTCTTCTTCCTGATGGGAAAATAGAGTGACCTGTGCCTGTCCCAACACCTAGAGCTAGTCTCTACTTGGTTCCCCCTCTTCCCGTTCATCCTCAGGACAAATTGCAACCTGTACGAAACAGGAGGTTAACGGTGCTGATTCTCCAACTAGGGAGATTGTTATTAAAGTGGCTGGAATGGCGAACCCGAGCACAAGGATAGGAGAAATGAGGTGCGTTTTAGAAACCTTTCCCGATCACATGGTTTACCAACTTTTGAGTTTCCCATGCATGTTTTCGATGTAGGAAGATGCCCTTGAACCTGGAGATTTGGGACCCATGGGATGGGTACCACGCAGTATTACTTTAAAGGGTCTGCGTTTGCTCACCCAACCTCACCAATCCTCTCAGCCTCAAGAGTGTCCAGCCTTATGTCTCATCCAGCTCTGGGTCTAGATATGGTCAATCCAGGTTGCATCATAGCCCCTGAACAGATTTTGTAAGAATTTCTCTCTCTTTCACTGTCTTTGTTTTATGGGGTTTTTTTTGAGTAATTTCTTTTTATAATGGGGTTTAGCTGCTTTTCACTGCTGTGTTTATGCCGCTTTACACCCTATTGATTCACTTCCAGAGAGATATCAATACATAGGTTTTAAGATTCTTACTAGTCAGATATACTCTTGTGCGGTGAATAGGGGAGGTTGAGTACAGTTCACTGAGCAGGGAGTAGGTTTGTCTATTACATATTTGGCTTATGGAATGGTATCTGAGCTAATTTCAAACCCTTGTTTTATGCATCACCCCACCTGATCTTTCCCGTTAAGCAGCCATAGTGTGTTTTCTAAACGTGTGACTCTGTTCTGTTTTGTAATTCAGTTCAAGTGTAGCGATTTTGACATTCCCTCTATAAGTGATATCTTAGGATAAGTGTCTTTTTCTGTGTGACTTATTTCACTTAGAGTCATCGTACCTAAATCCACTCGTCATGCTGCTACTAGCCTTGTGACATTGATTTCATGGCTGAGTGATATTCCATTGTGCATAAGTACCACAACCTCTTTATCCATTTTTCTCTTTCCTGGGCTATTGAAGGTGTACCGAAGTGGAGATTCTTGTAAACAGAGCAGCCCTAAACTTTGGTGTGCCTTTGTCTTGTGGATTTTCAGTTTACCCAATGTATACGCCCATGAGTGGAAGTGCCCAATGCTCTCTATGCTGTGTTTATTACATGTTTCAGGACACACCGGACACTTCTCCAGAGTGGCTGTTGGCAAATTACATCCTGCCCATCAGCGTAGCAAGGCTCCCATGTGTCCATGGCCTGTCCTGCATTTCTGGTTTTTACACTTTTTTCAGCATGGCCCTTTTGACCGATGGCAAGCGAGACTTCTTTGTAGTGCTGATTTGCCTTTCCGGCTTGCTTGGTTGGCCAAAAAGGGCGTATGCGTTTTTTCCTGAATATATTCAGGAAAAAACGCATACGCCCTTTTTGGCCAAGGGCATCATTGTCGACCTTTTGCCGCTTTTCATGTGCTTTAAAGGCGAGTCGAATCTACCTCCTGAAATCTGTTTCCTGCAATTCTGACTTGTTTTCAAATCCTCTTCGTTGCCTTCCCTGAATATATTTGTGGACGAGAGTTATCAGTTGTAACTCTAAAGGTTTGTGAATTGAAGTGCCCCTGAGCTCCATTTGTCAACTCGCTTTTTTGGGAGCTGGCCGCAAAAGCGCAGGATTGCTTCAGGCCCTATTCTGGTTCCGGGGGGGCAGGCTGAGCCTGTGGTTCATTCTTCTTCCTGATGGGAAAATAGAGTGACCTGTGCCTGTCCCAATACCTAGAGCTAGTCTATCCTTGGTTCCCCCTCTTCCCGTTCATCCTCAGGACAAATTGCAACCTGTACGAAACAGGAGGTTAACGGTGCTGATTCTCCAAGTAGGGAGATTGTTCGTAAAGCGGCTGGAATGGCGAACCCGAGCACAAGGAAAGGAGAAATGAGGTGCATTTCAGAAAGCTTTCCCGATCACACGGTGTACCATCTTCTGGGTTTCCCATGCATGTTTTCGATGTAGGAAGATGCCCTTGAACCTGGAGATTTAGGACTCATGGAATGGGTACCATGCACTATTACTTGAAAGGGTCTGCGTTTGCTCACCCAACCTCACCAATCCTCTCAGCCCCAAGAGTGTCCAGCCTTATGTCTCATCCAGCTCTGGGTCTAGATATGGTCAATCCAGGTTGCATCATAGCCCCTGAACGGATCTTGTAAGAATTTCTCTCTCTTTCACTGTCTTTGTTTTATGGGTTTTTTTTAAAGTAATTTATTTTTGTTATGGGGTTTAGCTGCTTTTCACTGCTGTGTTTATGCCGCTTTACACCCTATTGATTCATTTCCAGAGAGATATCAATACATAGGTTTTAAGATTCTTACTAGTCAGATATATTCTTGTGCAGTGAATAGGGGATGTTGAGTCCAGTTCACTGAGCAGGGAGTAGGTTTGTCTATTACATATTTGGCTTATGGAACGGTATCTGAGCTAATTTCAAACCCTTGTTTTATGCATCACCCCACCTGATCTTTCCCGTTAAGCAGCCATAGTGTGTTTTCTAAACGTGTGATTCTGTTCTGTTTTGTAATTCAGTTCAAGTGTAGCGATTTTGACATTCCCTCTATAAGTGATATCTTAGGATAAGTGTCTTTTTCTGTGTGACTTATTTCACTTAGAGTCATGGTAACTAAATCCACTCATCATGCTGCTACTAGCCTTGTGACATTGATTTCATGGCTGAGTGATATTCCATTGTGCATAAGTACCACAACCTCTTTATCCATTTTTCTCTTTCCTGGGCTATTGAAGGTGTACCGAAGTGGAGATTCTTGTAAACAGAGCAGCCCTACACTCTGGGGTGCCTGTGTCTTGTGGATTTTCAGTTTTCCCAATGTATACGCCCATGAGTGGAAGTGCCCTATGCTCTCTAAGCTGTGTTTATTACATGTTTCAGGACACACCGTACACTTCTCCAGAGTGGCTGTTGGCAATTTACATCCCGCCCATCAGCGTAGCAAGGCTCCCATGTGTCCATGGCCTGTCCTGCATTTCTGGTTTTTACACTTTTTTCAGCATGGCCCTTTTGACCGATGGCAAGCGAGACTTCTTTGTAGTGCTGATTTGCCTTTCCGGCTTGCTTGGTTGGCCAAAAAGGGCGTATGCGTTTTTTCCTGAATATATTCAGGAAAAAACGCATACGCCCTTTTTGGCCAAGGGCATCATTGTCGACGTTTTGCCGCTTTTCATGTGCTTTAAAGGCGAGTCGAATCTACCTCCTGAAATCTGTTTCCTGCAATTCTGACTTGCTTTCAAATCCTCTTCGTTGCCTTCCCTCAATATATTTGTGGACGAGAGTTATCATTTATAACTCTACAGGTTTGTGAATTGCAGTGCCCCTGAGCTCCATTTGTCAACTCGCTTGTTTGGGAGCTGGCCGCAAAAGCGCAGGATTGCTTCAGGCCCTATTCTGGTTCCGGGGGGGCAGGCTGAGCCTGTGGTTCATTCTTCTTCCTGATGGGAAAATAGAGTGACCTGTGCCTGTCCCAACACCTAGAGCTAGTCTCTCCTTGGTTCCCCCTCTTCCCGTTCATCCTCAGGACAAATTGCAACCTGTACGAAACAGGAGGTTAACGGTGCTGATTCTCCAACTAGGGAGATTGTTATTAAAGGGGCTGGAATGGCGAACCCGAGCACAAGGATAGGAGAAATGAGGTTCGTTTTAGAAACCTTTCCCGATCACACGGTTTACCAACTTCTGAGTTTCCCATGCATGTTTTCGATGTAGGAAGATGCCCTTGAACCTGGAGATTTGGGACCCATGGGATGGGTACCACGCAGTATTACTTTAAAGGGTCTGCGTTTGCTCACCCAACCTCACCAATCCTCTCAGCCTCAAGAGTGTCCAGCCTTATGTCTCATCCAGCTCTGGGTCTAGATATGGTCAATCCAGGTTGCATCATAGCCCCTGAACAGATTTTGTAAGAATTTCTCTCTCTTTCACTGTCTTTGTTTTATGGGTCTTTTTAAAAGTAATTTATTTTTGTTATGGGGTTTAGCTGCTTTTCACTGCTGTGTTTATGCCGCTTTACACCCTATTGATTCATTTCCAGAGAGATATCAATACATAGGTTTTAAGATTCTTACTAGTCAGATATATTCTTGTGCGGTGAATAGGGGATGTTGAGTCCAGTTCACTGAGCAGGGAGTATTTTTGTCTATTACATATTTGGCTTATGGAACGGTATCTGAGCTAATTTCAAACCCTTGTTTTATGCATCACCCCACCTGATCTTTCCCGTTAAGCAGCCATAGTGTGTTTTCTAAACGTGTGATTCTGTTCTGTTTTGTAATTCAGTTCAAGTGTAGCGATTTTGACATTCCGTCTATAAGTGATACCTTAGGATAAGTGTCTTTTTCTGTGTGACTTATTTCACTTAGAGTCATCGTAACTAAATCCACTCGTCATGCTGCTACTAGCCTTGTGACATTGATTTCATGGCTGAGTGATATTCCATTGTGCATAAGTATCACAACCTCTTTATCCATTTTTCTCTTTCCTGGGCTATTGAATGTGTACCGAAGTGGAGATTCTTGTAAACAGAGCAGCCCTACATTTTGGTGTGCCTTTGTCTTCTGGAGTTTCAGTTTTCCCAATGTATACGCCCATGAGTGGAAGTGCCCTATGCTCTCTAAGCTGTGTTTATTACATGTTTCAGGACACACCGTACACTTCTCCAGAGTGGCTGTTGGCAATTTACATCCCGCCCATCAGCGTAGCAAGGCTCCCATGTGTCCATGGCCTGTCCTGCATTTCTGGTTTTTACACTTTTTTCAGCATGGCCCTTTTGACCGATGGCAAGCGAGACTTCTTTGTAGTGCTGATTTGCCTTTCCGGCTTGCTTGGTTGGCCAAAAAGGGCGTATGCGTTTTTTCCTGAATATATTCAGGAAAAAACGCATACGCCCTTTTTGGCCAAGGGCATCATTGTCGACATTTTGCCGCTTTTCATGTGCTTTAAAGGCGAGTCGAATCTACCTCCTGAAATCTGTTTCCTGCAATTCTGCCTTGCTTTCAAATCCTCTTCGTTGCCTTCCCTCAATATATTTGTGGAGGAGAGTTATCATTTAGAACTCTGCAGGTTTGTGAATTGCAGTGCCCCTGAGCTCCATTTGTCAACTCGCTTGTTTGGGAGCTGGCCGCAAAAGCGCAGGATTGCTTCAGGCCCTATTCTGGTTCCGGGGGGGCAGGCTGAGCCTGTGGTTCATTCTTCTTCCTGATGGGAAAATAGAGTGACCTGTGCCTGTCCCAACACCTAGAGCTAGTCTCTCCTTGGTTCCCCCTCTTCCCGTTCATCCTCAGGACAAATTGCAACCTGTACGAAACAGGAGGTTAACGGTGCTGATTCTCCACGTAGGGAGATTGTTATTAAAGTGGCTGGAATGGCGAACCCGAGCACAAGGATAGGAGAAATAAGGTTCGTTTTAGAAACCTTTCCCGATCACACGGTTTACCAACTTCTGAGTTTCCCATGCATGTTTTCGATGTAGGAAGATGCCCTTGAACCTGGAGATTTGGGACCCATGGGATGGGTACCACGCAGTATTACTTTAAAGGGTCTGCGTTTGCTCACCCAACCTCACCAATCCTCTCAGCCTCAAGAGTGTCCAGCCTTATGTCTCATACAGCTCTGGGTCTAGATATGGTCAATCCAGGTTGCATCACAGCCCCTGAACAGATTTTGTAAGAATTTCTCTCTCTTTCACTGTCTTTGTTTTATGGGTTTTTTTTTGAGTAATTTCTTTTTATAATGGGGTTTAGCTGCTTTTCACTGTTGTGTTTATGCCGCTTTACACCCTATTGATTCACTTCCAGAGAGATATCAATACATAGGTTTTAAGATTCTTACTAGTCAGATATATTCTTGTGCGGTGAATAGGGGATGTTGAGTCCAGTTCACTGAGCAGGGAGTAGGATTGTCTATTACATATTTGGCTTATGGAACAGTATCTGAGCTAATTTCAAACCCTTGTTTTATGCATCACCCCACCTGATCTTTCCCGTTAAGCAGCCATAGTGTGTTTTCTAAACGTGTGACTCTGTTCTGTTTTGTAATTCAGTTCAAGTGTAGCGATTTTGACATTCCCTCTATAAGTGATATCTTAGGATAAGTGTCTTTTTCTGTGTGACTTATTTCACTTAGAGTCATCGTAACTAAATCCACTCGTCATGCTGCTACTAGCCTTGTGACATTGATTTCATGGCTGAGTGATATTCCATTGTGCATAAGTATCACAACCTCTTTATCCATTTTTCTCTTTCCTGGGCTATTGAAGGTGTACCGAAGTGGAGATTCTTGTAAACAGAGCAGCCCTACACTCTGGGGTGCCTGTGTCTTGTGGATTTTCAGTATTCCCAATGTATATGCCCATGAGTGGAAGTGCCCTATGCTCTCTAAGCTGTGTTTATTACATGTTTCAGAACACACCGTACACTTCTCCAGAGTGGCTGTTGGCAATTTACATCCCGCCCATCAGCGTAGCAAGGCTCCCATGTGTCCATGGCCTGTCCTGCATTTCTGGTTTTTACACTTTTTTCAGCATGGCCCTTTTGACCGATGGCAAGCGAGACTTCTTTGTAGTGCTGATTTGCCTTTCCGGCTTGCTTGGTTGGCCAAAAAGGGCGTATGCGTTTTTTCCTGAATATATTCAGGAAAAAACGCATACGCCCTTTTTGGCCAAGGGCATCATTGTCGACGTTTTGCCGCTTTTCATGTGCTTTAAAGGCGAGTCGAATCTACCTCCTGAAATCTGTTTCCTGCAATTCTGCCTTGCTTTCAAATCCTCTTCGTTGCCTTCCCTCAATATATTTGTGGACGAGAGTTATCATTTAGAACTCTGCAGGTTTGTGAATTGCAGTGCCCCTGAGCTCCATGTGTCAACTCGCTTGTTTGGGAGCTGGCCGCAAAAGCGCAGGATTGCTTCAGGCCCTATTCTGGTTCCGGGGGGGCAGGCTGAGCCTGTGGTTCATTCTTCTTCCTGATGGGAAAATAGAGTGACCTGTGCCTGTCCCAACACCTAGAGCTAGTCTATCCTTGGTTCCCCCTCTTCCCGTTCATCCTCAGGACAAATTGCAACCTGTACGAAACAGGAGGTTAACGGTGCTGATTCTCCAACTAGGGAGATTGTTATTAAAGTGGCTGGAATGGCGAACCCGAGCTCAAGGATAGGAGAAATGAGGTTCGTTTTAGAAACCTTTCCCGATCACACGGTTTACCAACTTCTGAGTTTCCCATGCATGTTTTCGATGTAGGAAGATGCCCTTGAACCTGGAGATTTGGGACCCATGGGATGGGTACCACGCAGTATTACTTTAAAGGGTCTGCGTTTGCTCACCCAACCTCACCAATCCTCTCAGCCTCAAGAGTGTCCAGCCTTATGTCTCATACAGCTCTGGGTCTAGATATGGTCAATCCAGGTTGCATCACAGCCCCTGAACAGATTTTGTAAGAATTTCTCTCTCTTTCACTGTCTTTGTTTTATGGGTTTTTTTAAAAGTAATTTATTTTTGTTATGGGGTTTAGCTGCTTTTCACTGCTGTGTTTATGCCGCTTTACACCCTATTGATTCATTTCCAGAGAGATATCAATACATAGGTTTTAAGATTCTTACTAGTCAGATATATTCTTGTGCGGTGAATAGGGGATGTTGAGTCCAGTTCACTGAGCAGGGAGTAGGTTTGTCTATTACATATTTGGCTTATGGAACGGTATCTGAGCTAATTTCAAACCCTTGTTTTATGCATCACCCCACCTGATCTTTCCCGTTAAGCAGCCATAGTGTGTTTTCTAAACGTGTGATTCTGTTCTGTTTTGTAATTCAGTTCAAGTGTAGCAATTTTGACATTCCCTCTATAAGTGATATCTTAAGATAAGTGTCTTTTTCTGTGTGACTTATTTCACTTAGAGTCATCGTAACTAAATCCACTCATCATGCTGCTACTAGCCTTGTGACATTGATTTCATGGCTGAGTGATATTCCATTGTGCATAAGTACCACAACTTCTTTATCCATTTTTCTCTTTCCTGGGCTATTTAAGGTGTACCGAAGTGGAGATTCTTGTAAACAGAGCAGCCCTACACTCTGGGGTGCCTGTGTCTTGTGGATTTTCAGTTTTCCCAATGTATATGCCCATGAGTGGAAGTGCCCTATGCTCTCTAAGCTGTGTTTATTACATGTTTCAGGACACACCGTACACTTCTCCAGAGTGGCTGTTGGCAATTTACATCCCGCCCATCAGCGTAGCAAGGCTCCCATGTGTCCATGGCCTGTCCTGCATTTCTGGTTTTTACACTTTTTTCAGCATGGCCCTTTTGACCGATGGCAAGCGAGACTTCTTTGTAGTGCTGATTTGCCTTTCTGGATTGCTTGGTTGGCCAAAAAGGGCGTATGCGTTTTTTCCTGAATATACTCAGGAAAAAACGCATACGCCCTTTTTGGCCAAGGGCATCATTGTCGACGTCTTGCCGCTTTTCATGTGCTTTAAAGGCGAGTCGCATCTACCTCCTGAAATCTGTTTCCTGCAATTCTGCCTTGCTTTCAAATCCTCTTCGTTGCCTTCCCTCAATATATTTGTGGACGAGAGTTATCATTTAGAACTCTGCAGGTTTGTGAATTGCAGTGCCCCTGAGCTCCATTTGTCAACTCGCTTGTTTGGGAGCTGGCCGCAAAAGCGCAGGATTGCTTCAGGCCCTATTCTGGTTCCGGGGGGGCAGGCTGAGCCTGTGGTTCATTCTTCTTCCTGATGGGAAAATAGAGTGACCTGTGCCTGTCCCAACACCTAGAGCTAGTCTCTACTTGGTTCCCCCTCTTCCCGTTCATCCTCAGGACAAATTGCAACCTGTACGAAACAGGAGGTTAACGGTGCTGATTCTCCAAGTAGGGAGATTGTTATTAAAGTGGCTGGAATGGCGAACCCGAGCACAAGGATAGGAGAAATGAGGTGTGTTTTAGAAACCTTTCCCGATCACACGGTTTACCAACTTTTGAGTTTCCCATGCATGTTTTCGATGTAGGAAGATGCCCTTGAACCTGGAGATTTGGGACCCATGGGATGGGTACCACGCAGTATTACTTTAAAGGGTCTGCGTTTGCTCACCCAACCTCACCAATCCTCTCAGCCTCAAGAGTGTCCAGCCTTATGTCTCATCCAGCTCTGGGTCTAGATATGGTCAATCCAGGTTGCATCATAGCCCCTGAACAGATTTTGTAAGAATTTCTCTCTCTTTCACTGTCTTTGTTTTATGGGGTTTTTTTTGAGTAATTTCTTTTTATAATGGGGTTTAGCTGCTTTTCACTGCTGTGTTCATGCCGCTTTACACCCTATTGATTCACTTCCAGAGAGATATCAATACATAGGTTTTAAGATTCTTACTAGTCAGATATACTCTTGTGCGGTGAATAGGGGAGGTTGAGTACAGTTCACTGAGCAGGGAGTAGGTTTGTCTATTACATATTTGGCTTATGGAATGGTATCTGAGCTAATTTCAAACCCTTGTTTTATGCATCACCCCACCTGATCTTTCCCGTTAAGCAGCCATAGTGTGTTTTCTAAACATGTAATTCTGTTCTGTTTTGTAATTCAGTTCAAGTGTAGCGATTTTGACATTCCCGCTATAACTGATATCTTAGGATAAGTGTCTTTTTCTGTGTGACTTATTTCACTTAGAGTCATCGTACCTAAATCCACTCATCATGCTGCTACTAGCCTTGTGACATTGATTTCATGGCTGAGTGATATTCCATTGTGCATAAGTACCACAACCTCTTTATCCATTTTTCTCTTTCCTGGGCTATTGAAGGTGTACCGAAGTGGAGATTCTTGTAAACAGAGCAGCCCTACACTCTGGGGTGCCTGTGTCTTGTGGATTTTCAGTTTTCCCAATGTATACGCCCATGAGTGGAAGTGCCCTATGCTCTCTAAGCTGTGTTTATTACATGTTTCAGGACACACCGTACACTTCTCCAGAGTGGCTGTTGGCAATTTACATCCCGCCCATCAGCGTAGCAAGGCTCCCATGTGTCCATGGCCTGTCCTGCATTTCTGGTTTTTACACTTTTTTCAGCATGGCCCTTTTGACCGATGGCAAGCGAGACTTCTTTGTAGTGCTGATTTGCCTTTCCGGCTTGCTTGGTTGGCCAAAAAGGGCGTATGCGTTTTTTCCTGAATATATTCAGGAAAAAACGCATACGCCCTTTTTGGCCAAGGGCATCATTGTCGACGTTTTGCCGCTTTTCATGTGCTTTAAAGGCGAGTCGAATCTACCTCCTGAAATCTGTTTCCTGCAATTCTGACTTGCTTTCAAATCCTCTTCGTTGCCTTCCCTCAATATATTTGTGGACGAGAGTTATCATTTAGAACTCTGCAGGTTTGTGAATTGCAGTGCCCCTGAGCTCCATTTGTCAACTCGCTTGTTTGGGAGCTGGCCGCAAAAGCGCAGGATTGCTTCAGGCCCTATTCTGGTTCCGGGGGGGCAGGCTGAGCCTGTGGTTCATTCTTCTTCCTGATTGGAAAATAGAGTGACCTGTGCCTGTCCCCACACCTAGAGCTAGTCTCTACTTGGTTCCCCCTCTTCCCGTTTATCCTCAGGACAAATTGCAACCTGTACGAAACAGGAGGTTAACGGTGCTGATTCTCCAAGTAGGGAGATTGTTCGTAAAGCGGCTGGAATGGCGAAACCGAGCACAAGGAGAGGAGAAATGAGGTGCATTTCAGAAACCTTTCCCGATCACACGGTGTACCATCTTCTGGGTTTCCCATGCATGTTTTCGATGTAGGAAGATGCCCTTGAACCTGGAGATTTGGGACCCATGGGACGGGTACCACGCACTATTACTTGAAAGGGTCTGCGTTTGCTCACCCAACCTCACCAATCCTCTCAGCCCCAAGAGTGTCCAACCTTATGTCTCATCCAGCTGTGGGTGTAGATATGGTGAATCCAGGTTGCATCAGAGCCCCTGAACGGATTTTGTAAGAATTTATCTCTCTTTCACTGTCTTTGTTTTATGGGTTTTTTTTAAAGTAATTTATTTTTGTTATGGGGTTTAGCTGCTTTTCACTGCTGTGTTTATGCCGCTTTACACCCTATTGATTCATTTCCAGAGAGATATCAATACATAGGTTTTAAGATTCTTACTAGTCAGATATATTCCTGTGCGGTGAATAGGGGATGTTGAGTCCAGTTCACTGAGCAGGGAGTAGGATTGTCTATTACATATTTGGCTTATGGAACGGTATCTGAGCTAATTTCAAACCCTTGTTTTATGCATCACCCCACCTGATCTTTCCCGTTAAGCAGCCATAGTGTGTTTTCTAAACGTGTGACTCTGTTCTGTTTTGTAATTCAGTTCAAGTGTAGCGAGTTTAACATTCCCTCTATAAGTGATATCTTAGGATAAGTGTCTTTTTCTGTGTGACTTATTTCACTTAGAGTCATCGTAACTAAATCCACTCGTCATGCTGCTACTAGCCTTGTGACATTGATTTCATGGCTGAGTGATATTCCATTGTGCATAAGTACCACAACCTCTTTATCCATTTTTCTCTTTCCTGGGCTATTGAAGGTGTACCGAAGTGGAGATTCTTGTAAACAGAGCAGCCCTACACTCTGGGGTGCCTGTGTCTTGTGGATTTTCAGTTTTCCCAATGTATACGCCCATGAGTGGAAGTGCCCTATGCTCTCTAAGCTGTGTTTATTACATGTTTCAGGACACACCGTACACTTCTCCAGAGTGGCTTTTGGCAATTTACATCCCGCCCATCAGCGTAGCAAGGCTCCCATGTGTCCATGGCCTGTCCTGCATTTCTGGTTTTTACACATTTTTCAGCATGGCCCTTTTGACTGATGGCAAGCGAGACTTCTTTGTAGTGCTGATTTGCCTTTCCGGCTTGCTTGGTTGGCCAAAAAGGGCGTATGCGTTTTTTCCTGAATATATTCAGGAAAAAACGCATACGCCCTTTTTGGCCAAGGGCATCATTGTCGACGTTTTGCCGCTTTTCATGTGCTTTAAAGGCGAGTCGAATCTACCTCCTGAAATCTGTTTCCTGCAATTCTGCCTTGCTTTCAAATCCTCTTCGTTGCCTTCCCTCAATATATTTGTGGACGAGAGTTATCATTTAGAACTCTGCAGGTTTGTGAATTGCAGTGCCCCTGAGCTCCATGTGTCAACTCGCTTGTTTGGGAGCTGGCCGCAAAAGCGCAGGATTGCTTCAGGCCCTATTCTGGTTCCGGGGGGGCAGGCTGAGCCTGTGGTTCATTCTTCTTCCTGATGGGAAAATAGAGTGACCTGTGCCTGTCCCAACACCTAGAGCTAGTCTCTCCTTGGTTCCCCCTCTTCCCGTTCATCCTCAGGACAAATTGCAACCTGTACGAAACAGGAGGTTAACGGTGCTGATTCTCCAAGTAGGGAGATTGTTATTAAAGTGGCTGGAATGGCGAACCCGAGCACAAGGATAGGAGAAATGAGGTGCGTTTTAGAAACCTTTCCCGATCACACGGTTTACCAACTTCTGAGTTTCCCATGCATGTTTTCGATGTAGGAAGATGCCCTTGAACCTGGAGATTTGGGACCCATGGGATGGGTACCACGCAGTATTACTTTAAAGGGTCTGCGTTTGCTCACCCAACCTCACCAATCCTCTCAGCCTCAAGAGTGTCCAGCCTTATGTCTCATACAGCTCTGGGTGTAGATTTGGTCAATCCAGGTTGCATCATAGCCCCTGAACAGATTTTGTAAGAATTTCTCTCTCTTTCACTGTCTTTGTTTTATGGGTTTTTTTAAAAGTAATTTATTTTTGTTATGGGGTTTAGCTGCTTTTCACTGCTGTGTTTATGCCGCTTTACACCCTATTGATTCACTTCCAGAGAGATATCAATACATAGGTTTTAAGATTCTTACTAGTCAGATATACTCTTGTGCGGTGAATAGGGAAGGTTGAGTACAGTTCACTGAGCAGGGAGTAGGTTTGTCTATTACATATTTGGCTTATGGAATGGTATCTGAGCTAATTTCAAACCCTTGTTTTATGCATCACCCCACCTGATCTTTCCCGTTAAGCAGCCATAGTGTGTTTTCTAAACGTGTGACTCTGTTCTGTTTTGTAATTCAGTTCAAGTGTAGCGATTTTGACATTGCCTCTATAAGTGATATCTTAGGATAAGTGTCTTTTTCTGTGTGACTTATTTCACTTAGAGTCATCGTACCTAAATCCACTCGTCATGCTGCTACTAGCCTTGTGACATTGATTTCATGGCTGAGTGATATTCCATTGTGCATAAGTACCACAACCTCTTTATCCATTTTTCTCTTTCCTGGGCTATTGAAGGTGTACCGAAGTGGAGATTCTTGTAAACAGAGCAGCCCTACACTCTGGGGTGCCTGTGTCTTGTGGATTTTCAGTTTTCCCAATGTATACGCCCATGAGTGGAAGTGCCCTATGCTCTCTAAGCTGTGTTTATTACATGTTTCAGGACACACCGTACACTTCTCCAGAGTGGCTGTTGGCAAATTACATCCTGCCCATCAGCGTAGCAAGGCTCCCATGTGTCCATGGCCTGTCCTGCATTTCTGGTTTTTACACTTTTTTCAGCATGGCCCTTTTGACCGATGGCAAGCGAGACTTCTTTGTAGTGCTGATTTGCCTTTCCGGCTTGCTTGGTTGGCCAAAAAGGGCGTATGCGTTTTTTCCTGAATATATTCAGGAAAAAACGCATACGCCCTTTTTGGCCAAGGGCATCATTGTCGACCTTTTGCCGCTTTTCATGTGCTTTAAAGGCGAGTCGAATCTACCTCCTGAAATCTGTTTCCTGCAATTCTGACTTGTTTTCAAATCCTCTTCGTTGCCTTCCCTGAATATATTTGTGGACGAGAGTTATCAGTTGTAACTCTACAGGTTTGTGAATTGAAGTGCCCCTGAGCTCCATTTGTCAACTCGCTTGTTTGGGAGCTGGCCGCAAAAGCGCAGGATTGCTTCAGGCCCTATTCTGGTTCCGGGGGGGGGGGCAGGCTGAGCCTGTGGTTCATTTTTCTTCCTGATGGGAAAATAGAGTGACCTGTGCCTGTCCCAACACCTAGAGTTAGTCTCTCCTTGGTACCCCCTCTTCCCGTTCATCCTCAGGCCAAATTGCAACCTGTACGAAACAGGAGGTTAACGGTGCTGATTCTCCAATAGGGAGATTGTTCGTAAAGCGGCTGGAATGGCGAACCCGAGCACAAGGAGAGGAGAAATGAGGTGCATTTCAGAAACCTTTCCCGATCACACGGTGTACCATCTTCTGGGTTTCCCATGCATGTTTTCGATGTAGGAAGATGCCCTTGAACCTGGAGATTTAGGACTCATGGGATAGGTACCACGCACTATTACTTGAAAGGGTCTGCGTTTGCTCACCCAACCTCACCAATCCTCTCAGCCCCAAGAGTGTCCAGCCTTATGTCTCATCCAGCTGTGGGTGTAGATATGGTCAATCCAGGTTGCATCAGAGCCCCTGAACGGATTTTGTAAGAATTTCTCTCTCTTTCACTGTCTTTGTTTTATGGTTTTTTTTTAAAAGTAATTTATTTTTGTTATGGGGTTTAGCTGCTTTTCACTGCTGTGTTTATGCCGCTTTACACCCTATTGATTCATTTCCAGAGAGATATCAATACATAGGTTTTGAGATTCTTACTAGTCAGATATATTCTTGTGCGGTGAATAGGGGATGTTGAGTCCAGTTCACTGAGCAGGGAGTAGGTTTGTCTATTACATATTTGGCTTATGGAACGGTATCTGAGCTAATTTCAAACCCTTTATTTTATGCATCACCCACCTGATCTTGCCGGTTAAGCAGCCATAGTGTGTTTTCTAAACGTGTGATTCTGTTCTGTTTTGTAATTCAGTTCAAGTGTAGCGAGTTTGACATTCCCTCTATAAGTGATATCTTAGGATAAGTGTCTTTTTCTGTGTGACTTATTTCACTTAGAGTCATCGTAACTAAATCCACTCATCATGCTGCTACTAGCCTTGTGACATTGATTTCATGGCTGAGTGATATTCCATTGTGCATAAGTACCACAACTTCTTTATCCATTTTTCTCTTTCCTGGGCTATTTAAGGTGTACCGAAGTGGAGATTCTTGTAAACAGAGCAGCCCTACACTCTGGGGTGCCTGTGTCTTGTGGATTTTCAGTTTTCCCAATGTATATGCCCATGAGTGGAAGTGCCCTATGCTCTCTAAGCTGTGTTTATTACATGTTTCAGGACACACCGTACACTTCTCCAGAGTGGCTGTTGGCAATTTACATCCCGCCCATCAGCGTAGCAAGGCTCCCATGTGTCCATGGCCTGTCCTGCATTTCTGGTTTTTACACTTTTTTCAGCATGGCCCTTTTGACCGATGGCAAGCGAGACTTCTTTGTAGTGCTGATTTGCCTTTCTGGATTGCTTGGTTGGCCAAAAAGGGCGTATGCGTTTTTTCCTGAATATACTCAGGAAAAAACGCATACGCCCTTTTTGGCCAAGGGCATCATTGTCGACGTCTTGCCGCTTTTCATGTGCTTTAAAGGCGAGTCGCATCTACCTCCTGAAATCTGTTTCCTGCAATTCTGCCTTGCTTTCAAATCCTCTTCGTTGCCTTCCCTCAATATATTTGTGGACGAGAGTTATCATTTAGAACTCTGCAGGTTTGTGAATTGCAGTGCCCCTGAGCTCCATTTGTCAACTCGCTTGTTTGGGAGCTGGCCGCAAAAGCGCAGGATTGCTTCAGGCCCTATTCTGGTTCCGGGGGGGCAGGCTGAGCCTGTGGTTCATTCTTCTTCCTGATGGGAAAATAGAGTGACCTGTGCCTGTCCCAACACCTAGAGCTAGTCTCTACTTGGTTCCCCCTCTTCCCGTTCATCCTCAGGACAAATTGCAACCTGTACGAAACAGGAGGTTAACGGTGCTGATTCTCCAACTAGGGAGATTGTTATTAAAGTGGCTGGAATGGCGAACCCGAGCACAAGGATAGGAGAAATGAGGTGCGTTTTAGAAACCTTTCCCGATCACATGGTTTACCAACTTTTGAGTTTCCCATGCATGTTTTCGATGTAGGAAGATGCCCTTGAACCTGGAGATTTGGGACCCATGGGATGGGTACCACGCAGTATTACTTTAAAGGGTCTGCGTTTGCTCACCCAACCTCACCAATCCTCTCAGCCTCAAGAGTGTCCAGCCTTATGTCTCATCCAGCTCTGGGTCTAGATATGGTCAATCCAGGTTGCATCATAGCCCCTGAACAGATTTTGTAAGAATTTCTCTCTCTTTCACTGTCTTTGTTTTATGGGGTTTTTTTTGAGTAATTTCTTTTTATAATGGGGTTTAGCTGCTTTTCACTGCTGTGTTTATGCCGCTTTACACCCTATTGATTCACTTCCAGAGAGATATCAATACATAGGTTTTAAGATTCTTACTAGTCAGATATACTCTTGTGCGGTGAATAGGGGAGGTTGAGTACAGTTCACTGAGCAGGGAGTAGGTTTGTCTATTACATATTTGGCTTATGGAATGGTATCTGAGCTAATTTCAAACCCTTGTTTTATGCATCACCCCACCTGATCTTTCCCGTTAAGCAGCCATAGTGTGTTTTCTAAACGTGTGACTCTGTTCTGTTTTGTAATTCAGTTCAAGTGTAGCGATTTTGACATTCCCTCTATAAGTGATATCTTAGGATAAGTGTCTTTTTCTGTGTGACTTATTTCACTTAGAGTCATCGTACCTAAATCCACTCGTCATGCTGCTACTAGCCTTGTGACATTGATTTCATGGCTGAGTGATATTCCATTGTGCATAAGTACCACAACCTCTTTATCCATTTTTCTCTTTCCTGGGCTATTGAAGGTGTACCGAAGTGGAGATTCTTGTAAACAGAGCAGCCCTAAACTTTGGTGTGCCTTTGTCTTGTGGATTTTCAGTTTACCCAATGTATACGCCCATGAGTGGAAGTGCCCAATGCTCTCTATGCTGTGTTTATTACATGTTTCAGGACACACCGGACACTTCTCCAGAGTGGCTGTTGGCAAATTACATCCTGCCCATCAGCGTAGCAAGGCTCCCATGTGTCCATGGCCTGTCCTGCATTTCTGGTTTTTACACTTTTTTCAGCATGGCCCTTTTGACCGATGGCAAGCGAGACTTCTTTGTAGTGCTGATTTGCCTTTCCGGCTTGCTTGGTTGGCCAAAAAGGGCGTATGCGTTTTTTCCTGAATATATTCAGGAAAAAACGCATACGCCCTTTTTGGCCAAGGGCATCATTGTCGACCTTTTGCCGCTTTTCATGTGCTTTAAAGGCGAGTCGAATCTACCTCCTGAAATCTGTTTCCTGCAATTCTGACTTGTTTTCAAATCCTCTTCGTTGCCTTCCCTGAATATATTTGTGGACGAGAGTTATCAGTTGTAACTCTAAAGGTTTGTGAATTGAAGTGCCCCTGAGCTCCATTTGTCAACTCGCTTTTTTGGGAGCTGGCCGCAAAAGCGCAGGATTGCTTCAGGCCCTATTCTGGTTCCGGGGGGGCAGGCTGAGCCTGTGGTTCATTCTTCTTCCTGATGGGAAAATAGAGTGACCTGTGCCTGTCCCAATACCTAGAGCTAGTCTATCCTTGGTTCCCCCTCTTCCCGTTCATCCTCAGGACAAATTGCAACCTGTACGAAACAGGAGGTTAACGGTGCTGATTCTCCAAGTAGGGAGATTGTTCGTAAAGCGGCTGGAATGGCGAACCCGAGCACAAGGAAAGGAGAAATGAGGTGCATTTCAGAAAGCTTTCCCGATCACACGGTGTACCATCTTCTGGGTTTCCCATGCATGTTTTCGATGTAGGAAGATGCCCTTGAACCTGGAGATTTAGGACTCATGGAATGGGTACCATGCACTATTACTTGAAAGGGTCTGCGTTTGCTCACCCAACCTCACCAATCCTCTCAGCCTCAAGAGTGTCCAGCCTTATGTCTCATCCAGCTCTGGGTCTAGATATGGTCAATCCAGGTTGCATCATAGCCCCTGAACGGATCTTGTAAGAATTTCTCTCTCTTTCACTGTCTTTGTTTTATGGGTTTTTTTTAAAGTAATTTATTTTTGTTATGGGGTTTAGCTGCTTTTCACTGCTGTGTTTATGCCGCTTTACACCCTATTGATTCATTTCCAGAGAGATATCAATACATAGGTTTTAAGATTCTTACTAGTCAGATATATTCTTGTGCAGTGAATAGGGGATGTTGAGTCCAGTTCACTGAGCAGGGAGTAGGTTTGTCTATTACATATTTGGCTTATGGAACGGTATCTGAGCTAATTTCAAACCCTTGTTTTATGCATCACCCCACCTGATCTTTCCCGTTAAGCAGCCATAGTGTGTTTTCTAAACGTGTGATTCTGTTCTGTTTTGTAATTCAGTTCAAGTGTAGCGATTTTGACATTCCCTCTATAAGTGATATCTTAGGATAAGTGTCTTTTTCTGTGTGACTTATTTCACTTAGAGTCATGGTAACTAAATCCACTCATCATGCTGCTACTAGCCTTGTGACATTGATTTCATGGCTGAGTGATATTCCATTGTGCATAAGTACCACAACCTCTTTATCCATTTTTCTCTTTCCTGGGCTATTGAAGGTGTACCGAAGTGGAGATTCTTGTAAACAGAGCAGCCCTACACTCTGGGGTGCCTGTGTCTTGTGGATTTTCAGTTTTCCCAATGTATACGCCCATGAGTGGAAGTGCCCTATGCTCTCTAAGCTGTGTTTATTACATGTTTCAGGACACACCGTACACTTCTCCAGAGTGGCTGTTGGCAATTTACATCCCGCCCATCAGCGTAGCAAGGCTCCCATGTGTCCATGGCCTGTCCTGCATTTCTGGTTTTTACACTTTTTTCAGCATGGCCCTTTTGACCGATGGCAAGCGAGACTTCTTTGTAGTGCTGATTTGCCTTTCCGGCTTGCTTGGTTGGCCAAAAAGGGCGTATGCGTTTTTTCCTGAATATATTCAGGAAAAAACGCATACGCCCTTTTTGGCCAAGGGCATCATTGTCGACGTTTTGCCGCTTTTCATGTGCTTTAAAGGCGAGTCGAATCTACCTCCTGAAATCTGTTTCCTGCAATTCTGACTTGCTTTCAAATCCTCTTCGTTGCCTTCCCTCAATATATTTGTGGACGAGAGTTATCATTTATAACTCTACAGGTTTGTGAATTGCAGTGCCCCTGAGCTCCATTTGTCAACTCGCTTGTTTGGGAGCTGGCCGCAAAAGCGCAGGATTGCTTCAGGCCCTATTCTGGTTCCGGGGGGGCAGGCTGAGCCTGTGGTTCATTCTTCTTCCTGATGGGAAAATAGAGTGACCTGTGCCTGTCCCAACACCTAGAGCTAGTCTCTCCTTGGTTCCCCCTCTTCCCGTTCATCCTCAGGACAAATTGCAACCTGTACGAAACAGGAGGTTAACGGTGCTGATTCTCCAACTAGGGAGATTGTTATTAAAGGGGCTGGAATGGCGAACCCGAGCACAAGGATAGGAGAAATGAGGTTCGTTTTAGAAACCTTTCCCGATCACACGGTTTACCAACTTCTGAGTTTCCCATGCATGTTTTCGATGTAGGAAGATGCCCTTGAACCTGGAGATTTGGGACCCATGGGATGGGTACCACGCAGTATTACTTTAAAGGGTCTGCGTTTGCTCACCCAACCTCACCAATCCTCTCAGCCTCAAGAGTGTCCAGCCTTATGTCTCATCCAGCTCTGGGTCTAGATATGGTCAATCCAGGTTGCATCATAGCCCCTGAACAGATTTTGTAAGAATTTCTCTCTCTTTCACTGTCTTTGTTTTATGGGTCTTTTTAAAAGTAATTTATTTTTGTTATGGGGTTTAGCTGCTTTTCACTGCTGTGTTTATGCCGCTTTACACCCTATTGATTCATTTCCAGAGAGATATCAATACATAGGTTTTAAGATTCTTACTAGTCAGATATATTCTTGTGCGGTGAATAGGGGATGTTGAGTCCAGTTCACTGAGCAGGGAGTATTTTTGTCTATTACATATTTGGCTTATGGAACGGTATCTGAGCTAATTTCAAACCCTTGTTTTATGCATCACCCCACCTGATCTTTCCCGTTAAGCAGCCATAGTGTGTTTTCTAAACGTGTGATTCTGTTCTGTTTTGTAATTCAGTTCAAGTGTAGCGATTTTGACATTCCGTCTATAAGTGATACCTTAGGATAAGTGTCTTTTTCTGTGTGACTTATTTCACTTAGAGTCATCGTAACTAAATCCACTCGTCATGCTGCTACTAGCCTTGTGACATTGATTTCATGGCTGAGTGATATTCCATTGTGCATAAGTATCACAACCTCTTTATCCATTTTTCTCTTTCCTGGGCTATTGAATGTGTACCGAAGTGGAGATTCTTGTAAACAGAGCAGCCCTACATTTTGGTGTGCCTTTGTCTTCTGGAGTTTCAGTTTTCCCAATGTATACGCCCATGAGTGGAAGTGCCCTATGCTCTCTAAGCTGTGTTTATTACATGTTTCAGGACACACCGTACACTTCTCCAGAGTGGCTGTTGGCAATTTACATCCCGCCCATCAGCGTAGCAAGGCTCCCATGTGTCCATGGCCTGTCCTGCATTTCTGGTTTTTACACTTTTTTCAGCATGGCCCTTTTGACCGATGGCAAGCGAGACTTCTTTGTAGTGCTGATTTGCCTTTCCGGCTTGCTTGGTTGGCCAAAAAGGGCGTATGCGTTTTTTCCTGAATATATTCAGGAAAAAACGCATACGCCCTTTTTGGCCAAGGGCATCATTGTCGACATTTTGCCGCTTTTCATGTGCTTTAAAGGCGAGTCGAATCTACCTCCTGAAATCTGTTTCCTGCAATTCTGCCTTGCTTTCAAATCCTCTTCGTTGCCTTCCCTCAATATATTTGTGGAGGAGAGTTATCATTTAGAACTCTGCAGGTTTGTGAATTGCAGTGCCCCTGAGCTCCATTTGTCAACTCGCTTGTTTGGGAGCTGGCCGCAAAAGCGCAGGATTGCTTCAGGCCCTATTCTGGTTCCGGGGGGGCAGGCTGAGCCTGTGGTTCATTCTTCTTCCTGATGGGAAAATAGAGTGACCTGTGCCTGTCCCAACACCTAGAGCTAGTCTCTCCTTGGTTCCCCCTCTTCCCGTTCATCCTCAGGACAAATTGCAACCTGTACGAAACAGGAGGTTAACGGTGCTGATTCTCCACGTAGGGAGATTGTTATTAAAGTGGCTGGAATGGCGAACCCGAGCACAAGGATAGGAGAAATAAGGTTCGTTTTAGAAACCTTTCCCGATCACACGGTTTACCAACTTCTGAGTTTCCCATGCATGTTTTCGATGTAGGAAGATGCCCTTGAACCTGGAGATTTGGGACCCATGGGATGGGTACCACGCAGTATTACTTTAAAGGGTCTGCGTTTGCTCACCCAACCTCACCAATCCTCTCAGCCTCAAGAGTGTCCAGCCTTATGTCTCATACAGCTCTGGGTCTAGATATGGTCAATCCAGGTTGCATCACAGCCCCTGAACAGATTTTGTAAGAATTTCTCTCTCTTTCACTGTCTTTGTTTTATGGGTTTTTTTTTGAGTAATTTCTTTTTATAATGGGGTTTAGCTGCTTTTCACTGTTGTGTTTATGCCGCTTTACACCCTATTGATTCACTTCCAGAGAGATATCAATACATAGGTTTTAAGATTCTTACTAGTCAGATATATTCTTGTGCGGTGAATAGGGGATGTTGAGTCCAGTTCACTGAGCAGGGAGTAGGATTGTCTATTACATATTTGGCTTATGGAACAGTATCTGAGCTAATTTCAAACCCTTGTTTTATGCATCACCCCACCTGATCTTTCCCGTTAAGCAGCCATAGTGTGTTTTCTAAACGTGTGACTCTGTTCTGTTTTGTAATTCAGTTCAAGTGTAGCGATTTTGACATTCCCTCTATAAGTGATATCTTAGGATAAGTGTCTTTTTCTGTGTGACTTATTTCACTTAGAGTCATCGTAACTAAATCCACTCGTCATGCTGCTACTAGCCTTGTGACATTGATTTCATGGCTGAGTGATATTCCATTGTGCATAAGTACCACAACCTCTTTATCCATTTTTCTCTTTCCTGGGCTATTGAAGGTGTACCGAAGTGGAGATTCTTGTAAACAGAGCAGCCCTAAACTTTGGTGTGCCTTTGTCTTGTGGATTTTCAGTTTACCCAATGTATACGCCCATGAGTGGAAGTGCCCAATGCTCTCTATGCTGTGTTTATTACATGTTTCAGGACACACCGGACACTTCTCCAGAGTGGCTGTTGGCAAATTACATCCTGCCCATCAGCGTAGCAAGGCTCCCATGTGTCCATGGCCTGTCCTGCATTTCTGGTTTTTACACTTTTTTCAGCATGGCCCTTTTGACCGATGGCAAGCGAGACTTCTTTGTAGTGCTGATTTGCCTTTCCGGCTTGCTTGGTTGGCCAAAAAGGGCGTATGCGTTTTTTCCTGAATATATTCAGGAAAAAACGCATACGCCCTTTTTGGCCAAGGGCATCATTGTCGACCTTTTGCCGCTTTTCATGTGCTTTAAAGGCGAGTCGAATCTACCTCCTGAAATCTGTTTCCTGCAATTCTGACTTGTTTTCAAATCCTCTTCGTTGCCTTCCCTGAATATATTTGTGGACGAGAGTTATCAGTTGTAACTCTAAAGGTTTGTGAATTGAAGTGCCCCTGAGCTCCATTTGTCAACTCGCTTTTTTGGGAGCTGGCCGCAAAAGCGCAGGATTGCTTCAGGCCCTATTCTGGTTCCGGGGGGGCAGGCTGAGCCTGTGGTTCATTCTTCTTCCTGATGGGAAAATAGAGTGACCTGTGCCTGTCCCAATACCTAGAGCTAGTCTATCCTTGGTTCCCCCTCTTCCCGTTCATCCTCAGGACAAATTGCAACCTGTACGAAACAGGAGGTTAACGGTGCTGATTCTCCAAGTAGGGAGATTGTTCGTAAAGCGGCTGGAATGGCGAACCCGAGCACAAGGAAAGGAGAAATGAGGTGCATTTCAGAAAGCTTTCCCGATCACACGGTGTACCATCTTCTGGGTTTCCCATGCATGTTTTCGATGTAGGAAGATGCCCTTGAACCTGGAGATTTAGGACTCATGGAATGGGTACCATGCACTATTACTTGAAAGGGTCTGCGTTTGCTCACCCAACCTCACCAATCCTCTCAGCCTCAAGAGTGTCCAGCCTTATGTCTCATCCAGCTCTGGGTCTAGATATGGTCAATCCAGGTTGCATCATAGCCCCTGAACGGATCTTGTAAGAATTTCTCTCTCTTTCACTGTCTTTGTTTTATGGGTTTTTTTTAAAGTAATTTATTTTTGTTATGGGGTTTAGCTGCTTTTCACTGCTGTGTTTATGCCGCTTTACACCCTATTGATTCATTTCCAGAGAGATATCAATACATAGGTTTTAAGATTCTTACTAGTCAGATATATTCTTGTGCAGTGAATAGGGGATGTTGAGTCCAGTTCACTGAGCAGGGAGTAGGTTTGTCTATTACATATTTGGCTTATGGAACGGTATCTGAGCTAATTTCAAACCCTTGTTTTATGCATCACCCCACCTGATCTTTCCCGTTAAGCAGCCATAGTGTGTTTTCTAAACGTGTGATTCTGTTCTGTTTTGTAATTCAGTTCAAGTGTAGCGATTTTGACATTCCCTCTATAAGTGATATCTTAGGATAAGTGTCTTTTTCTGTGTGACTTATTTCACTTAGAGTCATGGTAACTAAATCCACTCATCATGCTGCTACTAGCCTTGTGACATTGATTTCATGGCTGAGTGATATTCCATTGTGCATAAGTACCACAACCTCTTTATCCATTTTTCTCTTTCCTGGGCTATTGAAGGTGTACCGAAGTGGAGATTCTTGTAAACAGAGCAGCCCTACACTCTGGGGTGCCTGTGTCTTGTGGATTTTCAGTTTTCCCAATGTATACGCCCATGAGTGGAAGTGCCCTATGCTCTCTAAGCTGTGTTTATTACATGTTTCAGGACACACCGTACACTTCTCCAGAGTGGCTGTTGGCAATTTACATCCCGCCCATCAGCGTAGCAAGGCTCCCATGTGTCCATGGCCTGTCCTGCATTTCTGGTTTTTACACTTTTTTCAGCATGGCCCTTTTGACCGATGGCAAGCGAGACTTCTTTGTAGTGCTGATTTGCCTTTCCGGCTTGCTTGGTTGGCCAAAAAGGGCGTATGCGTTTTTTCCTGAATATATTCAGGAAAAAACGCATACGCCCTTTTTGGCCAAGGGCATCATTGTCGACGTTTTGCCGCTTTTCATGTGCTTTAAAGGCGAGTCGAATCTACCTCCTGAAATCTGTTTCCTGCAATTCTGACTTGCTTTCAAATCCTCTTCGTTGCCTTCCCTCAATATATTTGTGGACGAGAGTTATCATTTATAACTCTACAGGTTTGTGAATTGCAGTGCCCCTGAGCTCCATTTGTCAACTCGCTTGTTTGGGAGCTGGCCGCAAAAGCGCAGGATTGCTTCAGGCCCTATTCTGGTTCCGGGGGGGCAGGCTGAGCCTGTGGTTCATTCTTCTTCCTGATGGGAAAATAGAGTGACCTGTGCCTGTCCCAACACCTAGAGCTAGTCTCTCCTTGGTTCCCCCTCTTCCCGTTCATCCTCAGGACAAATTGCAACCTGTACGAAACAGGAGGTTAACGGTGCTGATTCTCCAACTAGGGAGATTGTTATTAAAGTGGCTGGAATGGCGAACCCGAGCTCAAGGATAGGAGAAATGAGGTTCGTTTTAGAAACCTTTCCCGATCACACGGTTTACCAACTTCTGAGTTTCCCATGCATGTTTTCGATGTAGGAAGATGCCCTTGAACCTGGAGATTTGGGACCCATGGGATGGGTACCACGCAGTATTACTTTAAAGGGTCTGCGTTTGCTCACCCAACCTCACCAATCCTCTCAGCCTCAAGAGTGTCCAGCCTTATGTCTCATACAGCTCTGGGTCTAGATATGGTCAATCCAGGTTGCATCACAGCCCCTGAACAGATTTTGTAAGAATTTCTCTCTCTTTCACTGTCTTTGTTTTATGGGTTTTTTTAAAAGTAATTTATTTTTGTTATGGGGTTTAGCTGCTTTTCACTGCTGTGTTTATGCCGCTTTACACCCTATTGATTCATTTCCAGAGAGATATCAATACATAGGTTTTAAGATTCTTACTAGTCAGATATATTCTTGTGCGGTGAATAGGGGATGTTGAGTCCAGTTCACTGAGCAGGGAGTAGGTTTGTCTATTACATATTTGGCTTATGGAACGGTATCTGAGCTAATTTCAAACCCTTGTTTTATGCATCACCCCACCTGATCTTTCCCGTTAAGCAGCCATAGTGTGTTTTCTAAACGTGTGATTCTGTTCTGTTTTGTAATTCAGTTCAAGTGTAGCAATTTTGACATTCCCTCTATAAGTGATATCTTAAGATAAGTGTCTTTTTCTGTGTGACTTATTTCACTTAGAGTCATCGTAACTAAATCCACTCATCATGCTGCTACTAGCCTTGTGACATTGATTTCATGGCTGAGTGATATTCCATTGTGCATAAGTACCACAACTTCTTTATCCATTTTTCTCTTTCCTGGGCTATTTAAGGTGTACCGAAGTGGAGATTCTTGTAAACAGAGCAGCCCTACACTCTGGGGTGCCTGTGTCTTGTGGATTTTCAGTTTTCCCAATGTATATGCCCATGAGTGGAAGTGCCCTATGCTCTCTAAGCTGTGTTTATTACATGTTTCAGGACACACCGTACACTTCTCCAGAGTGGCTGTTGGCAATTTACATCCCGCCCATCAGCGTAGCAAGGCTCCCATGTGTCCATGGCCTGTCCTGCATTTCTGGTTTTTACACTTTTTTCAGCATGGCCCTTTTGACCGATGGCAAGCGAGACTTCTTTGTAGTGCTGATTTGCCTTTCTGGATTGCTTGGTTGGCCAAAAAGGGCGTATGCGTTTTTTCCTGAATATACTCAGGAAAAAACGCATACGCCCTTTTTGGCCAAGGGCATCATTGTCGACGTCTTGCCGCTTTTCATGTGCTTTAAAGGCGAGTCGCATCTACCTCCTGAAATCTGTTTCCTGCAATTCTGCCTTGCTTTCAAATCCTCTTCGTTGCCTTCCCTCAATATATTTGTGGACGAGAGTTATCATTTAGAACTCTGCAGGTTTGTGAATTGCAGTGCCCCTGAGCTCCATTTGTCAACTCGCTTGTTTGGGAGCTGGCCGCAAAAGCGCAGGATTGCTTCAGGCCCTATTCTGGTTCCGGGGGGGCAGGCTGAGCCTGTGGTTCATTCTTCTTCCTGATGGGAAAATAGAGTGACCTGTGCCTGTCCCAACACCTAGAGCTAGTCTCTACTTGGTTCCCCCTCTTCCCGTTCATCCTCAGGACAAATTGCAACCTGTACGAAACAGGAGGTTAACGGTGCTGATTCTCCAAGTAGGGAGATTGTTATTAAAGTGGCTGGAATGGCGAACCCGAGCACAAGGATAGGAGAAATGAGGTGTGTTTTAGAAACCTTTCCCGATCACACGGTTTACCAACTTTTGAGTTTCCCATGCATGTTTTCGATGTAGGAAGATGCCCTTGAACCTGGAGATTTGGGACCCATGGGATGGGTACCACGCAGTATTACTTTAAAGGGTCTGCGTTTGCTCACCCAACCTCACCAATCCTCTCAGCCTCAAGAGTGTCCAGCCTTATGTCTCATCCAGCTCTGGGTCTAGATATGGTCAATCCAGGTTGCATCATAGCCCCTGAACAGATTTTGTAAGAATTTCTCTCTCTTTCACTGTCTTTGTTTTATGGGTTTTTTTTTGAGTAATTTCTTTTTATAATGGGGTTTAGCTGCTTTTCACTGCTGTGTTCATGCCGCTTTACACCCTATTGATTCACTTCCAGAGAGATATCAATACATAGGTTTTAAGATTCTTACTAGTCAGATATACTCTTGTGCGGTGAATAGGGGAGGTTGAGTACAGTTCACTGAGCAGGGAGTAGGTTTGTCTATTACATATTTGGCTTATGGAATGGTATCTGAGCTAATTTCAAACCCTTGTTTTATGCATCACCCCACCTGATCTTTCCCGTTAAGCAGCCATAGTGTGTTTTCTAAACATGTAATTCTGTTCTGTTTTGTAATTCAGTTCAAGTGTAGCGATTTTGACATTCCCGCTATAACTGATATCTTAGGATAAGTGTCTTTTTCTGTGTGACTTATTTCACTTAGAGTCATCGTACCTAAATCCACTCATCATGCTGCTACTAGCCTTGTGACATTGATTTCATGGCTGAGTGATATTCCATTGTGCATAAGTACCACAACCTCTTTATCCATTTTTCTCTTTCCTGGGCTATTGAAGGTGTACCGAAGTGGAGATTCTTGTAAACAGAGCAGCCCTACACTCTGGGGTGCCTGTGTCTTGTGGATTTTCAGTTTTCCCAATGTATACGCCCATGAGTGGAAGTGCCCTATGCTCTCTAAGCTGTGTTTATTACATGTTTCAGGACACACCGTACACTTCTCCAGAGTGGCTGTTGGCAATTTACATCCCGCCCATCAGCGTAGCAAGGCTCCCATGTGTCCATGGCCTGTCCTGCATTTCTGGTTTTTACACTTTTTTCAGCATGGCCCTTTTGACCGATGGCAAGCGAGACTTCTTTGTAGTGCTGATTTGCCTTTCCGGCTTGCTTGGTTGGCCAAAAAGGGCGTATGCGTTTTTTCCTGAATATATTCAGGAAAAAACGCATACGCCCTTTTTGGCCAAGGGCATCATTGTCGACGTTTTGCCGCTTTTCATGTGCTTTAAAGGCGAGTCGAATCTACCTCCTGAAATCTGTTTCCTGCAATTCTGCCTTGCTTTCAAATCCTCTTCGTTGCCTTCCCTCAATATATTTGTGGACGAGAGTTATCATTTAGAACTCTGCAGGTTTGTGAATTGCAGTGCCCCTGAGCTCCATTTGTCAACTCGCTTGTTTGGGAGCTGGCCGCAAAAGCGCAGGATTGCTTCAGGCCCTATTCTGGTTCCGGGGGGGCAGGCTGAGCCTGTGGTTCATTCTTCTTCCTGATTGGAAAATAGAGTGACCTGTGCCTGTCCCCACACCTAGAGCTAGTCTCTACTTGGTTCCCCCTCTTCCCGTTTATCCTCAGGACAAATTGCAACCTGTACGAAACAGGAGGTTAACGGTGCTGATTCTCCAAGTAGGGAGATTGTTCGTAAAGCGGCTGGAATGGCGAAACCGAGCACAAGGAGAGGAGAAATGAGGTGCATTTCAGAAACCTTTCCCGATCACACGGTGTACCATCTTCTGGGTTTCCCATGCATGTTTTCGATGTAGGAAGATGCCCTTGAACCTGGAGATTTGGGACCCATGGGACGGGTACCACGCACTATTACTTGAAAGGGTCTGCGTTTGCTCACCCAACCTCACCAATCCTCTCAGCCCCAAGAGTGTCCAACCTTATGTCTCATCCAGCTGTGGGTGTAGATATGGTGAATCCAGGTTGCATCAGAGCCCCTGAACGGATTTTGTAAGAATTTATCTCTCTTTCACTGTCTTTGTTTTATGGGTTTTTTTTAAAGTAATTTATTTTTGTTATGGGGTTTAGCTGCTTTTCACTGCTGTGTTTATGCCGCTTTACACCCTATTGATTCATTTCCAGAGAGATATCAATACATAGGTTTTAAGATTCTTACTAGTCAGATATATTCCTGTGCGGTGAATAGGGGATGTTGAGTCCAGTTCACTGAGCAGGGAGTAGGATTGTCTATTACATATTTGGCTTATGGAACGGTATCTGAGCTAATTTCAAACCCTTGTTTTATGCATCACCCCACCTGATCTTTCCCGTTAAGCAGCCATAGTGTGTTTTCTAAACGTGTGACTCTGTTCTGTTTTGTAATTCAGTTCAAGTGTAGCGAGTTTAACATTCCCTCTATAAGTGATATCTTAGGATAAGTGTCTTTTTCTGTGTGACTTATTTCACTTAGAGTCATCGTAACTAAATCCACTCGTCATGCTGCTACTAGCCTTGTGACATTGATTTCATGGCTGAGTGATATTCCATTGTGCATAAGTACCACAACCTCTTTATCCATTTTTCTCTTTCCTGGGCTATTGAAGGTGTACCGAAGTGGAGATTCTTGTAAACAGAGCAGCCCTACACTCTGGGGTGCCTGTGTCTTGTGGATTTTCAGTTTTCCCAATGTATACGCCCATGAGTGGAAGTGCCCTATGCTCTCTAAGCTGTGTTTATTACATGTTTCAGGACACACCGTACACTTCTCCAGAGTGGCTTTTGGCAATTTACATCCCGCCCATCAGCGTAGCAAGGCTCCCATGTGTCCATGGCCTGTCCTGCATTTCTGGTTTTTACACATTTTTCAGCATGGCCCTTTTGACTGATGGCAAGCGAGACTTCTTTGTAGTGCTGATTTGCCTTTCCGGCTTGCTTGGTTGGCCAAAAAGGGCGTATGCGTTTTTTCCTGAATATATTCAGGAAAAAACGCATACGCCCTTTTTGGCCAAGGGCATCATTGTCGACGTTTTGCCGCTTTTCATGTGCTTTAAAGGCGAGTCGAATCTACCTCCTGAAATCTGTTTCCTGCAATTCTGCCTTGCTTTCAAATCCTCTTCGTTGCCTTCCCTCAATATATTTGTGGACGAGAGTTATCATTTAGAACTCTGCAGGTTTGTGAATTGCAGTGCCCCTGAGCTCCATGTGTCAACTCGCTTGTTTGGGAGCTGGCCGCAAAAGCGCAGGATTGCTTCAGGCCCTATTCTGGTTCCGGGGGGGCAGGCTGAGCCTGTGGTTCATTCTTCTTCCTGATGGGAAAATAGAGTGACCTGTGCCTGTCCCAACACCTAGAGCTAGTCTCTCCTTGGTTCCCCCTCTTCCCGTTCATCCTCAGGACAAATTGCAACCTGTACGAAACAGGAGGTTAACGGTGCTGATTCTCCAATAGGGAGATTGTTCGTAAAGCGGCTGGAATGGCGAACCCGAGCACAAGGAGAGGAGAAATGAGGTGCATTTCAGAAACCTTTCCCGATCACACGGTGTACCATCTTCTGGGTTTCCCATGCATGTTTTCGATGTAGGAAGATGCCCTTGAACCTGGAGATTTAGGACTCATGGGATAGGTACCACGCACTATTACTTGAAAGGGTCTGCGTTTGCTCACCCAACCTCACCAATCCTCTCAGCCCCAAGAGTGTCCAGCCTTATGTCTCATCCAGCTGTGGGTGTAGATATGGTCAATCCAGGTTGCATCAGAGCCCCTGAACGGATTTTGTAAGAATTTCTCTCTCTTTCACTGTCTTTGTTTTATGGTTTTTTTTTAAAAGTAATTTATTTTTGTTATGGGGTTTAGCTGCTTTTCACTGCTGTGTTTATGCCGCTTTACACCCTATTGATTCATTTCCAGAGAGATATCAATACATAGGTTTTGAGATTCTTACTAGTCAGATATATTCTTGTGCGGTGAATAGGGGATGTTGAGTCCAGTTCACTGAGCAGGGAGTAGGTTTGTCTATTACATATTTGGCTTATGGAACGGTATCTGAGCTAATTTCAAACCCTTTATTTTATGCATCACCCACCTGATCTTGCCGGTTAAGCAGCCATAGTGTGTTTTCTAAACGTGTGATTCTGTTCTGTTTTGTAATTCAGTTCAAGTGTAGCGAGTTTGACATTCCCTCTATAAGTGATATCTTAGGATAAGTGTCTTTTTCTGTGTGACTTATTTCACTTAGAGTCATCGTAACTAAATCCACTCATCATGCTGCTACTAGCCTTGTGACATTGATTTCATGGCTGAGTGATATTCCATTGTGCATAAGTACCACAACTTCTTTATCCATTTTTCTCTTTCCTGGGCTATTTAAGGTGTACCGAAGTGGAGATTCTTGTAAACAGAGCAGCCCTACACTCTGGGGTGCCTGTGTCTTGTGGATTTTCAGTTTTCCCAATGTATATGCCCATGAGTGGAAGTGCCCTATGCTCTCTAAGCTGTGTTTATTACATGTTTCAGGACACACCGTACACTTCTCCAGAGTGGCTGTTGGCAATTTACATCCCGCCCATCAGCGTAGCAAGGCTCCCATGTGTCCATGGCCTGTCCTGCATTTCTGGTTTTTACACTTTTTTCAGCATGGCCCTTTTGACCGATGGCAAGCGAGACTTCTTTGTAGTGCTGATTTGCCTTTCTGGATTGCTTGGTTGGCCAAAAAGGGCGTATGCGTTTTTTCCTGAATATACTCAGGAAAAAACGCATACGCCCTTTTTGGCCAAGGGCATCATTGTCGACGTCTTGCCGCTTTTCATGTGC
Source organism: Eubalaena glacialis (assembly GCF_028564815.1). NCBI lineage: Eukaryota > Metazoa > Chordata > Mammalia > Artiodactyla > Balaenidae > Eubalaena > Eubalaena glacialis. The sequence goes on along the minus strand of NC_083718.1, from coordinate 68,917,486 downwards.
TTTAAAGGCGAGTCGCATCTACCTCCTGAAATCTGTTTCCTGCAATTCTGCCTTGCTTTCAAATCCTCTTCGTTGCCTTCCCTCAATATATTTGTGGACGAGAGTTATCATTTAGAACTCTGCAGGTTTGTGAATTGCAGTGCCCCTGAGCTCCATTTGTCAACTCGCTTGTTTGGGAGCTGGCCGCAAAAGCGCAGGATTGCTTCAGGCCCTATTCTGGTTCCGGGGGGGCAGGCTGAGCCTGTGGTTCATTCTTCTTCCTGATGGGAAAATAGAGTGACCTGTGCCTGTCCCAACACCTAGAGCTAGTCTCTACTTGGTTCCCCCTCTTCCCGTTCATCCTCAGGACAAATTGCAACCTGTACGAAACAGGAGGTTAACGGTGCTGATTCTCCAACTAGGGAGATTGTTATTAAAGTGGCTGGAATGGCGAACCCGAGCACAAGGATAGGAGAAATGAGGTGCGTTTTAGAAACCTTTCCCGATCACATGGTTTACCAACTTTTGAGTTTCCCATGCATGTTTTCGATGTAGGAAGATGCCCTTGAACCTGGAGATTTGGGACCCATGGGATGGGTACCACGCAGTATTACTTTAAAGGGTCTGCGTTTGCTCACCCAACCTCACCAATCCTCTCAGCCTCAAGAGTGTCCAGCCTTATGTCTCATCCAGCTCTGGGTCTAGATATGGTCAATCCAGGTTGCATCATAGCCCCTGAACAGATTTTGTAAGAATTTCTCTCTCTTTCACTGTCTTTGTTTTATGGGGTTTTTTTTGAGTAATTTCTTTTTATAATGGGGTTTAGCTGCTTTTCACTGCTGTGTTTATGCCGCTTTACACCCTATTGATTCACTTCCAGAGAGATATCAATACATAGGTTTTAAGATTCTTACTAGTCAGATATACTCTTGTGCGGTGAATAGGGGAGGTTGAGTACAGTTCACTGAGCAGGGAGTAGGTTTGTCTATTACATATTTGGCTTATGGAATGGTATCTGAGCTAATTTCAAACCCTTGTTTTATGCATCACCCCACCTGATCTTTCCCGTTAAGCAGCCATAGTGTGTTTTCTAAACGTGTGACTCTGTTCTGTTTTGTAATTCAGTTCAAGTGTAGCGATTTTGACATTCCCTCTATAAGTGATATCTTAGGATAAGTGTCTTTTTCTGTGTGACTTATTTCACTTAGAGTCATCGTACCTAAATCCACTCGTCATGCTGCTACTAGCCTTGTGACATTGATTTCATGGCTGAGTGATATTCCATTGTGCATAAGTACCACAACCTCTTTATCCATTTTTCTCTTTCCTGGGCTATTGAAGGTGTACCGAAGTGGAGATTCTTGTAAACAGAGCAGCCCTAAACTTTGGTGTGCCTTTGTCTTGTGGATTTTCAGTTTACCCAATGTATACGCCCATGAGTGGAAGTGCCCAATGCTCTCTATGCTGTGTTTATTACATGTTTCAGGACACACCGGACACTTCTCCAGAGTGGCTGTTGGCAAATTACATCCTGCCCATCAGCGTAGCAAGGCTCCCATGTGTCCATGGCCTGTCCTGCATTTCTGGTTTTTACACTTTTTTCAGCATGGCCCTTTTGACCGATGGCAAGCGAGACTTCTTTGTAGTGCTGATTTGCCTTTCCGGCTTGCTTGGTTGGCCAAAAAGGGCGTATGCGTTTTTTCCTGAATATATTCAGGAAAAAACGCATACGCCCTTTTTGGCCAAGGGCATCATTGTCGACCTTTTGCCGCTTTTCATGTGCTTTAAAGGCGAGTCGAATCTACCTCCTGAAATCTGTTTCCTGCAATTCTGACTTGTTTTCAAATCCTCTTCGTTGCCTTCCCTGAATATATTTGTGGACGAGAGTTATCAGTTGTAACTCTAAAGGTTTGTGAATTGAAGTGCCCCTGAGCTCCATTTGTCAACTCGCTTTTTTGGGAGCTGGCCGCAAAAGCGCAGGATTGCTTCAGGCCCTATTCTGGTTCCGGGGGGGCAGGCTGAGCCTGTGGTTCATTCTTCTTCCTGATGGGAAAATAGAGTGACCTGTGCCTGTCCCAATACCTAGAGCTAGTCTATCCTTGGTTCCCCCTCTTCCCGTTCATCCTCAGGACAAATTGCAACCTGTACGAAACAGGAGGTTAACGGTGCTGATTCTCCAAGTAGGGAGATTGTTCGTAAAGCGGCTGGAATGGCGAACCCGAGCACAAGGAAAGGAGAAATGAGGTGCATTTCAGAAAGCTTTCCCGATCACACGGTGTACCATCTTCTGGGTTTCCCATGCATGTTTTCGATGTAGGAAGATGCCCTTGAACCTGGAGATTTAGGACTCATGGAATGGGTACCATGCACTATTACTTGAAAGGGTCTGCGTTTGCTCACCCAACCTCACCAATCCTCTCAGCCCCAAGAGTGTCCAGCCTTATGTCTCATCCAGCTCTGGGTCTAGATATGGTCAATCCAGGTTGCATCATAGCCCCTGAACGGATCTTGTAAGAATTTCTCTCTCTTTCACTGTCTTTGTTTTATGGGTTTTTTTTAAAGTAATTTATTTTTGTTATGGGGTTTAGCTGCTTTTCACTGCTGTGTTTATGCCGCTTTACACCCTATTGATTCATTTCCAGAGAGATATCAATACATAGGTTTTAAGATTCTTACTAGTCAGATATATTCTTGTGCAGTGAATAGGGGATGTTGAGTCCAGTTCACTGAGCAGGGAGTAGGTTTGTCTATTACATATTTGGCTTATGGAACGGTATCTGAGCTAATTTCAAACCCTTGTTTTATGCATCACCCCACCTGATCTTTCCCGTTAAGCAGCCATAGTGTGTTTTCTAAACGTGTGATTCTGTTCTGTTTTGTAATTCAGTTCAAGTGTAGCGATTTTGACATTCCCTCTATAAGTGATATCTTAGGATAAGTGTCTTTTTCTGTGTGACTTATTTCACTTAGAGTCATGGTAACTAAATCCACTCATCATGCTGCTACTAGCCTTGTGACATTGATTTCATGGCTGAGTGATATTCCATTGTGCATAAGTACCACAACCTCTTTATCCATTTTTCTCTTTCCTGGGCTATTGAAGGTGTACCGAAGTGGAGATTCTTGTAAACAGAGCAGCCCTACACTCTGGGGTGCCTGTGTCTTGTGGATTTTCAGTTTTCCCAATGTATACGCCCATGAGTGGAAGTGCCCTATGCTCTCTAAGCTGTGTTTATTACATGTTTCAGGACACACCGTACACTTCTCCAGAGTGGCTGTTGGCAATTTACATCCCGCCCATCAGCGTAGCAAGGCTCCCATGTGTCCATGGCCTGTCCTGCATTTCTGGTTTTTACACTTTTTTCAGCATGGCCCTTTTGACCGATGGCAAGCGAGACTTCTTTGTAGTGCTGATTTGCCTTTCCGGCTTGCTTGGTTGGCCAAAAAGGGCGTATGCGTTTTTTCCTGAATATATTCAGGAAAAAACGCATACGCCCTTTTTGGCCAAGGGCATCATTGTCGACGTTTTGCCGCTTTTCATGTGCTTTAAAGGCGAGTCGAATCTACCTCCTGAAATCTGTTTCCTGCAATTCTGACTTGCTTTCAAATCCTCTTCGTTGCCTTCCCTCAATATATTTGTGGACGAGAGTTATCATTTATAACTCTACAGGTTTGTGAATTGCAGTGCCCCTGAGCTCCATTTGTCAACTCGCTTGTTTGGGAGCTGGCCGCAAAAGCGCAGGATTGCTTCAGGCCCTATTCTGGTTCCGGGGGGGCAGGCTGAGCCTGTGGTTCATTCTTCTTCCTGATGGGAAAATAGAGTGACCTGTGCCTGTCCCAACACCTAGAGCTAGTCTCTCCTTGGTTCCCCCTCTTCCCGTTCATCCTCAGGACAAATTGCAACCTGTACGAAACAGGAGGTTAACGGTGCTGATTCTCCAACTAGGGAGATTGTTATTAAAGGGGCTGGAATGGCGAACCCGAGCACAAGGATAGGAGAAATGAGGTTCGTTTTAGAAACCTTTCCCGATCACACGGTTTACCAACTTCTGAGTTTCCCATGCATGTTTTCGATGTAGGAAGATGCCCTTGAACCTGGAGATTTGGGACCCATGGGATGGGTACCACGCAGTATTACTTTAAAGGGTCTGCGTTTGCTCACCCAACCTCACCAATCCTCTCAGCCTCAAGAGTGTCCAGCCTTATGTCTCATCCAGCTCTGGGTCTAGATATGGTCAATCCAGGTTGCATCATAGCCCCTGAACAGATTTTGTAAGAATTTCTCTCTCTTTCACTGTCTTTGTTTTATGGGTCTTTTTAAAAGTAATTTATTTTTGTTATGGGGTTTAGCTGCTTTTCACTGCTGTGTTTATGCCGCTTTACACCCTATTGATTCATTTCCAGAGAGATATCAATACATAGGTTTTAAGATTCTTACTAGTCAGATATATTCTTGTGCGGTGAATAGGGGATGTTGAGTCCAGTTCACTGAGCAGGGAGTATTTTTGTCTATTACATATTTGGCTTATGGAACGGTATCTGAGCTAATTTCAAACCCTTGTTTTATGCATCACCCCACCTGATCTTTCCCGTTAAGCAGCCATAGTGTGTTTTCTAAACGTGTGATTCTGTTCTGTTTTGTAATTCAGTTCAAGTGTAGCGATTTTGACATTCCGTCTATAAGTGATACCTTAGGATAAGTGTCTTTTTCTGTGTGACTTATTTCACTTAGAGTCATCGTAACTAAATCCACTCGTCATGCTGCTACTAGCCTTGTGACATTGATTTCATGGCTGAGTGATATTCCATTGTGCATAAGTATCACAACCTCTTTATCCATTTTTCTCTTTCCTGGGCTATTGAATGTGTACCGAAGTGGAGATTCTTGTAAACAGAGCAGCCCTACATTTTGGTGTGCCTTTGTCTTCTGGAGTTTCAGTTTTCCCAATGTATACGCCCATGAGTGGAAGTGCCCTATGCTCTCTAAGCTGTGTTTATTACATGTTTCAGGACACACCGTACACTTCTCCAGAGTGGCTGTTGGCAATTTACATCCCGCCCATCAGCGTAGCAAGGCTCCCATGTGTCCATGGCCTGTCCTGCATTTCTGGTTTTTACACTTTTTTCAGCATGGCCCTTTTGACCGATGGCAAGCGAGACTTCTTTGTAGTGCTGATTTGCCTTTCCGGCTTGCTTGGTTGGCCAAAAAGGGCGTATGCGTTTTTTCCTGAATATATTCAGGAAAAAACGCATACGCCCTTTTTGGCCAAGGGCATCATTGTCGACATTTTGCCGCTTTTCATGTGCTTTAAAGGCGAGTCGAATCTACCTCCTGAAATCTGTTTCCTGCAATTCTGCCTTGCTTTCAAATCCTCTTCGTTGCCTTCCCTCAATATATTTGTGGAGGAGAGTTATCATTTAGAACTCTGCAGGTTTGTGAATTGCAGTGCCCCTGAGCTCCATTTGTCAACTCGCTTGTTTGGGAGCTGGCCGCAAAAGCGCAGGATTGCTTCAGGCCCTATTCTGGTTCCGGGGGGGCAGGCTGAGCCTGTGGTTCATTCTTCTTCCTGATGGGAAAATAGAGTGACCTGTGCCTGTCCCAACACCTAGAGCTAGTCTCTCCTTGGTTCCCCCTCTTCCCGTTCATCCTCAGGACAAATTGCAACCTGTACGAAACAGGAGGTTAACGGTGCTGATTCTCCACGTAGGGAGATTGTTATTAAAGTGGCTGGAATGGCGAACCCGAGCACAAGGATAGGAGAAATAAGGTTCGTTTTAGAAACCTTTCCCGATCACACGGTTTACCAACTTCTGAGTTTCCCATGCATGTTTTCGATGTAGGAAGATGCCCTTGAACCTGGAGATTTGGGACCCATGGGATGGGTACCACGCAGTATTACTTTAAAGGGTCTGCGTTTGCTCACCCAACCTCACCAATCCTCTCAGCCTCAAGAGTGTCCAGCCTTATGTCTCATACAGCTCTGGGTCTAGATATGGTCAATCCAGGTTGCATCACAGCCCCTGAACAGATTTTGTAAGAATTTCTCTCTCTTTCACTGTCTTTGTTTTATGGGTTTTTTTTTGAGTAATTTCTTTTTATAATGGGGTTTAGCTGCTTTTCACTGTTGTGTTTATGCCGCTTTACACCCTATTGATTCACTTCCAGAGAGATATCAATACATAGGTTTTAAGATTCTTACTAGTCAGATATATTCTTGTGCGGTGAATAGGGGATGTTGAGTCCAGTTCACTGAGCAGGGAGTAGGATTGTCTATTACATATTTGGCTTATGGAACAGTATCTGAGCTAATTTCAAACCCTTGTTTTATGCATCACCCCACCTGATCTTTCCCGTTAAGCAGCCATAGTGTGTTTTCTAAACGTGTGACTCTGTTCTGTTTTGTAATTCAGTTCAAGTGTAGCGATTTTGACATTCCCTCTATAAGTGATATCTTAGGATAAGTGTCTTTTTCTGTGTGACTTATTTCACTTAGAGTCATCGTAACTAAATCCACTCGTCATGCTGCTACTAGCCTTGTGACATTGATTTCATGGCTGAGTGATATTCCATTGTGCATAAGTATCACAACCTCTTTATCCATTTTTCTCTTTCCTGGGCTATTGAAGGTGTACCGAAGTGGAGATTCTTGTAAACAGAGCAGCCCTACACTCTGGGGTGCCTGTGTCTTGTGGATTTTCAGTATTCCCAATGTATATGCCCATGAGTGGAAGTGCCCTATGCTCTCTAAGCTGTGTTTATTACATGTTTCAGAACACACCGTACACTTCTCCAGAGTGGCTGTTGGCAATTTACATCCCGCCCATCAGCGTAGCAAGGCTCCCATGTGTCCATGGCCTGTCCTGCATTTCTGGTTTTTACACTTTTTTCAGCATGGCCCTTTTGACCGATGGCAAGCGAGACTTCTTTGTAGTGCTGATTTGCCTTTCCGGCTTGCTTGGTTGGCCAAAAAGGGCGTATGCGTTTTTTCCTGAATATATTCAGGAAAAAACGCATACGCCCTTTTTGGCCAAGGGCATCATTGTCGACGTTTTGCCGCTTTTCATGTGCTTTAAAGGCGAGTCGAATCTACCTCCTGAAATCTGTTTCCTGCAATTCTGCCTTGCTTTCAAATCCTCTTCGTTGCCTTCCCTCAATATATTTGTGGACGAGAGTTATCATTTAGAACTCTGCAGGTTTGTGAATTGCAGTGCCCCTGAGCTCCATGTGTCAACTCGCTTGTTTGGGAGCTGGCCGCAAAAGCGCAGGATTGCTTCAGGCCCTATTCTGGTTCCGGGGGGGCAGGCTGAGCCTGTGGTTCATTCTTCTTCCTGATGGGAAAATAGAGTGACCTGTGCCTGTCCCAACACCTAGAGCTAGTCTATCCTTGGTTCCCCCTCTTCCCGTTCATCCTCAGGACAAATTGCAACCTGTACGAAACAGGAGGTTAACGGTGCTGATTCTCCAACTAGGGAGATTGTTATTAAAGTGGCTGGAATGGCGAACCCGAGCTCAAGGATAGGAGAAATGAGGTTCGTTTTAGAAACCTTTCCCGATCACACGGTTTACCAACTTCTGAGTTTCCCATGCATGTTTTCGATGTAGGAAGATGCCCTTGAACCTGGAGATTTGGGACCCATGGGATGGGTACCACGCAGTATTACTTTAAAGGGTCTGCGTTTGCTCACCCAACCTCACCAATCCTCTCAGCCTCAAGAGTGTCCAGCCTTATGTCTCATACAGCTCTGGGTCTAGATATGGTCAATCCAGGTTGCATCACAGCCCCTGAACAGATTTTGTAAGAATTTCTCTCTCTTTCACTGTCTTTGTTTTATGGGTTTTTTTAAAAGTAATTTATTTTTGTTATGGGGTTTAGCTGCTTTTCACTGCTGTGTTTATGCCGCTTTACACCCTATTGATTCATTTCCAGAGAGATATCAATACATAGGTTTTAAGATTCTTACTAGTCAGATATATTCTTGTGCGGTGAATAGGGGATGTTGAGTCCAGTTCACTGAGCAGGGAGTAGGTTTGTCTATTACATATTTGGCTTATGGAACGGTATCTGAGCTAATTTCAAACCCTTGTTTTATGCATCACCCCACCTGATCTTTCCCGTTAAGCAGCCATAGTGTGTTTTCTAAACGTGTGATTCTGTTCTGTTTTGTAATTCAGTTCAAGTGTAGCAATTTTGACATTCCCTCTATAAGTGATATCTTAAGATAAGTGTCTTTTTCTGTGTGACTTATTTCACTTAGAGTCATCGTAACTAAATCCACTCATCATGCTGCTACTAGCCTTGTGACATTGATTTCATGGCTGAGTGATATTCCATTGTGCATAAGTACCACAACTTCTTTATCCATTTTTCTCTTTCCTGGGCTATTTAAGGTGTACCGAAGTGGAGATTCTTGTAAACAGAGCAGCCCTACACTCTGGGGTGCCTGTGTCTTGTGGATTTTCAGTTTTCCCAATGTATATGCCCATGAGTGGAAGTGCCCTATGCTCTCTAAGCTGTGTTTATTACATGTTTCAGGACACACCGTACACTTCTCCAGAGTGGCTGTTGGCAATTTACATCCCGCCCATCAGCGTAGCAAGGCTCCCATGTGTCCATGGCCTGTCCTGCATTTCTGGTTTTTACACTTTTTTCAGCATGGCCCTTTTGACCGATGGCAAGCGAGACTTCTTTGTAGTGCTGATTTGCCTTTCTGGATTGCTTGGTTGGCCAAAAAGGGCGTATGCGTTTTTTCCTGAATATACTCAGGAAAAAACGCATACGCCCTTTTTGGCCAAGGGCATCATTGTCGACGTCTTGCCGCTTTTCATGTGCTTTAAAGGCGAGTCGCATCTACCTCCTGAAATCTGTTTCCTGCAATTCTGCCTTGCTTTCAAATCCTCTTCGTTGCCTTCCCTCAATATATTTGTGGACGAGAGTTATCATTTAGAACTCTGCAGGTTTGTGAATTGCAGTGCCCCTGAGCTCCATTTGTCAACTCGCTTGTTTGGGAGCTGGCCGCAAAAGCGCAGGATTGCTTCAGGCCCTATTCTGGTTCCGGGGGGGCAGGCTGAGCCTGTGGTTCATTCTTCTTCCTGATGGGAAAATAGAGTGACCTGTGCCTGTCCCAACACCTAGAGCTAGTCTCTACTTGGTTCCCCCTCTTCCCGTTCATCCTCAGGACAAATTGCAACCTGTACGAAACAGGAGGTTAACGGTGCTGATTCTCCAAGTAGGGAGATTGTTATTAAAGTGGCTGGAATGGCGAACCCGAGCACAAGGATAGGAGAAATGAGGTGTGTTTTAGAAACCTTTCCCGATCACACGGTTTACCAACTTTTGAGTTTCCCATGCATGTTTTCGATGTAGGAAGATGCCCTTGAACCTGGAGATTTGGGACCCATGGGATGGGTACCACGCAGTATTACTTTAAAGGGTCTGCGTTTGCTCACCCAACCTCACCAATCCTCTCAGCCTCAAGAGTGTCCAGCCTTATGTCTCATCCAGCTCTGGGTCTAGATATGGTCAATCCAGGTTGCATCATAGCCCCTGAACAGATTTTGTAAGAATTTCTCTCTCTTTCACTGTCTTTGTTTTATGGGGTTTTTTTTGAGTAATTTCTTTTTATAATGGGGTTTAGCTGCTTTTCACTGCTGTGTTCATGCCGCTTTACACCCTATTGATTCACTTCCAGAGAGATATCAATACATAGGTTTTAAGATTCTTACTAGTCAGATATACTCTTGTGCGGTGAATAGGGGAGGTTGAGTACAGTTCACTGAGCAGGGAGTAGGTTTGTCTATTACATATTTGGCTTATGGAATGGTATCTGAGCTAATTTCAAACCCTTGTTTTATGCATCACCCCACCTGATCTTTCCCGTTAAGCAGCCATAGTGTGTTTTCTAAACATGTAATTCTGTTCTGTTTTGTAATTCAGTTCAAGTGTAGCGATTTTGACATTCCCGCTATAACTGATATCTTAGGATAAGTGTCTTTTTCTGTGTGACTTATTTCACTTAGAGTCATCGTACCTAAATCCACTCATCATGCTGCTACTAGCCTTGTGACATTGATTTCATGGCTGAGTGATATTCCATTGTGCATAAGTACCACAACCTCTTTATCCATTTTTCTCTTTCCTGGGCTATTGAAGGTGTACCGAAGTGGAGATTCTTGTAAACAGAGCAGCCCTACACTCTGGGGTGCCTGTGTCTTGTGGATTTTCAGTTTTCCCAATGTATACGCCCATGAGTGGAAGTGCCCTATGCTCTCTAAGCTGTGTTTATTACATGTTTCAGGACACACCGTACACTTCTCCAGAGTGGCTGTTGGCAATTTACATCCCGCCCATCAGCGTAGCAAGGCTCCCATGTGTCCATGGCCTGTCCTGCATTTCTGGTTTTTACACTTTTTTCAGCATGGCCCTTTTGACCGATGGCAAGCGAGACTTCTTTGTAGTGCTGATTTGCCTTTCCGGCTTGCTTGGTTGGCCAAAAAGGGCGTATGCGTTTTTTCCTGAATATATTCAGGAAAAAACGCATACGCCCTTTTTGGCCAAGGGCATCATTGTCGACGTTTTGCCGCTTTTCATGTGCTTTAAAGGCGAGTCGAATCTACCTCCTGAAATCTGTTTCCTGCAATTCTGACTTGCTTTCAAATCCTCTTCGTTGCCTTCCCTCAATATATTTGTGGACGAGAGTTATCATTTAGAACTCTGCAGGTTTGTGAATTGCAGTGCCCCTGAGCTCCATTTGTCAACTCGCTTGTTTGGGAGCTGGCCGCAAAAGCGCAGGATTGCTTCAGGCCCTATTCTGGTTCCGGGGGGGCAGGCTGAGCCTGTGGTTCATTCTTCTTCCTGATTGGAAAATAGAGTGACCTGTGCCTGTCCCCACACCTAGAGCTAGTCTCTACTTGGTTCCCCCTCTTCCCGTTTATCCTCAGGACAAATTGCAACCTGTACGAAACAGGAGGTTAACGGTGCTGATTCTCCAAGTAGGGAGATTGTTCGTAAAGCGGCTGGAATGGCGAAACCGAGCACAAGGAGAGGAGAAATGAGGTGCATTTCAGAAACCTTTCCCGATCACACGGTGTACCATCTTCTGGGTTTCCCATGCATGTTTTCGATGTAGGAAGATGCCCTTGAACCTGGAGATTTGGGACCCATGGGACGGGTACCACGCACTATTACTTGAAAGGGTCTGCGTTTGCTCACCCAACCTCACCAATCCTCTCAGCCCCAAGAGTGTCCAACCTTATGTCTCATCCAGCTGTGGGTGTAGATATGGTGAATCCAGGTTGCATCAGAGCCCCTGAACGGATTTTGTAAGAATTTATCTCTCTTTCACTGTCTTTGTTTTATGGGTTTTTTTTAAAGTAATTTATTTTTGTTATGGGGTTTAGCTGCTTTTCACTGCTGTGTTTATGCCGCTTTACACCCTATTGATTCATTTCCAGAGAGATATCAATACATAGGTTTTAAGATTCTTACTAGTCAGATATATTCCTGTGCGGTGAATAGGGGATGTTGAGTCCAGTTCACTGAGCAGGGAGTAGGATTGTCTATTACATATTTGGCTTATGGAACGGTATCTGAGCTAATTTCAAACCCTTGTTTTATGCATCACCCCACCTGATCTTTCCCGTTAAGCAGCCATAGTGTGTTTTCTAAACGTGTGACTCTGTTCTGTTTTGTAATTCAGTTCAAGTGTAGCGAGTTTAACATTCCCTCTATAAGTGATATCTTAGGATAAGTGTCTTTTTCTGTGTGACTTATTTCACTTAGAGTCATCGTAACTAAATCCACTCGTCATGCTGCTACTAGCCTTGTGACATTGATTTCATGGCTGAGTGATATTCCATTGTGCATAAGTACCACAACCTCTTTATCCATTTTTCTCTTTCCTGGGCTATTGAAGGTGTACCGAAGTGGAGATTCTTGTAAACAGAGCAGCCCTACACTCTGGGGTGCCTGTGTCTTGTGGATTTTCAGTTTTCCCAATGTATACGCCCATGAGTGGAAGTGCCCTATGCTCTCTAAGCTGTGTTTATTACATGTTTCAGGACACACCGTACACTTCTCCAGAGTGGCTTTTGGCAATTTACATCCCGCCCATCAGCGTAGCAAGGCTCCCATGTGTCCATGGCCTGTCCTGCATTTCTGGTTTTTACACATTTTTCAGCATGGCCCTTTTGACTGATGGCAAGCGAGACTTCTTTGTAGTGCTGATTTGCCTTTCCGGCTTGCTTGGTTGGCCAAAAAGGGCGTATGCGTTTTTTCCTGAATATATTCAGGAAAAAACGCATACGCCCTTTTTGGCCAAGGGCATCATTGTCGACGTTTTGCCGCTTTTCATGTGCTTTAAAGGCGAGTCGAATCTACCTCCTGAAATCTGTTTCCTGCAATTCTGCCTTGCTTTCAAATCCTCTTCGTTGCCTTCCCTCAATATATTTGTGGACGAGAGTTATCATTTAGAACTCTGCAGGTTTGTGAATTGCAGTGCCCCTGAGCTCCATGTGTCAACTCGCTTGTTTGGGAGCTGGCCGCAAAAGCGCAGGATTGCTTCAGGCCCTATTCTGGTTCCGGGGGGGCAGGCTGAGCCTGTGGTTCATTCTTCTTCCTGATGGGAAAATAGAGTGACCTGTGCCTGTCCCAACACCTAGAGCTAGTCTCTCCTTGGTTCCCCCTCTTCCCGTTCATCCTCAGGACAAATTGCAACCTGTACGAAACAGGAGGTTAACGGTGCTGATTCTCCAAGTAGGGAGATTGTTATTAAAGTGGCTGGAATGGCGAACCCGAGCACAAGGATAGGAGAAATGAGGTGCGTTTTAGAAACCTTTCCCGATCACACGGTTTACCAACTTCTGAGTTTCCCATGCATGTTTTCGATGTAGGAAGATGCCCTTGAACCTGGAGATTTGGGACCCATGGGATGGGTACCACGCAGTATTACTTTAAAGGGTCTGCGTTTGCTCACCCAACCTCACCAATCCTCTCAGCCTCAAGAGTGTCCAGCCTTATGTCTCATACAGCTCTGGGTGTAGATTTGGTCAATCCAGGTTGCATCATAGCCCCTGAACAGATTTTGTAAGAATTTCTCTCTCTTTCACTGTCTTTGTTTTATGGGTTTTTTTAAAAGTAATTTATTTTTGTTATGGGGTTTAGCTGCTTTTCACTGCTGTGTTTATGCCGCTTTACACCCTATTGATTCACTTCCAGAGAGATATCAATACATAGGTTTTAAGATTCTTACTAGTCAGATATACTCTTGTGCGGTGAATAGGGAAGGTTGAGTACAGTTCACTGAGCAGGGAGTAGGTTTGTCTATTACATATTTGGCTTATGGAATGGTATCTGAGCTAATTTCAAACCCTTGTTTTATGCATCACCCCACCTGATCTTTCCCGTTAAGCAGCCATAGTGTGTTTTCTAAACGTGTGACTCTGTTCTGTTTTGTAATTCAGTTCAAGTGTAGCGATTTTGACATTGCCTCTATAAGTGATATCTTAGGATAAGTGTCTTTTTCTGTGTGACTTATTTCACTTAGAGTCATCGTACCTAAATCCACTCGTCATGCTGCTACTAGCCTTGTGACATTGATTTCATGGCTGAGTGATATTCCATTGTGCATAAGTACCACAACCTCTTTATCCATTTTTCTCTTTCCTGGGCTATTGAAGGTGTACCGAAGTGGAGATTCTTGTAAACAGAGCAGCCCTACACTCTGGGGTGCCTGTGTCTTGTGGATTTTCAGTTTTCCCAATGTATACGCCCATGAGTGGAAGTGCCCTATGCTCTCTAAGCTGTGTTTATTACATGTTTCAGGACACACCGTACACTTCTCCAGAGTGGCTGTTGGCAAATTACATCCTGCCCATCAGCGTAGCAAGGCTCCCATGTGTCCATGGCCTGTCCTGCATTTCTGGTTTTTACACTTTTTTCAGCATGGCCCTTTTGACCGATGGCAAGCGAGACTTCTTTGTAGTGCTGATTTGCCTTTCCGGCTTGCTTGGTTGGCCAAAAAGGGCGTATGCGTTTTTTCCTGAATATATTCAGGAAAAAACGCATACGCCCTTTTTGGCCAAGGGCATCATTGTCGACCTTTTGCCGCTTTTCATGTGCTTTAAAGGCGAGTCGAATCTACCTCCTGAAATCTGTTTCCTGCAATTCTGACTTGTTTTCAAATCCTCTTCGTTGCCTTCCCTGAATATATTTGTGGACGAGAGTTATCAGTTGTAACTCTACAGGTTTGTGAATTGAAGTGCCCCTGAGCTCCATTTGTCAACTCGCTTGTTTGGGAGCTGGCCGCAAAAGCGCAGGATTGCTTCAGGCCCTATTCTGGTTCCGGGGGGGGGGGCAGGCTGAGCCTGTGGTTCATTTTTCTTCCTGATGGGAAAATAGAGTGACCTGTGCCTGTCCCAACACCTAGAGTTAGTCTCTCCTTGGTACCCCCTCTTCCCGTTCATCCTCAGGCCAAATTGCAACCTGTACGAAACAGGAGGTTAACGGTGCTGATTCTCCAATAGGGAGATTGTTCGTAAAGCGGCTGGAATGGCGAACCCGAGCACAAGGAGAGGAGAAATGAGGTGCATTTCAGAAACCTTTCCCGATCACACGGTGTACCATCTTCTGGGTTTCCCATGCATGTTTTCGATGTAGGAAGATGCCCTTGAACCTGGAGATTTAGGACTCATGGGATAGGTACCACGCACTATTACTTGAAAGGGTCTGCGTTTGCTCACCCAACCTCACCAATCCTCTCAGCCCCAAGAGTGTCCAGCCTTATGTCTCATCCAGCTGTGGGTGTAGATATGGTCAATCCAGGTTGCATCAGAGCCCCTGAACGGATTTTGTAAGAATTTCTCTCTCTTTCACTGTCTTTGTTTTATGGTTTTTTTTTAAAAGTAATTTATTTTTGTTATGGGGTTTAGCTGCTTTTCACTGCTGTGTTTATGCCGCTTTACACCCTATTGATTCATTTCCAGAGAGATATCAATACATAGGTTTTGAGATTCTTACTAGTCAGATATATTCTTGTGCGGTGAATAGGGGATGTTGAGTCCAGTTCACTGAGCAGGGAGTAGGTTTGTCTATTACATATTTGGCTTATGGAACGGTATCTGAGCTAATTTCAAACCCTTTATTTTATGCATCACCCACCTGATCTTGCCGGTTAAGCAGCCATAGTGTGTTTTCTAAACGTGTGATTCTGTTCTGTTTTGTAATTCAGTTCAAGTGTAGCGAGTTTGACATTCCCTCTATAAGTGATATCTTAGGATAAGTGTCTTTTTCTGTGTGACTTATTTCACTTAGAGTCATCGTAACTAAATCCACTCATCATGCTGCTACTAGCCTTGTGACATTGATTTCATGGCTGAGTGATATTCCATTGTGCATAAGTACCACAACTTCTTTATCCATTTTTCTCTTTCCTGGGCTATTTAAGGTGTACCGAAGTGGAGATTCTTGTAAACAGAGCAGCCCTACACTCTGGGGTGCCTGTGTCTTGTGGATTTTCAGTTTTCCCAATGTATATGCCCATGAGTGGAAGTGCCCTATGCTCTCTAAGCTGTGTTTATTACATGTTTCAGGACACACCGTACACTTCTCCAGAGTGGCTGTTGGCAATTTACATCCCGCCCATCAGCGTAGCAAGGCTCCCATGTGTCCATGGCCTGTCCTGCATTTCTGGTTTTTACACTTTTTTCAGCATGGCCCTTTTGACCGATGGCAAGCGAGACTTCTTTGTAGTGCTGATTTGCCTTTCTGGATTGCTTGGTTGGCCAAAAAGGGCGTATGCGTTTTTTCCTGAATATACTCAGGAAAAAACGCATACGCCCTTTTTGGCCAAGGGCATCATTGTCGACGTCTTGCCGCTTTTCATGTGCTTTAAAGGCGAGTCGCATCTACCTCCTGAAATCTGTTTCCTGCAATTCTGCCTTGCTTTCAAATCCTCTTCGTTGCCTTCCCTCAATATATTTGTGGACGAGAGTTATCATTTAGAACTCTGCAGGTTTGTGAATTGCAGTGCCCCTGAGCTCCATTTGTCAACTCGCTTGTTTGGGAGCTGGCCGCAAAAGCGCAGGATTGCTTCAGGCCCTATTCTGGTTCCGGGGGGGCAGGCTGAGCCTGTGGTTCATTCTTCTTCCTGATGGGAAAATAGAGTGACCTGTGCCTGTCCCAACACCTAGAGCTAGTCTCTACTTGGTTCCCCCTCTTCCCGTTCATCCTCAGGACAAATTGCAACCTGTACGAAACAGGAGGTTAACGGTGCTGATTCTCCAACTAGGGAGATTGTTATTAAAGTGGCTGGAATGGCGAACCCGAGCACAAGGATAGGAGAAATGAGGTGCGTTTTAGAAACCTTTCCCGATCACATGGTTTACCAACTTTTGAGTTTCCCATGCATGTTTTCGATGTAGGAAGATGCCCTTGAACCTGGAGATTTGGGACCCATGGGATGGGTACCACGCAGTATTACTTTAAAGGGTCTGCGTTTGCTCACCCAACCTCACCAATCCTCTCAGCCTCAAGAGTGTCCAGCCTTATGTCTCATCCAGCTCTGGGTCTAGATATGGTCAATCCAGGTTGCATCATAGCCCCTGAACAGATTTTGTAAGAATTTCTCTCTCTTTCACTGTCTTTGTTTTATGGGGTTTTTTTTGAGTAATTTCTTTTTATAATGGGGTTTAGCTGCTTTTCACTGCTGTGTTTATGCCGCTTTACACCCTATTGATTCACTTCCAGAGAGATATCAATACATAGGTTTTAAGATTCTTACTAGTCAGATATACTCTTGTGCGGTGAATAGGGGAGGTTGAGTACAGTTCACTGAGCAGGGAGTAGGTTTGTCTATTACATATTTGGCTTATGGAATGGTATCTGAGCTAATTTCAAACCCTTGTTTTATGCATCACCCCACCTGATCTTTCCCGTTAAGCAGCCATAGTGTGTTTTCTAAACGTGTGACTCTGTTCTGTTTTGTAATTCAGTTCAAGTGTAGCGATTTTGACATTCCCTCTATAAGTGATATCTTAGGATAAGTGTCTTTTTCTGTGTGACTTATTTCACTTAGAGTCATCGTACCTAAATCCACTCGTCATGCTGCTACTAGCCTTGTGACATTGATTTCATGGCTGAGTGATATTCCATTGTGCATAAGTACCACAACCTCTTTATCCATTTTTCTCTTTCCTGGGCTATTGAAGGTGTACCGAAGTGGAGATTCTTGTAAACAGAGCAGCCCTAAACTTTGGTGTGCCTTTGTCTTGTGGATTTTCAGTTTACCCAATGTATACGCCCATGAGTGGAAGTGCCCAATGCTCTCTATGCTGTGTTTATTACATGTTTCAGGACACACCGGACACTTCTCCAGAGTGGCTGTTGGCAAATTACATCCTGCCCATCAGCGTAGCAAGGCTCCCATGTGTCCATGGCCTGTCCTGCATTTCTGGTTTTTACACTTTTTTCAGCATGGCCCTTTTGACCGATGGCAAGCGAGACTTCTTTGTAGTGCTGATTTGCCTTTCCGGCTTGCTTGGTTGGCCAAAAAGGGCGTATGCGTTTTTTCCTGAATATATTCAGGAAAAAACGCATACGCCCTTTTTGGCCAAGGGCATCATTGTCGACCTTTTGCCGCTTTTCATGTGCTTTAAAGGCGAGTCGAATCTACCTCCTGAAATCTGTTTCCTGCAATTCTGACTTGTTTTCAAATCCTCTTCGTTGCCTTCCCTGAATATATTTGTGGACGAGAGTTATCAGTTGTAACTCTAAAGGTTTGTGAATTGAAGTGCCCCTGAGCTCCATTTGTCAACTCGCTTTTTTGGGAGCTGGCCGCAAAAGCGCAGGATTGCTTCAGGCCCTATTCTGGTTCCGGGGGGGCAGGCTGAGCCTGTGGTTCATTCTTCTTCCTGATGGGAAAATAGAGTGACCTGTGCCTGTCCCAATACCTAGAGCTAGTCTATCCTTGGTTCCCCCTCTTCCCGTTCATCCTCAGGACAAATTGCAACCTGTACGAAACAGGAGGTTAACGGTGCTGATTCTCCAAGTAGGGAGATTGTTCGTAAAGCGGCTGGAATGGCGAACCCGAGCACAAGGAAAGGAGAAATGAGGTGCATTTCAGAAAGCTTTCCCGATCACACGGTGTACCATCTTCTGGGTTTCCCATGCATGTTTTCGATGTAGGAAGATGCCCTTGAACCTGGAGATTTAGGACTCATGGAATGGGTACCATGCACTATTACTTGAAAGGGTCTGCGTTTGCTCACCCAACCTCACCAATCCTCTCAGCCTCAAGAGTGTCCAGCCTTATGTCTCATCCAGCTCTGGGTCTAGATATGGTCAATCCAGGTTGCATCATAGCCCCTGAACGGATCTTGTAAGAATTTCTCTCTCTTTCACTGTCTTTGTTTTATGGGTTTTTTTTAAAGTAATTTATTTTTGTTATGGGGTTTAGCTGCTTTTCACTGCTGTGTTTATGCCGCTTTACACCCTATTGATTCATTTCCAGAGAGATATCAATACATAGGTTTTAAGATTCTTACTAGTCAGATATATTCTTGTGCAGTGAATAGGGGATGTTGAGTCCAGTTCACTGAGCAGGGAGTAGGTTTGTCTATTACATATTTGGCTTATGGAACGGTATCTGAGCTAATTTCAAACCCTTGTTTTATGCATCACCCCACCTGATCTTTCCCGTTAAGCAGCCATAGTGTGTTTTCTAAACGTGTGATTCTGTTCTGTTTTGTAATTCAGTTCAAGTGTAGCGATTTTGACATTCCCTCTATAAGTGATATCTTAGGATAAGTGTCTTTTTCTGTGTGACTTATTTCACTTAGAGTCATGGTAACTAAATCCACTCATCATGCTGCTACTAGCCTTGTGACATTGATTTCATGGCTGAGTGATATTCCATTGTGCATAAGTACCACAACCTCTTTATCCATTTTTCTCTTTCCTGGGCTATTGAAGGTGTACCGAAGTGGAGATTCTTGTAAACAGAGCAGCCCTACACTCTGGGGTGCCTGTGTCTTGTGGATTTTCAGTTTTCCCAATGTATACGCCCATGAGTGGAAGTGCCCTATGCTCTCTAAGCTGTGTTTATTACATGTTTCAGGACACACCGTACACTTCTCCAGAGTGGCTGTTGGCAATTTACATCCCGCCCATCAGCGTAGCAAGGCTCCCATGTGTCCATGGCCTGTCCTGCATTTCTGGTTTTTACACTTTTTTCAGCATGGCCCTTTTGACCGATGGCAAGCGAGACTTCTTTGTAGTGCTGATTTGCCTTTCCGGCTTGCTTGGTTGGCCAAAAAGGGCGTATGCGTTTTTTCCTGAATATATTCAGGAAAAAACGCATACGCCCTTTTTGGCCAAGGGCATCATTGTCGACGTTTTGCCGCTTTTCATGTGCTTTAAAGGCGAGTCGAATCTACCTCCTGAAATCTGTTTCCTGCAATTCTGACTTGCTTTCAAATCCTCTTCGTTGCCTTCCCTCAATATATTTGTGGACGAGAGTTATCATTTATAACTCTACAGGTTTGTGAATTGCAGTGCCCCTGAGCTCCATTTGTCAACTCGCTTGTTTGGGAGCTGGCCGCAAAAGCGCAGGATTGCTTCAGGCCCTATTCTGGTTCCGGGGGGGCAGGCTGAGCCTGTGGTTCATTCTTCTTCCTGATGGGAAAATAGAGTGACCTGTGCCTGTCCCAACACCTAGAGCTAGTCTCTCCTTGGTTCCCCCTCTTCCCGTTCATCCTCAGGACAAATTGCAACCTGTACGAAACAGGAGGTTAACGGTGCTGATTCTCCAACTAGGGAGATTGTTATTAAAGGGGCTGGAATGGCGAACCCGAGCACAAGGATAGGAGAAATGAGGTTCGTTTTAGAAACCTTTCCCGATCACACGGTTTACCAACTTCTGAGTTTCCCATGCATGTTTTCGATGTAGGAAGATGCCCTTGAACCTGGAGATTTGGGACCCATGGGATGGGTACCACGCAGTATTACTTTAAAGGGTCTGCGTTTGCTCACCCAACCTCACCAATCCTCTCAGCCTCAAGAGTGTCCAGCCTTATGTCTCATCCAGCTCTGGGTCTAGATATGGTCAATCCAGGTTGCATCATAGCCCCTGAACAGATTTTGTAAGAATTTCTCTCTCTTTCACTGTCTTTGTTTTATGGGTCTTTTTAAAAGTAATTTATTTTTGTTATGGGGTTTAGCTGCTTTTCACTGCTGTGTTTATGCCGCTTTACACCCTATTGATTCATTTCCAGAGAGATATCAATACATAGGTTTTAAGATTCTTACTAGTCAGATATATTCTTGTGCGGTGAATAGGGGATGTTGAGTCCAGTTCACTGAGCAGGGAGTATTTTTGTCTATTACATATTTGGCTTATGGAACGGTATCTGAGCTAATTTCAAACCCTTGTTTTATGCATCACCCCACCTGATCTTTCCCGTTAAGCAGCCATAGTGTGTTTTCTAAACGTGTGATTCTGTTCTGTTTTGTAATTCAGTTCAAGTGTAGCGATTTTGACATTCCGTCTATAAGTGATACCTTAGGATAAGTGTCTTTTTCTGTGTGACTTATTTCACTTAGAGTCATCGTAACTAAATCCACTCGTCATGCTGCTACTAGCCTTGTGACATTGATTTCATGGCTGAGTGATATTCCATTGTGCATAAGTATCACAACCTCTTTATCCATTTTTCTCTTTCCTGGGCTATTGAATGTGTACCGAAGTGGAGATTCTTGTAAACAGAGCAGCCCTACATTTTGGTGTGCCTTTGTCTTCTGGAGTTTCAGTTTTCCCAATGTATACGCCCATGAGTGGAAGTGCCCTATGCTCTCTAAGCTGTGTTTATTACATGTTTCAGGACACACCGTACACTTCTCCAGAGTGGCTGTTGGCAATTTACATCCCGCCCATCAGCGTAGCAAGGCTCCCATGTGTCCATGGCCTGTCCTGCATTTCTGGTTTTTACACTTTTTTCAGCATGGCCCTTTTGACCGATGGCAAGCGAGACTTCTTTGTAGTGCTGATTTGCCTTTCCGGCTTGCTTGGTTGGCCAAAAAGGGCGTATGCGTTTTTTCCTGAATATATTCAGGAAAAAACGCATACGCCCTTTTTGGCCAAGGGCATCATTGTCGACATTTTGCCGCTTTTCATGTGCTTTAAAGGCGAGTCGAATCTACCTCCTGAAATCTGTTTCCTGCAATTCTGCCTTGCTTTCAAATCCTCTTCGTTGCCTTCCCTCAATATATTTGTGGAGGAGAGTTATCATTTAGAACTCTGCAGGTTTGTGAATTGCAGTGCCCCTGAGCTCCATTTGTCAACTCGCTTGTTTGGGAGCTGGCCGCAAAAGCGCAGGATTGCTTCAGGCCCTATTCTGGTTCCGGGGGGGCAGGCTGAGCCTGTGGTTCATTCTTCTTCCTGATGGGAAAATAGAGTGACCTGTGCCTGTCCCAACACCTAGAGCTAGTCTCTCCTTGGTTCCCCCTCTTCCCGTTCATCCTCAGGACAAATTGCAACCTGTACGAAACAGGAGGTTAACGGTGCTGATTCTCCACGTAGGGAGATTGTTATTAAAGTGGCTGGAATGGCGAACCCGAGCACAAGGATAGGAGAAATAAGGTTCGTTTTAGAAACCTTTCCCGATCACACGGTTTACCAACTTCTGAGTTTCCCATGCATGTTTTCGATGTAGGAAGATGCCCTTGAACCTGGAGATTTGGGACCCATGGGATGGGTACCACGCAGTATTACTTTAAAGGGTCTGCGTTTGCTCACCCAACCTCACCAATCCTCTCAGCCTCAAGAGTGTCCAGCCTTATGTCTCATACAGCTCTGGGTCTAGATATGGTCAATCCAGGTTGCATCACAGCCCCTGAACAGATTTTGTAAGAATTTCTCTCTCTTTCACTGTCTTTGTTTTATGGGTTTTTTTTTGAGTAATTTCTTTTTATAATGGGGTTTAGCTGCTTTTCACTGTTGTGTTTATGCCGCTTTACACCCTATTGATTCACTTCCAGAGAGATATCAATACATAGGTTTTAAGATTCTTACTAGTCAGATATATTCTTGTGCGGTGAATAGGGGATGTTGAGTCCAGTTCACTGAGCAGGGAGTAGGATTGTCTATTACATATTTGGCTTATGGAACAGTATCTGAGCTAATTTCAAACCCTTGTTTTATGCATCACCCCACCTGATCTTTCCCGTTAAGCAGCCATAGTGTGTTTTCTAAACGTGTGACTCTGTTCTGTTTTGTAATTCAGTTCAAGTGTAGCGATTTTGACATTCCCTCTATAAGTGATATCTTAGGATAAGTGTCTTTTTCTGTGTGACTTATTTCACTTAGAGTCATCGTAACTAAATCCACTCGTCATGCTGCTACTAGCCTTGTGACATTGATTTCATGGCTGAGTGATATTCCATTGTGCATAAGTACCACAACCTCTTTATCCATTTTTCTCTTTCCTGGGCTATTGAAGGTGTACCGAAGTGGAGATTCTTGTAAACAGAGCAGCCCTAAACTTTGGTGTGCCTTTGTCTTGTGGATTTTCAGTTTACCCAATGTATACGCCCATGAGTGGAAGTGCCCAATGCTCTCTATGCTGTGTTTATTACATGTTTCAGGACACACCGGACACTTCTCCAGAGTGGCTGTTGGCAAATTACATCCTGCCCATCAGCGTAGCAAGGCTCCCATGTGTCCATGGCCTGTCCTGCATTTCTGGTTTTTACACTTTTTTCAGCATGGCCCTTTTGACCGATGGCAAGCGAGACTTCTTTGTAGTGCTGATTTGCCTTTCCGGCTTGCTTGGTTGGCCAAAAAGGGCGTATGCGTTTTTTCCTGAATATATTCAGGAAAAAACGCATACGCCCTTTTTGGCCAAGGGCATCATTGTCGACCTTTTGCCGCTTTTCATGTGCTTTAAAGGCGAGTCGAATCTACCTCCTGAAATCTGTTTCCTGCAATTCTGACTTGTTTTCAAATCCTCTTCGTTGCCTTCCCTGAATATATTTGTGGACGAGAGTTATCAGTTGTAACTCTAAAGGTTTGTGAATTGAAGTGCCCCTGAGCTCCATTTGTCAACTCGCTTTTTTGGGAGCTGGCCGCAAAAGCGCAGGATTGCTTCAGGCCCTATTCTGGTTCCGGGGGGGCAGGCTGAGCCTGTGGTTCATTCTTCTTCCTGATGGGAAAATAGAGTGACCTGTGCCTGTCCCAATACCTAGAGCTAGTCTATCCTTGGTTCCCCCTCTTCCCGTTCATCCTCAGGACAAATTGCAACCTGTACGAAACAGGAGGTTAACGGTGCTGATTCTCCAAGTAGGGAGATTGTTCGTAAAGCGGCTGGAATGGCGAACCCGAGCACAAGGAAAGGAGAAATGAGGTGCATTTCAGAAAGCTTTCCCGATCACACGGTGTACCATCTTCTGGGTTTCCCATGCATGTTTTCGATGTAGGAAGATGCCCTTGAACCTGGAGATTTAGGACTCATGGAATGGGTACCATGCACTATTACTTGAAAGGGTCTGCGTTTGCTCACCCAACCTCACCAATCCTCTCAGCCTCAAGAGTGTCCAGCCTTATGTCTCATCCAGCTCTGGGTCTAGATATGGTCAATCCAGGTTGCATCATAGCCCCTGAACGGATCTTGTAAGAATTTCTCTCTCTTTCACTGTCTTTGTTTTATGGGTTTTTTTTAAAGTAATTTATTTTTGTTATGGGGTTTAGCTGCTTTTCACTGCTGTGTTTATGCCGCTTTACACCCTATTGATTCATTTCCAGAGAGATATCAATACATAGGTTTTAAGATTCTTACTAGTCAGATATATTCTTGTGCAGTGAATAGGGGATGTTGAGTCCAGTTCACTGAGCAGGGAGTAGGTTTGTCTATTACATATTTGGCTTATGGAACGGTATCTGAGCTAATTTCAAACCCTTGTTTTATGCATCACCCCACCTGATCTTTCCCGTTAAGCAGCCATAGTGTGTTTTCTAAACGTGTGATTCTGTTCTGTTTTGTAATTCAGTTCAAGTGTAGCGATTTTGACATTCCCTCTATAAGTGATATCTTAGGATAAGTGTCTTTTTCTGTGTGACTTATTTCACTTAGAGTCATGGTAACTAAATCCACTCATCATGCTGCTACTAGCCTTGTGACATTGATTTCATGGCTGAGTGATATTCCATTGTGCATAAGTACCACAACCTCTTTATCCATTTTTCTCTTTCCTGGGCTATTGAAGGTGTACCGAAGTGGAGATTCTTGTAAACAGAGCAGCCCTACACTCTGGGGTGCCTGTGTCTTGTGGATTTTCAGTTTTCCCAATGTATACGCCCATGAGTGGAAGTGCCCTATGCTCTCTAAGCTGTGTTTATTACATGTTTCAGGACACACCGTACACTTCTCCAGAGTGGCTGTTGGCAATTTACATCCCGCCCATCAGCGTAGCAAGGCTCCCATGTGTCCATGGCCTGTCCTGCATTTCTGGTTTTTACACTTTTTTCAGCATGGCCCTTTTGACCGATGGCAAGCGAGACTTCTTTGTAGTGCTGATTTGCCTTTCCGGCTTGCTTGGTTGGCCAAAAAGGGCGTATGCGTTTTTTCCTGAATATATTCAGGAAAAAACGCATACGCCCTTTTTGGCCAAGGGCATCATTGTCGACGTTTTGCCGCTTTTCATGTGCTTTAAAGGCGAGTCGAATCTACCTCCTGAAATCTGTTTCCTGCAATTCTGACTTGCTTTCAAATCCTCTTCGTTGCCTTCCCTCAATATATTTGTGGACGAGAGTTATCATTTATAACTCTACAGGTTTGTGAATTGCAGTGCCCCTGAGCTCCATTTGTCAACTCGCTTGTTTGGGAGCTGGCCGCAAAAGCGCAGGATTGCTTCAGGCCCTATTCTGGTTCCGGGGGGGCAGGCTGAGCCTGTGGTTCATTCTTCTTCCTGATGGGAAAATAGAGTGACCTGTGCCTGTCCCAACACCTAGAGCTAGTCTCTCCTTGGTTCCCCCTCTTCCCGTTCATCCTCAGGACAAATTGCAACCTGTACGAAACAGGAGGTTAACGGTGCTGATTCTCCAACTAGGGAGATTGTTATTAAAGGGGCTGGAATGGCGAACCCGAGCACAAGGATAGGAGAAATGAGGTTCGTTTTAGAAACCTTTCCCGATCACACGGTTTACCAACTTCTGAGTTTCCCATGCATGTTTTCGATGTAGGAAGATGCCCTTGAACCTGGAGATTTGGGACCCATGGGATGGGTACCACGCAGTATTACTTTAAAGGGTCTGCGTTTGCTCACCCAACCTCACCAATCCTCTCAGCCTCAAGAGTGTCCAGCCTTATGTCTCATCCAGCTCTGGGTCTAGATATGGTCAATCCAGGTTGCATCATAGCCCCTGAACAGATTTTGTAAGAATTTCTCTCTCTTTCACTGTCTTTGTTTTATGGGTCTTTTTAAAAGTAATTTATTTTTGTTATGGGGTTTAGCTGCTTTTCACTGCTGTGTTTATGCCGCTTTACACCCTATTGATTCATTTCCAGAGAGATATCAATACATAGGTTTTAAGATTCTTACTAGTCAGATATATTCTTGTGCGGTGAATAGGGGATGTTGAGTCCAGTTCACTGAGCAGGGAGTATTTTTGTCTATTACATATTTGGCTTATGGAACGGTATCTGAGCTAATTTCAAACCCTTGTTTTATGCATCACCCCACCTGATCTTTCCCGTTAAGCAGCCATAGTGTGTTTTCTAAACGTGTGATTCTGTTCTGTTTTGTAATTCAGTTCAAGTGTAGCGATTTTGACATTCCGTCTATAAGTGATACCTTAGGATAAGTGTCTTTTTCTGTGTGACTTATTTCACTTAGAGTCATCGTAACTAAATCCACTCGTCATGCTGCTACTAGCCTTGTGACATTGATTTCATGGCTGAGTGATATTCCATTGTGCATAAGTATCACAACCTCTTTATCCATTTTTCTCTTTCCTGGGCTATTGAATGTGTACCGAAGTGGAGATTCTTGTAAACAGAGCAGCCCTACATTTTGGTGTGCCTTTGTCTTCTGGAGTTTCAGTTTTCCCAATGTATACGCCCATGAGTGGAAGTGCCCTATGCTCTCTAAGCTGTGTTTATTACATGTTTCAGGACACACCGTACACTTCTCCAGAGTGGCTGTTGGCAATTTACATCCCGCCCATCAGCGTAGCAAGGCTCCCATGTGTCCATGGCCTGTCCTGCATTTCTGGTTTTTACACTTTTTTCAGCATGGCCCTTTTGACCGATGGCAAGCGAGACTTCTTTGTAGTGCTGATTTGCCTTTCCGGCTTGCTTGGTTGGCCAAAAAGGGCGTATGCGTTTTTTCCTGAATATATTCAGGAAAAAACGCATACGCCCTTTTTGGCCAAGGGCATCATTGTCGACATTTTGCCGCTTTTCATGTGCTTTAAAGGCGAGTCGAATCTACCTCCTGAAATCTGTTTCCTGCAATTCTGCCTTGCTTTCAAATCCTCTTCGTTGCCTTCCCTCAATATATTTGTGGAGGAGAGTTATCATTTAGAACTCTGCAGGTTTGTGAATTGCAGTGCCCCTGAGCTCCATTTGTCAACTCGCTTGTTTGGGAGCTGGCCGCAAAAGCGCAGGATTGCTTCAGGCCCTATTCTGGTTCCGGGGGGGCAGGCTGAGCCTGTGGTTCATTCTTCTTCCTGATGGGAAAATAGAGTGACCTGTGCCTGTCCCAACACCTAGAGCTAGTCTCTCCTTGGTTCCCCCTCTTCCCGTTCATCCTCAGGACAAATTGCAACCTGTACGAAACAGGAGGTTAACGGTGCTGATTCTCCACGTAGGGAGATTGTTATTAAAGTGGCTGGAATGGCGAACCCGAGCACAAGGATAGGAGAAATAAGGTTCGTTTTAGAAACCTTTCCCGATCACACGGTTTACCAACTTCTGAGTTTCCCATGCATGTTTTCGATGTAGGAAGATGCCCTTGAACCTGGAGATTTGGGACCCATGGGATGGGTACCACGCAGTATTACTTTAAAGGGTCTGCGTTTGCTCACCCAACCTCACCAATCCTCTCAGCCTCAAGAGTGTCCAGCCTTATGTCTCATACAGCTCTGGGTCTAGATATGGTCAATCCAGGTTGCATCACAGCCCCTGAACAGATTTTGTAAGAATTTCTCTCTCTTTCACTGTCTTTGTTTTATGGGTTTTTTTTTGAGTAATTTCTTTTTATAATGGGGTTTAGCTGCTTTTCACTGTTGTGTTTATGCCGCTTTACACCCTATTGATTCACTTCCAGAGAGATATCAATACATAGGTTTTAAGATTCTTACTAGTCAGATATATTCTTGTGCGGTGAATAGGGGATGTTGAGTCCAGTTCACTGAGCAGGGAGTAGGATTGTCTATTACATATTTGGCTTATGGAACAGTATCTGAGCTAATTTCAAACCCTTGTTTTATGCATCACCCCACCTGATCTTTCCCGTTAAGCAGCCATAGTGTGTTTTCTAAACGTGTGACTCTGTTCTGTTTTGTAATTCAGTTCAAGTGTAGCGATTTTGACATTCCCTCTATAAGTGATATCTTAGGATAAGTGTCTTTTTCTGTGTGACTTATTTCACTTAGAGTCATCGTAACTAAATCCACTCGTCATGCTGCTACTAGCCTTGTGACATTGATTTCATGGCTGAGTGATATTCCATTGTGCATAAGTATCACAACCTCTTTATCCATTTTTCTCTTTCCTGGGCTATTGAAGGTGTACCGAAGTGGAGATTCTTGTAAACAGAGCAGCCCTACACTCTGGGGTGCCTGTGTCTTGTGGATTTTCAGTATTCCCAATGTATATGCCCATGAGTGGAAGTGCCCTATGCTCTCTAAGCTGTGTTTATTACATGTTTCAGAACACACCGTACACTTCTCCAGAGTGGCTGTTGGCAATTTACATCCCGCCCATCAGCGTAGCAAGGCTCCCATGTGTCCATGGCCTGTCCTGCATTTCTGGTTTTTACACTTTTTTCAGCATGGCCCTTTTGACCGATGGCAAGCGAGACTTCTTTGTAGTGCTGATTTGCCTTTCCGGCTTGCTTGGTTGGCCAAAAAGGGCGTATGCGTTTTTTCCTGAATATATTCAGGAAAAAACGCATACGCCCTTTTTGGCCAAGGGCATCATTGTCGACGTTTTGCCGCTTTTCATGTGCTTTAAAGGCGAGTCGAATCTACCTCCTGAAATCTGTTTCCTGCAATTCTGCCTTGCTTTCAAATCCTCTTCGTTGCCTTCCCTCAATATATTTGTGGACGAGAGTTATCATTTAGAACTCTGCAGGTTTGTGAATTGCAGTGCCCCTGAGCTCCATGTGTCAACTCGCTTGTTTGGGAGCTGGCCGCAAAAGCGCAGGATTGCTTCAGGCCCTATTCTGGTTCCGGGGGGGCAGGCTGAGCCTGTGGTTCATTCTTCTTCCTGATGGGAAAATAGAGTGACCTGTGCCTGTCCCAACACCTAGAGCTAGTCTATCCTTGGTTCCCCCTCTTCCCGTTCATCCTCAGGACAAATTGCAACCTGTACGAAACAGGAGGTTAACGGTGCTGATTCTCCAACTAGGGAGATTGTTATTAAAGTGGCTGGAATGGCGAACCCGAGCTCAAGGATAGGAGAAATGAGGTTCGTTTTAGAAACCTTTCCCGATCACACGGTTTACCAACTTCTGAGTTTCCCATGCATGTTTTCGATGTAGGAAGATGCCCTTGAACCTGGAGATTTGGGACCCATGGGATGGGTACCACGCAGTATTACTTTAAAGGGTCTGCGTTTGCTCACCCAACCTCACCAATCCTCTCAGCCTCAAGAGTGTCCAGCCTTATGTCTCATACAGCTCTGGGTCTAGATATGGTCAATCCAGGTTGCATCACAGCCCCTGAACAGATTTTGTAAGAATTTCTCTCTCTTTCACTGTCTTTGTTTTATGGGTTTTTTTAAAAGTAATTTATTTTTGTTATGGGGTTTAGCTGCTTTTCACTGCTGTGTTTATGCCGCTTTACACCCTATTGATTCATTTCCAGAGAGATATCAATACATAGGTTTTAAGATTCTTACTAGTCAGATATATTCTTGTGCGGTGAATAGGGGATGTTGAGTCCAGTTCACTGAGCAGGGAGTAGGTTTGTCTATTACATATTTGGCTTATGGAACGGTATCTGAGCTAATTTCAAACCCTTGTTTTATGCATCACCCCACCTGATCTTTCCCGTTAAGCAGCCATAGTGTGTTTTCTAAACGTGTGATTCTGTTCTGTTTTGTAATTCAGTTCAAGTGTAGCAATTTTGACATTCCCTCTATAAGTGATATCTTAAGATAAGTGTCTTTTTCTGTGTGACTTATTTCACTTAGAGTCATCGTAACTAAATCCACTCATCATGCTGCTACTAGCCTTGTGACATTGATTTCATGGCTGAGTGATATTCCATTGTGCATAAGTACCACAACTTCTTTATCCATTTTTCTCTTTCCTGGGCTATTTAAGGTGTACCGAAGTGGAGATTCTTGTAAACAGAGCAGCCCTACACTCTGGGGTGCCTGTGTCTTGTGGATTTTCAGTTTTCCCAATGTATATGCCCATGAGTGGAAGTGCCCTATGCTCTCTAAGCTGTGTTTATTACATGTTTCAGGACACACCGTACACTTCTCCAGAGTGGCTGTTGGCAATTTACATCCCGCCCATCAGCGTAGCAAGGCTCCCATGTGTCCATGGCCTGTCCTGCATTTCTGGTTTTTACACTTTTTTCAGCATGGCCCTTTTGACCGATGGCAAGCGAGACTTCTTTGTAGTGCTGATTTGCCTTTCTGGATTGCTTGGTTGGCCAAAAAGGGCGTATGCGTTTTTTCCTGAATATACTCAGGAAAAAACGCATACGCCCTTTTTGGCCAAGGGCATCATTGTCGACGTCTTGCCGCTTTTCATGTGCTTTAAAGGCGAGTCGCATCTACCTCCTGAAATCTGTTTCCTGCAATTCTGCCTTGCTTTCAAATCCTCTTCGTTGCCTTCCCTCAATATATTTGTGGACGAGAGTTATCATTTAGAACTCTGCAGGTTTGTGAATTGCAGTGCCCCTGAGCTCCATTTGTCAACTCGCTTGTTTGGGAGCTGGCCGCAAAAGCGCAGGATTGCTTCAGGCCCTATTCTGGTTCCGGGGGGGCAGGCTGAGCCTGTGGTTCATTCTTCTTCCTGATGGGAAAATAGAGTGACCTGTGCCTGTCCCAACACCTAGAGCTAGTCTCTCCTTGGTTCCCCCTCTTCCCGTTCATCCTCAGGACAAATTGCAACCTGTACGAAACAGGAGGTTAACGGTGCTGATTCTCCAACTAGGGAGATTGTTATTAAAGTGGCTGGAATGGCGAACCCGAGCACAAGGATAGGAGAAATGAGGTGCGTTTTAGAAACCTTTCCCGATCACACGGTTTACCAACTTTTGAGTTTCCCATGCATGTTTTCGATGTAGGAAGATGCCCTTGAACCTGGAGATTTGGGACCCATGGGATGGGTACCACGCAGTATTACTTTAAAGGGTCTGCGTTTGCTCACCCAACCTCACCAATCCTCTCAGCCTCAAGAGTGTCCAGCCTTATGTCTCATCCAGCTCTGGGTCTAGATATGGTCAATCCAGGTTGCATCATAGCCCCTGAACAGATTTTGTAAGAATTTCTCTCTCTTTCACTGTCTTTGTTTTATGGGGTTTTTTTTGAGTAGTTTCTTTTTATAATGGGGTTTAGCTGCTTTTCACTGCTGTGTTTATGCCGCTTTACACCCTATTGATTCACTTCCAGAGAGATATCAATACATAGGTTTTAAGATTCTTACTAGTCAGATATACTCTTGTGCGGTGAATAGGGGAGGTTGAGTACAGTTCACTGAGCAGGGAGTAGGTTTGTCTATTACATATTTGGCTTATGGAATGGTATCTGAGCTAATTTCAAACCCTTGTTTTATGCATCACCCCACCTGATCTTTCCCGTTAAGCAGCCATAGTGTGTTTTCTAAACATGTAATTCTGTTCTGTTTTGTAATTCAGTTCAAGTGTAGCGATTTTGACATTCCCTCTATAAGTGATATCTTAGGATAAGTGTCTTTTTCTGTGTGACTTATTTCACTTAGAGTCATCGTACCTAAATCCACTCATCATGCTGCTACTAGCCTTGTGACATTGATTTCATGGCTGAGTGATATTCCATTGTGCATAAGTACCACAACCTCTTTATCCATTTTTCTCTTTCCTGGGCTATTGAAGGTGTACCGAAGTGGAGATTCTTGTAAACAGAGCAGCCCTACACTCTGGGGTGCCTGTGTCTTGTGGATTTTCAGTTTTCCCAATGTATACGCCCATGAGTGGAAGTGCCCTATGCTCTCTAAGCTGTGTTTATTACATGTTTCAGGACACACCGTACACTTCTCCAGAGTGGCTGTTGGCAATTTACATCCCGCCCATCAGCGTAGCAAGGCTCCCATGTGTCCATGGCCTGTCCTGCATTTCTGGTTTTTACACTTTTTTCAGCATGGCCCTTTTGACCGATGGCAAGCGAGACTTCTTTGTAGTGCTGATTTGCCTTTCCGGCTTGCTTGGTTGGCCAAAAAGGGCGTATGCGTTTTTTCCTGAATATATTCAGGAAAAAACGCATACGCCCTTTTTGGCCAAGGGCATCATTGTCGACGTTTTGCCGCTTTTCATGTGCTTTAAAGGCGAGTCGAATCTACCTCCTGAAATCTGTTTCCTGCAATTCTGCCTTGCTTTCAAATCCTCTTCGTTGCCTTCCCTCAATATATTTGTGGACGAGAGTTATCATTTATAACTCTGCAGGTTTGTGAATTGCAGTGCCCCTGAGCTCCATGTGTCAACTCGCTTGTTTGGGAGCTGGCCGCAAAAGCGCAGGATTGCTTCAGGCCCTATTCTGGTTCCGGGGGGGCAGGCTGAGCCTGTGGTTCATTCTTCTTCCTGATGGGAAAATAGAGTGACCTGTGCCTGTCCCAACACCTAGAGCTAGTCTCTCCTTGGTTCCCCCTCTTCCCGTTCATCCTCAGGACAAATTGCAACCTGTACGAAACAGGAGGTTAACGGTGCTGATTCTCCAAGTAGGGAGATTGTTATTAAAGTGGCTGGAATGGCGAACCCGAGCACAAGGATAGGAGAAATGAGGTGCGTTTTAGAAACCTTTCCCGATCACACGGTTTACCAACTTCTGAGTTTCCCATGCATGTTTTCGATGTAGGAAGATGCCCTTGAACCTGGAGATTTGGGACCCATGGGATGGGTACCACGCAGTATTACTTTAAAGGGTCTGCGTTTGCTCACCCAACCTCACCAATCCTCTCAGCCTCAAGAGTGTCCAGCCTTATGTCTCATACAGCTCTGGGTGTAGATTTGGTCAATCCAGGTTGCATCATAGCCCCTGAACAGATTTTGTAAGAATTTCTCTCTCTTTCACTGTCTTTGTTTTATGGGTTTTTTTAAAAGTAATTTATTTTTGTTATGGGGTTTAGCTGCTTTTCACTGCTGTGTTTATGCCGCTTTACACCCTATTGATTCACTTCCAGAGAGATATCAATACATAGGTTTTAAGATTCTTACTAGTCAGATATACTCTTGTGCGGTGAATAGGGAAGGTTGAGTACAGTTCACTGAGCAGGGAGTAGGTTTGTCTATTACATATTTGGCTTATGGAATGGTATCTGAGCTAATTTCAAACCCTTGTTTTATGCATCACCCCACCTGATCTTTCCCGTTAAGCAGCCATAGTGTGTTTTCTAAACGTGTGACTCTGTTCTGTTTTGTAATTCAGTTCAAGTGTAGCGAGTTTAACATTCCCTCTATAAGTGATATCTTAGGATAAGTGTCTTTTTCTGTGTGACTTATTTCACTTAGAGTCATCGTAACTAAATCCACTCGTCATGCTGCTACTAGCCTTGTGACATTGATTTCATGGCTGAGTGATATTCCATTGTGCATAAGTACCACAACCTCTTTATCCATTTTTCTCTTTCCTGGGCTATTGAAAGTGTACCGAAGTGGAGATTCTTGTAAACAGAGCAGCCCTACACTCTGGGGTGCCTGTGTCTTGTGGATTTTCAGTTTTCCCAATGTATACGCCCATGAGTGGAAGTGCCCTATGCTCTCTAAGCTGTGTTTATTACATGTTTCAGGACACACCGTACACTTCTCCAGAGTGGCTGTTGGCAATTTACATCCCGCCCATCAGCGTAGCAAGGCTCCCATGTGTCCATGGCCTGTCCTGCATTTCTGGTTTTTACACTTTTTTCAGCATGGCCCTTTTGACCGATGGCAAGCGAGACTTCTTTGTAGTGCTGATTTGCCTTTCCGGCTTGCTTGGTTGGCCAAAAAGGGCGTATGCGTTTTTTCCTGAATATATTCAGGAAAAAACGCATACGCCCTTTTTGGCCAAGGGCATCATTGTCGACGTTTTGCCGCTTTTCATGTGCTTTAAAGGCGAGTCGAATCTACCTCCTGAAATCTGTTTCCTGCAATTCTGACTTGCTTTCAAATCCTCTTCGTTGCCTTCCCTCAATATATTTGTGGACGAGAGTTATCATTTATAACTCTACAGGTTTGTGAATTGCAGTGCCCCTGAGCTCCATTTGTCAACTCGCTTGTTTGGGAGCTGGCCGCAAAAGCGCAGGATTGCTTCAGGCCCTATTCTGGTTCCGGGGGGGCAGGCTGAGCCTGTGGTTCATTCTTCTTCCTGATGGGAAAATAGAGTGACCTGTGCCTGTCCCAACACCTAGAGCTAGTCTCTCCTTGGTTCCCCCTCTTCCCGTTCATCCTCAGGACAAATTGCAACCTGTACGAAACAGGAGGTTAACGGTGCTGATTCTCCACGTAGGGAGATTGTTATTAAAGTGGCTGGAATGGCGAACCCGAGCACAAGGATAGGAGAAATGAGGTTCGTTTTAGAAACCTTTCCCGATCACACGGTTTACCAACTTCTGAGTTTCCCATGCATGTTTTCGATGTAGGAAGATGCCCTTGAACCTGGAGATTTGGGACCCATGGGATGGGTACCACGCAGTATTACTTTAAAGGGTCTGCGTTTGCTCACCCAACCTCACCAATCCTCTCAGCCTCAAGAGTGTCCAGCCTTATGTCTCATACAGCTCTGGGTCTAGATATGGTCAATCCAGGTTGCATCACAGCCCCTGAACAGATTTTGTAAGAATTTCTCTCTCTTTCACTGTCTTTGTTTTATGGGTTTTTTTTTGAGTAATTTCTTTTTATAATGGGGTTTAGCTGCTTTTCACTGCTGTGTTTATGCCGCTTTACACCCTATTGATTCACTTCCAGAGAGATATCAATACATAGGTTTTAAGATTCTTACTAGTCAGATATATTCTTGTGCGGTGAATAGGGGATGTTGAGTCCAGTTCACTGAGCAGGGAGTAGGATTGTCTATTACATATTTGGCTTATGGAACAGTATCTGAGCTAATTTCAAACCCTTGTTTTATGCATCACCCCACCTGATCTTTCCCGTTAAGCAGCCATAGTGTGTTTTCTAAACGTGTGACTCTGTTCTGTTTTGTAATTCAGTTCAAGTGTAGCGATTTTGACATTCCCTCTATAAGTGATATCTTAGGATAAGTGTCTTTTTCTGTGTGACTTATTTCACTTAGAGTCATCGTAACTAAATCCACTCGTCATGCTGCTACTAGCCTTGTGACATTGATTTCATGGCTGAGTGATATTCCATTGTGCATAAGTATCACAACCTCTTTATCCATTTTTCTCTTTCCTGGGCTATTGAAGGTGTACCGAAGTGGAGATTCTTGTAAACAGAGCAGCCCTACACTCTGGGGTGCCTGTGTCTTGTGGATTTTCAGTTTTCCCAATGTATATGCCCATGAGTGGAAGTGCCCTATGCTCTCTAAGCTGTGTTTATTACATGTTTCAGAACACACCGTACACTTCTCCAGAGTGGCTGTTGGCAATTTACATCCCGCCCATCAGCGTAGCAAGGCTCCCATGTGTCCATGGCCTGTCCTGCATTTCTGGTTTTTACACTTTTTTCAGCATGGCCCTTTTGACCGATGGCAAGCGAGACTTCTTTGTAGTGCTGATTTGCCTTTCCGGCTTGCTTGGTTGGCCAAAAAGGGCGTATGCGTTTTTTCCTGAATATATTCAGGAAAAAACGCATACGCCCTTTTTGGCCAAGGGCATCATTGTCGACGTTTTGCCGCTTTTCATGTGCTTTAAAGGCGAGTCGAATCTACCTCCTGAAATCTGTTTCCTGCAATTCTGCCTTGCTTTCAAATCCTCTTCGTTGCCTTCCCTCAATATATTTGTGGACGAGAGTTATCATTTAGAACTCTGCAGGTTTGTGAATTGCAGTGCCCCTGAGCTCCATGTGTCAACTCGCTTGTTTGGGAGCTGGCCGCAAAAGCGCAGGATTGCTTCAGGCCCTATTCTGGTTCCGGGGGGGCAGGCTGAGCCTGTGGTTCATTCTTCTTCCTGATGGGAAAATAGAGTGACCTGTGCCTGTCCCAACACCTAGAGCTAGTCTCTCCTTGGTTCCCCCTCTTCCCGTTCATCCTCAGGACAAATTGCAACCTGTACGAAACAGGAGGTTAACGGTGCTGATTCTCCAAGTAGGGAGATTGTTATTAAAGTGGCTGGAATGGCGAACCCGAGCACAAGGATAGGAGAAATGAGGTGCGTTTTAGAAACCTTTCCCGATCACACGGTTTACCAACTTCTGAGTTTCCCATGCATGTTTTCGATGTAGGAAGATGCCCTTGAACCTGGAGATTTGGGACCCATGGGATGGGTACCACGCAGTATTACTTTAAAGGGTCTGCGTTTGCTCACCCAACCTCACCAATCCTCTCAGCCTCAAGAGTGTCCAGCCTTATGTCTCATACAGCTCTGGGTCTAGATATGGTCAATCCAGGTTGCATCATAGCCCCTGAACAGATTTTGTAAGAATTTCTCTCTCTTTCACTGTCTTTGTTTTATGGGGTTTTTTTTGAGTAATTTCTTTTTATAATGGGGTTTAGCTGCTTTTCACTGCTGTGTTTATGCCGCTTTACACCCTATTGATTCACTTCCAGAGAGATATCAATACATAGGTTTTAAGATTCTTACTAGTCAGATATACTCTTGTGCGGTGAATAGGGGAGGTTGAGTACAGTTCACTGAGCAGGGAGTAGGTTTGTCTATTACATATTTGGCTTATGGAATGGTATCTGAGCTAATTTCAAACCCTTGTTTTATGCATCACCCCACCTGATCTTTCCCGTTAAGCAGCCATAGTGTGTTTTCTAAACATGTAATTCTGTTCTGTTTTGTAATTCAGTTCAAGTGTAGCGATTTTGACATTCCCTCTATAAGTGATATCTTAGGATAAGTGTCTTTTTCTGTGTGACTTATTTCACTTAGAGTCATCGTACCTAAATCCACTCATCATGCTGCTACTAGCCTTGTGACATTGATTTCATGGCTGAGTGATATTCCATTGTGCATAAGTACCACAACCTCTTTATCCATTTTTCTCTTTCCTGGGCTATTGAAGGTGTACCGAAGTGGAGATTCTTGTAAACAGAGCAGCCCTAAACTTTGGTGTGCCTTTGTCTTGTGGATTTTCAGTTTACCCAATGTATACGCCCATGAGTGGAAGTGCCCAATGCTCTCTATGCTGTGTTTATTACATGTTTCAGGACACACCGTACACTTCTCCAGAGTGGCTGTTGGCAAATTACATCCTGCCCATCAGCGTAGCAAGGCTCCCATGTGTCCATGGCCTGTCCTGCATTTCTGGTTTTTACACTTTTTTCAGCATGGCCCTTTTGACCGATGGCAAGCGAGACTTCTTTGTAGTGCTGATTTGCCTTTCCGGCTTGCTTGGTTGGCCAAAAAGGGCGTATGCGTTTTTTCCTGAATATATTCAGGAAAAAACGCATACGCCCTTTTTGGCCAAGGGCATCATTGTCGACGTTTTGCCGCTTTTCATGTACTTTAAAGGCGAGTCGAATCTACCTCCTGAAATCTGTTTCCTGCAATTCTGCCTTGCTTTCAAATCCTCTTCGTTGCCTTCCCTCAATATATTTGTGGACGAGAGTTATCATTTATAACTCTACAGGTTTGTGAATTGCAGTGCCCCTGAGCTCCATTTGTCAACTCGCTTGTTTGGGAGCTGGCCGCAAAAGCGCAGGATTGCTTCAGGCCCTATTCTGGTTCCGGGGGGGCAGGCTGAGCCTGTGGTTCATTCTTCTTCCTGATGGGAAAATAGAGTGACCTGTGCCTGTCCCAACACCTAGAGCTAGTCTATCCTTGGTTCCCCCTCTTCCCGTTCATCCTCAGGACAAATTGCAACCTGTACGAAACAGGAGGTTAACGGTGCTGATTCTCCAACTAGGGAGATTGTTATTAAAGGGGCTGGAATGGCGAACCCGAGCACAAGGATAGGAGAAATGAGGTTCGTTTTAGAAACCTTTCCCGATCACACGGTTTACCAACTTCTGAGTTTCCCATGCATGTTTTCGATGTAGGAAGATGCCCTTGAACCTGGAGATTTGGGACCCATGGGATGGGTACCACGCAGTATTACTTTAAAGGGTCTGCGTTTGCTCACCCAACCTCACCAATCCTCTCAGCCTCAAGAGTGTCCAGCCTTATGTCTCATCCAGCTCTGGGTCTAGATATGGTCAATCCAGGTTGCATCAGAGCCCCTGAACGGATTTTGTAAGAATTTCTCTCTCTTTCACTGTCTTTGTTTTATGGGTTTTTTTTAAAGTAATTTATTTTTGTTATGGGGTTTAGCTGCTTTTCACTGCTGTGTTTATGCCGCTTTACACCCTATTGATTCATTTCCAGAGAGATATCAATACATAGGTTTTGAGATTCTTACTAGTCAGATATATTCTTGTGCGGTGAATAGGGGATGTTGAGTCCAGTTCACTGAGCAGGGAGTAGGATTGTCTATTACATATTTGGCTTATGGAACGGTATCTGAGCTAATTTCAAACCCTTGTTTTATGCATCACCCCACCTGATCTTTCCCGTTAAGCAGCCATAGTGTGTTTTCTAAACGTGTAATTCTGTTCTGTTTTGTAATTCAGTTCAAGTGTAGCGATTTTGACATTCCCTCTATAAGTGATATCTTAGGATAAGTGTCTTTTTCTGTGTGACTTATTTCACTTAGAGTCATCGTACCTAAATCCACTCATCATGCTGCTACTAGCCTTGTGACATTGATTTCATGGCTGAGTGATATTCCATTGTGCATAAGTACCACAACCTCTTTATCCATTTTTCTCTTTCCTGGGCTATTGAAGGTGTACCGAAGTGGAGATTCTTGTAAACAGAGCAGCCCTACACTCTGGGGTGCCTGTGTCTTGTGGATTTTCAGTTTTCCCAATGTATACGCCCATGAGTGGAAGTGCCCTATGCTCTCTAAGCTGTGTTTATTACATGTTTCAGGACACACCGTACACTTCTCCAGAGTGGCTGTTGGCAATTTACATCCCGCCCATCAGCGTAGCAAGGCTCCCATGTGTCCATGGCCTGTCCTGCATTTCTGGTTTTTACACTTTTTTCAGCATGGCCCTTTTGACCGATGGCAAGCGAGACTTCTTTGTAGTGCTGATTTGCCTTTCCGGCTTGCTTGGTTGGCCAAAAAGGGCGTATGCGTTTTTTCCTGAATATATTCAGGAAAAAACGCATACGCCCTTTTTGGCCAAGGGCATCATTGTCGACGTTTTGCCGCTTTTCATGTGCTTTAAAGGCGAGTCGAATCTACCTCCTGAAATCTGTTTCCTGCAATTCTGCCTTGCTTTCAAATCCTCTTCGTTGCCTTCCCTCAATATATTTGTGGACGAGAGTTATCATTTAGAACTCTGCAGGTTTGTGAATTGCAGTGCCCCTGAGCTCCATTTGTCAACTCGCTTGTTTGGGAGCTGGCCGCAAAAGCGCAGGATTGCTTCAGGCCCTATTCTGGTTCCGGGGGGGCAGGCTGAGCCTGTGGTTCATTCTTCTTCCTGATTGGAAAATAGAGTGACCTGTGCCTGTCCCCACACCTAGAGCTAGTCTCTACTTGGTTCCCCCTCTTCCCGTTTATCCTCAGGACAAATTGCAACCTGTACGAAACAGGAGGTTAACGGTGCTGATTCTCCAAGTAGGGAGATTGTTCGTAAAGCGGCTGGAATGGCGAAACCGAGCACAAGGAGAGGAGAAATGAGGTGCATTTCAGAAACCTTTCCCGATCACACGGTGTACCATCTTCTGGGTTTCCCATGCATGTTTTCGATGTAGGAAGATACCCTTGAACCTGGAGATTTGGGACCCATGGGACGGGTACCACGCACTATTACTTGAAAGGGTCTGCGTTTGCTCACCCAACCTCACCAATCCTCTCAGCCCCAAGAGTGTCCAGCCTTATGTCTCATCCAGCTGTGGGTGTAGATATGGTGAATCCAGGTTGCATCAGAGCCCCTGAACGGATTTTGTAAGAATTTATCTCTCTTTCACTGTCTTTGTTTTATGGGTTTTTTTTAAAGTAATTTATTTTTGTTATGGGGTTTAGCTGCTTTTCACTGCTGTGTTTATGCCGCTTTACACCCTATTGATTCATTTCCAGAGAGATATCAATACATAGGTTTTAAGATTCTTACTAGTCAGATATATTCCTGTGCGGTGAATAGGGGATGTTGAGTCCAGTTCACTGAGCAGGGAGTAGGATTGTCTATTACATATTTGGCTTATGGAACGGTATCTGAGCTAATTTCAAACCCTTGTTTTATGCATCACCCCACCTGATCTTTCCCGTTAAGCAGCCATAGTGTGTTTTCTAAACATGTAATTCTGTTCTGTTTTGTAATTCAGTTCAAGTGTAGCGATTTTGACATTCCCTCTATAAGTGATATCTTAGGATAAGTGTCTTTTTCTGTGTGACTTATTTCACTTAGAGTCATCGTACCTAAATCCACTCATCATGCTGCTACTAGCCTTGTGACATTGATTTCATGGCTGAGTGATATTCCATTGTGCATAAGTACCACAACCTCTTTATCCATTTTTCTCTTTCCTGGGCTATTGAAGGTGTACCGAAGTGGAGATTCTTGTAAACAGAGCAGCCCTAAACTTTGGTGTGCCTTTGTCTTGTGGATTTTCAGTTTACCCAATGTATACGCCCATGAGTGGAAGTGCCCAATGCTCTCTATGCTGTGTTTATTACATGTTTCAGGACACACCGTACACTTCTCCAGAGTGGCTGTTGGCAAATTACATCCTGCCCATCAGCGTAGCAAGGCTCCCATGTGTCCATGGCCTGTCCTGCATTTCTGGTTTTTACACTTTTTTCAGCATGGCCCTTTTGACCGATGGCAAGCGAGACTTCTTTGTAGTGCTGATTTGCCTTTCCGGCTTGCTTGGTTGGCCAAAAAGGGCGTATGCGTTTTTTCCTGAATATATTCAGGAAAAAACGCATACGCCCTTTTTGGCCAAGGGCATCATTGTCGACGTTTTGCCGCTTTTCATGTACTTTAAAGGCGAGTCGAATCTACCTCCTGAAATCTGTTTCCTGCAATTCTGCCTTGCTTTCAAATCCTCTTCGTTGCCTTCCCTCAATATATTTGTGGACGAGAGTTATCATTTATAACTCTACAGGTTTGTGAATTGCAGTGCCCCTGAGCTCCATTTGTCAACTCGCTTGTTTGGGAGCTGGCCGCAAAAGCGCAGGATTGCTTCAGGCCCTATTCTGGTTCCGGGGGGGCAGGCTGAGCCTGTGGTTCATTCTTCTTCCTGATGGGAAAATAGAGTGACCTGTGCCTGTCCCAACACCTAGAGCTAGTCTATCCTTGGTTCCCCCTCTTCCCGTTCATCCTCAGGACAAATTGCAACCTGTACGAAACAGGAGGTTAACGGTGCTGATTCTCCAACTAGGGAGATTGTTATTAAAGGGGCTGGAATGGCGAACCCGAGCACAAGGATAGGAGAAATGAGGTTCGTTTTAGAAACCTTTCCCGATCACACGGTTTACCAACTTCTGAGTTTCCCATGCATGTTTTCGATGTAGGAAGATGCCCTTGAACCTGGAGATTTGGGACCCATGGGATGGGTACCACGCAGTATTACTTTAAAGGGTCTGCGTTTGCTCACCCAACCTCACCAATCCTCTCAGCCTCAAGAGTGTCCAGCCTTATGTCTCATCCAGCTCTGGGTCTAGATATGGTCAATCCAGGTTGCATCAGAGCCCCTGAACGGATTTTGTAAGAATTTCTCTCTCTTTCACTGTCTTTGTTTTATGGGTTTTTTTTAAAGTAATTTATTTTTGTTATGGGGTTTAGCTGCTTTTCACTGCTGTGTTTATGCCGCTTTACACCCTATTGATTCATTTCCAGAGAGATATCAATACATAGGTTTTGAGATTCTTACTAGTCAGATATATTCTTGTGCGGTGAATAGGGGATGTTGAGTCCAGTTCACTGAGCAGGGAGTAGGATTGTCTATTACATATTTGGCTTATGGAACGGTATCTGAGCTAATTTCAAACCCTTGTTTTATGCATCACCCCACCTGATCTTTCCCGTTAAGCAGCCATAGTGTGTTTTCTAAACGTGTAATTCTGTTCTGTTTTGTAATTCAGTTCAAGTGTAGCGATTTTGACATTCCCTCTATAAGTGATATCTTAGGATAAGTGTCTTTTTCTGTGTGACTTATTTCACTTAGAGTCATCGTACCTAAATCCACTCATCATGCTGCTACTAGCCTTGTGACATTGATTTCATGGCTGAGTGATATTCCATTGTGCATAAGTACCACAACCTCTTTATCCATTTTTCTCTTTCCTGGGCTATTGAAGGTGTACCGAAGTGGAGATTCTTGTAAACAGAGCAGCCCTACACTCTGGGGTGCCTGTGTCTTGTGGATTTTCAGTTTTCCCAATGTATACGCCCATGAGTGGAAGTGCCCTATGCTCTCTAAGCTGTGTTTATTACATGTTTCAGGACACACCGTACACTTCTCCAGAGTGGCTGTTGGCAA
Source organism: Eubalaena glacialis (assembly GCF_028564815.1). Classification (NCBI taxonomy): domain Eukaryota; kingdom Metazoa; phylum Chordata; class Mammalia; order Artiodactyla; family Balaenidae; genus Eubalaena; species Eubalaena glacialis. The sequence continues at coordinate 68,875,454 of NC_083718.1, read as the reverse complement.
TTTACATCCCGCCCATCAGCGTAGCAAGGCTCCCATGTGTCCATGGCCTGTCCTGCATTTCTGGTTTTTACACTTTTTTCAGCATGGCCCTTTTGACCGATGGCAAGCGAGACTTCTTTGTAGTGCTGATTTGCCTTTCCGGCTTGCTTGGTTGGCCAAAAAGGGCGTATGCGTTTTTTCCTGAATATATTCAGGAAAAAACGCATACGCCCTTTTTGGCCAAGGGCATCATTGTCGACGTTTTGCCGCTTTTCATGTGCTTTAAAGGCGAGTCGAATCTACCTCCTGAAATCTGTTTCCTGCAATTCTGCCTTGCTTTCAAATCCTCTTCGTTGCCTTCCCTCAATATATTTGTGGACGAGAGTTATCATTTAGAACTCTGCAGGTTTGTGAATTGCAGTGCCCCTGAGCTCCATTTGTCAACTCGCTTGTTTGGGAGCTGGCCGCAAAAGCGCAGGATTGCTTCAGGCCCTATTCTGGTTCCGGGGGGGCAGGCTGAGCCTGTGGTTCATTCTTCTTCCTGATTGGAAAATAGAGTGACCTGTGCCTGTCCCCACACCTAGAGCTAGTCTCTACTTGGTTCCCCCTCTTCCCGTTTATCCTCAGGACAAATTGCAACCTGTACGAAACAGGAGGTTAACGGTGCTGATTCTCCAAGTAGGGAGATTGTTCGTAAAGCGGCTGGAATGGCGAAACCGAGCACAAGGAGAGGAGAAATGAGGTGCATTTCAGAAACCTTTCCCGATCACACGGTGTACCATCTTCTGGGTTTCCCATGCATGTTTTCGATGTAGGAAGATGCCCTTGAACCTGGAGATTTGGGACCCATGGGACGGGTACCACGCACTATTACTTGAAAGGGTCTGCGTTTGCTCACCCAACCTCACCAATCCTCTCAGCCCCAAGAGTGTCCAGCCTTATGTCTCATCCAGCTGTGGGTGTAGATATGGTGAATCCAGGTTGCATCAGAGCCCCTGAACGGATTTTGTAAGAATTTATCTCTCTTTCACTGTCTTTGTTTTATGGGTTTTTTTTAAAGTAATTTATTTTTGTTATGGGGTTTAGCTGCTTTTCACTGCTGTGTTTATGCCGCTTTACACCCTATTGATTCATTTCCAGAGAGATATCAATACATAGGTTTTAAGATTCTTACTAGTCAGATATATTCCTGTGCGGTGAATAGGGGATGTTGAGTCCAGTTCACTGAGCAGGGAGTAGGATTGTCTATTACATATTTGGCTTATGGAACGGTATCTGAGCTAATTTCAAACCCTTGTTTTATGCATCACCCCACCTGATCTTTCCCGTTAAGCAGCCATAGTGTGTTTTCTAAACGTGTGACTCTGTTCTGTTTTGTAATTCAGTTCAAGTGTAGCGAGTTTAACATTCCCTCTATAAGTGATATCTTAGGATAAGTGTCTTTTTCTGTGTGACTTATTTCACTTAGAGTCATCGTACCTAAATCCACTCGTCATGCTGCTACTAGCCTTGTGACATTGATTTCATGGCTGAGTGATATTCCATTGTGCATAAGTACCACAACCTCTTTATCCATTTTTCTCTTTCCTGGGCTATTGAAGGTGTACCGAAGTGGAGATTCTTGTAAACAGAGCAGCCCTACACTCTGGGGTGCCTGTGTCTTGTGGATTTTCAGTTTTCCCAATGTATACGCCCATGAGTGGAAGTGCCCTATGCTCTCTAAGCTGTGTTTATTACATGTTTCAGGACACACCGTACACTTCTCCAGAGTGGCTGTTGGCAATTTACATCCCGCCCATCAGCGTAGCAAGGCTCCCATGTGTCCATGGCCTGTCCTGCATTTCTGGTTTTTACACATTTTTCAGCATGGCCCTTTTGACCGATGGCAAGCGAGACTTCTTTGTAGTGCTGATTTGCCTTTCCGGCTTGCTTGGTTGGCCAAAAAGGGCGTATGCGTTTTTTCCTGAATATATTCAGGAAAAAACGCATACGCCCTTTTTGGCCAAGGGCATCATTGTCGACGTTTTGCCGCTTTTCATGTGCTTTAAAGGCGAGTCGAATCTACCTCCTGAAATCTGTTTCCTGCAATTCTGCCTTGCTTTCAAATCCTCTTCGTTGCCTTCCCTCAATATATTTGTGGACGAGAGTTATCATTTAGAACTCTGCAGGTTTGTGAATTGCAGTGCCCCTGAGCTCCATGTGTCAACTCGCTTGTTTGGGAGCTGGCCGCAAAAGCGCAGGATTGCTTCAGGCCCTATTCTGGTTCCGGGGGGGCAGGCTGAGCCTGTGGTTCATTCTTCTTCCTGATGGGAAAATAGAGTGACCTGTGCCTGTCCCAACACCTAGAGCTAGTCTCTCCTTGGTTCCCCCTCTTCCCGTTCATCCTCAGGACAAATTGCAACCTGTACGAAACAGGAGGTTAACGGTGCTGATTCTCCAAGTAGGGAGATTGTTATTAAAGTGGCTGGAATGGCGAACCCGAGCACAAGGATAGGAGAAATGAGGTGCGTTTTAGAAACCTTTCCCGATCACACGGTTTACCAACTTCTGAGTTTCCCATGCATGTTTTCGATGTAGGAAGATGCCCTTGAACCTGGAGATTTGGGACCCATGGGATGGGTACCACGCAGTATTACTTTAAAGGGTCTGCGTTTGCTCACCCAACCTCACCAATCCTCTCAGCCTCAAGAGTGTCCAGCCTTATGTCTCATACAGCTCTGGGTGTAGATTTGGTCAATCCAGGTTGCATCATAGCCCCTGAACAGATTTTGTAAGAATTTCTCTCTCTTTCACTGTCTTTGTTTTATGGGTTTTTTTAAAAGTAATTTATTTTTGTTATGGGGTTTAGCTGCTTTTCACTGCTGTGTTTATGCCGCTTTACACCCTATTGATTCACTTCCAGAGAGATATCAATACATAGGTTTTAAGATTCTTACTAGTCAGATATACTCTTGTGCGGTGAATAGGGAAGGTTGAGTACAGTTCACTGAGCAGGGAGTAGGTTTGTCTATTACATATTTGGCTTATGGAATGGTATCTGAGCTAATTTCAAACCCTTGTTTTATGCATCACCCCACCTGATCTTTCCCGTTAAGCAGCCATAGTGTGTTTTCTAAACGTGTGACTCTGTTCTGTTTTGTAATTCAGTTCAAGTGTAGCGATTTTGACATTGCCTCTATAAGTGATATCTTAGGATAAGTGTCTTTTTCTGTGTGACTTATTTCACTTAGAGTCATCGTACCTAAATCCACTCGTCATGCTGCTACTAGCCTTGTGACATTGATTTCATGGCTGAGTGATATTCCATTGTGCATAAGTACCACAACCTCTTTATCCATTTTTCTCTTTCCTGGGCTATTGAAGGTGTACCGAAGTGGAGATTCTTGTAAACAGAGCAGCCCTACACTCTGGGGTGCCTGTGTCTTGTGGATTTTCAGTTTTCCCAATGTATACGCCCATGAGTGGAAGTGCCCTATGCTCTCTAAGCTGTGTTTATTACATGTTTCAGGACACACCGTACACTTCTCCAGAGTGGCTGTTGGCAAATTACATCCTGCCCATCAGCGTAGCAAGGCTCCCATGTGTCCATGGCCTGTCCTGCATTTCTGGTTTTTACACTTTTTTCAGCATGGCCCTTTTGACCGATGGCAAGCGAGACTTCTTTGTAGTGCTGATTTGCCTTTCCGGCTTGCTTGGTTGGCCAAAAAGGGCGTATGCGTTTTTTCCTGAATATATTCAGGAAAAAACGCATACGCCCTTTTTGGCCAAGGGCATCATTGTCGACCTTTTGCCGCTTTTCATGTGCTTTAAAGGCGAGTCGAATCTACCTCCTGAAATCTGTTTCCTGCAATTCTGACTTGTTTTCAAATCCTCTTCGTTGCCTTCCCTGAATATATTTGTGGACGAGAGTTATCAGTTGTAACTCTACAGGTTTGTGAATTGCAGTGCCCCTGAGCTCCATTTGTCAACTCGCTTGTTTGGGAGCTGGCCGCAAAAGCGCAGGATTGCTTCAGGCCCTATTCTGGTTCCGGGGGGGCAGGCTGAGCCTGTGGTTCATTCTTCTTCCTGATGGGAAAATAGAGTGACCTGTGCCTGTCCCAACACCTAGAGCTAGTCTCTCCTTGGTTCCCCCTCTTCCCGTTCATCCTCAGGACAAATTGCAACCTGTACGAAACAGGAGGTTAACGGTGCTGATTCTCCAAGTAGGGAGATTGTTATTAAAGTGGCTGGAATGGCGAACCCGAGCACAAGGATAGGAGAAATGAGGTGCGTTTTAGAAACCTTTCCCGATCACACGGTTTACCAACTTTTGAGTTTCCCATGCATGTTTTCGATGTAGGAAGATGCCCTTGAACCTGGAGATTTGGGACCCATGGGATGGGTACCACGCAGTATTACTTTAAAGGGTCTGCGTTTGCTCACCCAACCTCACCAATCCTCTCAGCCTCAAGAGTGTCCAGCCTTATGTCTCATCCAGCTCTGGGTCTAGATATGGTCAATCCAGGTTGCATCATAGCCCCTGAACAGATTTTGTAAGAATTTCTCTCTCTTTCACTGTCTTTGTTTTATGGGGTTTTTTTTGAGTAATTTCTTTTTATAATGGGGTTTAGCTGCTTTTCACTGCTGTGTTTATGCCGCTTTACACCCTATTGATTCACTTCCAGAGAGATATCAATACATAGGTTTTAAGATTCTTACTAGTCAGATATACTCTTGTGCGGTGAATAGGGGAGGTTGAGTACAGTTCACTGAGCAGGGAGTAGGTTTGTCTATTACATATTTGGCTTATGGAATGGTATCTGAGCTAATTTCAAACCCTTGTTTTATGCATCACCCCACCTGATCTTTCCCGTTAAGCAGCCATAGTGTGTTTTCTAAACATGTAATTCTGTTCTGTTTTGTAATTCAGTTCAAGTGTAGCGATTTTGACATTCCCTCTATAAGTGATATCTTAGGATAAGTGTCTTTTTCTGTGTGACTTATTTCACTTAGAGTCATCGTACCTAAATCCACTCATCATGCTGCTACTAGCCTTGTGACATTGATTTCATGGCTGAGTGATATTCCATTGTGCATAAGTACCACAACCTCTTTATCCATTTTTCTCTTTCCTGGGCTATTGAAGGTGTACCGAAGTGGAGATTCTTGTAAACAGAGCAGCCCTAAACTTTGGTGTGCCTTTGTCTTGTGGATTTTCAGTTTACCCAATGTATACGCCCATAAGTGGAAGTGCCCAATGCTCTCTATGCTGTGTTTATTACATGTTTCAGGACACACCGTACACTTCTCCAGAGTGGCTGTTGGCAAATTACATCCTGCCCATCAGCGTAGCAAGGCTCCCATGTGTCCATGGCCTGTCCTGCATTTCTGGTTTTTACACATTTTTCAGCATGGCCCTTTTGACCGATGGCAAGCGAGACTTCTTTGTAGTGCTGATTTGCCTTTCCGGCTTGCTTGGTTGGCCAAAAAGGGCGTATGCGTTTTTTCCTGAATATATTCAGGAAAAAACGCATACGCCCTTTTTGGCCAAGGGCATCATTGTCGAGGTTTTGCCGCTTTTCATGTACTTTAAAGGCGAGTCGAATCTACCTCCTGAAATCTGTTTCCTGCAATTCTGCCTTGCTTTCAAATCCTCTTCGTTGCCTTCCCTCAATATATTTGTGGACGAGAGTTATCATTTATAACTCTACAGGTTTGTGAATTGCAGTGCCCCTGAGCTCCATTTGTCAACTCGCTTGTTTGGGAGCTGGCCGCAAAAGCGCAGGATTGCTTCAGGCCCTATTCTGGTTCCGGGGGGGCAGGCTGAGCCTGTGGTTCATTCTTCTTCCTGATGGGAAAATAGAGTGACCTGTGCCTGTCCCAACACCTAGAGCTAGTCTATCCTTGGTTCCCCCTCTTCCCGTTCATCCTCAGGACAAATTGCAACCTGTACGAAACAGGAGGTTAACGGTGCTGATTCTCCAACTAGGGAGATTGTTATTAAAGGGGCTGGAATGGCGAACCCGAGCACAAGGATAGGAGAAATGAGGTTCGTTTTAGAAACCTTTCCCGATCACACGGTTTACCAACTTCTGAGTTTCCCATGCATGTTTTCGATGTAGGAAGATGCCCTTGAACCTGGAGATTTGGGACCCATGGGATGGGTACCACGCAGTATTACTTTAAAGGGTCTGCGTTTGCTCACCCAACCTCACCAATCCTCTCAGCCTCAAGAGTGTCCAGCCTTATGTCTCATCCAGCTCTGGGTCTAGATATGGTCAATCCAGGTTGCATCAGAGCCCCTGAACGGATTTTGTAAGAATTTCTCTCTCTTTCACTGTCTTTGTTTTATGGGTTTTTTTTAAAGTAATTTATTTTTGTTATGGGGTTTAGCTGCTTTTCACTGCTGTGTTTATGCCGCTTTACACCCTATTGATTCATTTCCAGAGAGATATCAATACATAGGTTTTAAGATTCTTACTAGTCAGATATATTCCTGTGCGGTGAATAGGGGATGTTGAGTCCAGTTCACTGAGCAGGGAGTAGGTTTGTCTATTACATATTTGGCTTATGGAACGGTATCTGAGCTAATTTCAAACCCTTGTTTTATGCATCACCCCACCTGATCTTTCCCGTTAAGCAGCCATAGTGTGTTTTCTAAACGTGTGACTCTGTTCTGTTTTGTAATTCAGTTCAAGTGTAGCGAGTTTAACATTCCCTCTATAAGTGATATCTTAGGATAAGTGTCTTTTTCTGTGTGACTTATTTCACTTAGAGTCATCGTAACTAAATCCACTCGTCATGCTGCTACTAGCCTTGTGACATTGATTTCATGGCTGAGTGATATTCCATTGTGCATAAGTACCACAACCTCTTTATCCATTTTTCTCTTTCCTGGGCTATTGAAGGTGTACCGAAGTGGAGATTCTTGTAAACAGAGCAGCCCTACACTCTGGGGTGCCTGTGTCTTGTGGATTTTCAGTTTTCCCAATGTATACGCCCATGAGTGGAAGTGCCCTATGCTCTCTAAGCTGTGTTTATTACATGTTTCAGGACACACCGTACACTTCTCCAGAGTGGCTTTTGGCAATTTACATCCCGCCCATCAGCGTAGCAAGGCTCCCATGTGTCCATGGCCTGTCCTGCATTTCTGGTTTTTACACATTTTTCAGCATTGCCCTTTTGACCGATGGCAAGCGAGACTTCTTTGTAGTGCTGATTTGCCTTTCCGGCTTGCTTGGTTGGCCAAAAAGGGCGTATGCGTTTTTTCCTGAATATATTCAGGAAAAAACGCATACGCCCTTTTTGGCCAAGGGCATCATTGTCGACGTTTTGCCGCTTTTCATGTGCTTTAAAGGCGAGTCGAATCTACCTCCTGAAATCTGTTTCCTGCAATTCTGCCTTGCTTTCAAATCCTCTTCGTTGCCTTCCCTCAATATATTTGTGGACGAGAGTTATCATTTAGAACTCTGCAGGTTTGTGAATTGCAGTGCCCCTGAGCTCCATGTGTCAACTCGCTTGTTTGGGAGCTGGCCGCAAAAGCGCAGGATTGCTCCAGGCCCTATTCTGGTTCCGGGGGGGCAGGCTGAGCCTGTGGTTCATTCTTCTTCCTGATGGGAAAATAGAGTGACCTGTGCCTGTCCCAACACCTAGAGCTAGTCTATCCTTGGTTCCCCCTCTTCCCGTTCATCCTCAGGACAAATTGCAACCTGTACGAAACAGGAGGTTAACGGTGCTGATTCTCCAAGTAGGGAGATTGTTATTAAAGTGGCTGGAATGGCGAACCCGAGCACAAGGATAGGAGAAATGAGGTGCGTTTTAGAAACCTTTCCCGATCACACGGTTTACCAACTTCTGAGTTTCCCATGCATGTTTTCGATGTAGGAAGATGCCCTTGAACCTGGAGATTTGGGACCCATGGGACGGGTACCACGCAGTATTACTTTAAAGGGTCTGCGTTTGCTCACCCAACCTCACCAATCCTCTCAGCCTCAAGAGTGTCCAGCCTTATGTCTCATACAGCTCTGGGTGTAGATTTGGTCAATCCAGGTTGCATCATAGCCCCTGAACAGATTTTGTAAGAATTTCTCTCTCTTTCACTGTCTTTGTTTTATGGGTTTTTTTAAAAGTAATTTATTTTTGTTATGGGGTTTAGCTGCTTTTCACTGCTGTGTTTATGCCGCTTTACACCCTATTGATTCACTTCCAGAGAGATATCAATACATAGGTTTTAAGATTCTTACTAGTCAGATATACTCTTGTGCGGTGAATAGGGAAGGTTGAGTACAGTTCACTGAGCAGGGAGTAGGTTTGTCTATTACATATTTGGCTTATGGAATGGTATCTGAGCTAATTTCAAACCCTTGTTTTATGCATCACCCCACCTGATCTTTCCCGTTAAGCAGCCATAGTGTGTTTTCTAAACGTGTGACTCTGTTCTGTTTTGTAATTCAGTTCAAGTGTAGCGATTTTGACATTGCCTCTATAAGTGATATCTTAGGATAAGTGTCTTTTTCTGTGTGACTTATTTCACTTAGAGTCATCGTACCTAAATCCACTCGTCATGCTGCTACTAGCCTTGTGACATTGATTTCATGGCTGAGTGATATTCCATTGTGCATAAGTACCACAACCTCTTTATCCATTTTTCTCTTTCCTGGGCTATTGAAGGTGTACCGAAGTGGAGATTCTTGTAAACAGAGCAGCCCTACACTCTGGGGTGCCTGTGTCTTGTGGATTTTCAGTTTTCCCAATGTATACGCCCATGAGTGGAAGTGCCCTATGCTCTCTAAGCTGTGTTTATTACATGTTTCAGGACACACCGTACACTTCTCCAGAGTGGCTGTTGGCAAATTACATCCTGCCCATCAGCGTAGCAAGGCTCCCATGTGTCCATGGCCTGTCCTGCATTTCTGGTTTTTACACTTTTTTCAGCATGGCCCTTTTGACCGATGGCAAGCGAGACTTCTTTGTAGTGCTGATTTGCCTTTCCGGCTTGCTTGGTTGGCCAAAAAGGGCGTATGCGTTTTTTCCTGAATATATTCAGGAAAAAACGCATACGCCCTTTTTGGCCAAGGGCATCATTGTCGACCTTTTGCCGCTTTTCATGTGCTTTAAAGGCGAGTCGAATCTACCTCCTGAAATCTGTTTCCTGCAATTCTGACTTGTTTTCAAATCCTCTTCGTTGCCTTCCCTGAATATATTTGTGGACGAGAGTTATCAGTTGTAACTCTACAGGTTTGTGAATTGAAGTGCCCCTGAGCTCCATTTGTCAACTCGCTTGTTTGGGAGCTGGCCGCAAAAGCGCAGGATTGCTTCAGGCCCTATTCTGGTTCCGGGGGGGGGGGGGGGCAGGCTGAGCCTGTGGTTCATTTTTCTTCCTGATGGGAAAATAGAGTGACCTGTGCCTGTCCCAACACCTAGAGCTAGTCTATCCTTGGTTCCCCCTCTTCCCGTTCATCCTCAGGACAAATTGCAACCTGTACGAAACAGGAGGTTAACGGTGCTGATTCTCCAAGTAGGGAGATTGTTATTAAAGTGGCTGGAATGGCGAACCCGAGCACAAGGATAGGAGAAATGAGGTTCGTTTTAGAAACCTTTCCCGATCACACGGTTTACCAACTTCTGAGTTTCCCATGCATGTTTTCGATGTAGGAAGATGCCCTTGAACCTGGAGATTTGGGACCCATGGGATGGGTACCACGCAGTATTACTTTAAAGGGTCTGCGTTTGCTCACCCAACCTCACCAATCCTCTCAGCCTCAAGAGTGTCCAGCCTTATGTCTCATACAGCTCTGGGTCTAGATATGGTCAATCCAGGTTGCATCACAGCCCCTGAACAGATTTTGTAAGAATTTCTCTCTCTTTCACTGTCTTTGTTTTATGGGTTTTTTTAAAAGTAATGTATTTTTGTTATGGGGTTTAGCTGCTTTTCACTGCTGTGTTTATGCCGCTTTACACCCTATTGATTCATTTCCAGAGAGATATCAATACATAGGTTTTAAGATTCTTACTAGTCAGATATATTCTTGTGCGGTGAATAGGGGATGTTGAGTCCAGTTCACTGAGCAGGGAGTAGGTTTGTCTATTACATATTTGGCTTATGGAACGGTATCTGAGCTAATTTCAAACCCTTGTTTTATGCATCACCCCACCTGATCTTTCCCGTTAAGCAGCCATAGTGTGTTTTCTAAACGTGTGATTCTGTTCTGTTTTGTAATTCAGTTCAAGTGTAGCAATTTTGACATTCCCTCTATAAGTGATATCTTAGGATAAGTGTCTTTTTCTGTGTGACTTATTTCACTTAGAGTCATCGTAACTAAATCCACTCATCATGCTGCTACTAGCCTTGTGACATTGATTTCATGGCTGAGTGATATTCCATTGTGCATAAGTACCACAACTTCTTTATCCATTTTTCTCTTTCCTGGGCTATTTAAGGTGTACCGAAGTGGAGATTCTTGTAAACAGAGCAGCCCTACACTCTGGGGTGCCTGTGTCTTGTGGATTTTCAGTTTTCCCAATGTATATGCCCATGAGTGGAAGTGCCCTATGCTCTCTAAGCTGTGTTTATTACATGTTTCAGGACACACCGTACACTTCTCCAGAGTGGCTGTTGGCAATTTACATCCCGCCCATCAGCGTAGCAAGGCTCCCATGTGTCCATGGCCTGTCCTGCATTTCTGGTTTTTACACTTTTTTCAGCATGGCCCTTTTGACCGATGGCAAGCGAGACTTCTTTGTAGTGCTGATTTGCCTTTCTGGATTGCTTGGTTGGCCAAAAGGGGCGTATGCGTTTTTTCCTGAATATACTCAGGAAAAAACGCATACGCCCTTTTTGGCCAAGGGCATCATTGTCCACGTCTTGCCGCTTTTCATGTGCTTTAAAGGCGAGTCGCATCTACCTCCTGAAATCTGTTTCCTGCAATTCTGCCTTGCTTTCAAATCCTCTTCGTTGCCTTCCCTCAATATATTTGTGGACGAGAGTTATCATTTAGAACTCTGCAGGTTTGTGAATTGCAGTGCCCCTGAGCTCCATTTGTCAACTCGCTTGTTTGGGAGCTGGCCGCAAAAGCGCAGGATTGCTTCAGGCCCTATTCTGGTTCCGGGGGGGCAGGCTGAGCCTGTGGTTCATTCTTCTTCCTGATGGGAAAATAGAGTGACCTGTGCCTGTCCCAACACCTAGAGCTAGTCTCTACTTGGTTCCCCCTCTTCCCGTTCATCCTCAGGACAAATTGCAACCTGTACGAAACAGGAGGTTAACGGTGCTGATTCTCCAAGTAGGGAGATTGTTATTAAAGTGGCTGGAATGGCGAACCCGAGCACAAGGATAGGAGAAATGAGGTGCGTTTTAGAAACCTTTCCCGATCACACGGTTTACCAACTTTTGAGTTTCCCATGCATGTTTTCGATGTAGGAAGATGCCCTTGAACCTGGAGATTTGGGACCCATGGGATGGGTACCACGCAGTATTACTTTAAAGGGTCTGCATTGCTCACCCAACCTCACCAATCCTCTCAGCCTCAAGAGTGTCCAGCCTTATGTCTCATCCAGCTCTGGGTCTAGATATGGTCAATCCAGGTTGCATCATAGCCCCTGAACAGATTTTGTAAGAATTTCTCTCTCTTTCACTGTCTTTGTTTTATGGGGTTTTTTTTGAGTAATTTCTTTTTATAATGGGGTTTAGCTGCTTTTCACTGCTGTGTTTATGCCGCTTTACACCCTATTGATTCACTTCCAGAGAGATATCAATACATAGGTTTTAAGATTCTTACTAGTCAGATATACTCTTGTGCGGTGAATAGGGGAGGTTGAGTACAGTTCACTGAGCAGGGAGTAGGTTTGTCTATTACATATTTGGCTTATGGAATGGTATCTGAGCTAATTTCAAACCCTTGTTTTATGCATCACCCCACCTGATCTTTCCCGTTAAGCAGCCATAGTGTGTTTTCTAAACGTGTGACTCTGTTCTGTTTTGTAATTCAGTTCAAGTGTAGCGATTTTGACATTCCCTCTATAAGTGATATCTTAGGATAAGTGTCTTTTTCTGTGTGACTTATTTCACTTAGAGTCATCGTACCTAAATCCACTCGTCATGCTGCTACTAGCCTTGTGACATTGATTTCATGGCTGAGTGATATTCCATTGTGCATAAGTACCACAACCTCTTTATCCATTTTTCTCTTTCCTGGGCTATTTAAGGTGTACCGAAGTGGAGATTCTTGTAAACAGAGCAGCCCTACACTCTGGGGTGCCTGTGTCTTGTGGATTTTCAGTTTTCCCAATGTATATGCCCATGAGTGGAAGTGCCCTATGCTCTCTAAGCTGTGTTTATTACATGTTTCAGGACACACCGTACACTTCTCCAGAGTGGCTGTTGGCAATTTACATCCCGCCCATCAGCGTAGCAAGGCTCCCATGTGTCCATGGCCTGTCCTGCATTTCTGGTTTTTACACTTTTTTCAACATGGCCCTTTTGACCGATGGCAAGCGAGACTTCTTTGTAGTGCTGATTTGCCTTTCTGGATTGCTTGGTTGGCCAAAAAGGGCGTATGCGTTTTTTCCTGAATATACTCAGGAAAAAACGCATACGCCCTTTTTGGCCAAGGGCATCATTGTCGACGTCTTGCCGCTTTTCATGTGCTTTAAAGGCGAGTCGCATCTACCTCCTGAAATCTGTTTCCTGCAATTCTGCCTTGCTTTCAAATCCTCTTCGTTGCCTTCCCTCAATATATTTGTGGACGAGAGTTATCATTTAGAACTCTGCAGGTTTGTGAATTGCAGTGCCCCTGAGCTCCATTTGTCAACTCGCTTGTTTGGGAGCTGGCCGCAAAAGCGCAGGATTGCTTCAGGCCCTATTCTGGTTCCGGGGGGGCAGGCTGAGCCTGTGGTTCATTCTTCTTCCTGATGGGAAAATAGAGTGACCTGTGCCTGTCCCAACACCTAGAGCTAGTCTCTACTTGGTTCCCCCTCTTCCCGTTCATCCTCAGGACAAATTGCAACCTGTACGAAACAGGAGGTTAACGGTGCTGATTCTCCAAGTAGGGAGATTGTTATTAAAGTGGCTGGAATGGCGAACCCGAGCACAAGGATAGGAGAAATGAGGTGCGTTTTAGAAACCTTTCCCGATCACACGGTTTACCAACTTTTGAGTTTCCCATGCATGTTTTCGATGTAGGAAGATGCCCTTGAACCTGGAGATTTGGGACCCATGGGATGGGTACCACGCAGTATTACTTTAAAGGGTCTGCGTTTCCTCACCCAACCTCACCAATCCTCTCAGCCTCAAGAGTGTCCAGCCTTATGTCTCATCCAGCTCTGGGTCTACATATGGTCAATCCAGGTTACATCATAGCCTCTGAACAGATTTTGTAAGAATTTCTCTCTCTTTCACTGTCTTTGTTTTATGGGGTTTTTTTTGAGTAATTTCTTTTTATAATGGGGTTTAGCTGCTTTTCACTGCTGTGTTTATGCCGCTTTACACCCTATTGATTCACTTCCAGAGAGATATCAATACATAGGTTTTAAGATTCTTACTAGTCAGATATACTCTTGTGCGGTGAATAGGGGAGGTTGAGTACAGTTCACTGAGCAGGGAGTAGGTTTGTCTATTACATATTTGGCTTATGGAATGGTATCTGAGCTAATTTCAAACCCTTGTTTTATGCATCACCCCACCTGATCTTTCCCGTTAAGCAGCCATAGTGTGTTTTCTAAACGTGTGACTCTGTTCTGTTTTGTAATTCAGTTCAAGTGTAGCGATTTTGACATTCCCTCTATAAGTGATATCTTAGGATAAGTGTCTTTTTCTGTGTGACTTATTTCACTTAGAGTCATCGTACCTAAATCCACTCATCATGCTGCTACTAGCCTTGTGACATTGATTTCATGGCTGAGTGATATTCCATTGTGCATAAGTACCACAACCTCTTTATCCATTTTTCTCTTTCCTGGGCTATTGAAGGTGTACCGAAGTGGAGATTCTTGTAAACAGAGCAGCCCTAAACTTTGGTGTGCCTTTGTCTTGTGGATTTTCAGTTTACCCAATGTATACGCCCATGAGTGGAAGTGCCCAATGCTCTCTATGCTGTGTTTATTACATGTTTCAGGACACACCGTACACTTCTCCAGAGTGGCTGTTGGCAAATTACATCCTGCCCATCAGCGTAGCAAGGCTCCCATGTGTCCATGGCCTGTCCTGCATTTCTGGTTTTTACACTTTTTTCAGCATGGCCCTTTTGACCGATGGCAAGCGAGACTTCTTTGTAGTGCTGATTTGCCTTTCCGGCTTGCTTGGTTGGCCAAAAAGGGCGTATGCGTTTTTTCCTGAATATATTCAGGAAAAAACGCATACGCCCTTTTTGGCCAAGGGCATCATTGTCGAGGTTTTGCCGCTTTTCATGTGCTTTAAAGGCGAGTCGAATCTACCTCCTGAAATCTGTTTCCTGCAATTCTGCCTTGCTTTCAAATCCTCTTCGTTGCCTTCCCTCAATATATTTGTGGACGAGAGTTATCATTTATAACTCTACAGGTTTGTGAATTGCAGTGCCCCTGAGCTCCATTTGTCAACTCGCTTGTTTGGGAGCTGGCCGCAAAAGCGCAGGATTGCTTCAGGCCCTATTCTGGTTCCGGGGGGGCAGGCTGAGCCTGTGGTTCATTCTTCTTCCTGATGGGAAAATAGAGTGACCTGTGCCTGTCCCAACACCTAGAGCTAGTCTATCCTTGGTTCCCCCTCTTCCCGTTCATCCTCAGGACAAATTGCAACCTGTACGAAACAGGAGGTTAACGGTGCTGATTCTCCAACTAGGGAGATTGTTATTAAAGGGGCTGGAATGGCGAACCCGAGCACAAGGATAGGAGAAATGAGGTGCGTTTTAGAAACCTTTCCCGATCACACGGTTTACCAACTTCTGAGTTTCCCATGCATGTTTTCGATGTAGGAAGATGCCCTTGAACCTGGAGATTTGGGACCCATGGGATGGGTACCACGCAGTATTACTTTAAAGGGTCTGCGTTTGCTCACCCAACCTCACCAATCCTCTCAGCCTCAAGAGTGTCCAGCCTTATGTCTCATCCAGCTCTGGGTCTAGATATGGTCAATCCAGGTTGCATCAGAGCCCCTGAACGGATTTTGTAAGAATTTCTCTCTCTTTCACTGTCTTTGTTTTATGGGTTTTTTTAAAAGTAATTTATTTTTGTTATGGGGTTTAGCTGCTTTTCACTGCTGTGTTTATGCCGCTTTACACCCTATTGATTCATTTCCAGAGAGATATCAATACATAGGTTTTGAGATTCTTACTAGTCAGATATATTCTTGTGCGGTGAATAGGGGATGTTGAGTCCAGTTCACTGAGCAGGGAGTAGGATTGTCTATTACATATTTGGCTTATGGAACGGTATCTGAGCTAATTTCAAACCCTTGTTTTATGCATCACCCCACCTGATCTTTCCCGTTAAGCAGCCATAGTGTGTTTTCTAAACGTGTAATTCTGTTCTGTTTTGTAATTCAGTTCAAGTGTAGCGATTTTGACATTCCCTCTATAAGTGATATCTTAGGATAAGTGTCTTTTTCTGTGTGACTTATTTCACTTAGAGTCATCGTACCTAAATCCACTCATCATGCTGCTACTAGCCTTGTGACATTGATTTCATGGCTGAGTGATATTCCATTGTGCATAAGTACCACAACCTCTTTATCCATTTTTCTCTTTCCTGGGCTATTGAAGGTGTACCGAAGTGGAGATTCTTGTAAACAGAGCAGCCCTACACTCTGGGGTGCCTGTGTCTTGTGGATTTTCAGTTTTCCCAATGTATACGCCCATGAGTGGAAGTGCCCTATGCTCTCTAAGCTGTGTTTATTACATGTTTCAGGACACACCGTACACTTCTCCAGAGTGGCTGTTGGCAATTTACATCCCGCCCATCAGCGTAGCAAGGCTCCCATGTGTCCATGGCCTGTCCTGCATTTCTGGTTTTTACACTTTTTTCAGCATGGCCCTTTTGACCGATGGCAAGCGAGACTTCTTTGTAGTGCTGATTTGCCTTTCCGGCTTGCTTGGTTGGCCAAAAAGGGCGTATGCGTTTTTTCCTGAATATATTCAGGAAAAAACGCATACGCCCTTTTTGGCCAAGGGCATCATTGTCGACGTTTTGCCGCTTTTCATGTGCTTTAAAGGCGAGTCGAATCTACCTCCTGAAATCTGTTTCCTGCAATTCTGCCTTGCTTTCAAATCCTCTTCGTTGCCTTCCCTCAATATATTTGTGGACGAGAGTTATCATTTAGAACTCTGCAGGTTTGTGAATTGCAGTGCCCCTGAGCTCCATTTGTCAACTCGCTTGTTTGGGAGCTGGCCGCAAAAGCGCAGGATTGCTTCAGGCCCTATTCTGGTTCCGGGGGGGCAGGCTGAGCCTGTGGTTCATTCTTCTTCCTGATTGGAAAATAGAGTGACCTGTGCCTGTCCCCACACCTAGAGCTAGTCTCTACTTGGTTCCCCCTCTTCCCGTTTATCCTCAGGACAAATTGCAACCTGTACGAAACAGGAGGTTAACGGTGCTGATTCTCCAAGTAGGGAGATTGTTCGTAAAGCGGCTGGAATGGCGAAACCGAGCACAAGGAGAGGAGAAATGAGGTGCATTTCAGAAACCTTTCCCGATCACACGGTGTACCATCTTCTGGGTTTCCCATGCATGTTTTCGATGTAGGAAGATGCCCTTGAACCTGGAGATTTGGGACCCATGGGACGGGTACCACGCACTATTACTTGAAAGGGTCTGCGTTTGCTCACCCAACCTCACCAATCCTCTCAGCCCCAAGAGTGTCCAGCCTTATGTCTCATCCAGCTGTGGGTGTAGATATGGTGAATCCAGGTTGCATCAGAGCCCCTGAACGGATTTTGTAAGAATTTCTCTCTCTTTCACTGTCTTTGTTTTATGGGTTTTTTTTAAAGTAATTTATTTTTGTTATGGGGTTTAGCTGCTTTTCACTGCTGTGTTTATGCCGCTTTACACCCTATTGATTCATTTCCAGAGAGATATCAATACATAGGTTTTAAGATTCTTACTAGTCAGATATATTCTTGTGCGGTGAATAGGGGATGTTGAGTCCAGTTCACTGAGCAGGGAGTAGGTTTGTCTATTACATATTTGGCTTATGGAACGGTATCTGAGCTAATTTCAAACCCTTGTTTTATGCATCACCCCACCTGATCTTTCCCGTTAAGCAGCCATAGTGTGTTTTCTAAACGTGTGACTCTGTTCTGTTTTGTAATTCAGTTCAAGTGTAGCGATTTTGACATTCCCTCTATAAGTGATATCTTAGGATAAGTGTCTTTTTCTGTGTGACTTATTTCACTTAGAGTCATCGTACCTAAATCCACTCGTCATGCTGCTACTAGCCTTGTGACATTGATTTCATGGCTGAGTGATATTCCATTGTGCATAAGTACCACAACCTCTTTATCCATTTTTCTCTTTCCTGGGCTATTTAAGGTGTACCGAAGTGGAGATTCTTGTAAACAGAGCAGCCCTACACTCTGGGGTGCCTGTGTCTTGTGGATTTTCAGTTTTCCCAATGTATATGCCCATGAGTGGAAGTGCCCTATGCTCTCTAAGCTGTGTTTATTACATGTTTCAGGACACACCGTACACTTCTCCAGAGTGGCTGTTGGCAATTTACATCCCGCCCATCAGCGTAGCAAGGCTCCCATGTGTCCATGGCCTGTCCTGCATTTCTGGTTTTTACACTTTTTTCAACATGGCCCTTTTGACCGATGGCAAGCGAGACTTCTTTGTAGTGCTGCTTTGCCTTTCTGGATTGCTTGGTTGGCCAAAAAGGGCGTATGCGTTTTTTCCTGAATATACTCAGGAAAAAACGCATACGCCCTTTTTGGCCAAGGGCATCATTGTTGACGTCTTGCCGCTTTTCATGTGCTTTAAAGGCGAGTCGCATCTACCTCCTGAAATCTGTTTCCTGCAATTCTGCCTTGCTTTCAAATCCTCTTCGTTGCCTTCCCTCAATATATTTGTGGACGAGAGTTATCATTTAGAACTCTGCAGGTTTGTGAATTGCAGTGCCCCTGAGCTCCATTTGTCAACTCGCTTGTTTGGGAGCTGGCCGCAAAAGCGCAGGATTGCTTCAGGCCCTATTCTGGTTCCGGGGGGGCAGGCTGAGCCTGTGGTTCATTCTTCTTCCTGATGGGAAAATAGAGTGACCTGTGCCTGTCCCAACACCTAGAGCTAGTCTCTACTTGGTTCCCCCTCTTCCCGTTCATCCTCAGGACAAATTGCAACCTGTACGAAACAGGAGGTTAACGGTGCTGATTCTCCAAGTAGGGAGATTGTTATTAAAGTGGCTGGAATGGCGAACCCGAGCACAAGGATAGGAGAAATGAGGTGCGTTTTAGAAACCTTTCCCGATCACACGGTTTACCAACTTTTGAGTTTCCCATGCATGTTTTCGATGTAGGAAGATGCCCTTGAACCTGGAGATTTGGGACCCATGGGATGGGTACCACGCAGTATTACTTTAAAGGGTCTGCGTTTGCTCACCCAACCTCACCAATCCTCTCAGCCTCAAGAGTGTCCAGCCTTATGTCTCATCCAGCTCTGGGTCTAGATATGGTCAATCCAGGTTGCATCATAGCCCCTGAACAGATTTTGTAAGAATTTCTCTCTCTTTCACTGTCTTTGTTTTATGGGGTTTTTTTTGAGTAATTTCTTTTTATAATGGGGTTTAGCTGCTTTTCACTGCTGTGTTTATGCCGCTTTACACCCTATTGATTCACTTCCAGAGAGATATCAATACATAGGTTTTAAGATTCTTACTAGTCAGATATACTCTTGTGCGGTGAATAGGGGAGGTTGAGTACAGTTCACTGAGCAGGGAGTAGGTTTGTCTATTACATATTTGGCTTATGGAATGGTATCTGAGCTAATTTCAAACCCTTGTTTTATGCATCACCCCACCTGATCTTTCCCGTTAAGCAGCCATAGTGTGTTTTCTAAACGTGTGACTCTGTTCTGTTTTGTAATTCAGTTCAAGTGTAGCGATTTTGACATTCCCTCTATAAGTGATATCTTAGGATAAGTGTCTTTTTCTGTGTGACTTATTTCACTTAGAGTCATCGTACCTAAATCCACTCATCATGCTGCTACTAGCCTTGTGACATTGATTTCATGGCTGAGTGATATTCCATTGTGCATAAGTACCACAACCTCTTTATCCATTTTTCTCTTTCCTGGGCTATTGAAGGTGTACCGAAGTGGAGATTCTTGTAAACAGAGCAGCCCTAAACTTTGGTGTGCCTTTGTCTTGTGGATTTTCAGTTTACCCAATGTATACGCCCATGAGTGGAAGTGCCCAATGCTCTCTAAGCTGTGTTTATTACATGTTTCAGGACACACCGTACACTTCTCCAGAGTGGCTGTTGGCAAATTACATCCTGCCCATCAGCGTAGCAAGGCTCCCATGTGTCCATGGCCTGTCCTGCATTTCTGGTTTTTACACTTTTTTCAGCATGGCCCTTTTGACCGATGGCAAGCGAGACTTCTTTGTAGTGCTGATTTGCCTTTCCGGCTTGCTTGGTTGGCCAAAAAGGGCGTATGCGTTTTTTCCTGAATATATTCAGGAAAAAACGCATACGCCCTTTTTGGCCAAGGGCATCATTGTCGTGGTTTTGCCGCTTTTCATGTGCTTTAAAGGCGAGTCGAATCTACCTCCTGAAATCTGTTTCCTGCAATTCTGCCTTGCTTTCAAATCCTCTTCGTTGCCTTCCCTCAATATATTTGTGGACGAGAGTTATCATTTATAACTCTACAGGTTTGTGAATTGCAGTGCCCCTGAGCTCCATTTGTCAACTCGCTTGTTTGGGAGCTGGCCGCAAAAGCGCAGGATTGCTTCAGGCCCTATTCTGGTTCCGGGGGGGCAGGCTGAGCCTGTGGTTCATTCTTCTTCCTGATGGGAAAATAGAGTGACCTGTGCCTGTCCCAACACCTAGAGCTAGTCTATCCTTGGTTCCCCCTCTTCCCGTTCATCCTCAGGACAAATTGCAACCTGTACGAAACAGGAGGTTAACGGTGCTGATTCTCCAACTAGGGAGATTGTTATTAAAGGGGCTGGAATGGCGAACCCGAGCACAAGGATAGGAGAAATGAGGTTCGTTTTAGAAACCTTTCCCGATCACACGGTTTACCAACTTCTGAGTTTCCCATGCATGTTTTCGATGTAGGAAGATGCCCTTGAACCTGGAGATTTGGGACCCATGGGATGGGTACCACGCAGTATTACTTTAAAGGGTCTGCGTTTGCTCACCCAACCTCACCAATCCTCTCAGCCTCAAGAGTGTCCAGCCTTATGTCTCATCCAGCTCTGGGTCTAGATATGGTCAATCCAGGTTGCATCAGAGCCCCTGAACGGATTTTGTAAGAATTTCTCTCTCTTTCACTGTCTTTGTTTTATGGGTTTTTTTTAAAGTAATTTATTTTTGTTATGGGGTTTAGCTGCTTTTCACTGCTGTGTTTATGCCGCTTTACACCCTATTGATTCATTTCCAGAGAGATATCAATACATAGGTTTTGAGATTCTTACTAGTCAGATATATTCTTGTGCGGTGAATAGGGGATGTTGAGTCCAGTTCACTGAGCAGGGAGTAGGATTGTCTATTACATATTTGGCTTATGGAACGGTATCTGAGCTAATTTCAAACCCTTGTTTTATGCATCACCCCACCTGATCTTTCCCGTTAAGCAGCCATAGTGTGTTTTCTAAACGTGTAATTCTGTTCTGTTTTGTAATTCAGTTCAAGTGTAGCGATTTTGACATTCCCTCTATAAGTGATATCTTAGGATAAGTGTCTTTTTCTGTGTGACTTATTTCACTTAGAGTCATCGTACCTAAATCCACTCATCATGCTGCTACTAGCCTTGTGACATTGATTTCATGGCTGAGTGATATTCCATTGTGCATAAGTACCACAACCTCTTTATCCATTTTTCTCTTTCCTGGGCTATTGAAGGTGTACCGAAGTGGAGATTCTTGTAAACAGAGCAGCCCTACACTCTGGGGTGCCTGTGTCTTGTGGATTTTCAGTTTTCCCAATGTATACGCCCATGAGTGGAAGTGCCCTATGCTCTCTAAGCTGTGTTTATTACATGTTTCAGGACACACCGTTCACTTCTCCAGAGTGGCTGTTGGCAATTTACATCCCGCCCATCAGCGTAGCAAGGCTCCCATGTGTCCATGGCCTGTCCTGCATTTCTGGTTTTTACACTTTTTTCAGCATGGCCCTTTTGACCGATGGCAAGCGAGACTTCTTTGTAGTGCTGATTTGCCTTTCCGGCTTGCTTGGTTGGCCAAAAAGGGCGTATGCGTTTTTTCCTGAATATATTCAGGAAAAAACGCATACGCCCTTTTTGGCCAAGTGCATCATTGTCGACGTTTTGCCGCTTTTCATGTGCTTTAAAGGCGAGTCGAATCTACCTCCTGAAATCTGTTTCCTGCAATTCTGCCTTGCTTTCAAATCCTCTTCGTTGCCTTCCCTCAATATATTTGTGGACGAGAGTTATCATTTAGAACTCTGCAGGTTTGTGAATTGCAGTCCCCCTGAGCTCCATTTGTCAACTCGCTTGTTTGGGAGCTGGCCGCAAAAGCGCAGGATTGCTTCAGGCCCTATTCTGGTTCCGGGGGGGCAGGCTGAGCCTGTGGTTCATTCTTCTTCCTGATTGGAAAATAGAGTGACCTGTGCCTGTCCCCACACCTAGAGCTAGTCTCTACTTGGTTCCCCCTCTTCCCGTTTATCCTCAGGACAAATTGCAACCTGTACGAAACAGGAGGTTAACGGTGCTGATTCTCCAAGTAGGGAGATTGTTCGTAAAGCGGCTGGAATGGCGAAACCGAGCACAAGGAGAGGAGAAATGAGGTGCATTTCAGAAACCTTTCCCGATCACACGGTGTACCATCTTCTGGGTTTCCCATGCATGTTTTCGATGTAGGAAGATGCCCTTGAACCTGGAGATTTGGGACCCATGGGACGGGTACCACGCACTATTACTTGAAAGGGTCTGCGTTTGCTCACCCAACCTCACCAATCCTCTCAGCCCCAAGAGTGTCCAGCCTTATGTCTCATCC
This sequence comes from Eubalaena glacialis, assembly GCF_028564815.1. Lineage (NCBI taxonomy): Eukaryota > Metazoa > Chordata > Mammalia > Artiodactyla > Balaenidae > Eubalaena > Eubalaena glacialis. The sequence continues at coordinate 68,853,373 of NC_083718.1, read as the reverse complement.
AGCTGTGGGTGTAGATATGGTGAATCCAGGTTGCATCAGAGCCCCTGAACGGATTTTGTAAGAATTTATCTCTCTTTCACTGTCTTTGTTTTATGGGTTTTTTTTAAAGTAATTTATTTTTGTTATGGGGTTTAGCTGCTTTTCACTGCTGTGTTTATGCCGCTTTACACCCTATTGATTCATTTCCAGAGAGATATCAATACATAGGTTTTAAGATTCTTACTAGTCAGATATATTCTTGTGCGGTGAATAGGGGATGATGAGTCCAGTTCACTGAGCAGGGAGTAGGTTTGTCTATTACATATTTGGCTTATGGAACGGTATCTGAGCTAATTTCAAACCCTTGTTTTATGCATCACCCCACCTGATCTTTCCCGTTAAGCAGCCATAGTGTGTTTTCTAAACGTGTGACTCTGTTCTGTTTTGTAATTCAGTTCAAGTGTAGCGAGTTTAACATTCCCTCTATAAGTGATATCTTAGGATAAGTGTCTTTTTCTGTGTGACTTATTTTACTTAGAGTCATCGTAACTAAATCCACTCGTCATGCTGCTACTAGCCTTGTGACATTGATTTCATGGCTGAGTGATATTCCATTGTGCATAAGTACCACAACCTCTTTATCCATTTTTCTCTTTCCTGGGCTATTGAAGGTGTACCGAAGTGGAGATTCTTGTAAACAGAGCAGCCCTACACTCTGGGGTGCCTGTGTCTTGTGGATTTTCAGTTTTCCCAATGTATACGCCCATGAGTGGAAGTGCCCTATGCTCTCTAAGCTGTGTTTATTACATGTTTCAGAACACACCGTACACTTCTCCAGAGTGGCTGTTGGCAATTTACATCCCGCCCATCAGCGTAGCAAGGCTCCCATGTGTCCATGGCCTGTCCTGCATTTCTGGTTTTTACACTTTTTTCAGCATGGCCCTTTTGACCGATGGCAAGCGAGACTTCTTTGTAGTGCTGATTTGCCTTTCCGGCTTGCTTGGTTGGCCAAAAAGGGCGTATGCGTTTTTTCCTGAATATATTCAGGAAAAAACGCATACGCCCTTTTTGGCCAAGGGCATCATTGTCGACGTTTTGCCGCTTTTCATGTGCTTTAAAGGCGAGTCGAATCTACCTCCTGAAATCTGTTTCCTGCAATTCTGCCTTGCTTTCAAATCCTCTTCGTTGCCTTCCCTCAATATATTTGTGGACGAGAGTTATCATTTAGAACTCTGCAGGTTTGTGAATTGCAGTGCCCCTGAGCTCCATGTGTCAACTCGCTTGTTTGGGAGCTGGCCGCAAAAGCGCAGGATTGCTTCAGGCCCTATTCTGGTTCCGGGGGGGCAGGCTGAGCCTGTGGTTCATTCTTCTTCCTGATGGGAAAATAGAGTGACCTGTGCCTGTCCCAACACCTAGAGCTAGTCTCTCCTTGGTTCCCCCTCTTCCCGTTCATCCTCAGGACAAATTGCAACCTGTACGAAACAGGAGGTTAACGGTGCTGATTCTCCAAGTAGGGAGATTGTTATTAAAGTGGCTGGAATGGCGAACCCGAGCACAAGGATAGGAGAAATGAGGTGCGTTTTAGAAACCTTTCCCGATCACACGGTTTACCAACTTCTGAGTTTCCCATGCATGTTTTCGATGTAGGAAGATGCCCTTGAACCTGGAGATTTGGGACCCATGGGATGGGTACCACGCAGTATTACTTTAAAGGGTCTGCGTTTGCTCACCCAACCTCACCAATCCTCTCAGCCTCAAGAGTGTCCAGCCTTATGTCTCATACAGCTCTGGGTCTAGATATGGTCAATCCAGGTTGCATCATAGCCCCTGAACAGATTTTGTAAGAATTTCTCTCTCTTTCACTGTCTTTGTTTTATGGGGTTTTTTTTGAGTAATTTCTTTTTATAATGGGGTTTAGCTGCTTTTCACTGCTGTGTTTATGCCGCTTTACACCCTATTGATTCACTTCCAGAGAGATATCAATACATAGGTTTTAAGATTCTTACTAGTCAGATATACTCTTGTGCGGTGAATAGGGGAGGTTGAGTACAGTTCACTGAGCAGGGAGTAGGTTTGTCTATTACATATTTGGCTTATGGAATGGTATCTGAGCTAATTTCAAACCCTTGTTTTATGCATCACCCCACCTGATCTTTCCCGTTAAGCAGCCATAGTGTGTTTTCTAAACATGTAATTCTGTTCTGTTTTGTAATTCAGTTCAAGTGTAGCGATTTTGACATTCCCTCTATAAGTGATATCTTAGGATAAGTGTCTTTTTCTGTGTGACTTATTTCACTTAGAGTCATCGTACCTAAATCCACTCATCATGCTGCTACTAGCCTTGTGACATTGATTTCATGGCTGAGTGATATTCCATTGTGCATAAGTACCACAACCTCTTTATCCATTTTTCTCTTTCCTGGGCTATTGAAGGTGTACCGAAGTGGAGATTCTTGTAAACAGAGCAGCCCTAAACTTTGGTGTGCCTTTGTCTTGTGGATTTTCAGTTTACCCAATGTATACGCCCATGAGTGGAAGTGCCCAATGCTCTCTATGCTGTGTTTATTACATGTTTCAGGACACACCGTACACTTCTCCAGAGTGGCTGTTGGCAAATTACATCCTGCCCATCAGCGTAGCAAGGCTCCCATGTGTCCATGGCCTGTCCTGCATTTCTGGTTTTTACACTTTTTTCAGCATGGCCCTTTTGACCGATGGCAAGCGAGACTTCTTTGTAGTGCTGATTTGCCTTTCCGGCTTGCTTGGTTGGCCAAAAAGGGCGTATGCGTTTTTTCCTGAATATATTCAGGAAAAAACGCATACGCCCTTTTTGGCCAAGGGCATCATTGTCGACGTTTTGCCGCTTTTCATGTACTTTAAAGGCGAGTCGAATCTACCTCCTGAAATCTGTTTCCTGCAATTCTGCCTTGCTTTCAAATCCTCTTCGTTGCCTTCCCTCAATATATTTGTGGACGAGAGTTATCATTTATAACTCTACAGGTTTGTGAATTGCAGTGCCCCTGAGCTCCATTTGTCAACTCGCTTGTTTGGGAGCTGGCCGCAAAAGCGCAGGATTGCTTCAGGCCCTATTCTGGTTCCGGGGGGGCAGGCTGAGCCTGTGGTTCATTCTTCTTCCTGATGGGAAAATAGAGTGACCTGTGCCTGTCCCAACACCTAGAGCTAGTCTATCCTTGGTTCCCCCTCTTCCCGTTCATCCTCAGGACAAATTGCAACCTGTACGAAACAGGAGGTTAACGGTGCTGATTCTCCAACTAGGGAGATTGTTATTAAAGGGGCTGGAATGGCGAACCCGAGCACAAGGATAGGAGAAATGAGGTTCGTTTTAGAAACCTTTCCCGATCACACGGTTTACCAACTTCTGAGTTTCCCATGCATGTTTTCGATGTAGGAAGATGCCCTTGAACCTGGAGATTTGGGACCCATGGGATGGGTACCACGCAGTATTACTTTAAAGGGTCTGCGTTTGCTCACCCAACCTCACCAATCCTCTCAGCCTCAAGAGTGTCCAGCCTTATGTCTCATCCAGCTCTGGGTCTAGATATGGTCAATCCAGGTTGCATCAGAGCCCCTGAACGGATTTTGTAAGAATTTCTCTCTCTTTCACTGTCTTTGTTTTATGGGTTTTTTTTAAAGTAATTTATTTTTGTTATGGGGTTTAGCTGCTTTTCACTGCTGTGTTTATGCCGCTTTACACCCTATTGATTCATTTCCAGAGAGATATCAATACATAGGTTTTGAGATTCTTACTAGTCAGATATATTCTTGTGCGGTGAATAGGGGATGTTGAGTCCAGTTCACTGAGCAGGGAGTAGGATTGTCTATTACATATTTGGCTTATGGAACGGTATCTGAGCTAATTTCAAACCCTTGTTTTATGCATCACCCCACCTGATCTTTCCCGTTAAGCAGCCATAGTGTGTTTTCTAAACGTGTAATTCTGTTCTGTTTTGTAATTCAGTTCAAGTGTAGCGATTTTGACATTCCCTCTATAAGTGATATCTTAGGATAAGTGTCTTTTTCTGTGTGACTTATTTCACTTAGAGTCATCGTACCTAAATCCACTCATCATGCTGCTACTAGCCTTGTGACATTGATTTCATGGCTGAGTGATATTCCATTGTGCATAAGTACCACAACCTCTTTATCCATTTTTCTCTTTCCTGGGCTATTGAAGGTGTACCGAAGTGGAGATTCTTGTAAACAGAGCAGCCCTACACTCTGGGGTGCCTGTGTCTTGTGGATTTTCAGTTTTCCCAATGTATACGCCCATGAGTGGAAGTGCCCTATGCTCTCTAAGCTGTGTTTATTACATGTTTCAGGACACACCGTACACTTCTCCAGAGTGGCTGTTGGCAATTTACATCCCGCCCATCAGCGTAGCAAGGCTCCCATGTGTCCATGGCCTGTCCTGCATTTCTGGTTTTTACACTTTTTTCAGCATGGCCCTTTTGACCGATGGCAAGCGAGACTTCTTTGTAGTGCTGATTTGCCTTTCCGGCTTGCTTGGTTGGCCAAAAAGGGCGTATGCGTTTTTTCCTGAATATATTCAGGAAAAAACGCATACGCCCTTTTTGGCCAAGGGCATCATTGTCGACGTTTTGCCGCTTTTCATGTGCTTTAAAGGCGAGTCGAATCTACCTCCTGAAATCTGTTTCCTGCAATTCTGCCTTGCTTTCAAATCCTCTTCGTTGCCTTCCCTCAATATATTTGTGGACGAGAGTTATCATTTAGAACTCTGCAGGTTTGTGAATTGCAGTGCCCCTGAGCTCCATTTGTCAACTCGCTTGTTTGGGAGCTGGCCGCAAAAGCGCAGGATTGCTTCAGGCCCTATTCTGGTTCCGGGGGGGCAGGCTGAGCCTGTGGTTCATTCTTCTTCCTGATTGGAAAATAGAGTGACCTGTGCCTGTCCCCACACCTAGAGCTAGTCTCTACTTGGTTCCCCCTCTTCCCGTTTATCCTCAGGACAAATTGCAACCTGTACGAAACAGGAGGTTAACGGTGCTGATTCTCCAAGTAGGGAGATTGTTCGTAAAGCGGCTGGAATGGCGAAACCGAGCACAAGGAGAGGAGAAATGAGGTGCATTTCAGAAACCTTTCCCGATCACACGGTGTACCATCTTCTGGGTTTCCCATGCATGTTTTCGATGTAGGAAGATGCCCTTGAACCTGGAGATTTGGGACCCATGGGACGGGTACCACGCACTATTACTTGAAAGGGTCTGCGTTTGCTCACCCAACCTCACCAATCCTCTCAGCCCCAAGAGTGTCCAGCCTTATGTCTCATCCAGCTGTGGGTGTAGATATGGTGAATCCAGGTTGCATCAGAGCCCCTGAACGGATTTTGTAAGAATTTATCTCTCTTTCACTGTCTTTGTTTTATGGGTTTTTTTTAAAGTAATTTATTTTTGTTATGGGGTTTAGCTGCTTTTCACTGCTGTGTTTATGCCGCTTTACACCCTATTGATTCATTTCCAGAGAGATATCAATACATAGGTTTTAAGATTCTTACTAGTCAGATATATTCCTGTGCGGTGAATAGGGGATGTTGAGTCCAGTTCACTGAGCAGGGAGTAGGATTGTCTATTACATATTTGGCTTATGGAACGGTATCTGAGCTAATTTCAAACCCTTGTTTTATGCATCACCCCACCTGATCTTTCCCGTTAAGCAGCCATAGTGTGTTTTCTAAACATGTAATTCTGTTCTGTTTTGTAATTCAGTTCAAGTGTAGCGATTTTGACATTCCCTCTATAAGTGATATCTTAGGATAAGTGTCTTTTTCTGTGTGACTTATTTCACTTAGAGTCATCGTACCTAAATCCACTCATCATGCTGCTACTAGCCTTGTGACATTGATTTCATGGCTGAGTGATATTCCATTGTGCATAAGTACCACAACCTCTTTATCCATTTTTCTCTTTCCTGGGCTATTGAAGGTGTACCGAAGTGGAGATTCTTGTAAACAGAGCAGCCCTAAACTTTGGTGTGCCTTTGTCTTGTGGATTTTCAGTTTACCCAATGTATACGCCCATGAGTGGAAGTGCCCAATGCTCTCTATGCTGTGTTTATTACATGTTTCAGGACACACCGTACACTTCTCCAGAGTGGCTGTTGGCAAATTACATCCTGCCCATCAGCGTAGCAAGGCTCCCATGTGTCCATGGCCTGTCCTGCATTTCTGGTTTTTACACTTTTTTCAGCATGGCCCTTTTGACCGATGGCAAGCGAGACTTCTTTGTAGTGCTGATTTGCCTTTCCGGCTTGCTTGGTTGGCCAAAAAGGGCGTATGCGTTTTTTCCTGAATATATTCAGGAAAAAACGCATACGCCCTTTTTGGCCAAGGGCATCATTGTCGACGTTTTGCCGCTTTTCATGTACTTTAAAGGCGAGTCGAATCTACCTCCTGAAATCTGTTTCCTGCAATTCTGCCTTGCTTTCAAATCCTCTTCGTTGCCTTCCCTCAATATATTTGTGGACGAGAGTTATCATTTATAACTCTACAGGTTTGTGAATTGCAGTGCCCCTGAGCTCCATTTGTCAACTCGCTTGTTTGGGAGCTGGCCGCAAAAGCGCAGGATTGCTTCAGGCCCTATTCTGGTTCCGGGGGGGCAGGCTGAGCCTGTGGTTCATTCTTCTTCCTGATGGGAAAATAGAGTGACCTGTGCCTGTCCCAACACCTAGAGCTAGTCTATCCTTGGTTCCCCCTCTTCCCGTTCATCCTCAGGACAAATTGCAACCTGTACGAAACAGGAGGTTAACGGTGCTGATTCTCCAACTAGGGAGATTGTTATTAAAGGGGCTGGAATGGCGAACCCGAGCACAAGGATAGGAGAAATGAGGTTCGTTTTAGAAACCTTTCCCGATCACACGGTTTACCAACTTCTGAGTTTCCCATGCATGTTTTCGATGTAGGAAGATGCCCTTGAACCTGGAGATTTGGGACCCATGGGATGGGTACCACGCAGTATTACTTTAAAGGGTCTGCGTTTGCTCACCCAACCTCACCAATCCTCTCAGCCTCAAGAGTGTCCAGCCTTATGTCTCATCCAGCTCTGGGTCTAGATATGGTCAATCCAGGTTGCATCAGAGCCCCTGAACGGATTTTGTAAGAATTTCTCTCTCTTTCACTGTCTTTGTTTTATGGGTTTTTTTTAAAGTAATTTATTTTTGTTATGGGGTTTAGCTGCTTTTCACTGCTGTGTTTATGCCGCTTTACACCCTATTGATTCATTTCCAGAGAGATATCAATACATAGGTTTTGAGATTCTTACTAGTCAGATATATTCTTGTGCGGTGAATAGGGGATGTTGAGTCCAGTTCACTGAGCAGGGAGTAGGATTGTCTATTACATATTTGGCTTATGGAACGGTATCTGAGCTAATTTCAAACCCTTGTTTTATGCATCACCCCACCTGATCTTTCCCGTTAAGCAGCCATAGTGTGTTTTCTAAACGTGTAATTCTGTTCTGTTTTGTAATTCAGTTCAAGTGTAGCGATTTTGACATTCCCTCTATAAGTGATATCTTAGGATAAGTGTCTTTTTCTGTGTGACTTATTTCACTTAGAGTCATCGTACCTAAATCCACTCATCATGCTGCTACTAGCCTTGTGACATTGATTTCATGGCTGAGTGATATTCCATTGTGCATAAGTACCACAACCTCTTTATCCATTTTTCTCTTTCCTGGGCTATTGAAGGTGTACCGAAGTGGAGATTCTTGTAAACAGAGCAGCCCTACACTCTGGGGTGCCTGTGTCTTGTGGATTTTCAGTTTTCCCAATGTATACGCCCATGAGTGGAAGTGCCCTATGCTCTCTAAGCTGTGTTTATTACATGTTTCAGGACACACCGTACACTTCTCCAGAGTGGCTGTTGGCAATTTACATCCCGCCCATCAGCGTAGCAAGGCTCCCATGTGTCCATGGCCTGTCCTGCATTTCTGGTTTTTACACTTTTTTCAGCATGGCCCTTTTGACCGATGGCAAGCGAGACTTCTTTGTAGTGCTGATTTGCCTTTCCGGCTTGCTTGGTTGGCCAAAAAGGGCGTATGCGTTTTTTCCTGAATATATTCAGGAAAAAACGCATACGCCCTTTTTGGCCAAGGGCATCATTGTCGACGTTTTGCCGCTTTTCATGTGCTTTAAAGGCGAGTCGAATCTACCTCCTGAAATCTGTTTCCTGCAATTCTGCCTTGCTTTCAAATCCTCTTCGTTGCCTTCCCTCAATATATTTGTGGACGAGAGTTATCATTTAGAACTCTGCAGGTTTGTGAATTGCAGTGCCCCTGAGCTCCATTTGTCAACTCGCTTGTTTGGGAGCTGGCCGCAAAAGCGCAGGATTGCTTCAGGCCCTATTCTGGTTCCGGGGGGGCAGGCTGAGCCTGTGGTTCATTCTTCTTCCTGATTGGAAAATAGAGTGACCTGTGCCTGTCCCCACACCTAGAGCTAGTCTCTACTTGGTTCCCCCTCTTCCCGTTTATCCTCAGGACAAATTGCAACCTGTACGAAACAGGAGGTTAACGGTGCTGATTCTCCAAGTAGGGAGATTGTTCGTAAAGCGGCTGGAATGGCGAAACCGAGCACAAGGAGAGGAGAAATGAGGTGCATTTCAGAAACCTTTCCCGATCACACGGTGTACCATCTTCTGGGTTTCCCATGCATGTTTTCGATGTAGGAAGATGCCCTTGAACCTGGAGATTTGGGACCCATGGGACGGGTACCACGCACTATTACTTGAAAGGGTCTGCGTTTGCTCACCCAACCTCACCAATCCTCTCAGCCCCAAGAGTGTCCAGCCTTATGTCTCATCCAGCTGTGGGTGTAGATATGGTGAATCCAGGTTGCATCAGAGCCCCTGAACGGATTTTGTAAGAATTTATCTCTCTTTCACTGTCTTTGTTTTATGGGTTTTTTTTAAAGTAATTTATTTTTGTTATGGGGTTTAGCTGCTTTTCACTGCTGTGTTTATGCCGCTTTACACCCTATTGATTCATTTCCAGAGAGATATCAATACATAGGTTTTAAGATTCTTACTAGTCAGATATATTCCTGTGCGGTGAATAGGGGATGTTGAGTCCAGTTCACTGAGCAGGGAGTAGGATTGTCTATTACATATTTGGCTTATGGAACGGTATCTGAGCTAATTTCAAACCCTTGTTTTATGCATCACCCCACCTGATCTTTCCCGTTAAGCAGCCATAGTGTGTTTTCTAAACGTGTGACTCTGTTCTGTTTTGTAATTCAGTTCAAGTGTAGCGAGTTTAACATTCCCTCTATAAGTGATATCTTAGGATAAGTGTCTTTTTCTGTGTGACTTATTTCACTTAGAGTCATCGTACCTAAATCCACTCGTCATGCTGCTACTAGCCTTGTGACATTGATTTCATGGCTGAGTGATATTCCATTGTGCATAAGTACCACAACCTCTTTATCCATTTTTCTCTTTCCTGGGCTATTGAAGGTGTACCGAAGTGGAGATTCTTGTAAACAGAGCAGCCCTACACTCTGGGGTGCCTGTGTCTTGTGGATTTTCAGTTTTCCCAATGTATACGCCCATGAGTGGAAGTGCCCTATGCTCTCTAAGCTGTGTTTATTACATGTTTCAGGACACACCGTACACTTCTCCAGAGTGGCTGTTGGCAATTTACATCCCGCCCATCAGCGTAGCAAGGCTCCCATGTGTCCATGGCCTGTCCTGCATTTCTGGTTTTTACACATTTTTCAGCATGGCCCTTTTGACCGATGGCAAGCGAGACTTCTTTGTAGTGCTGATTTGCCTTTCCGGCTTGCTTGGTTGGCCAAAAAGGGCGTATGCGTTTTTTCCTGAATATATTCAGGAAAAAACGCATACGCCCTTTTTGGCCAAGGGCATCATTGTCGACGTTTTGCCGCTTTTCATGTGCTTTAAAGGCGAGTCGAATCTACCTCCTGAAATCTGTTTCCTGCAATTCTGCCTTGCTTTCAAATCCTCTTCGTTGCCTTCCCTCAATATATTTGTGGACGAGAGTTATCATTTAGAACTCTGCAGGTTTGTGAATTGCAGTGCCCCTGAGCTCCATGTGTCAACTCGCTTGTTTGGGAGCTGGCCGCAAAAGCGCAGGATTGCTTCAGGCCCTATTCTGGTTCCGGGGGGGCAGGCTGAGCCTGTGGTTCATTCTTCTTCCTGATGGGAAAATAGAGTGACCTGTGCCTGTCCCAACACCTAGAGCTAGTCTCTCCTTGGTTCCCCCTCTTCCCGTTCATCCTCAGGACAAATTGCAACCTGTACGAAACAGGAGGTTAACGGTGCTGATTCTCCAAGTAGGGAGATTGTTATTAAAGTGGCTGGAATGGCGAACCCGAGCACAAGGATAGGAGAAATGAGGTGCGTTTTAGAAACCTTTCCCGATCACACGGTTTACCAACTTCTGAGTTTCCCATGCATGTTTTCGATGTAGGAAGATGCCCTTGAACCTGGAGATTTGGGACCCATGGGATGGGTACCACGCAGTATTACTTTAAAGGGTCTGCGTTTGCTCACCCAACCTCACCAATCCTCTCAGCCTCAAGAGTGTCCAGCCTTATGTCTCATACAGCTCTGGGTGTAGATTTGGTCAATCCAGGTTGCATCATAGCCCCTGAACAGATTTTGTAAGAATTTCTCTCTCTTTCACTGTCTTTGTTTTATGGGTTTTTTTAAAAGTAATTTATTTTTGTTATGGGGTTTAGCTGCTTTTCACTGCTGTGTTTATGCCGCTTTACACCCTATTGATTCACTTCCAGAGAGATATCAATACATAGGTTTTAAGATTCTTACTAGTCAGATATACTCTTGTGCGGTGAATAGGGAAGGTTGAGTACAGTTCACTGAGCAGGGAGTAGGTTTGTCTATTACATATTTGGCTTATGGAATGGTATCTGAGCTAATTTCAAACCCTTGTTTTATGCATCACCCCACCTGATCTTTCCCGTTAAGCAGCCATAGTGTGTTTTCTAAACGTGTGACTCTGTTCTGTTTTGTAATTCAGTTCAAGTGTAGCGATTTTGACATTGCCTCTATAAGTGATATCTTAGGATAAGTGTCTTTTTCTGTGTGACTTATTTCACTTAGAGTCATCGTACCTAAATCCACTCGTCATGCTGCTACTAGCCTTGTGACATTGATTTCATGGCTGAGTGATATTCCATTGTGCATAAGTACCACAACCTCTTTATCCATTTTTCTCTTTCCTGGGCTATTGAAGGTGTACCGAAGTGGAGATTCTTGTAAACAGAGCAGCCCTACACTCTGGGGTGCCTGTGTCTTGTGGATTTTCAGTTTTCCCAATGTATACGCCCATGAGTGGAAGTGCCCTATGCTCTCTAAGCTGTGTTTATTACATGTTTCAGGACACACCGTACACTTCTCCAGAGTGGCTGTTGGCAAATTACATCCTGCCCATCAGCGTAGCAAGGCTCCCATGTGTCCATGGCCTGTCCTGCATTTCTGGTTTTTACACTTTTTTCAGCATGGCCCTTTTGACCGATGGCAAGCGAGACTTCTTTGTAGTGCTGATTTGCCTTTCCGGCTTGCTTGGTTGGCCAAAAAGGGCGTATGCGTTTTTTCCTGAATATATTCAGGAAAAAACGCATACGCCCTTTTTGGCCAAGGGCATCATTGTCGACCTTTTGCCGCTTTTCATGTGCTTTAAAGGCGAGTCGAATCTACCTCCTGAAATCTGTTTCCTGCAATTCTGACTTGTTTTCAAATCCTCTTCGTTGCCTTCCCTGAATATATTTGTGGACGAGAGTTATCAGTTGTAACTCTACAGGTTTGTGAATTGCAGTGCCCCTGAGCTCCATTTGTCAACTCGCTTGTTTGGGAGCTGGCCGCAAAAGCGCAGGATTGCTTCAGGCCCTATTCTGGTTCCGGGGGGGCAGGCTGAGCCTGTGGTTCATTCTTCTTCCTGATGGGAAAATAGAGTGACCTGTGCCTGTCCCAACACCTAGAGCTAGTCTCTCCTTGGTTCCCCCTCTTCCCGTTCATCCTCAGGACAAATTGCAACCTGTACGAAACAGGAGGTTAACGGTGCTGATTCTCCAAGTAGGGAGATTGTTATTAAAGTGGCTGGAATGGCGAACCCGAGCACAAGGATAGGAGAAATGAGGTGCGTTTTAGAAACCTTTCCCGATCACACGGTTTACCAACTTTTGAGTTTCCCATGCATGTTTTCGATGTAGGAAGATGCCCTTGAACCTGGAGATTTGGGACCCATGGGATGGGTACCACGCAGTATTACTTTAAAGGGTCTGCGTTTGCTCACCCAACCTCACCAATCCTCTCAGCCTCAAGAGTGTCCAGCCTTATGTCTCATCCAGCTCTGGGTCTAGATATGGTCAATCCAGGTTGCATCATAGCCCCTGAACAGATTTTGTAAGAATTTCTCTCTCTTTCACTGTCTTTGTTTTATGGGGTTTTTTTTGAGTAATTTCTTTTTATAATGGGGTTTAGCTGCTTTTCACTGCTGTGTTTATGCCGCTTTACACCCTATTGATTCACTTCCAGAGAGATATCAATACATAGGTTTTAAGATTCTTACTAGTCAGATATACTCTTGTGCGGTGAATAGGGGAGGTTGAGTACAGTTCACTGAGCAGGGAGTAGGTTTGTCTATTACATATTTGGCTTATGGAATGGTATCTGAGCTAATTTCAAACCCTTGTTTTATGCATCACCCCACCTGATCTTTCCCGTTAAGCAGCCATAGTGTGTTTTCTAAACATGTAATTCTGTTCTGTTTTGTAATTCAGTTCAAGTGTAGCGATTTTGACATTCCCTCTATAAGTGATATCTTAGGATAAGTGTCTTTTTCTGTGTGACTTATTTCACTTAGAGTCATCGTACCTAAATCCACTCATCATGCTGCTACTAGCCTTGTGACATTGATTTCATGGCTGAGTGATATTCCATTGTGCATAAGTACCACAACCTCTTTATCCATTTTTCTCTTTCCTGGGCTATTGAAGGTGTACCGAAGTGGAGATTCTTGTAAACAGAGCAGCCCTAAACTTTGGTGTGCCTTTGTCTTGTGGATTTTCAGTTTACCCAATGTATACGCCCATGAGTGGAAGTGCCCAATGCTCTCTATGCTGTGTTTATTACATGTTTCAGGACACACCGTACACTTCTCCAGAGTGGCTGTTGGCAAATTACATCCTGCCCATCAGCGTAGCAAGGCTCCCATGTGTCCATGGCCTGTCCTGCATTTCTGGTTTTTACACATTTTTCAGCATGGCCCTTTTGACCGATGGCAAGCGAGACTTCTTTGTAGTGCTGATTTGCCTTTCCGGCTTGCTTGGTTGGCCAAAAAGGGCGTATGCGTTTTTTCCTGAATATATTCAGGAAAAAACGCATACGCCCTTTTTGGCCAAGGGCATCATTGTCGAGGTTTTGCCGCTTTTCATGTACTTTAAAGGCGAGTCGAATCTACCTCCTGAAATCTGTTTCCTGCAATTCTGCCTTGCTTTCAAATCCTCTTCGTTGCCTTCCCTCAATATATTTGTGGACGAGAGTTATCATTTATAACTCTACAGGTTTGTGAATTGCAGTGCCCCTGAGCTCCATTTGTCAACTCGCTTGTTTGGGAGCTGGCCGCAAAAGCGCAGGATTGCTTCAGGCCCTATTCTGGTTCCGGGGGGGCAGGCTGAGCCTGTGGTTCATTCTTCTTCCTGATGGGAAAATAGAGTGACCTGTGCCTGTCCCAACACCTAGAGCTAGTCTATCCTTGGTTCCCCCTCTTCCCGTTCATCCTCAGGACAAATTGCAACCTGTACGAAACAGGAGGTTAACGGTGCTGATTCTCCAACTAGGGAGATTGTTATTAAAGGGGCTGGAATGGCGAACCCGAGCACAAGGATAGGAGAAATGAGGTTCGTTTTAGAAACCTTTCCCGATCACACGGTTTACCAACTTCTGAGTTTCCCATGCATGTTTTCGATGTAGGAAGATGCCCTTGAACCTGGAGATTTGGGACCCATGGGATGGGTACCACGCAGTATTACTTTAAAGGGTCTGCGTTTGCTCACCCAACCTCACCAATCCTCTCAGCCTCAAGAGTGTCCAGCCTTATGTCTCATCCAGCTCTGGGTCTAGATATGGTCAATCCAGGTTGCATCAGAGCCCCTGAACGGATTTTGTAAGAATTTCTCTCTCTTTCACTGTCTTTGTTTTATGGGTTTTTTTTAAAGTAATTTATTTTTGTTATGGGGTTTAGCTGCTTTTCACTGCTGTGTTTATGCCGCTTTACACCCTATTGATTCATTTCCAGAGAGATATCAATACATAGGTTTTAAGATTCTTACTAGTCAGATATATTCCTGTGCGGTGAATAGGGGATGTTGAGTCCAGTTCACTGAGCAGGGAGTAGGTTTGTCTATTACATATTTGGCTTATGGAACGGTATCTGAGCTAATTTCAAACCCTTGTTTTATGCATCACCCCACCTGATCTTTCCCGTTAAGCAGCCATAGTGTGTTTTCTAAACGTGTGACTCTGTTCTGTTTTGTAATTCAGTTCAAGTGTAGCGAGTTTAACATTCCCTCTATAAGTGATATCTTAGGATAAGTGTCTTTTTCTGTGTGACTTATTTCACTTAGAGTCATCGTAACTAAATCCACTCGTCATGCTGCTACTAGCCTTGTGACATTGATTTCATGGCTGAGTGATATTCCATTGTGCATAAGTACCACAACCTCTTTATCCATTTTTCTCTTTCCTGGGCTATTGAAGGTGTACCGAAGTGGAGATTCTTGTAAACAGAGCAGCCCTACACTCTGGGGTGCCTGTGTCTTGTGGATTTTCAGTTTTCCCAATGTATACGCCCATGAGTGGAAGTGCCCTATGCTCTCTAAGCTGTGTTTATTACATGTTTCAGGACACACCGTACACTTCTCCAGAGTGGCTTTTGGCAATTTACATCCCGCCCATCAGCGTAGCAAGGCTCCCATGTGTCCATGGCCTGTCCTGCATTTCTGGTTTTTACACATTTTTCAGCATTGCCCTTTTGACCGATGGCAAGCGAGACTTCTTTGTAGTGCTGATTTGCCTTTCCGGCTTGCTTGGTTGGCCAAAAAGGGCGTATGCGTTTTTTCCTGAATATATTCAGGAAAAAACGCATACGCCCTTTTTGGCCAAGGGCATCATTGTCGACGTTTTGCCGCTTTTCATGTGCTTTAAAGGCGAGTCGAATCTACCTCCTGAAATCTGTTTCCTGCAATTCTGCCTTGCTTTCAAATCCTCTTCGTTGCCTTCCCTCAATATATTTGTGGACGAGAGTTATCATTTAGAACTCTGCAGGTTTGTGAATTGCAGTGCCCCTGAGCTCCATGTGTCAACTCGCTTGTTTGGGAGCTGGCCGCAAAAGCGCAGGATTGCTCCAGGCCCTATTCTGGTTCCGGGGGGGCAGGCTGAGCCTGTGGTTCATTCTTCTTCCTGATGGGAAAATAGAGTGACCTGTGCCTGTCCCAACACCTAGAGCTAGTCTATCCTTGGTTCCCCCTCTTCCCGTTCATCCTCAGGACAAATTGCAACCTGTACGAAACAGGAGGTTAACGGTGCTGATTCTCCAAGTAGGGAGATTGTTATTAAAGTGGCTGGAATGGCGAACCCGAGCACAAGGATAGGAGAAATGAGGTGCGTTTTAGAAACCTTTCCCGATCACACGGTTTACCAACTTCTGAGTTTCCCATGCATGTTTTCGATGTAGGAAGATGCCCTTGAACCTGGAGATTTGGGACCCATGGGACGGGTACCACGCAGTATTACTTTAAAGGGTCTGCGTTTGCTCACCCAACCTCACCAATCCTCTCAGCCTCAAGAGTGTCCAGCCTTATGTCTCATACAGCTCTGGGTGTAGATTTGGTCAATCCAGGTTGCATCATAGCCCCTGAACAGATTTTGTAAGAATTTCTCTCTCTTTCACTGTCTTTGTTTTATGGGTTTTTTTAAAAGTAATTTATTTTTGTTATGGGGTTTAGCTGCTTTTCACTGCTGTGTTTATGCCGCTTTACACCCTATTGATTCACTTCCAGAGAGATATCAATACATAGGTTTTAAGATTCTTACTAGTCAGATATACTCTTGTGCGGTGAATAGGGAAGGTTGAGTACAGTTCACTGAGCAGGGAGTAGGTTTGTCTATTACATATTTGGCTTATGGAATGGTATCTGAGCTAATTTCAAACCCTTGTTTTATGCATCACCCCACCTGATCTTTCCCGTTAAGCAGCCATAGTGTGTTTTCTAAACGTGTGACTCTGTTCTGTTTTGTAATTCAGTTCAAGTGTAGCGATTTTGACATTGCCTCTATAAGTGATATCTTAGGATAAGTGTCTTTTTCTGTGTGACTTATTTCACTTAGAGTCATCGTACCTAAATCCACTCGTCATGCTGCTACTAGCCTTGTGACATTGATTTCATGGCTGAGTGATATTCCATTGTGCATAAGTACCACAACCTCTTTATCCATTTTTCTCTTTCCTGGGCTATTGAAGGTGTACCGAAGTGGAGATTCTTGTAAACAGAGCAGCCCTACACTCTGGGGTGCCTGTGTCTTGTGGATTTTCAGTTTTCCCAATGTATACGCCCATGAGTGGAAGTGCCCTATGCTCTCTAAGCTGTGTTTATTACATGTTTCAGGACACACCGTACACTTCTCCAGAGTGGCTGTTGGCAAATTACATCCTGCCCATCAGCGTAGCAAGGCTCCCATGTGTCCATGGCCTGTCCTGCATTTCTGGTTTTTACACTTTTTTCAGCATGGCCCTTTTGACCGATGGCAAGCGAGACTTCTTTGTAGTGCTGATTTGCCTTTCCGGCTTGCTTGGTTGGCCAAAAAGGGCGTATGCGTTTTTTCCTGAATATATTCAGGAAAAAACGCATACGCCCTTTTTGGCCAAGGGCATCATTGTCGACCTTTTGCCGCTTTTCATGTGCTTTAAAGGCGAGTCGAATCTACCTCCTGAAATCTGTTTCCTGCAATTCTGACTTGTTTTCAAATCCTCTTCGTTGCCTTCCCTGAATATATTTGTGGACGAGAGTTATCAGTTGTAACTCTACAGGTTTGTGAATTGAAGTGCCCCTGAGCTCCATTTGTCAACTCGCTTGTTTGGGAGCTGGCCGCAAAAGCGCAGGATTGCTTCAGGCCCTATTCTGGTTCCGGGGGGGGGGGGGGGCAGGCTGAGCCTGTGGTTCATTTTTCTTCCTGATGGGAAAATAGAGTGACCTGTGCCTGTCCCAACACCTAGAGCTAGTCTATCCTTGGTTCCCCCTCTTCCCGTTCATCCTCAGGACAAATTGCAACCTGTACGAAACAGGAGGTTAACGGTGCTGATTCTCCAAGTAGGGAGATTGTTATTAAAGTGGCTGGAATGGCGAACCCGAGCACAAGGATAGGAGAAATGAGGTTCGTTTTAGAAACCTTTCCCGATCACACGGTTTACCAACTTCTGAGTTTCCCATGCATGTTTTCGATGTAGGAAGATGCCCTTGAACCTGGAGATTTGGGACCCATGGGATGGGTACCACGCAGTATTACTTTAAAGGGTCTGCGTTTGCTCACCCAACCTCACCAATCCTCTCAGCCTCAAGAGTGTCCAGCCTTATGTCTCATACAGCTCTGGGTCTAGATATGGTCAATCCAGGTTGCATCACAGCCCCTGAACAGATTTTGTAAGAATTTCTCTCTCTTTCACTGTCTTTGTTTTATGGGTTTTTTTAAAAGTAATGTATTTTTGTTATGGGGTTTAGCTGCTTTTCACTGCTGTGTTTATGCCGCTTTACACCCTATTGATTCATTTCCAGAGAGATATCAATACATAGGTTTTAAGATTCTTACTAGTCAGATATATTCTTGTGCGGTGAATAGGGGATGTTGAGTCCAGTTCACTGAGCAGGGAGTAGGTTTGTCTATTACATATTTGGCTTATGGAACGGTATCTGAGCTAATTTCAAACCCTTGTTTTATGCATCACCCCACCTGATCTTTCCCGTTAAGCAGCCATAGTGTGTTTTCTAAACGTGTGATTCTGTTCTGTTTTGTAATTCAGTTCAAGTGTAGCAATTTTGACATTCCCTCTATAAGTGATATCTTAGGATAAGTGTCTTTTTCTGTGTGACTTATTTCACTTAGAGTCATCGTAACTAAATCCACTCATCATGCTGCTACTAGCCTTGTGACATTGATTTCATGGCTGAGTGATATTCCATTGTGCATAAGTACCACAACTTCTTTATCCATTTTTCTCTTTCCTGGGCTATTTAAGGTGTACCGAAGTGGAGATTCTTGTAAACAGAGCAGCCCTACACTCTGGGGTGCCTGTGTCTTGTGGATTTTCAGTTTTCCCAATGTATATGCCCATGAGTGGAAGTGCCCTATGCTCTCTAAGCTGTGTTTATTACATGTTTCAGGACACACCGTACACTTCTCCAGAGTGGCTGTTGGCAATTTACATCCCGCCCATCAGCGTAGCAAGGCTCCCATGTGTCCATGGCCTGTCCTGCATTTCTGGTTTTTACACTTTTTTCAGCATGGCCCTTTTGACCGATGGCAAGCGAGACTTCTTTGTAGTGCTGATTTGCCTTTCTGGATTGCTTGGTTGGCCAAAAGGGGCGTATGCGTTTTTTCCTGAATATACTCAGGAAAAAACGCATACGCCCTTTTTGGCCAAGGGCATCATTGTCCACGTCTTGCCGCTTTTCATGTGCTTTAAAGGCGAGTCGCATCTACCTCCTGAAATCTGTTTCCTGCAATTCTGCCTTGCTTTCAAATCCTCTTCGTTGCCTTCCCTCAATATATTTGTGGACGAGAGTTATCATTTAGAACTCTGCAGGTTTGTGAATTGCAGTGCCCCTGAGCTCCATTTGTCAACTCGCTTGTTTGGGAGCTGGCCGCAAAAGCGCAGGATTGCTTCAGGCCCTATTCTGGTTCCGGGGGGGCAGGCTGAGCCTGTGGTTCATTCTTCTTCCTGATGGGAAAATAGAGTGACCTGTGCCTGTCCCAACACCTAGAGCTAGTCTCTACTTGGTTCCCCCTCTTCCCGTTCATCCTCAGGACAAATTGCAACCTGTACGAAACAGGAGGTTAACGGTGCTGATTCTCCAAGTAGGGAGATTGTTATTAAAGTGGCTGGAATGGCGAACCCGAGCACAAGGATAGGAGAAATGAGGTGCGTTTTAGAAACCTTTCCCGATCACACGGTTTACCAACTTTTGAGTTTCCCATGCATGTTTTCGATGTAGGAAGATGCCCTTGAACCTGGAGATTTGGGACCCATGGGATGGGTACCACGCAGTATTACTTTAAAGGGTCTGCATTGCTCACCCAACCTCACCAATCCTCTCAGCCTCAAGAGTGTCCAGCCTTATGTCTCATCCAGCTCTGGGTCTAGATATGGTCAATCCAGGTTGCATCATAGCCCCTGAACAGATTTTGTAAGAATTTCTCTCTCTTTCACTGTCTTTGTTTTATGGGGTTTTTTTTGAGTAATTTCTTTTTATAATGGGGTTTAGCTGCTTTTCACTGCTGTGTTTATGCCGCTTTACACCCTATTGATTCACTTCCAGAGAGATATCAATACATAGGTTTTAAGATTCTTACTAGTCAGATATACTCTTGTGCGGTGAATAGGGGAGGTTGAGTACAGTTCACTGAGCAGGGAGTAGGTTTGTCTATTACATATTTGGCTTATGGAATGGTATCTGAGCTAATTTCAAACCCTTGTTTTATGCATCACCCCACCTGATCTTTCCCGTTAAGCAGCCATAGTGTGTTTTCTAAACGTGTGACTCTGTTCTGTTTTGTAATTCAGTTCAAGTGTAGCGATTTTGACATTCCCTCTATAAGTGATATCTTAGGATAAGTGTCTTTTTCTGTGTGACTTATTTCACTTAGAGTCATCGTACCTAAATCCACTCGTCATGCTGCTACTAGCCTTGTGACATTGATTTCATGGCTGAGTGATATTCCATTGTGCATAAGTACCACAACCTCTTTATCCATTTTTCTCTTTCCTGGGCTATTTAAGGTGTACCGAAGTGGAGATTCTTGTAAACAGAGCAGCCCTACACTCTGGGGTGCCTGTGTCTTGTGGATTTTCAGTTTTCCCAATGTATATGCCCATGAGTGGAAGTGCCCTATGCTCTCTAAGCTGTGTTTATTACATGTTTCAGGACACACCGTACACTTCTCCAGAGTGGCTGTTGGCAATTTACATCCCGCCCATCAGCGTAGCAAGGCTCCCATGTGTCCATGGCCTGTCCTGCATTTCTGGTTTTTACACTTTTTTCAACATGGCCCTTTTGACCGATGGCAAGCGAGACTTCTTTGTAGTGCTGATTTGCCTTTC
Source organism: Eubalaena glacialis (assembly GCF_028564815.1). Taxonomy (NCBI): domain Eukaryota; kingdom Metazoa; phylum Chordata; class Mammalia; order Artiodactyla; family Balaenidae; genus Eubalaena; species Eubalaena glacialis. The sequence continues at coordinate 68,833,013 of NC_083718.1, read as the reverse complement.
TGGATTGCTTGGTTGGCCAAAAAGGGCGTATGCGTTTTTTCCTGAATATACTCAGGAAAAAACGCATACGCCCTTTTTGGCCAAGGGCATCATTGTCGACGTCTTGCCGCTTTTCATGTGCTTTAAAGGCGAGTCGCATCTACCTCCTGAAATCTGTTTCCTGCAATTCTGCCTTGCTTTCAAATCCTCTTCGTTGCCTTCCCTCAATATATTTGTGGACGAGAGTTATCATTTAGAACTCTGCAGGTTTGTGAATTGCAGTGCCCCTGAGCTCCATTTGTCAACTCGCTTGTTTGGGAGCTGGCCGCAAAAGCGCAGGATTGCTTCAGGCCCTATTCTGGTTCCGGGGGGGCAGGCTGAGCCTGTGGTTCATTCTTCTTCCTGATGGGAAAATAGAGTGACCTGTGCCTGTCCCAACACCTAGAGCTAGTCTCTACTTGGTTCCCCCTCTTCCCGTTCATCCTCAGGACAAATTGCAACCTGTACGAAACAGGAGGTTAACGGTGCTGATTCTCCAAGTAGGGAGATTGTTATTAAAGTGGCTGGAATGGCGAACCCGAGCACAAGGATAGGAGAAATGAGGTGCGTTTTAGAAACCTTTCCCGATCACACGGTTTACCAACTTTTGAGTTTCCCATGCATGTTTTCGATGTAGGAAGATGCCCTTGAACCTGGAGATTTGGGACCCATGGGATGGGTACCACGCAGTATTACTTTAAAGGGTCTGCGTTTCCTCACCCAACCTCACCAATCCTCTCAGCCTCAAGAGTGTCCAGCCTTATGTCTCATCCAGCTCTGGGTCTACATATGGTCAATCCAGGTTACATCATAGCCTCTGAACAGATTTTGTAAGAATTTCTCTCTCTTTCACTGTCTTTGTTTTATGGGGTTTTTTTTGAGTAATTTCTTTTTATAATGGGGTTTAGCTGCTTTTCACTGCTGTGTTTATGCCGCTTTACACCCTATTGATTCACTTCCAGAGAGATATCAATACATAGGTTTTAAGATTCTTACTAGTCAGATATACTCTTGTGCGGTGAATAGGGGAGGTTGAGTACAGTTCACTGAGCAGGGAGTAGGTTTGTCTATTACATATTTGGCTTATGGAATGGTATCTGAGCTAATTTCAAACCCTTGTTTTATGCATCACCCCACCTGATCTTTCCCGTTAAGCAGCCATAGTGTGTTTTCTAAACGTGTGACTCTGTTCTGTTTTGTAATTCAGTTCAAGTGTAGCGATTTTGACATTCCCTCTATAAGTGATATCTTAGGATAAGTGTCTTTTTCTGTGTGACTTATTTCACTTAGAGTCATCGTACCTAAATCCACTCATCATGCTGCTACTAGCCTTGTGACATTGATTTCATGGCTGAGTGATATTCCATTGTGCATAAGTACCACAACCTCTTTATCCATTTTTCTCTTTCCTGGGCTATTGAAGGTGTACCGAAGTGGAGATTCTTGTAAACAGAGCAGCCCTAAACTTTGGTGTGCCTTTGTCTTGTGGATTTTCAGTTTACCCAATGTATACGCCCATGAGTGGAAGTGCCCAATGCTCTCTATGCTGTGTTTATTACATGTTTCAGGACACACCGTACACTTCTCCAGAGTGGCTGTTGGCAAATTACATCCTGCCCATCAGCGTAGCAAGGCTCCCATGTGTCCATGGCCTGTCCTGCATTTCTGGTTTTTACACTTTTTTCAGCATGGCCCTTTTGACCGATGGCAAGCGAGACTTCTTTGTAGTGCTGATTTGCCTTTCCGGCTTGCTTGGTTGGCCAAAAAGGGCGTATGCGTTTTTTCCTGAATATATTCAGGAAAAAACGCATACGCCCTTTTTGGCCAAGGGCATCATTGTCGAGGTTTTGCCGCTTTTCATGTGCTTTAAAGGCGAGTCGAATCTACCTCCTGAAATCTGTTTCCTGCAATTCTGCCTTGCTTTCAAATCCTCTTCGTTGCCTTCCCTCAATATATTTGTGGACGAGAGTTATCATTTATAACTCTACAGGTTTGTGAATTGCAGTGCCCCTGAGCTCCATTTGTCAACTCGCTTGTTTGGGAGCTGGCCGCAAAAGCGCAGGATTGCTTCAGGCCCTATTCTGGTTCCGGGGGGGCAGGCTGAGCCTGTGGTTCATTCTTCTTCCTGATGGGAAAATAGAGTGACCTGTGCCTGTCCCAACACCTAGAGCTAGTCTATCCTTGGTTCCCCCTCTTCCCGTTCATCCTCAGGACAAATTGCAACCTGTACGAAACAGGAGGTTAACGGTGCTGATTCTCCAACTAGGGAGATTGTTATTAAAGGGGCTGGAATGGCGAACCCGAGCACAAGGATAGGAGAAATGAGGTGCGTTTTAGAAACCTTTCCCGATCACACGGTTTACCAACTTCTGAGTTTCCCATGCATGTTTTCGATGTAGGAAGATGCCCTTGAACCTGGAGATTTGGGACCCATGGGATGGGTACCACGCAGTATTACTTTAAAGGGTCTGCGTTTGCTCACCCAACCTCACCAATCCTCTCAGCCTCAAGAGTGTCCAGCCTTATGTCTCATCCAGCTCTGGGTCTAGATATGGTCAATCCAGGTTGCATCAGAGCCCCTGAACGGATTTTGTAAGAATTTCTCTCTCTTTCACTGTCTTTGTTTTATGGGTTTTTTTAAAAGTAATTTATTTTTGTTATGGGGTTTAGCTGCTTTTCACTGCTGTGTTTATGCCGCTTTACACCCTATTGATTCATTTCCAGAGAGATATCAATACATAGGTTTTGAGATTCTTACTAGTCAGATATATTCTTGTGCGGTGAATAGGGGATGTTGAGTCCAGTTCACTGAGCAGGGAGTAGGATTGTCTATTACATATTTGGCTTATGGAACGGTATCTGAGCTAATTTCAAACCCTTGTTTTATGCATCACCCCACCTGATCTTTCCCGTTAAGCAGCCATAGTGTGTTTTCTAAACGTGTAATTCTGTTCTGTTTTGTAATTCAGTTCAAGTGTAGCGATTTTGACATTCCCTCTATAAGTGATATCTTAGGATAAGTGTCTTTTTCTGTGTGACTTATTTCACTTAGAGTCATCGTACCTAAATCCACTCATCATGCTGCTACTAGCCTTGTGACATTGATTTCATGGCTGAGTGATATTCCATTGTGCATAAGTACCACAACCTCTTTATCCATTTTTCTCTTTCCTGGGCTATTGAAGGTGTACCGAAGTGGAGATTCTTGTAAACAGAGCAGCCCTACACTCTGGGGTGCCTGTGTCTTGTGGATTTTCAGTTTTCCCAATGTATACGCCCATGAGTGGAAGTGCCCTATGCTCTCTAAGCTGTGTTTATTACATGTTTCAGGACACACCGTACACTTCTCCAGAGTGGCTGTTGGCAATTTACATCCCGCCCATCAGCGTAGCAAGGCTCCCATGTGTCCATGGCCTGTCCTGCATTTCTGGTTTTTACACTTTTTTCAGCATGGCCCTTTTGACCGATGGCAAGCGAGACTTCTTTGTAGTGCTGATTTGCCTTTCCGGCTTGCTTGGTTGGCCAAAAAGGGCGTATGCGTTTTTTCCTGAATATATTCAGGAAAAAACGCATACGCCCTTTTTGGCCAAGGGCATCATTGTCGACGTTTTGCCGCTTTTCATGTGCTTTAAAGGCGAGTCGAATCTACCTCCTGAAATCTGTTTCCTGCAATTCTGCCTTGCTTTCAAATCCTCTTCGTTGCCTTCCCTCAATATATTTGTGGACGAGAGTTATCATTTAGAACTCTGCAGGTTTGTGAATTGCAGTGCCCCTGAGCTCCATTTGTCAACTCGCTTGTTTGGGAGCTGGCCGCAAAAGCGCAGGATTGCTTCAGGCCCTATTCTGGTTCCGGGGGGGCAGGCTGAGCCTGTGGTTCATTCTTCTTCCTGATTGGAAAATAGAGTGACCTGTGCCTGTCCCCACACCTAGAGCTAGTCTCTACTTGGTTCCCCCTCTTCCCGTTTATCCTCAGGACAAATTGCAACCTGTACGAAACAGGAGGTTAACGGTGCTGATTCTCCAAGTAGGGAGATTGTTCGTAAAGCGGCTGGAATGGCGAAACCGAGCACAAGGAGAGGAGAAATGAGGTGCATTTCAGAAACCTTTCCCGATCACACGGTGTACCATCTTCTGGGTTTCCCATGCATGTTTTCGATGTAGGAAGATGCCCTTGAACCTGGAGATTTGGGACCCATGGGACGGGTACCACGCACTATTACTTGAAAGGGTCTGCGTTTGCTCACCCAACCTCACCAATCCTCTCAGCCCCAAGAGTGTCCAGCCTTATGTCTCATCCAGCTGTGGGTGTAGATATGGTGAATCCAGGTTGCATCAGAGCCCCTGAACGGATTTTGTAAGAATTTCTCTCTCTTTCACTGTCTTTGTTTTATGGGTTTTTTTTAAAGTAATTTATTTTTGTTATGGGGTTTAGCTGCTTTTCACTGCTGTGTTTATGCCGCTTTACACCCTATTGATTCATTTCCAGAGAGATATCAATACATAGGTTTTAAGATTCTTACTAGTCAGATATATTCTTGTGCGGTGAATAGGGGATGTTGAGTCCAGTTCACTGAGCAGGGAGTAGGTTTGTCTATTACATATTTGGCTTATGGAACGGTATCTGAGCTAATTTCAAACCCTTGTTTTATGCATCACCCCACCTGATCTTTCCCGTTAAGCAGCCATAGTGTGTTTTCTAAACGTGTGACTCTGTTCTGTTTTGTAATTCAGTTCAAGTGTAGCGATTTTGACATTCCCTCTATAAGTGATATCTTAGGATAAGTGTCTTTTTCTGTGTGACTTATTTCACTTAGAGTCATCGTACCTAAATCCACTCGTCATGCTGCTACTAGCCTTGTGACATTGATTTCATGGCTGAGTGATATTCCATTGTGCATAAGTACCACAACCTCTTTATCCATTTTTCTCTTTCCTGGGCTATTTAAGGTGTACCGAAGTGGAGATTCTTGTAAACAGAGCAGCCCTACACTCTGGGGTGCCTGTGTCTTGTGGATTTTCAGTTTTCCCAATGTATATGCCCATGAGTGGAAGTGCCCTATGCTCTCTAAGCTGTGTTTATTACATGTTTCAGGACACACCGTACACTTCTCCAGAGTGGCTGTTGGCAATTTACATCCCGCCCATCAGCGTAGCAAGGCTCCCATGTGTCCATGGCCTGTCCTGCATTTCTGGTTTTTACACTTTTTTCAACATGGCCCTTTTGACCGATGGCAAGCGAGACTTCTTTGTAGTGCTGCTTTGCCTTTCTGGATTGCTTGGTTGGCCAAAAAGGGCGTATGCGTTTTTTCCTGAATATACTCAGGAAAAAACGCATACGCCCTTTTTGGCCAAGGGCATCATTGTTGACGTCTTGCCGCTTTTCATGTGCTTTAAAGGCGAGTCGCATCTACCTCCTGAAATCTGTTTCCTGCAATTCTGCCTTGCTTTCAAATCCTCTTCGTTGCCTTCCCTCAATATATTTGTGGACGAGAGTTATCATTTAGAACTCTGCAGGTTTGTGAATTGCAGTGCCCCTGAGCTCCATTTGTCAACTCGCTTGTTTGGGAGCTGGCCGCAAAAGCGCAGGATTGCTTCAGGCCCTATTCTGGTTCCGGGGGGGCAGGCTGAGCCTGTGGTTCATTCTTCTTCCTGATGGGAAAATAGAGTGACCTGTGCCTGTCCCAACACCTAGAGCTAGTCTCTACTTGGTTCCCCCTCTTCCCGTTCATCCTCAGGACAAATTGCAACCTGTACGAAACAGGAGGTTAACGGTGCTGATTCTCCAAGTAGGGAGATTGTTATTAAAGTGGCTGGAATGGCGAACCCGAGCACAAGGATAGGAGAAATGAGGTGCGTTTTAGAAACCTTTCCCGATCACACGGTTTACCAACTTTTGAGTTTCCCATGCATGTTTTCGATGTAGGAAGATGCCCTTGAACCTGGAGATTTGGGACCCATGGGATGGGTACCACGCAGTATTACTTTAAAGGGTCTGCGTTTGCTCACCCAACCTCACCAATCCTCTCAGCCTCAAGAGTGTCCAGCCTTATGTCTCATCCAGCTCTGGGTCTAGATATGGTCAATCCAGGTTGCATCATAGCCCCTGAACAGATTTTGTAAGAATTTCTCTCTCTTTCACTGTCTTTGTTTTATGGGGTTTTTTTTGAGTAATTTCTTTTTATAATGGGGTTTAGCTGCTTTTCACTGCTGTGTTTATGCCGCTTTACACCCTATTGATTCACTTCCAGAGAGATATCAATACATAGGTTTTAAGATTCTTACTAGTCAGATATACTCTTGTGCGGTGAATAGGGGAGGTTGAGTACAGTTCACTGAGCAGGGAGTAGGTTTGTCTATTACATATTTGGCTTATGGAATGGTATCTGAGCTAATTTCAAACCCTTGTTTTATGCATCACCCCACCTGATCTTTCCCGTTAAGCAGCCATAGTGTGTTTTCTAAACGTGTGACTCTGTTCTGTTTTGTAATTCAGTTCAAGTGTAGCGATTTTGACATTCCCTCTATAAGTGATATCTTAGGATAAGTGTCTTTTTCTGTGTGACTTATTTCACTTAGAGTCATCGTACCTAAATCCACTCATCATGCTGCTACTAGCCTTGTGACATTGATTTCATGGCTGAGTGATATTCCATTGTGCATAAGTACCACAACCTCTTTATCCATTTTTCTCTTTCCTGGGCTATTGAAGGTGTACCGAAGTGGAGATTCTTGTAAACAGAGCAGCCCTAAACTTTGGTGTGCCTTTGTCTTGTGGATTTTCAGTTTACCCAATGTATACGCCCATGAGTGGAAGTGCCCAATGCTCTCTAAGCTGTGTTTATTACATGTTTCAGGACACACCGTACACTTCTCCAGAGTGGCTGTTGGCAAATTACATCCTGCCCATCAGCGTAGCAAGGCTCCCATGTGTCCATGGCCTGTCCTGCATTTCTGGTTTTTACACTTTTTTCAGCATGGCCCTTTTGACCGATGGCAAGCGAGACTTCTTTGTAGTGCTGATTTGCCTTTCCGGCTTGCTTGGTTGGCCAAAAAGGGCGTATGCGTTTTTTCCTGAATATATTCAGGAAAAAACGCATACGCCCTTTTTGGCCAAGGGCATCATTGTCGTGGTTTTGCCGCTTTTCATGTGCTTTAAAGGCGAGTCGAATCTACCTCCTGAAATCTGTTTCCTGCAATTCTGCCTTGCTTTCAAATCCTCTTCGTTGCCTTCCCTCAATATATTTGTGGACGAGAGTTATCATTTATAACTCTACAGGTTTGTGAATTGCAGTGCCCCTGAGCTCCATTTGTCAACTCGCTTGTTTGGGAGCTGGCCGCAAAAGCGCAGGATTGCTTCAGGCCCTATTCTGGTTCCGGGGGGGCAGGCTGAGCCTGTGGTTCATTCTTCTTCCTGATGGGAAAATAGAGTGACCTGTGCCTGTCCCAACACCTAGAGCTAGTCTATCCTTGGTTCCCCCTCTTCCCGTTCATCCTCAGGACAAATTGCAACCTGTACGAAACAGGAGGTTAACGGTGCTGATTCTCCAACTAGGGAGATTGTTATTAAAGGGGCTGGAATGGCGAACCCGAGCACAAGGATAGGAGAAATGAGGTTCGTTTTAGAAACCTTTCCCGATCACACGGTTTACCAACTTCTGAGTTTCCCATGCATGTTTTCGATGTAGGAAGATGCCCTTGAACCTGGAGATTTGGGACCCATGGGATGGGTACCACGCAGTATTACTTTAAAGGGTCTGCGTTTGCTCACCCAACCTCACCAATCCTCTCAGCCTCAAGAGTGTCCAGCCTTATGTCTCATCCAGCTCTGGGTCTAGATATGGTCAATCCAGGTTGCATCAGAGCCCCTGAACGGATTTTGTAAGAATTTCTCTCTCTTTCACTGTCTTTGTTTTATGGGTTTTTTTTAAAGTAATTTATTTTTGTTATGGGGTTTAGCTGCTTTTCACTGCTGTGTTTATGCCGCTTTACACCCTATTGATTCATTTCCAGAGAGATATCAATACATAGGTTTTGAGATTCTTACTAGTCAGATATATTCTTGTGCGGTGAATAGGGGATGTTGAGTCCAGTTCACTGAGCAGGGAGTAGGATTGTCTATTACATATTTGGCTTATGGAACGGTATCTGAGCTAATTTCAAACCCTTGTTTTATGCATCACCCCACCTGATCTTTCCCGTTAAGCAGCCATAGTGTGTTTTCTAAACGTGTAATTCTGTTCTGTTTTGTAATTCAGTTCAAGTGTAGCGATTTTGACATTCCCTCTATAAGTGATATCTTAGGATAAGTGTCTTTTTCTGTGTGACTTATTTCACTTAGAGTCATCGTACCTAAATCCACTCATCATGCTGCTACTAGCCTTGTGACATTGATTTCATGGCTGAGTGATATTCCATTGTGCATAAGTACCACAACCTCTTTATCCATTTTTCTCTTTCCTGGGCTATTGAAGGTGTACCGAAGTGGAGATTCTTGTAAACAGAGCAGCCCTACACTCTGGGGTGCCTGTGTCTTGTGGATTTTCAGTTTTCCCAATGTATACGCCCATGAGTGGAAGTGCCCTATGCTCTCTAAGCTGTGTTTATTACATGTTTCAGGACACACCGTTCACTTCTCCAGAGTGGCTGTTGGCAATTTACATCCCGCCCATCAGCGTAGCAAGGCTCCCATGTGTCCATGGCCTGTCCTGCATTTCTGGTTTTTACACTTTTTTCAGCATGGCCCTTTTGACCGATGGCAAGCGAGACTTCTTTGTAGTGCTGATTTGCCTTTCCGGCTTGCTTGGTTGGCCAAAAAGGGCGTATGCGTTTTTTCCTGAATATATTCAGGAAAAAACGCATACGCCCTTTTTGGCCAAGTGCATCATTGTCGACGTTTTGCCGCTTTTCATGTGCTTTAAAGGCGAGTCGAATCTACCTCCTGAAATCTGTTTCCTGCAATTCTGCCTTGCTTTCAAATCCTCTTCGTTGCCTTCCCTCAATATATTTGTGGACGAGAGTTATCATTTAGAACTCTGCAGGTTTGTGAATTGCAGTCCCCCTGAGCTCCATTTGTCAACTCGCTTGTTTGGGAGCTGGCCGCAAAAGCGCAGGATTGCTTCAGGCCCTATTCTGGTTCCGGGGGGGCAGGCTGAGCCTGTGGTTCATTCTTCTTCCTGATTGGAAAATAGAGTGACCTGTGCCTGTCCCCACACCTAGAGCTAGTCTCTACTTGGTTCCCCCTCTTCCCGTTTATCCTCAGGACAAATTGCAACCTGTACGAAACAGGAGGTTAACGGTGCTGATTCTCCAAGTAGGGAGATTGTTCGTAAAGCGGCTGGAATGGCGAAACCGAGCACAAGGAGAGGAGAAATGAGGTGCATTTCAGAAACCTTTCCCGATCACACGGTGTACCATCTTCTGGGTTTCCCATGCATGTTTTCGATGTAGGAAGATGCCCTTGAACCTGGAGATTTGGGACCCATGGGACGGGTACCACGCACTATTACTTGAAAGGGTCTGCGTTTGCTCACCCAACCTCACCAATCCTCTCAGCCCCAAGAGTGTCCAGCCTTATGTCTCATCCAGCTGTGGGTGTAGATATGGTGAATCCAGGTTGCATCAGAGCCCCTGAACGGATTTTGTAAGAATTTATCTCTCTTTCACTGTCTTTGTTTTATGGGTTTTTTTTAAAGTAATTTATTTTTGTTATGGGGTTTAGCTGCTTTTCACTGCTGTGTTTATGCCGCTTTACACCCTATTGATTCATTTCCAGAGAGATATCAATACATAGGTTTTAAGATTCTTACTAGTCAGATATATTCTTGTGCGGTGAATAGGGGATGATGAGTCCAGTTCACTGAGCAGGGAGTAGGTTTGTCTATTACATATTTGGCTTATGGAACGGTATCTGAGCTAATTTCAAACCCTTGTTTTATGCATCACCCCACCTGATCTTTCCCGTTAAGCAGCCATAGTGTGTTTTCTAAACGTGTGACTCTGTTCTGTTTTGTAATTCAGTTCAAGTGTAGCGAGTTTAACATTCCCTCTATAAGTGATATCTTAGGATAAGTGTCTTTTTCTGTGTGACTTATTTTACTTAGAGTCATCGTAACTAAATCCACTCGTCATGCTGCTACTAGCCTTGTGACATTGATTTCATGGCTGAGTGATATTCCATTGTGCATAAGTACCACAACCTCTTTATCCATTTTTCTCTTTCCTGGGCTATTGAAGGTGTACCGAAGTGGAGATTCTTGTAAACAGAGCAGCCCTACACTCTGGGGTGCCTGTGTCTTGTGGATTTTCAGTTTTCCCAATGTATACGCCCATGAGTGGAAGTGCCCTATGCTCTCTAAGCTGTGTTTATTACATGTTTCAGGACACACCGTACACTTCTCCAGAGTGGCTTTTGGCAATTTACATCCCGCCCATCAGCGTAGCAAGGCTCCCATGTGTCCATGGCCTGTCCTGCATTTCTGGTTTTTACACATTTTTCAGCATGGCCCTTTTGACCGATGGCAAGCGAGACTTCTTTGTAGTGCTGATTTGCCTTTCCGGCTTGCTTGGTTGGCCAAAAAGGGCGTATGCGTTTTTTCCTGAATATATTCAGGAAAAAACGCATACGCCCTTTTTGGCCAAGGGCATCATTGTCGACGTTTTGCCGCTTTTCATGTGCTTTAAAGGCGAGTCGAATCTACCTCCTGAAATCTGTTTCCTGCAATTCTGCCTTGCTTTCAAATCCTCTTCGTTGCCTTCCCTCAATATATTTGTGGACGAGAGTTATCATTTATAACTCTGCAGGTTTGTGAATTGCAGTGCCCCTGAGCTCCATGTGTCAACTCGCTTGTTTGGGAGCTGGCCGCAAAAGCGCAGGATTGCTTCAGGCCCTATTCTGGTTCCGGGGGGGCAGGCTGAGCCTGTGGTTCATTCTTCTTCCTGATGGGAAAATAGAGTGACCTGTGCCTGTCCCAACACCTAGAGCTAGTCTCTCCTTGGTTCCCCCTCTTCCCGTTCATCCTCAGGACAAATTGCAACCTGTACGAAACAGGAGGTTAACGGTGCTGATTCTCCAACTAGGGAGATTGTTATTAAAGTGGCTGGAATGGCGAACCCGAGCACAAGGATAGGAGAAATGAGGTGCGTTTTAGAAACCTTTCCCGATCACACGGTTTACCAACTTCTGAGTTTCCCATGCATGTTTTCGATGTAGGAAGATGCCCTTGAACCTGGAGATTTGGGACCCATGGGATGGGAACCACGCAGTATTACTTTAAAGGGTCTGCGTTTGCTCACCCAACCTCACCAATCCTCTCAGCCTCAAGAGTGTCCAGCCTTATGTCTCATACAGCTCTGGGTCTAGATATGGTCAATCCAGGTTGCATCATAGCCCCTGAACAGATTTTGTAAGAATTTCTCTCTCTTTCACTGTCTTTGTTTTATGGGTTTTTTTAAAAGTAATTTATTTTTGTTATGGGCTTTAGCTGCTTTTCACTGCTGTGTTTATGCCGCTTTACACCCTATTGATTCACTTCCAGAGAGATATCAATACATAGGTTTTAAGATTCTTACTAGTCAGATATACTCTTGTGCGGTGAATAGGGAAGGTTGAGTACAGTTCACTGAGCAGGGAGTAGGTTTGTCTATTACATATTTGGCTTATGGAATGGTATCTGAGCTAATTTCAAACCCTTGTTTTATGCATCACCCCACCTGATCTTTCCCGTTAAGCAGCCATAGTGTGTTTTCTAAACGTGTGACTCTGTTCTGTTTTGTAATTCAGTTCAAGTGTAGCGATTTTGACATTGCCTCTATAAGTGATATCTTAGGATAAGTGTCTTTTTCTGTGTGACTTATTTCACTTAGAGTCATCGTACCTAAATCCACTCATCATGCTGCTACTAGCCTTGTGACATTGATTTCATGGCTGAGTGATATTCCATTGTGCATAAGTACCACAACCTCTTTATCCATTTTTCTCTTTCCTGGGCTATTGAAGGTGTACCGAAGTGGAGATTCTTGTAAACAGAGCAGCCCTACACTCTGGGGTGCCTGTGTCTTGTGGATTTTCAGTTTTCCCAATGTATACGCCCATGAGTGGAAGTGCCCTATGCTCTCTAAGCTGTGTTTATTACATGTTTCAGGACACACCGTACACTTCTCCAGAGTGGCTGTTGGCAAATTACATCCTGCCCATCAGCGTAGCAAGGCTCCCATGTGTCCATGGCCTGTCCTGCATTTCTGGTTTTTACACTTTTTTCAGCATGGCCCTTTTGACCGATGGCAAGCGAGACTTCTTTGTAGTGCTGATTTGCCTTTCCGGCTTGCTTGGTTGGCCAAAAAGGGCGTATGCGTTTTTTCCTGAATATATTCAGGAAAAAACGCATACGCCCTTTTTGGCCAAGGGCATCATTGTCGACCTTTTGCCGCTTTTCATGTGCTTTAAAGGCGAGTCGAATCTACCTCCTGAAATCTGTTTCCTGCAATTCTGCCTTGCTTTCAAATCCTCTTCGTTGCCTTCCCTCAATATATTTGTGGACGAGAGTTATCATTTAGAACTCTGCAGGTTTGTGAATTGCAGTGCCCCTGAGCTCCATTTGTCAACTCGCTTGTTTGGGAGCTGGCCGCAAAAGCGCAGGATTGCTTCAGGCCCTATTCTGGTTCCGGAGGGGGGGGGCAGGCTGAGCCTGTCGTTCATTTTTCTTCCTGATGGGAAAATAGAGTGACCTGTGCCTGTCCCAACACCTAGAGTTAGTCTCTCCTTGGTACCCCCTCTTCCCGTTCATCCTCAGGCCAAATTGCAACCTGTACGAAACAGGAGGTTAACGGTGCTGATTCTCCAATAGGGAGATTGTTCGTAAAGCGGCTGGAATGGCGAACCCGAGCACAAGGAGAGGAGAAATGAGGTGCATTTCAGAAACCTTTCCCGATCACACGGTGTACCATCTTCTGGGTTTCCCATGCATGTTTTCGATGTAGGAAGATGCCCTTGAACCTGGAGATTTAGGACTCATGGGATAGGTACCACGCACTATTACTTGAAAGGGTCTGCGTTTGCTCACCCAACCTCACCAATCCTCTCAGCCCCAAGAGTGTCCAGCCTTATGTCTCATCCAGCTGTGGGTGTAGATATGGTCAATCCAGGTTGCATCAGAGCCCCTGAACGGATTTTGTAAGAATTTCTCTCTCTTTCACTGTCTTTGTTTTATGGGTTTTTTTTAAAGTAATTTATTTTTGTTATGGGGTTTAGCTGCTTTTCACTGCTGTGTTTATGCCGCTTTACACCCTATTGATTCATTTCCAGAGAGATATCAATACATAGGTTTTGAGATTCTTACTAGTCAGATATATTCTTGTGCGGTGAATAGGGGATGTTGAGTCCAGTTCACTGAGCAGGGAGTAGGTTTGTCTATTACATATTTGGCTTATGGAACGGTATCTGAGCTAATTTCAAACCCTTTATTTTATGCATCACCCACCTGATCTTGCCGGTTAAGCAGCCATAGTGTGTTTTCTAAACGTGTGATTCTGTTCTGTTTTGTAATTCAGTTCAAGTGTAGCGAGTTTGACATTCCCTCTATAAGTGATAACTTAGGATAAGTGTCTTTTTCTGTGTGACTTATTTCACTTAGAGTCATGGTAACTAAATCCACTCATCATGCTGCTACTAGCCTTGTGACATTGATTTCATGGCTGAGTGATATTCCATTGTGCATAAGTACCACAACTTCTTTATCCATTTTTCTCTTTCCTGGGCTATTGAAGGTGTACCGAAGTGGAGATTCTTGTAAACAGAGCAGCCCTACACTCTGGTGTGCCTGTGTCTTGTGGATTTTCAGTTTTCCCAATGTATATGCCCATGAGTGGAAGTGCCCTATGCTCTCTAAGCTGTGTTTATTACATGTTTCAGAACACACCGTACACTTCTCCAGAGTGGCTGTTGGCAATTTACATCCCGCCCATCAGCGTAGCAAGGCTCCCATGTGTCCGTGGCCTGTCCTGCATTTCTGGTTTTTACACTTTTTTCAGCATGGCCCTTTTGACCGATGGCAAGCGAGACTTCTTTGTAGTGCTGATTTGCCTTTCCGGCTTGCTTGGTTGGCCAAAAAGGGCGTATGCGTTTTTTCCTGAATATATTCAGGAAAAAACGCATACGCCCTTTTTGGCCAAGGGCATCATTGTCGACGTTTTGCCGCTTTTCATGTGCTTTAAAGGCGAGTCGAATCTACCTCCTGAAATCTGTTTCCTGCAATTCTGCCTTGCTTTCAAATCCTCTTCGTTGCCTTCCCTCAATATATTTGTGGACGAGAGTTATCATTTAGAACTCTGCAGGTTTGTGAATTGCAGTGCCCCTGAGCTCCATGTGTCAACTCGCTTGTTTGGGAGCTGGCCGCAAAAGCGCAGGATTGCTTCAGGCCCTATTCTGGTTCCGGGGGGGCAGGCTGAGCCTGTGGTTCATTCTTCTTCCTGATGGGAAAATAGAGTGACCTGTGCCTGTCCCAACACCTAGAGCTAGTCTATCCTTGGTTCCCCCTCTTCCCGTTCATCCTCAGGACAAATTGCAACCTGTACGAAACAGGAGGTTAACGGTGCTGATTCTCCAACTAGGGAGATTGTTATTAAAGTGGCTGGAATGGCGAACCCGAGCACAAGGATAGGAGAAATGAGGTTCGTTTTAGAAACCTTTCCCGATCACACGGTTTACCAACTTCTGAGTTTCCCATGCATGTTTTCGATGTAGGAAGATGCCCTTGAACCTGGAGATTTGGGACCCATGGGATGGGTACCACGCAGTATTACTTTAAAGGGTCTGCGTTTGCTCACCCAACCTCACCAATCCTCTCAGCCTCAAGAGTGTCCAGCCTTATGTCTCATACAGCTCTGGGTCTAGATATGGTCAATCCAGGTTGCATCACAGCCCCTGAACAGATTTTGTAAGAATTTCTCTCTCTTTCACTGTCTTTGTTTTATGGGTTTTTTTAAAAGTAATTTATTTTTGTTATGGGGTTTAGCTGCTTTTCACTGCTGTGTTTATGCCGCTTTACACCCTATTGATTCATTTCCAGAGAGATATCAATACATAGGTTTTAAGATTCTTACTAGTCAGATATATTCTTGTGCGGTGAATAGGGGATGTTGAGTCCAGTTCACTGAGCAGGGAGTAGGTTTGTCTATTACATATTTGGCTTATGGAACGGTATCTGAGCTAATTTCAAACCCTTGTTTTATGCATCACCCCACCTGATCTTTCCCGTTAAGCAGCCATAGTGTGTTTTCTAAACGTGTGATTCTGTTCTGTTTTGTAATTCAGTTCAAGTGTAGCAATTTTGACATTCCCTCTATAAGTGATATCTTAGGATAAGTGTCTTTTTCTGTGTGACTTATTTCACTTAGAGTCATCGTAACTAAATCCACTCATCATGCTGCTACTAGCCTTGTGACATTGATTTCATGGCTGAGTGATATTCCATTGTGCATAAGTACCACAACTTCTTTATCCATTTTTCTCTTTCCTGGGCTATTTAAGGTGTACCGAAGTGGAGATTCTTGTAAACAGAGCAGCCCTACACTCTGGGGTGCCTGTGTCTTGTGGATTTTCAGTTTTCCCAATGTATATGCCCATGAGTGGAAGTGCCCTATGCTCTCTAAGCTGTGTTTATTACATGTTTCAGGACACACCGTACACTTCTCCAGAGTGGCTGTTGGCAATTTACATCCCGCCCATCAGCGTAGCAAGGCTCCCATGTGTCCATGGCCTGTCCTGCATTTCTGGTTTTTACACTTTTTTCAGCATGGCCCTTTTGACCGATGGCAAGCGAGACTTCTTTGTAGTGCTGATTTGCCTTTCTGGATTGCTTGGTTGGCCAAAAAGGGCGTATGCGTTTTTTCCTGAATATACTCAGGAAAAAACGCATACGCCCTTTTTGGCCAAGGGCATCATTGTCGACGTCTTGCCGCTTTTCATGTGCTTTAAAGGCGAGTCGCATCTACCTCCTGAAATCTGTTTCCTGCAATTCTGCCTTGCTTTCAAATCCTCTTCGTTGCCTTCCCTCAATATATTTGTGGACGAGAGTTATCATTTAGAACTCTGCAGGTTTGTGAATTGCAGTGCCCCTGAGCTCCATTTGTCAACTCGCTTGTTTGGGAGCTGGCCGCAAAAGCGCAGGATTGCTTCAGGCCCTATTCTGGTTCCGGGGGGGCAGGCTGAGCCTGTGGTTCATTCTTCTTCCTGATGGGAAAATAGAGTGACCTGTGCCTGTCCCAACACCTAGAGCTAGTCTCTCCTTGGTTCCCCCTCTTCCCGTTCATCCTCAGGACAAATTGCAACCTGTACGAAACAGGAGGTTAACGGTGCTGATTCTCCAACTAGGGAGATTGTTATTAAAGTGGCTGGAATGGCGAACCCGAGCACAAGGATAGGAGAAATGAGGTGCGTTTTAGAAACCTTTCCCGATCACACGGTTTACCAACTTCTGAGTTTCCCATGCATGTTTTCGATGTAGGAAGATGCCCTTGAACCTGGAGATTTGGGACCCATGGGATGGGAACCACGCAGTATTACTTTAAAGGGTCTGCGTTTGCTCACCCAACCTCACCAATCCTCTCAGCCTCAAGAGTGTCCAGCCTTATGTCTCATCCAGCTCTGGGTCTAGATATGGTCAATCCAGGTTGCATCAGAGCCCCTGAACGGATTTTGTAAGAATTTCTCTCTCTTTCACTGTCTTTGTTTTATGGGTTTTTTTTAAAGTAATTTATTTTTGTTATGGGGTTTAGCTGCTTTTCACTGCTGTGTTTATGCCGCTTTACACCCTATTGATTCACTTCCAGAGAGATATCAATACATAGGTTTTAAGATTCTTACTAGTCAGATATACTCTTGTGCGGTGAATAGGGAAGGTTGAGTACAGTTCACTGAGCAGGGAGTAGGTTTGTCTATTACATATTTGGCTTATGGAATGGTATCTGAGCTAATTTCAAACCCTTGTTTTATGCATCACCCCACCTGATCTTTCCCGTTAAGCAGCCATAGTGTGTTTTCTAAACGTGTGACTCTGTTCTGTTTTGTAATTCAGTTCAAGTGTAGCGATTTTGACATTGCCTCTATAAGTGATATCTTAGGATAAGTGTCTTTTTCTGTGTGACTTATTTCACTTAGAGTCATCGTACCTAAATCCACTCGTCATGCTGCTACTAGCCTTGTGACATTGATTTCATGGCTGAGTGATATTCCATTGTGCATAAGTACCACAACCTCTTTATCCATTTTTCTCTTTCCTGGGCTATTGAAGGTGTACCGAAGTGGAGATTCTTGTAAACAGAGCAGCCCTACACTCTGGGGTGCCTGTGTCTTGTGGATTTTCAGTTTTCCCAATGTATACGCCCATGAGTGGAAGTGCCCTATGCTCTCTAAGCTGTGTTTATTACATGTTTCAGGACACACCGTACACTTCTCCAGAGTGGCTGTTGGCAAATTACATCCTGCCCATCAGCGTAGCAAGGCTCCCATGTGTCCATGGCCTGTCCTGCATTTCTGGTTTTTACACTTTTTTCAGCATGGCCCTTTTGACCGATGGCAAGCGAGACTTCTTTGTAGTGCTGATTTGCCTTTCCGGCTTGCTTGGTTGGCCAAAAAGGGCGTATGCGTTTTTTCCTGAATATATTCAGGAAAAAACGCATACGCCCTTTTTGGCCAAGGGCATCATTGTCGACCTTTTGCCGCTTTTCATGTGCTTTAAAGGCGAGTCGAATCTACCTCCTGAAATCTGTTTCCTGCAATTCTGACTTGTTTTCAAATCCTCTTCGTTGCCTTCCCTGAATATATTTGTGGACGAGAGTTATCAGTTGTAACTCTACAGGTTTGTGAATTGAAGTGCCCCTGAGCTCCATTTGTCAACTCGCTTTTTTGGGAGCTGGCCGCAAAAGCGCAGGATTGCTTCAGGCCCTATTCTGGTTCCGGAGGGGGGGGGCAGGCTGAGCCTGTGGTTCATTTTTCTTCCTGATGGGAAAATAGAGTGACCTGTGCCTGTCCCAACACCTAGAGTTAGTCTCTCCTTGGTACCCCCTCTTCCCGTTCATCCTCAGGCCAAATTGCAACCTGTACGAAACAGGAGGTTAACGGTGCTGATTCTCCAATAGGGAGATTGTTCGTAAAGCGGCTGGAATGGCGAACCCGAGCACAAGGAGAGGAGAAATGAGGTGCATTTCAGAAACCTTTCCCGATCACACGGTGTACCATCTTCTGGGTTTCCCATGCATGTTTTCGATGTAGGAAGATGCCCTTGAACCTGGAGATTTAGGACTCATGGGATAGGTACCACGCACTATTACTTGAAAGGGTCTGCGTTTGCTCACCCAACCTCACCAATCCTCTCAGCCCCAAGAGTGTCCAGCCTTATGTCTCATCCAGCTGTGGGTGTAGATATGGTCAATCCAGGTTGCATCAGAGCCCCTGAACGGATTTTGTAAGAATTTCTCTCTCTTTCACTGTCTTTGTTTTATGGGTTTTTTTTAAAGTAATTTATTTTTGTTATGGGGTTTAGCTGCTTTTCACTGCTGTGTTTATGCCGCTTTACACCCTATTGATTCATTTCCAGAGAGATATCAATACATAGGTTTTGAGATTCTTACTAGTCAGATATATTCTTGTGCGGTGAATAGGGGATGTTGAGTCCAGTTCACTGAGCAGGGAGTAGGTTTGTCTATTACATATTTGGCTTATGGAACGGTATCTGAGCTAATTTCAAACCCTTTATTTTATGCATCACCCACCTGATCTTGTCGGTTAAGCAGCCATAGTGTGTTTTCTAAACGTGTGATTCTGTTCTGTTTTGTAATTCAGTTCAAGTGTAGCGAGTTTGACATTCCCTCTATAAGTGATATCTTAGGATAAGTGTCTTTTTCTGTGTGACTTATTTCACTTAGAGTCATGGTAACTAAATCCACTCATCATGCTGCTACTAGCCTTGTGACATTGATTTCATGGCTGAGTGATATTCCATTGTGCATAAGTACCACAACTTCTTTATCCATTTTTCTCTTTCCTGGGCTATTGAAGGTGTACCGAAGTGGAGATTCTTGTAAACAGAGCAGCCCTACACTCTGGTGTGCCTGTGTCTTGTGGATTTTCAGTTTTCCCAATGTATATGCCCATGAGTGGAAGTGCCCTATGCTCTCTAAGCTGTGTTTATTACATGTTTCAGAACACACCGTACACTTCTCCAGAGTGGCTGTTGGCAATTTACATCCCGCCCATCAGCGTAGCAAGGCTCCCATGTGTCCGTGGCCTGTCCTGCATTTCTGGTTTTTACACTTTTTTCAGCATGGCCCTTTTGACCGATGGCAAGCGAGACTTCTTTGTAGTGCTGATTTGCCTTTCCGGCTTGCTTGGTTGGCCAAAAAGGGCGTATGCGTTTTTTCCTGAATATATTCAGGAAAAAACGCATACGCCCTTTTTGGCCAAGGGCATCATTGTCGACGTTTTGCCGCTTTTCATGTGCTTTAAAGGCGAGTCGAATCTACCTCCTGAAATCTGTTTCCTGCAATTCTGCCTTGCTTTCAAATCCTCTTCGTTGCCTTCCCTCAATATATTTGTGGACGAGAGTTATCATTTAGAACTCTGCAGGTTTGTGAATTGCAGTGCCCCTGAGCTCCATGTGTCAACTCGCTTGTTTGGGAGCTGGCCGCAAAAGCGCAGGATTGCTTCAGGCCCTATTCTGGTTCCGGGGGGGCAGGCTGAGCCTGTGGTTCATTCTTCTTCCTGATGGGAAAATAGAGTGACCTGTGCCTGTCCCAACACCTAGAGCTAGTCTATCCTTGGTTCCCCCTCTTCCCGTTCATCCTCAGGACAAATTGCAACCTGTACGAAACAGGAGGTTAACGGTGCTGATTCTCCAACTAGGGAGATTGTTATTAAAGTGGCTGGAATGGCGAACCCGAGCACAAGGATAGGAGAAATGAGGTTCGTTTTAGAAACCTTTCCCGATCACACGGTTTACCAACTTCTGAGTTTCCCATGCATGTTTTCGATGTAGGAAGATGCCCTTGAACCTGGAGATTTGGGACCCATGGGATGGGTACCACGCAGTATTACTTTAAAGGGTCTGCGTTTGCTCACCCAACCTCACCAATCCTCTCAGCCTCAAGAGTGTCCAGCCTTATGTCTCATACAGCTCTGGGTCTAGATATGGTCAATCCAGGTTGCATCACAGCCCCTGAACAGATTTTGTAAGAATTTCTCTCTCTTTCACTGTCTTTGTTTTATGGGTTTTTTTAAAAGTAATTTATTTTTGTTATGGGGTTTAGCTGCTTTTCACTGCTGTGTTTATGCCGCTTTACACCCTATTGATTCATTTCCAGAGAGATATCAATACATAGGTTTTAAGATTCTTACTAGTCAGATATATTCTTGTGCGGTGAATAGGGGATGTTGAGTCCAGTTCACTGAGCAGGGAGTAGGTTTGTCTATTACATATTTGGCTTATGGAACGGTATCTGAGCTAATTTCAAACCCTTGTTTTATGCATCACCCCACCTGATCTTTCCCGTTAAGCAGCCATAGTGTGTTTTCTAAACGTGTGATTCTGTTCTGTTTTGTAATTCAGTTCAAGTGTAGCAATTTTGACATTCCCTCTATAAGTGATATCTTAGGATAAGTGTCTTTTTCTGTGTGACTTATTTCACTTAGAGTCATCGTAACTAAATCCACTCATCATGCTGCTACTAGCCTTGTGACATTGATTTCATGGCTGAGTGATATTCCATTGTGCATAAGTACCACAACTTCTTTATCCATTTTTCTCTTTCCTGGGCTATTTAAGGTGTACCGAAGTGGAGATTCTTGTAAACAGAGCAGCCCTACACTCTGGGGTGCCTGTGTCTTGTGGATTTTCAGTTTTCCCAATGTATATGCCCATGAGTGGAAGTGCCCTATGCTCTCTAAGCTGTGTTTATTACATGTTTCAGGACACACCGTACACTTCTCCAGAGTGGCTGTTGGCAATTTACATCCCGCCCATCAGCGTAGCAAGGCTCCCATGTGTCCATGGCCTGTCCTGCATTTCTGGTTTTTACACTTTTTTCAGCATGGCCCTTTTGACCGATGGCAAGCGAGACTTCTTTGTAGTGCTGATTTGCCTTTCTGGATTGCTTGGTTGGCCAAAAAGGGCGTATGCGTTTTTTCCTGAATATACTCAGGAAAAAACGCATACGCCCTTTTTGGCCAAGGGCATCATTGTCGACGTCTTGCCGCTTTTCATGTGCTTTAAAGGCGAGTCGCATCTACCTCCTGAAATCTGTTTCCTGCAATTCTGCCTTGCTTTCAAATCCTCTTCGTTGCCTTCCCTCAATATATTTGTGGACGAGAGTTATCATTTAGAACTCTGCAGGTTTGTGAATTGCAGTGCCCCTGAGCTCCATTTGTCAACTCGCTTGTTTGGGAGCTGGCCGCAAAAGCGCAGGATTGCTTCAGGCCCTATTCTGGTTCCGGGGGGGCAGGCTGAGCCTGTGGTTCATTCTTCTTCCTGATGGGAAAATAGAGTTACCTGTGCCTGTCCCAACACCTAGAGCTAGTCTCTACTTGGTTCCCCCTCTTCCCGTTCATCCTCAGGACAAATTGCAACCTGTACGAAACAGGAGGTTAACGGTGCTGATTCTCCAACTAGGGAGATTGTTATTAAAGTGGCTGGAATGGCGAACCCGAGCACAAGGAGAGGAGAAATGAGGTGCATTTCAGAAACCTTTCCCGATCACATGGTTTACCAACTTTTGAGTTTCCCATGCATGTTTTCGATGTAGGAAGATGCCCTTGAACCTGGAGATTTGGGACCCATGGGATGGGTACCACGCAGTATTACTTTAAAGGGTCTGCGTTTGCTCACCCAACCTCACCAATCCTCTCAGCCTCAAGAGTGTCCAGCCTTATGTCTCATCCAGCTCTGGGTCTAGATATGGTCAATCCAGGTTGCATCATAGCCCCTGAACAGATTTTGTAAGAATTTCTCTCTCTTTCACTGTCTTTGTTTTATGGGGTTTTTTTTGAGGAATTTCTTTTTATAATGGGGTTTAGCTGCTTTTCACTGCTGTGTTTATGCCGCTTTACACCCTATTGATTCACTTCCAGAGAGATATCAATACATAGGTTTTAAGATTCTTACTAGTCAGATATACTCTTGTGCGGTGAATAGGGGAGGTTGAGTCCAGTTCACTGAGCAGGGAGTAGGTTTGTCTATTACATATTTGGCTTATGGAACGGTATCTGAGCTAATTTCAAACCCTTGTTTTATGCATCACCCCACCTGATCTTTCCCGTTAAGCAGCCATAGTGTGTTTTCTAAACGTGTGATTCTGTTCTGTTTTGTAATTCAGTTCAAGTGTAGCGATTTTGACATTCCCTCTATAAGTGATATCTTAGGATAAGTGTCTTTTTCTGTGTGACTTATTTCACTTAGAGTCATGGTAACTAAATCCACTCATCATGCTGCTACTAGCCTTGTGACATTGATTTCATGGCTGAGTGATATTCCATTGTGCATAAGTACCACAACCTCTTTATCCATTTTTCTCTTTCCTGGGCTATTGAAGGTGTACCGAAGTGGAGATTCTTGTAAACAGAGCAGCCCTACACTCTGGGGTGCCTGTGTCTTGTGGATTTTCAGTTTTCCCAATGTATACGCCCATGAGTGGAAGTGCCCTATGCTCTCTAAGCTGTGTTTATTACATGTTTCAGGACACACCGTACACTTCTCCAGAGTGGCTGTTGGCAATTTACATCCCGCCCATCAGCGTAGCAAGGCTCCCATGTGTCCATGGCCTGTCCTGCATTTCTGGTTTTTACACTTTTTTCAGCATGGCCCTTTTGACCGATGGCAAGCGAGACTTCTTTGTAGTGCTGATTTGCCTTTCCGGCTTGCTTGGTTGGCCAAAAAGGGCGTATGCGTTTTTTCCTGAATATATTCAGGAAAAAACGCATACGCCCTTTTTGGCCAAGGGCATCATTGTCGACGTTTTGCCGCTTTTCATGTGCTTTAAAGGCGAGTCGAATCTACCTCCTGAAATCTGTTTCCTGCAATTCTGACTTGCTTTCAAATCCTCTTCGTTGCCTTCCCTCAATATATTTGTGGACGAGAGTTATCATTTATAACTCTACAGGTTTGTGAATTGCAGTGCCCCTGAGCTCCATTTGTCAACTCGCTTGTTTGGGAGCTGGCCGCAAAAGCGCAGGATTGCTTCAGGCCCTATTCTGGTTCCGGGGGGGCAGGCTGAGCCTGTGGTTCATTCTTCTTCCTGATGGGAAAATAGAGTGACCTGTGCCTGTCCCAACACCTAGAGCTAGTCTCTCCTTGGTTCCCCCTCTTCCCGTTCATCCTCAGGACAAATTGCAACCTGTACGAAACAGGAGGTTAACGGTGCTGATTCTCCAACTAGGGAGATTGTTATTAAAGCGGCTGGAATGGCGAACCCGAGCACAAGGATAGGAGAAATGAGGTTCGTTTTAGAAACCTTTCCCGATCACACGGTTTACCAACTTCTGAGTTTCCCATGCATGTTTTCGATGTAGGAAGATGCCCTTGAACCTGGAGATTTGGGACCCATGGGATGGGTACCACGCAGTATTACTTTAAAGGGTCTGCGTTTGCTCACCCAACCTCACCAATCCTCTCAGCCTCAAGAGTGTCCAGCCTTATGTCTCATCCAGCTCTGGGTCTAGATATGGTCAATCCAGGTTGCATCACAGCCCCTGAACAGATTTTGTAAGAATTTCTCTCTCTTTCACTGTCTTTGTTTTATGGGGTTTTTTTTGAGTAATTTCTTTTTATAATGGGGTTTAGCTGCTTTTCACTGCTGTGTTTATGCCGCTTTACACCCTATTGATTCACTTCCAGAGAGATATCAATACATAGATTTTAAGATTCTTACTAGTCAGATATATTCTTGTGCGGTGAATAGGGGATGTTGAGTCCAGTTCACTGAGCAGGGAGTAGGATTGTCTATTACATATTTGGCTTATGGAACAGTATCTGAGCTAATTTCAAACCCTTGTTTTATGCATCACCCCACCTGATCTTTCCCGTTAAGCAGCCATAGTGTGTTTTCTAAACGTGTGACTCTGTTCTGTTTTGTAATTCAGTTCAAGTGTAGCGATTTTGACATTCCCTCTATAAGTGATATCTTAGGATAAGTGTCTTTTTCTGTGTGACTTATTTCACTTAGAGTCATCGTAACTAAATCCACTCGTCATGCTGCTACTAGCCTTGTGACGTTGATTTCATGGCTGAGTGATATTCCATTGTGCATAAGTATCACAACCTCTTTATCCATTTTTCTCTTTCCTGGGCTATTGAAGGTGTACCGAAGTGGAGATTCTTGTAAACAGAGCAGCCCTACACTCTGGGGTGCCTGTGTCTTGTGGATTTTCAGTTTTCCCAATGTATATGCCCATGAGTGGAAGTGCCCTATGCTCTCTAAGCTGTGTTTATTACATGTTTCAGAACACACCGTACACTTCTCCAGAGTGGCTGTTGGCAATTTACATCCCGCCCATCAGCGTAGCAAGGCTCCCATGTGTCCATGGCCTGTCCTGCATTTCTGGTTTTTACACTTTTTTCAGCATGGCCCTTTTGACCGATGGCAAGCGAGACTTCTTTGTAGTGCTGATTTGCCTTTCCGGCTTGCTTGGTTGGCCAAAAAGGGCGTATGCGTTTTTTCCTGAATATATTCAGGAAAAAACGCATACGCCCTTTTTGGCCAAGGGCATCATTGTCGACGTTTTGCCGCTTTTCATGTGCTTTAAAGGCGAGTCGAATCTACCTCCTGAAATCTGTTTCCTGCAATTCTGCCTTGCTTTCAAATCCTCTTCGTTGCCTTCCCTCAATATATTTGTGGACGAGAGTTATCATTTAGAACTCTGCAGGTTTGTGAATTGCAGTGCCCCTGAGCTCCATGTGTCAACTCGCTTGTTTGGGAGCTGGCCGCAAAAGCGCAGGATTGCTTCAGGCCCTATTCTGGTTCCGGGGGGGCAGGCTGAGCCTGTGGTTCATTCTTCTTCCTGATGGGAAAATAGAGTGACCTGTGCCTGTCCCAACACCTAGAGCTAGTCTATCCTTGGTTCCCCCTCTTCCCGTTCATCCTCAGGACAAATTGCAACCTGTACGAAACAGGAGGTTAACGGTGCTGATTCTCCAACTAGGGAGATTGTTATTAAAGTGGCTGGAATGGCGAACCCGAGCACAAGGATAGGAGAAATGAGGTTCGTTTTAGAAACCTTTCCCGATCACACGGTTTACCAACTTCTGAGTTTCCCATGCATGTTTTCGATGTAGGAAGATGCCCTTGAACCTGGAGATTTGGGACCCATGGGATGGGTACCACGCAGTATTACTTTAAAGGGTCTGCGTTTGCTCACCCAACCTCACCAATCCTCTCAGCCTCAAGAGTGTCCAGCCTTATGTCTCATACAGCTCTGGGTCTAGATATGGTCAATCCAGGTTGCATCACAGCCCCTGAACAGATTTTGTAAGAATTTCTCTCTCTTTCACTGTCTTTGTTTTATGGGTTTTTTTAAAAGTAATTTATTTTTGTTATGGGGTTTAGCTGCTTTTCACTGCTGTGTTTATGCCGCTTTACACCCTATTGATTCATTTCCAGAGAGATATCAATACATAGGTTTTAAGATTCTTACTAGTCAGATATATTCTTGTGCGGTGAATAGGGGATGTTGAGTCCAGTTCACTGAGCAGGGAGTAGGTTTGTCTATTACATATTTGGCTTATGGAACGGTATCTGAGCTAATTTCAAACCCTTGTTTTATGCATCACCCCACCTGATCTTTCCCGTTAAGCAGCCATAGTGTGTTTTCTAAACGTGTGATTCTGTTCTGTTTTGTAATTCAGTTCAAGTGTAGCAATTTTGACATTCCCTCTATAAGTGATATCTTAGGATAAGTGTCTTTTTCTGTGTGACTTATTTCACTTAGAGTCATCGTAACTAAATCCACTCATCATGCTGCTACTAGCCTTGTGACATTGATTTCATGGCTGAGTGATATTCCATTGTGCATAAGTACCACAACTTCTTTATCCATTTTTCTCTTTCCTGGGCTATTTAAGGTGTACCGAAGTGGAGATTCTTGTAAACAGAGCAGCCCTACACTCTGGGGTGCCTGTGTCTTGTGGATTTTCAGTTTTCCCAATGTATATGCCCATGAGTGGAAGTGCCCTATGCTCTCTAAGCTGTGTTTATTACATGTTTCAGGACACACCGTACACTTCTCCAGAGTGGCTGTTGGCAATTTACATCCCGCCCATCAGCGTAGCAAGGCTCCCATGTGTCCATGGCCTGTCCTGCATTTCTGGTTTTTACACTTTTTTCAGCATGGCCCTTTTGACCGATGGCAAGCGAGACTTCTTTGTAGTGCTGATTTGCCTTTCTGGATTGCTTGGTTGGCCAAAAAGGGCGTATGCGTTTTTTCCTGAATATACTCAGGAAAAAACGCATACGCCCTTTTTGGCCAAGGGCATCATTGTCGACGTCTTGCCGCTTTTCATGTGCTTTAAAGGCGAGTCGCATCTACCTCCTGAAATCTGTTTCCTGCAATTCTGCCTTGCTTTCAAATCCTCTTCGTTGCCTTCCCTCAATATATTTGTGGACGAGAGTTATCATTTAGAACTCTGCAGGTTTGTGAATTGCAGTGCCCCTGAGCTCCATTTGTCAACTCGCTTGTTTGGGAGCTGGCCGCAAAAGCGCAGGATTGCTTCAGGCCCTATTCTGGTTCCGGGGGGGCAGGCTGAGCCTGTGGTTCATTCTTCTTCCTGATGGGAAAATAGAGTGACCTGTGCCTGTCCCAACACCTAGAGCTAGTCTCTCCTTGGTTCCCCCTCTTCCCGTTCATCCTCAGGACAAATTGCAACCTGTACGAAACAGGAGGTTAACGGTGCTGATTCTCCAACTAGGGAGATTGTTATTAAAGTGGCTGGAATGGCGAACCCGAGCACAAGGTTAGGAGAAATGAGGTGCGTTTTAGAAACCTTTCCCGATCACACGGTTTACCAACTTCTGAGTTTCCCATGCATGTTTTCGATGTAGGAAGATGCCCTTGAACCTGGAGATTTGGGACCCATGGGATGGGAACCACGCAGTATTACTTTAAAGGGTCTGCGTTTGCTCACCCAACCTCACCAATCCTCTCAGCCTCAAGAGTGTCCAGCCTTATGTCTCATCCAGCTCTGGGTCTAGATATGGTCAATCCAGGTTGCATCAGAGCCCCTGAACGGATTTTGTAAGAATTTCTCTCTCTTTCACTGTCTTTGTTTTATGGGTTTTTTTTAAAGTAATTTATTTTTGTTATGGGGTTTAGCTGCTTTTCACTGCTGTGTTTATGCCGCTTTACACCCTATTGATTCACTTCCAGAGAGATATCAATACATAGGTTTTAAGATTCTTACTAGTCAGATATACTCTTGTGCGGTGAATAGGGAAGGTTGAGTACAGTTCACTGAGCAGGGAGTAGGTTTGTCTATTACATATTTGGCTTATGGAATGGTATCTGAGCTAATTTCAAACCCTTGTTTTATGCATCACCCCACCTGATCTTTCCCGTTAAGCAGCCATAGTGTGTTTTCTAAACGTGTGACTCTGTTCTGTTTTGTAATTCAGTTCAAGTGTAGCGATTTTGACATTGCCTCTATAAGTGATATCTTAGGATAAGTGTCTTTTTCTGTGTGACTTATTTCACTTAGAGTCATCGTACCTAAATCCACTCGTCATGCTGCTACTAGCCTTGTGACATTGATTTCATGGCTGAGTGATATTCCATTGTGCATAAGTACCACAACCTCTTTATCCATTTTTCTCTTTCCTGGGCTATTGAAGGTGTACCGAAGTGGAGATTCTTGTAAACAGAGCAGCCCTACACTCTGGGGTGCCTGTGTCTTGTGGATTTTCAGTTTTCCCAATGTATACGCCCATGAGTGGAAGTGCCCTATGCTCTCTAAGCTGTGTTTATTACATGTTTCAGGACACACCGTACACTTCTCCAGAGTGGCTGTTGGCAAATTACATCCTGCCCATCAGCGTAGCAAGGCTCCCATGTGTCCATGGCCTGTCCTGCATTTCTGGTTTTTACACTTTTTTCAGCATGGCCCTTTTGACCGATGGCAAGCGAGACTTCTTTGTAGTGCTGATTTGCCTTTCCGGCTTGCTTGGTTGGCCAAAAAGGGCGTATGCGTTTTTTCCTGAATATATTCAGGAAAAAACGCATACGCCCTTTTTGGCCAAGGGCATCATTGTCGACCTTTTGCCGCTTTTCATGTGCTTTAAAGGCGAGTCGAATCTACCTCCTGAAATCTGTTTCCTGCAATTCTGACTTGTTTTCAAATCCTCTTCGTTGCCTTCCCTGAATATATTTGTGGACGAGAGTTATCAGTTGTAACTCTACAGGTTTGTGAATTGAAGTGCCCCTGAGCTCCATTTGTCAACTCGCTTTTTTGGGAGCTGGCCGCAAAAGCGCAGGATTGCTTCAGGCCCTATTCTGGTTCCGGAGGGGGGGGGCAGGCTGAGCCTGTGGTTCATTTTTCTTCCTGATGGGAAAATAGAGTGACCTGTGCCTGTCCCAACACCTAGAGTTAGTCTCTCCTTGGTACCCCCTCTTCCCGTTCATCCTCAGGCCAAATTGCAACCTGTACGAAACAGGAGGTTAACGGTGCTGATTCTCCAATAGGGAGATTGTTCGTAAAGCGGCTGGAATGGCGAACCCGAGCACAAGGAGAGGAGAAATGAGGTGCATTTCAGAAACCTTTCCCGATCACACGGTGTACCATCTTCTGGGTTTCCCATGCATGTTTTCGATGTAGGAAGATGCCCTTGAACCTGGAGATTTAGGACTCATGGGATAGGTACCACGCACTATTACTTGAAAGGGTCTGCGTTTGCTCACCCAACCTCACCAATCCTCTCAGCCCCAAGAGTGTCCAGCCTTATGTCTCATCCAGCTGTGGGTGTAGATATGGTCAATCCAGGTTGCATCAGAGCCCCTGAACGGATTTTGTAAGAATTTCTCTCTCTTTCACTGTCTTTGTTTTATGGGTTTTTTTTAAAGTAATTTATTTTTGTTATGGGGTTTAGCTGCTTTTCACTGCTGTGTTTATGCCGCTTTACACCCTATTGATTCATTTCCAGAGAGATATCAATACATAGGTTTTGAGATTCTTACTAGTCAGATATATTCTTGTGCGGTGAATAGGGGATGTTGAGTCCAGTTCACTGAGCAGGGAGTAGGTTTGTCTATTACATATTTGGCTTATGGAACGGTATCTGAGCTAATTTCAAACCCTTTATTTTATGCATCACCCACCTGATCTTGTCGGTTAAGCAGCCATAGTGTGTTTTCTAAACGTGTGATTCTGTTCTGTTTTGTAATTCAGTTCAAGTGTAGCGAGTTTGACATTCCCTCTATAAGTGATATCTTAGGATAAGTGTCTTTTTCTGTGTGACTTATTTCACTTAGAGTCATGGTAACTAAATCCACTCATCATGCTGCTACTAGCCTTGTGACATTGATTTCATGGCTGAGTGATATTCCATTGTGCATAAGTACCACAACTTCTTTATCCATTTTTCTCTTTCCTGGGCTATTGAAGGTGTACCGAAGTGGAGATTCTTGTAAACAGAGCAGCCCTACACTCTGGTGTGCCTGTGTCTTGTGGATTTTCAGTTTTCCCAATGTATATGCCCATGAGTGGAAGTGCCCTATGCTCTCTAAGCTGTGTTTATTACATGTTTCAGAACACACCGTACACTTCTCCAGAGTGGCTGTTGGCAATTTACATCCCGCCCATCAGCGTAGCAAGGCTCCCATGTGTCCGTGGCCTGTCCTGCATTTCTGGTTTTTACACTTTTTTCAGCATGGCCCTTTTGACCGATGGCAAGCGAGACTTCTTTGTAGTGCTGATTTGCCTTTCCGGCTTGCTTGGTTGGCCAAAAAGGGCGTATGCGTTTTTTCCTGAATATATTCAGGAAAAAACGCATACGCCCTTTTTGGCCAAGGGCATCATTGTCGACGTTTTGCCGCTTTTCATGTGCTTTAAAGGCGAGTCGAATCTACCTCCTGAAATCTGTTTCCTGCAATTCTGCCTTGCTTTCAAATCCTCTTCGTTGCCTTCCCTCAATATATTTGTGGACGAGAGTTATCATTTAGAACTCTGCAGGTTTGTGAATTGCAGTGCCCCTGAGCTCCATGTGTCAACTCGCTTGTTTGGGAGCTGGCCGCAAAAGCGCAGGATTGCTTCAGGCCCTATTCTGGTTCCGGGGGGGCAGGCTGAGCCTGTGGTTCATTCTTCTTCCTGATGGGAAAATAGAGTGACCTGTGCCTGTCCCAACACCTAGAGCTAGTCTATCCTTGGTTCCCCCTCTTCCCGTTCATCCTCAGGACAAATTGCAACCTGTACGAAACAGGAGGTTAACGGTGCTGATTCTCCAACTAGGGAGATTGTTATTAAAGTGGCTGGAATGGCGAACCCGAGCACAAGGATAGGAGAAATGAGGTTCGTTTTAGAAACCTTTCCCGATCACACGGTTTACCAACTTCTGAGTTTCCCATGCATGTTTTCGATGTAGGAAGATGCCCTTGAACCTGGAGATTTGGGACCCATGGGATGGGTACCACGCAGTATTACTTTAAAGGGTCTGCGTTTGCTCACCCAACCTCACCAATCCTCTCAGCCTCAAGAGTGTCCAGCCTTATGTCTCATACAGCTCTGGGTCTAGATATGGTCAATCCAGGTTGCATCACAGCCCCTGAACAGATTTTGTAAGAATTTCTCTCTCTTTCACTGTCTTTGTTTTATGGGTTTTTTTAAAAGTAATTTATTTTTGTTATGGGGTTTAGCTGCTTTTCACTGCTGTGTTTATGCCGCTTTACACCCTATTGATTCATTTCCAGAGAGATATCAATACATAGGTTTTAAGATTCTTACTAGTCAGATATATTCTTGTGCGGTGAATAGGGGATGTTGAGTCCAGTTCACTGAGCAGGGAGTAGGTTTGTCTATTACATATTTGGCTTATGGAACGGTATCTGAGCTAATTTCAAACCCTTGTTTTATGCATCACCCCACCTGATCTTTCCCGTTAAGCAGCCATAGTGTGTTTTCTAAACGTGTGATTCTGTTCTGTTTTGTAATTCAGTTCAAGTGTAGCAATTTTGACATTCCCTCTATAAGTGATATCTTAGGATAAGTGTCTTTTTCTGTGTGACTTATTTCACTTAGAGTCATCGTAACTAAATCCACTCATCATGCTGCTACTAGCCTTGTGACATTGATTTCATGGCTGAGTGATATTCCATTGTGCATAAGTACCACAACTTCTTTATCCATTTTTCTCTTTCCTGGGCTATTTAAGGTGTACCGAAGTGGAGATTCTTGTAAACAGAGCAGCCCTACACTCTGGGGTGCCTGTGTCTTGTGGATTTTCAGTTTTCCCAATGTATATGCCCATGAGTGGAAGTGCCCTATGCTCTCTAAGCTGTGTTTATTACATGTTTCAGGACACACCGTACACTTCTCCAGAGTGGCTGTTGGCAATTTACATCCCGCCCATCAGCGTAGCAAGGCTCCCATGTGTCCATGGCCTGTCCTGCATTTCTGGTTTTTACACTTTTTTCAGCATGGCCCTTTTGACCGATGGCAAGCGAGACTTCTTTGTAGTGCTGATTTGCCTTTCTGGATTGCTTGGTTGGCCAAAAAGGGCGTATGCGTTTTTTCCTGAATATACTCAGGAAAAAACGCATACGCCCTTTTTGGCCAAGGGCATCATTGTCGACGTCTTGCCGCTTTTCATGTGCTTTAAAGGCGAGTCGCATCTACCTCCTGAAATCTGTTTCCTGCAATTCTGCCTTGCTTTCAAATCCTCTTCGTTGCCTTCCCTCAATATATTTGTGGACGAGAGTTATCATTTAGAACTCTGCAGGTTTGTGAATTGCAGTGCCCCTGAGCTCCATTTGTCAACTCGCTTGTTTGGGAGCTGGCCGCAAAAGCGCAGGATTGCTTCAGGCCCTATTCTGGTTCCGGGGGGGCAGGCTGAGCCTGTGGTTCATTCTTCTTCCTGATGGGAAAATAGAGTTACCTGTGCCTGTCCCAACACCTAGAGCTAGTCTCTACTTGGTTCCCCCTCTTCCCGTTCATCCTCAGGACAAATTGCAACCTGTACGAAACAGGAGGTTAACGGTGCTGATTCTCCAACTAGGGAGATTGTTATTAAAGTGGCTGGAATGGCGAACCCGAGCACAAGGAGAGGAGAAATGAGGTGCATTTCAGAAACCTTTCCCGATCACATGGTTTACCAACTTTTGAGTTTCCCATGCATGTTTTCGATGTAGGAAGATGCCCTTGAACCTGGAGATTTGGGACCCATGGGATGGGTACCACGCAGTATTACTTTAAAGGGTCTGCGTTTGCTCACCCAACCTCACCAATCCTCTCAGCCTCAAGAGTGTCCAGCCTTATGTCTCATCCAGCTCTGGGTCTAGATATGGTCAATCCAGGTTGCATCATAGCCCCTGAACAGATTTTGTAAGAATTTCTCTCTCTTTCACTGTCTTTGTTTTATGGGGTTTTTTTTGAGTAATTTCTTTTTATAATGGGGTTTAGCTGCTTTTCACTGCTGTGTTTATGCCGCTTTACACCCTATTGATTCACTTCCAGAGAGATATCAATACATAGGTTTTAAGATTCTTACTAGTCAGATATACTCTTGTGCGGTGAATAGGGGAGGTTGAGTCCAGTTCACTGAGCAGGGAGTAGGTTTGTCTATTACATATTTGGCTTATGGAACGGTATCTGAGCTAATTTCAAACCCTTGTTTTATGCATCACCCCACCTGATCTTTCCCGTTAAGCAGCCATAGTGTGTTTTCTAAACGTGTGATTCTGTTCTGTTTTGTAATTCAGTTCAAGTGTAGCGATTTTGACATTCCCTCTATAAGTGATATCTTAGGATAAGTGTCTTTTTCTGTGTGACTTATTTCACTTAGAGTCATGGTAACTAAATCCACTCATCATGCTGCTACTAGCCTTGTGACATTGATTTCATGGCTGAGTGATATTCCATTGTGCATAAGTACCACAACCTCTTTATCCATTTTTCTCTTTCCTGGGCTATTGAAGGTGTACCGAAGTGGAGATTCTTGTAAACAGAGCAGCCCTACACTCTGGGGTGCCTGTGTCTTGTGGATTTTCAGTTTTCCCAATGTATACGCCCATGAGTGGAAGTGCCCTATGCTCTCTAAGCTGTGTTTATTACATGTTTCAGGACACACCGTACACTTCTCCAGAGTGGCTGTTGGCAATTTACATCCCGCCCATCAGCGTAGCAAGGCTCCCATGTGTCCATGGCCTGTCCTGCATTTCTGGTTTTTACACTTTTTTCAGCATGGCCCTTTTGACCGATGGCAAGCGAGACTTCTTTGTAGTGCTGATTTGCCTTTCCGGCTTGCTTGGTTGGCCAAAAAGGGCGTATGCGTTTTTTCCTGAATATATTCAGGAAAAAACGCATACGCCCTTTTTGGCCAAGGGCATCATTGTCGACGTTTTGCCGCTTTTCATGTGCTTTAAAGGCGAGTCGAATCTACCTCCTGAAATCTGTTTCCTGCAATTCTGACTTGCTTTCAAATCCTCTTCGTTGCCTTCCCTCAATATATTTGTGGACGAGAGTTATCATTTATAACTCTACAGGTTTGTGAATTGCAGTGCCCCTGAGCTCCATTTGTCAACTCGCTTGTTTGGGAGCTGGCCGCAAAAGCGCAGGATTGCTTCAGGCCCTATTCTGGTTCCGGGGGGGCAGGCTGAGCCTGTGGTTCATTCTTCTTCCTGATGGGAAAATAGAGTGACCTGTGCCTGTCCCAACACCTAGAGCTAGTCTCTCCTTGGTTCCCCCTCTTCCCGTTCATCCTCAGGACAAATTGCAACCTGTACGAAACAGGAGGTTAACGGTGCTGATTCTCCAACTAGGGAGATTGTTATTAAAGTGGCTGGAATGGCGAACCCGAGCACAAGGATAGGAGAAATGAGGTTCGTTTTAGAAACCTTTCCCGATCACACGGTTTACCAACTTCTGAGTTTCCCATGCATGTTTTCGATGTAGGAAGATGCCCTTGAACCTGGAGATTTGGGACCCATGGGATGGGTACCACGCAGTATTACTTTAAAGGGTCTGCGTTTGCTCACCCAACCTCACCAATCCTCTCAGCCTCAAGAGTGTCCAGCCTTATGTCTCATCCAGCTCTGGGTCTAGATATGGTCAATCCAGGTTGCATCACAGCCCCTGAACAGATTTTGTAAGAATTTCTCTCTCTTTCACTGTCTTTGTTTTATGGGGTTTTTTTTGAGTAATTTCTTTTTATAATGGGGTTTAGCTGCTTTTCACTGCTGTGTTTATGCCGCTTTACACCCTATTGATTCACTTCCAGAGAGATATCAATACATAGATTTTAAGATTCTTACTAGTCAGATATATTCTTGTGCGGTGAATAGGGGATGTTGAGTCCAGTTCACTGAGCAGGGAGTAGGATTGTCTATTACATATTTGGCTTATGGAACAGTATCTGAGCTAATTTCAAACCCTTGTTTTATGCATCACCCCACCTGATCTTTCCCGTTAAGCAGCCATAGTGTGTTTTCTAAACGTGTGACTCTGTTCTGTTTTGTACTTCAGTTCAAGTGTAGCGATTTTGACATTCCCTCTATAAGTGATATCTTAGGATAAGTGTCTTTTTCTGTGTGACTTATTTCACTTAGAGTCATCGTAACTAAATCCACTCGTCATGCTGCTACTAGCCTTGTGACGTTGATTTCATGGCTGAGTGATATTCCATTGTGCATAAGTATCACAACCTCTTTATCCATTTTTCTCTTTCCTGGGCTATTGAAGGTGTACCGAAGTGGAGATTCTTGTAAACAGAGCAGCCCTACACTCTGGGGTGCCTGTGTCTTGTGGATTTTCAGTTTTCCCAATGTATATGCCCATGAGTGGAAGTGCCCTATGCTCTCTAAGCTGTGTTTATTACATGTTTCAGAACACACCGTACACTTCTCCAGAGTGGCTGTTGGCAATTTACATCCCGCCCATCAGCGTAGCAAGGCTCCCATGTGTCCATGGCCTGTCCTGCATTTCTGGTTTTTACACTTTTTTCAGCATGGCCCTTTTGACCGATGGCAAGCGAGACTTCTTTGTAGTGCTGATTTGCCTTTCCGGCTTGCTTGGTTGGCCAAAAAGGGCGTATGCGTTTTTTCCTGAATATATTCAGGAAAAAACGCATACGCCCTTTTTGGCCAAGGGCATCATTGTCGACGTTTTGCCGCTTTTCATGTGCTTTAAAGGCGAGTCGAATCTACCTCCTGAAATCTGTTTCCTGCAATTCTGCCTTGCTTTCAAATCCTCTTCGTTGCCTTCCCTCAATATATTTGTGGACGAGAGTTATCATTTAGAACTCTGCAGGTTTGTGAATTGCAGTGCCCCTGAGCTCCATGTGTCAACTCGCTTGTTTGGGAGCTGGCCGCAAAAGCGCAGGATTGCTTCAGGCCCTATTCTGGTTCCGGGGGGGCAGGCTGAGCCTGTGGTTCATTCTTCTTCCTGATGGGAAAATAGAGTGACCTGTGCCTGTCCCAACACCTAGAGCTAGTCTATCCTTGGTTCCCCCTCTTCCCGTTCATCCTCAGGACAAATTGCAACCTGTACGAAACAGGAGGTTAACGGTGCTGATTCTCCAACTAGGGAGATTGTTATTAAAGTGGCTGGAATGGCGAACCCGAGCACAAGGATAGGAGAAATGAGGTTCGTTTTAGAAACCTTTCCCGATCACACGGTTTACCAACTTCTGAGTTTCCCATGCATGTTTTCGATGTAGGAAGATGCCCTTGAACCTGGAGATTTGGGACCCATGGGATGGGTACCACGCAGTATTACTTTAAAGGGTCTGCGTTTGCTCACCCAACCTCACCAATCCTCTCAGCCTCAAGAGTGTCCAGCCTTATGTCTCATACAGCTCTGGGTCTAGATATGGTCAATCCAGGTTGCATCACAGCCCCTGAACAGATTTTGTAAGAATTTCTCTCTCTTTCACTGTCTTTGTTTTATGGGTTTTTTTAAAAGTAATTTATTTTTGTTATGGGGTTTAGCTGCTTTTCACTGCTGTGTTTATGCCGCTTTACACCCTATTGATTCATTTCCAGAGAGATATCAATACATAGGTTTTAAGATTCTTACTAGTCAGATATATTCTTGTGCGGTGAATAGGGGATGTTGAGTCCAGTTCACTGAGCAGGGAGTAGGTTTGTCTATTACATATTTGGCTTATGGAACGGTATCTGAGCTAATTTCAAACCCTTGTTTTATGCATCACCCCACCTGATCTTTCCCGTTAAGCAGCCATAGTGTGTTTTCTAAACGTGTGATTCTGTTCTGTTTTGTAATTCAGTTCAAGTGTAGCAATTTTGACATTCCCTCTATAAGTGATATCTTAGGATAAGTGTCTTTTTCTGTGTGACTTATTTCACTTAGAGTCATCGTAACTAAATCCACTCATCATGCTGCTACTAGCCTTGTGACATTGATTTCATGGCTGAGTGATATTCCATTGTGCATAAGTACCACAACTTCTTTATCCATTTTTCTCTTTCCTGGGCTATTTAAGGTGTACCGAAGTGGAGATTCTTGTAAACAGAGCAGCCCTACACTCTGGGGTGCCTGTGTCTTGTGGATTTTCAGTTTTCCCAATGTATATGCCCATGAGTGGAAGTGCCCTATGCTCTCTAAGCTGTGTTTATTACATGTTTCAGGACACACCGTACACTTCTCCAGAGTGGCTGTTGGCAATTTACATCCCGCCCATCAGCGTAGCAAGGCTCCCATGTGTCCATGGCCTGTCCTGCATTTCTGGTTTTTACACTTTTTTCAGCATGGCCCTTTTGACCGATGGCAAGCGAGACTTCTTTGTAGTGCTGATTTGCCTTTCTGGATTGCTTGGTTGGCCAAAAAGGGCGTATGCGTTTTTTCCTGAATATACTCAGGAAAAAACGCATACGCCCTTTTTGGCCAAGGGCATCATTGTCGACGTCTTGCCGCTTTTCATGTGCTTTAAAGGCGAGTCGCATCTACCTCCTGAAATCTGTTTCCTGCAATTCTGCCTTGCTTTCAAATCCTCTTCGTTGCCTTCCCTCAATATATTTGTGGACGAGAGTTATCATTTAGAACTCTGCAGGTTTGTGAATTGCAGTGCCCCTGAGCTCCATTTGTCAACTCGCTTGTTTGGGAGCTGGCCGCAAAAGCGCAGGATTGCTTCAGGCCCTATTCTGGTTCCGGGGGGGCAGGCTGAGCCTGTGGTTCATTCTTCTTCCTGATGGGAAAATAGAGTGACCTGTGCCTGTCCCAACACCTAGAGCTAGTCTCTACTTGGTTCCCCCTCTTCCCGTTCATCCTCAGGACAAATTGCAACCTGTACGAAACAGGAGGTTAACGGTGCTGATTCTCCAAGTAGGGAGATTGTTATTAAAGTGGCTGGAATGGCGAACCCGAGCACAAGGATAGGAGAAATGAGGTGTGTTTTAGAAACCTTTCCCGATCACACGGTTTACCAACTTTTGAGTTTCCCATGCATGTTTTCGATGTAGGAAGATGCCCTTGAACCTGGAGATTTGGGACCCATGGGATGGGTACCACGCAGTATTACTTTAAAGGGTCTGCGTTTGCTCACCCAACCTCACCAATCCTCTCAGCCTCAAGAGTGTCCAGCCTTATGTCTCATCCAGCTCTGGGTCTAGATATGGTCAATCCAGGTTGCATCATAGCCCCTGAACAGATTTTGTAAGAATTTCTCTCTCTTTCACTGTCTTTGTTTTATGGGGTTTTTTTTGAGTAATTTCTTTTTATAATGGGGTTTAGCTGCTTTTCACTGCTGTGTTTATGCCGCTTTACACCCTATTGATTCACTTCCAGAGAGATATCAATACATAGGTTTTAAGATTCTTACTAGTCAGATATACTCTTGTGCGGTGAATAGGGGAGGTTGAGTACAGTTCACTGAGCAGGGAGTAGGTTTGTCTATTACATATTTGGCTTATGGAATGGTATCTGAGCTAATTTCAAACCCTTGTTTTATGCATCACCCCACCTGATCTTTCCCGTTAAGCAGCCATAGTGTGTTTTCTAAACGTGTGACTCTGTTCTGTTTTGTAATTCAGTTCAAGTGTAGCGATTTTGACATTGCCTCTATAAGTGATATCTTAGGATAAGTGTCTTTTTCTGTGTGACTTATTTCACTTAGAGTCATCGTACCTAAATCCACTCGTCATGCTGCTACTAGCCTTGTGACATTGATTTCATGGCTGAGTGATATTCCATTGTGCATAAGTACCACAACCTCTTTATCCATTTTTCTCTTTCCTGGGCTATTGAAGGTGTACCGAAGTGGAGATTCTTGTAAACAGAGCAGCCCTAAATTTTGGTGTGCCTTTGTCTTGTGGATTTTCAGTTTACCCAATGTATACGCCCATGAGTGGAAGTGCCCAATGCTCTCTATGCTGTGTTTATTACATGTTTCAGGACACACCGTACACTTCTCCAGAGTGGCTGTTGGCAAATTACATCCTGCCCATCAGCGTAGCAAGGCTCCCATGTGTCCATGGCCTGTCCTGCATTTCTGGTTTTTACACTTTTTTCAGCATGGCCCTTTTGACCGATGGCAAGCGAGACTTCTTTGTAGTGCTGATTTGCCTTTCCGGCTTGCTTGGTTGGCCAAAAAGGGCGTATGCGTTTTTTCCTGAATATATTCAGGAAAAAACGCATACGCCCTTTTTGGCCAAGGGCATCATTGTCGAGGTTTTGCCGCTTTTCATGTACTTTAAAGGCGAGTCGAATCTACCTCCTGAAATCTGTTTCCTGCAATTCTGCCTTGCTTTCAAATCCTCTTCGTTGCCTTCCCTCAATATATTTGTGGACGAGAGTTATCATTTATAACTCTACAGGTTTGTGAATTGCAGTGCCCCTGAGCTCCATTTGTCAACTCGCTTGTTTGGGAGCTGGCCGCAAAAGCGCAGGATTGCTTCAGGCCCTATTCTGGTTCCGGGGGGGCAGGCTGAGCCTGTGGTTCATTCTTCTTCCTGATGGGAAAATAGAGTGACCTGTGCCTGTCCCAACACCTAGAGCTAGTCTATCCTTGGTTCCCCCTCTTCCCGTTCATCCTCAGGACAAATTGCAACCTGTACGAAACAGGAGGTTAACGGTGCTGATTCTCCAAGTAGGGAGATTGTTATTAAAGGGGCTGGAATGGCGAACCCGAGCACAAGGATAGGAGAAATGAGGTGCGTTTTAGAAACCTTTCCCGATCACACGGTTTACCAACTTCTGAGTTTCCCATGCATGTTTTCGATGTAGGAAGATGCCCTTGAACCTGGAGATTTGGGACCCATGGGATGGGTACCACGCAGTATTACTTTAAAGGGTCTGCGTTTGCTCACCCAACCTCACCAATCCTCTCAGCCTCAAGAGTGTCCAGCCTTATGTCTCATACAGCTCTGGGTGTAGATTTGGTCAATCCAGGTTGCATCATAGCCCCTGAACAGATTTTGTAAGAATTTCTCTCTCTTTCACTGTCTTTGTTTTATGGGTTTTTTTAAAAGTAATTTATTTTTGTTATGGGGTTTAGCTGCTTTTCACTGCTGTGTTTATGCCGCTTTACACCCTATTGATTCACTTCCAGAGAGATATCAATACATAGGTTTTAAGATTCTTACTAGTCAGATATACTCTTGTGCGGTGAATAGGGAAGGTTGAGTACAGTTCACTGAGCAGGGAGTAGGTTTGTCTATTACATATTTGGCTTATGGAATGGTATCTGAGCTAATTTCAAACCCTTGTTTTATGCATCACCCCACCTGATCTTTCCCGTTAAGCAGCCATAGTGTGTTTTCTAAACGTGTGACTCTGTTCTGTTTTGTAATTCAGTTCAAGTGTAGCGATTTTGACATTGCCTCTATAAGTGATATCTTAGGATAAGTGTCTTTTTCTGTGTGACTTATTTCACTTAGAGTCATCGTACCTAAATCCACTCGTCATGCTGCTACTAGCCTTGTGACATTGATTTCATGGCTGAGTGATATTCCATTGTGCATAAGTACCACAACCTCTTTATCCATTTTTCTCTTTCCTGGGCTATTGAAGGTGTACCGAAGTGGAGATTCTTGTAAACAGAGCAGCCCTACACTCTGGGGTGCCTGTGTCTTGTGGATTTTCAGTTTTCCCAATGTATACGCCCATGAGTGGAAGTGCCCTATGCTCTCTAAGCTGTGTTTATTACATGTTTCAGGACACACCGTACACTTCTCCAGAGTGGCTGTTGGCAAATTACATCCTGCCCATCAGCGTAGCAAGGCTCCCATGTGTCCATGGCCTGTCCTGCATTTCTGGTTTTTACACTTTTTTCAGCATGGCCCTTTTGACCGATGGCAAGCGAGACTTCTTTGTAGTGCTGATTTGCCTTTCCGGCTTGCTTGGTTGGCCAAAAAGGGCGTATGCGTTTTTTCCTGAATATATTCAGGAAAAAACGCATACGCCCTTTTTGGCCAAGGGCATCATTGTCGACCTTTTGCCGCTTTTCATGTGCTTTAAAGGCGAGTCGAATCTACCTCCTGAAATCTGTTTCCTGCAATTCTGACTTGTTTTCAAATCCTCTTCGTTGCCTTCCCTGAATATATTTGTGGACGAGAGTTATCAGTTGTAACTCTACAGGTTTGTGAATTGAAGTGCCCCTGAGCTCCATTTGTCAACTCGCTTGTTTGGGAGCTGGCCGCAAAAGCGCAGGATTGCTTCAGGCCCTATTCTGGTTCCGGGGGGGGGGGGGCAGGCTGAGCCTGTGGTTCATTTTTCTTCCTGATGGGAAAATAGAGTGACCTGTGCCTGTCCCAACACCTAGAGTTAGTCTCTCCTTGGTACCCCCTCTTCCCGTTCATCCTCAGGCCAAATTGCAACCTGTACGAAACAGGAGGTTAACGGTGCTGATTCTCCAATAGGGAGATTGTTCGTAAAGCGGCTGGAATGGCGAACCCGAGCACAAGGAGAGGAGAAATGAGGTGCATTTCAGAAACCTTTCCCGATCACACGGTGTACCATCTTCTGGGTTTCCCATGCATGTTTTCGATGTAGGAAGATGCCCTTGAACCTGGAGATTTAGGACTCATGGGATAGGTACCACGCACTATTACTTGAAAGGGTCTGCGTTTGCTCACCCAACCTCACCAATCCTCTCAGCCCCAAGAGTGTCCAGCCTTATGTCTCATCCAGCTGTGGGTGTAGATATGGTCAATCCAGGTTGCATCAGAGCCCCTGAACGGATTTTGTAAGAATTTCTCTCTCTTTCACTGTCTTTGTTTTATGGTTTTTTTTTAAAAGTAATTTATTTTTGTTATGGGTTTTAGCTGCTTTTCACTGCTGTGTTTATGCCGCTTTACACCCTATTGATTCATTTCCAGAGAGATATCAATACATAGGTTTTGAGATTCTTACTAGTCAGATATATTCTTGTGCGGTGAATAGGGGATGTTGAGTCCAGTTCACTGAGCAGGGAGTAGGTTTGTCTATTACATATTTGGCTTATGGAACGGTATCTGAGCTAATTTCAAACCCTTTATTTTATGCATCACCCACCTGATCTTGCCGGTTAAGCAGCCATAGTGTGTTTTCTAAACGTGTGATTCTGTTCTGTTTTGTAATTCAGTTCAAGTGTAGCGAGTTTGACATTCCCTCTATAAGTGATATCTTAGGATAAGTGTCTTTTTCTGTGTGACTTATTTCACTTAGAGTCATCGTAACTAAATCCACTCATCATGCTGCTACTAGCCTTGTGACATTGATTTCATGGCTGAGTGATATTCCATTGTGCATAAGTACCACAACTTCTTTATCCATTTTTCTCTTTCCTGGGCTATTTAAGGTGTACCGAAGTGGAGATTCTTGTAAACAGAGCAGCCCTACACTCTGGGGTGCCTGTGTCTTGTGGATTTTCAGTTTTCCCAATGTATATGCCCATGAGTGGAAGTGCCCTATGCTCTCTAAGCTGTGTTTATTACATGTTTCAGGACACACCGTACACTTCTCCAGAGTGGCTGTTGGCAATTTACATCCCGCCCATCAGCGTAGCAAGGCTCCCATGTGTCCATGGCCTGTCCTGCATTTCTGGTTTTTACACTTTTTTCAGCATGGCCCTTTTGACCGATGGCAAGCGAGACTTCTTTGTAGTGCTGATTTGCCTTTCTGGATTGCTTGGTTGGCCAAAAAGGGCGTATGCGTTTTTTCCTGAATATACTCAGGAAAAAACGCATACGCCCTTTTTGGCCAAGGGCATCATTGTCGACGTCTTGCCGCTTTTCATGTGCTTTAAAGGCGAGTCGCATCTACCTCCTGAAATCTGTTTCCTGCAATTCTGCCTTGCTTTCAAATCCTCTTCGTTGCCTTCCCTCAATATATTTGTGGACGAGAGTTATCATTTAGAACTCTGCAGGTTTGTGAATTGCAGTGCCCCTGAGCTCCATTTGTCAACTCGCTTGTTTGGGAGCTGGCCGCAAAAGCGCAGGATTGCTTCAGGCCCTATTCTGGTTCCGGGGGGGCAGGCTGAGCCTGTGGTTCATTCTTCTTCCTGATGGGAAAATAGAGTGACCTGTGCCTGTCCCAACACCTAGAGCTAGTCTCTACTTGGTTCCCCCCTCTTCCCGTTCATCCTCAGGACAAATTGCAACCTGTACGAAACAGGAGGTTAACGGTGCTGATTCTCCAACTAGGGAGATTGTTATTAAAGTGGCTGGAATGGCGAACCCGAGCACAAGGATAGGAGAAATGAGGTGCGTTTTAGAAACCTTTCCCGATCACATGGTTTACCAACTTTTGAGTTTCCCATGCATGTTTTCGATGTAGGAAGATGCCCTTGAACCTGGAGATTTGGGACCCATGGGATGGGTACCACGCAGTATTACTTTAAAGGGTCTGCGTTTGCTCACCCAACCTCACCAATCCTCTCAGCCTCAAGAGTGTCCAGCCTTATGTCTCATCCAGCTCTGGGTCTAGATATGGTCAATCCAGGTTGCATCATAGCCCCTGAACAGATTTTGTAAGAATTTCTCTCTCTTTCACTGTCTTTGTTTTATGGGGTTTTTTTTGAGTAATTTCTTTTTATAATGGGGTTTAGCTGCTTTTCACTGCTGTGTTTATGCCGCTTTACACCCTATTGATTCACTTCCAGAGAGATATCAATACATAGGTTTTAAGATTCTTACTAGTCAGATATACTCTTGTGCGCTGAATAGGGGAGGTTGAGTACAGTTCACTGAGCAGGGAGTAGGTTTGTCTATTACATATTTGGCTTATGGAATGGTATCTGAGCTAATTTCAAACCCTTGTTTTATGCATCACCCCACCTGATCTTTCCCGTTAAGCAGCCATAGTGTGTTTTCTAAACGTGTGACTCTGTTCTGTTTTGTAATTCAGTTCAAGTGTAGCGATTTTGACATTCCCTCTATAAGTGATATCTTAGGATAAGTGTCTTTTTCTGTGTGACTTATTTCACTTAGAGTCATCGTACCTAAATCCACTCGTCATGCTGCTACTAGCCTTGTGACATTGATTTCATGGCTGAGTGATATTCCATTGTGCATAAGTACCACAACCTCTTTATCCATTTTTCTCTTTCCTGGGCTATTGAAGGTGTACCGAAGTGGAGATTCTTGTAAACAGAGCAGCCCTAAACTTTGGTGTGCCTTTGTCTTGTGGATTTTCAGTTTACCCAATGTATACGCCCATGAGTGGAAGTGCCCAATGCTCTCTATGCTGTGTTTATTACATGTTTCAGGACACACCGGACACTTCTCCAGAGTGGCTGTTGGCAAATTACATCCTGCCCATCAGCGTAGCAAGGCTCCCATGTGTCCATGGCCTGTCCTGCATTTCTGGTTTTTACACTTTTTTCAGCATGGCCCTTTTGACCGATGGCAAGCGAGACTTCTTTGTAGTGCTGATTTGCCTTTCCGGCTTGCTTGGTTGGCCAAAAAGGGCGTATGTGTTTTTTCCTGAATATATTCAGGAAAAAACGTATACGCCCTTTTTGGCCAAGGGCATCATTGTCGACCTTTTGCCGCTTTTCATGTGCTTTAAAGGCGAGTCGAATCTACCTCCTGAAATTTGTTTCCTGCAATTCTGACTTGTTTTCAAATCCTCTTCGTTGCCTTCCCTGAATATATTTGTGGAC
The DNA here is from genome assembly GCF_028564815.1 of Eubalaena glacialis. Taxonomy (NCBI): domain Eukaryota; kingdom Metazoa; phylum Chordata; class Mammalia; order Artiodactyla; family Balaenidae; genus Eubalaena; species Eubalaena glacialis. The sequence goes on along the minus strand of NC_083718.1, from coordinate 68,788,724 downwards.
GAGAGTTATCAGTTGTAACTCTAAAGGTTTGTGAATTGAAGTGCCCCTGAGCTCCATTTGTCAACTCGCTTGTTTGGGAGCTGGCCGCAAAAGCGCAGGATTGCTTCAGGCCCTATTCTGGTTCCGGGGGGGCAGGCTGAGCCTGTGGTTCATTCTTCTTCCTGATGGGAAAATAGAGTGACCTGTGCCTGTCCCAATACCTAGAGCTAGTCTATCCTTGGTTCCCCCTCTTCCCGTTCATCCTCAGGACAAATTGCAACCTGTACGAAACAGGAGGTTAACGGTGCTGATTCTCCAAGTAGGGAGATTGTTCGTAAAGCGGCTGGAATGGCGAACCCGAGCACAAGGAAAGGAGAAATGAGGTGCATTTCAGAAAGCTTTCCCGATCACACGGTGTACCATCTTCTGGGTTTCCCATGCATGTTTTCGATGTAGGAAGATGCCCTTGAACCTGGAGATTTAGGACTCATGGGATGGGTACCATGCACTATTACTTGAAAGGGTCTGCGTTTGCTCACCCAACCTCACCAATCCTCTCAGCCCCAAGAGTGTCCAGCCTTATGTCTCATCCAGCTCTGGGTCTAGATATGGTCAATCCAGGTTGCATCATAGCCCCTGAACGGATCTTGTAAGAATTTCTCTCTCTTTCACTGTCTTTGTTTTATGGGTTTTTTTTAAAGTAATTTATTTTTGTTATGGGGTTTAGCTGCTTTTCACTGCTGTGTTTATGCCGCTTTACACCCTATTGATTCATTTCCAGAGAGATATCAATACATAGGTTTTAAGATTCTTACTAGTCAGATATATTCTTGTGCAGTGAATAGGGGATGTTGAGTCCAGTTCACTGAGCAGGGAGTAGGTTTGTCTATTACATATTTGGCTTATGGAACGGTATCTGAGCTAATTTCAAACCCTTGTTTTATGCATCACCCCACCTGATCTTTCCCGTTAAGCAGCCATAGTGTGTTTTCTAAACGTGTGATTCTGTTCTGTTTTGTAATTCAGTTCAAGTGTAGCGATTTTGACATTCCCTCTATAAGTGATATCTTAGGATAAGTGTCTTTTTCTGTGTGACTTATTTCACTTAGAGTCATGGTAACTAAATCCACTCATCATGCTGCTACTAGCCTTGTGACATTGATTTCATGGCTGAGTGATATTCCATTGTGCATAAGTACCACAACCTCTTTATCCATTTTTCTCTTTCCTGGGCTATTGAAGGTGTACCGAAGTGGAGATTCTTGTAAACAGAGCAGCCCTACACTCTGGGGTGCCTGTGTCTTGTGGATTTTCAGTTTTCCCAATGTATACGCCCATGAGTGGAAGTGCCCTATGCTCTCTAAGCTGTGTTTATTACATGTTTCAGGACACACCGTACACTTCTCCAGAGTGGCTGTTGGCAATTTACATCCCGCCCATCAGCGTAGCAAGGCTCCCATGTGTCCATGGCCTGTCCTGCATTTCTGGTTTTTACACTTTTTTCAGCATGGCCCTTTTGACCGATGGCAAGCGAGACTTCTTTGTAGTGCTGATTTGCCTTTCCGGCTTGCTTGGTTGGCCAAAAAGGGCGTATGCGTTTTTTCCTGAATATATTCAGGAAAAAACGCATACGCCCTTTTTGGCCAAGGGCATCATTGTCGACGTTTTGCCGCTTTTCATGTGCTTTAAAGGCGAGTCGAATCTACCTCCTGAAATCTGTTTCCTGCAATTCTGACTTGCTTTCAAATCCTCTTCGTTGCCTTCCCTCAATATATTTGTGGACGAGAGTTATCATTTATAACTCTACAGGTTTGTGAATTGCAGTGCCCCTGAGCTCCATTTGTCAACTCGCTTGTTTGGGAGCTGGCCGCAAAAGCGCAGGATTGCTTCAGGCCCTATTCTGGTTCCGGGGGGGCAGGCTGAGCCTGTGGTTCATTCTTCTTCCTGATGGGAAAATAGAGTGACCTGTGCCTGTCCCAACACCTAGAGCTAGTCTCTCCTTGGTTCCCCCTCTTCCCGTTCATCCTCAGGACAAATTGCAACCTGTACGAAACAGGAGGTTAACGGTGCTGATTCTCCAACTAGGGAGATTGTTATTAAAGTGGCTGGAATGGCGAACCCGAGCACAAGGATAGGAGAAATGAGGTTCGTTTTAGAAACCTTTCCCGATCACACGGTTTACCAACTTCTGAGTTTCCCATGCATGTTTTCGATGTAGGAAGATGCCCTTGAACCTGGAGATTTGGGACCCATGGGATGGGTACCACGCAGTATTACTTTAAAGGGTCTGCGTTTGCTCACCCAACCTCACCAATCCTCTCAGCCTCAAGAGTGTCCAGCCTTATGTCTCATCCAGCTCTGGGTCTAGATATGGTCAATCCAGGTTGCATCATAGCCCCTGAACAGATTTTGTAAGAATTTCTCTCTCTTTCACTGTCTTTGTTTTATGGGTCTTTTTAAAAGTAATTTATTTTTGTTATGGGGTTTAGCTGCTTTTCACTGCTGTGTTTATGCCGCTTTACACCCTATTGATTCATTTCCAGAGAGATATCAATACATAGGTTTTAAGATTCTTACTAGTCAGATATATTCTTGTGCGGTGAATAGGGGATGTTGAGTCCAGTTCACTGAGCAGGGAGTATTTTTGTCTATTACATATTTGGCTTATGGAACGGTATCTGAGCTAATTTCAAACCCTTGTTTTATGCATCACCCCACCTGATCTTTCCCGTTAAGCAGCCATAGTGTGTTTTCTAAACGTGTGATTCTGTTCTGTTTTGTAATTCAGTTCAAGTGTAGCGATTTTGACATTCCGTCTATAAGTGATACCTTAGGATAAGTGTCTTTTTCTGTGTGACTTATTTTACTTAGAGTCATCGTAACTAAATCCACTCATCATGCTGCTACTAGCCTTGTGACATTGATTTCATGGCTGAGTGATATTCCATTGTGCATAAGTATCACAACCTCTTTATCCATTTTTCTCTTTCCTGGGCTATTGAATGTGTACCGAAGTGGAGATTCTTGTAAACAGAGCAGCCCTACATTTTGGTGTGCCTTTGTCTTCTGGAGTTTCAGTTTTCCCAATGTATACGCCCATGAGTGGAAGTGCCCTATGCTCTCTAAGCTGTGTTTATTACATGTTTCAGGACACACCGTACACTTCTCCAGAGTGGCTGTTGGCAATTTACATCCCGCCCATCAGCGTAGCAAGGCTCCCATGTGTCCATGGCCTGTCCTGCATTTCTGGTTTTTACACTTTTTTCAGCATGGCCCTTTTGACCGATGGCAAGCGAGACTTCTTTGTAGTGCTGATTTGCCTTTCCGGCTTGCTTGGTTGGCCAAAAAGGGCGTATGCGTTTTTTCCTGAATATATTCAGGAAAAAACGCATACGCCCTTTTTGGCCAAGGGCATCATTGTCGACATTTTGCCGCTTTTCATGTGCTTTAAAGGCGAGTCGAATCTACCTCCTGAAATCTGTTTCCTGCAATTCTGCCTTGCTTTCAAATCCTCTTCGTTGCCTTCCCTCAATATATTTGTGGAGGAGAGTTATCATTTAGAACTCTGCAGGTTTGTGAATTGCAGTGCCCCTGAGCTCCATTTGTCAACTCGCTTGTTTGGGAGCTGGCCGCAAAAGCGCAGGATTGCTTCAGGCCCTATTCTGGTTCCGGGGGGGCAGGCTGAGCCTGTGGTTCATTCTTCTTCCTGATGGGAAAATAGAGTGACCTGTGCCTGTCCCAACACCTAGAGCTAGTCTCTCCTTGGTTCCCCCTCTTCCCGTTCATCCTCAGGACAAATTGCAACCTGTACGAAACAGGAGGTTAACGGTGCTGATTCTCCACGTAGGGAGATTGTTATTAAAGTGGCTGGAATGGCGAACCCGAGCACAAGGATAGGAGAAATAAGGTTCGTTTTAGAAACCTTTCCCGATCACACGGTTTACCAACTTCTGAGTTTCCCATGCATGTTTTCGATGTAGGAAGATGCCCTTGAACCTGGAGATTTGGGACCCATGGGATGGGTACCACGCAGTATTACTTTAAAGGGTCTGCGTTTGCTCACCCAACCTCACCAATCCTCTCAGCCTCAAGAGTGTCCAGCCTTATGTCTCATACAGCTCTGGGTCTAGATATGGTCAATCCAGGTTGCATCACAGCCCCTGAACAGATTTTGTAAGAATTTCTCTCTCTTTCACTGTCTTTGTTTTATGGGTTTTTTTTTGAGTAATTTCTTTTTATAATGGGGTTTAGCTGCTTTTCACTGCTGTGTTTATGCCGCTTTACACCCTATTGATTCACTTCCAGAGAGATATCAATACATAGGTTTTAAGATTCTTACTAGTCAGATATATTCTTGTGCGGTGAATAGGGGATGTTGAGTCCAGTTCACTGAGCAGGGAGTAGGATTGTCTATTACATATTTGGCTTATGGAACAGTATCTGAGCTAATTTCAAACCCTTGTTTTATGCATCACCCCACCTGATCTTTCCCGTTAAGCAGCCATAGTGTGTTTTCTAAACGTGTGACTCTGTTCTGTTTTGTAATTCAGTTCAAGTGTAGCGATTTTGACATTCCCTCTATAAGTGATATCTTAGGATAAGTGTCTTTTTCTGTGTGACTTATTTCACTTAGAGTCATCGTAACTAAATCCACTCGTCATGCTGCTACTAGCCTTGTGACATTGATTTCATGGCTGAGTGATATTCCATTGTGCATAAGTATCACAACCTCTTTATCCATTTTTCTCTTTCCTGGGCTATTGAAGGTGTACCGAAGTGGAGATTCTTGTAAACAGAGCAGCCCTACACTCTGGGGTGCCTGTGTCTTGTGGATTTTCAGTATTCCCAATGTATATGCCCATGAGTGGAAGTGCCCTATGCTCTCTAAGCTGTGTTTATTACATGTTTCAGAACACACCGTACACTTCTCCAGAGTGGCTGTTGGCAATTTACATCCCGCCCATCAGCGTAGCAAGGCTCCCATGTGTCCATGGCCTGTCCTGCATTTCTGGTTTTTACACTTTTTTCAGCATGGCCCTTTTGACCGATGGCAAGCGAGACTTCTTTGTAGTGCTGATTTGCCTTTCCGGCTTGCTTGGTTGGCCAAAAAGGGCGTATGCGTTTTTTCCTGAATATATTCAGGAAAAAACGCATACGCCCTTTTTGGCCAAGGGCATCATTGTCGACGTTTTGCCGCTTTTCATGTGCTTTAAAGGCGAGTCGAATCTACCTCCTGAAATCTGTTTCCTGCAATTCTGCCTTGCTTTCAAATCCTCTTCGTTGCCTTCCCTCAATATATTTGTGGACGAGAGTTATCATTTAGAACTCTGCAGGTTTGTGAATTGCAGTGCCCCTGAGCTCCATGTGTCAACTCGCTTGTTTGGGAGCTGGCCGCAAAAGCGCAGGATTGCTTCAGGCCCTATTCTGGTTCCGGGGGGGCAGGCTGAGCCTGTGGTTCATTCTTCTTCCTGATGGGAAAATAGAGTGACCTGTGCCTGTCCCAACACCTAGAGCTAGTCTCTCCTTGGTTCCCCCTCTTCCCGTTCATCCTCAGGACAAATTGCAACCTGTACGAAACAGGGGGTTAACGGTGCTGATTCTCCAACTAGGGAGATTGTTATTAAAGTGGCTGGAATGGCGAACCCGAGCACAAGGAGAGGAGAAATGAGGTGCATTTCAGAAACCTTTCCCGATCACACGGTGTACCATCTTCTGGGTTTCCCATGCATGTTTTCGATGTAGGAAGATGCCCTTGAACCTGGAGATTTGGGACCCATGGGACGGGTACCACGCACTATTACTTGAAAGGGTCTGCGTTTGCTCACCCAACCTCACCAATCCTCTCAGCCCCAAGAGTGTCCAGCCTTATGTCTCATACAGCTCTGGGTGTAGATTTGGTCAATCCAGGTTGCATCATAGCCCCTGAACAGATTTTGTAAGAATTTCTCTCTCTTTCACTGTCTTTGTTTTATGGGTTTTTTTAAAAGTAATTTATTTTTGTTATGGGGTTTAGCTGCTTTTCACTGCTGTGTTTATGCCGCTTTACACCCTATTGATTCACTTCCAGAGAGATATCAATACATAGGTTTTAAGATTCTTACTAGTCAGATATACTCTTGTGCGGTGAATAGGGAAGGTTGAGTACAGTTCACTGAGCAGGGAGTAGGTTTGTCTATTACATATTTGGCTTATGGAATGGTATCTGAGCTAATTTCAAACCCTTGTTTTATGCATCACCCCACCTGATCTTTCCCGTTAAGCAGCCATAGTGTGTTTTCTAAACGTGTGACTCTGTTCTGTTTTGTAATTCAGTTCAAGTGTAGCGATTTTGACATTGCCTCTATAAGTGATATCTTAGGATAAGTGTCTTTTTCTGTGTGACTTATTTCACTTAGAGTCATCGTACCTAAATCCACTCGTCATGCTGCTACTAGCCTTGTGACATTGATTTCATGGCTGAGTGATATTCCATTGTGCATAAGTACCACAACCTCTTTATCCATTTTTCTCTTTCCTGGGCTATTGAAGGTGTACCGAAGTGGAGATTCTTGTAAACAGAGCAGCCCTACACTCTGGGGTGCCTGTGTCTTGTGGATTTTCAGTTTTCCCAATGTATACGCCCATGAGTGGAAGTGCCCTATGCTCTCTAAGCTGTGTTTATTACATGTTTCAGGACACACCGTACACTTCTCCAGAGTGGCTGTTGGCAAATTACATCCTGCCCATCAGCGTAGCAAGGCTCCCATGTGTCCATGGCCTGTCCTGCATTTCTGGTTTTTACACTTTTTTCAGCATGGCCCTTTTGACCGATGGCAAGCGAGACTTCTTGTAGTGCTGATTTGCCTTTCCGGCTTGCTTGGTTGGCCAAAAAGGGCGTATGCGTTTTTTCCTGAATATATTCAGGAAAAAACGCATACGCCCTTTTTGGCCAAGGGCATCATTGTCGACCTTTTGCCGCTTTTCATGTGCTTTAAAGGCGAGTCGAATCTACCTCCTGAAATCTGTTTCCTGCAATTCTGACTTGTTTTCAAATCCTCTTCGTTGCCTTCCCTGAATATATTTGTGGACGAGAGTTATCAGTTGTAAGTCTACAGGTTTGTGAATTGAAGTGCCCCTGAGCTCCATTTGTCAACTCGCTTGTTTGGGAGCTGGCCGCAAAAGCGCAGGATTGCTTCAGGCCCTATTCTGGTTCCGGGGGGGGGGGGGCAGGCTGAGCCTGTGGTTCATTTTTCTTCCTGATGGGAAAATAGAGTGACCTGTGCCTGTCCCAACACCTAGAGCTAGTCTATCCTTGGTTCCCCCTCTTCCCGTTCATCCTCAGGACAAATTGCAACCTGTACGAAACAGGAGGTTAACGGTGCTGATTCTCCAACTAGGGAGATTGTTATTAAAGTGGCTGGAATGGCGAACCCGAGCACAAGGATAGGAGAAATGAGGTTCGTTTTAGAAACCTTTCCCGATCACATGGTTTACCAACTTCTGAGTTTCCCATGCATGTTTTCGATGTAGGAAGATGCCCTTGAACCTGGAGATTTGGGACCCATGGGATGGGTACCACGCAGTATTACTTTAAAGGGTCTGCGTTTGCTCACCCAACCTCACCAATCCTCTCAGCCTCAAGAGTGTCCAGCCTTATGTCTCATACAGCTCTGGGTCTAGATATGGTCAATCCAGGTTGCATCACAGCCCCTGAACAGATTTTGTAAGAATTTCTCTCTCTTTCACTGTCTTTGTTTTATGGGTTTTTTTAAAAGTAATTTATTTTTGTTATGGGGTTTAGCTGCTTTTCACTGCTGTGTTTATGCCGCTTTACACCCTATTGATTCATTTCCAGAGAGATATCAATACATAGGTTTTAAGATTCTTACTAGTCAGATATATTCTTGTGCGGTGAATAGGGGATGTTGAGTCCAGTTCACTGAGCAGGGAGTAGGTTTGTCTATTACATATTTGGCTTATGGAACGGTATCTGAGCTAATTTCAAACCCTTGTTTTATGCATCACCCCACCTGATCTTTCCCGTTAAGCAGCCATAGTGTGTTTTCTAAACGTGTGATTCTGTTCTGTTTTGTAATTCAGTTCAAGTGTAGCAATTTTGACATTCCCTCTATAAGTGATATCTTAGGATAAGTGTCTTTTTCTGTGTGACTTATTTCACTTAGAGTCATCGTAACTAAATCCACTCATCATGCTGCTACTAGCCTTGTGACATTGATTTCATGGCTGAGTGATATTCCATTGTGCATAAGTACCACAACTTCTTTATCCATTTTTCTCTTTCCTGGGCTATTTAATGTGTACCGAAGTGGAGATTCTTGTAAACAGAGCAGCCCTACACTCTGGGGTGCCTGTGTCTTGTGGATTTTCAGTTTTCCCAATGTATATGCCCATGAGTGGAAGTGCCCTATGCTCTCTAAGCTGTGTTTATTACATGTTTCAGGACACACCGTACACTTCTCCAGAGTGGCTGTTGGCAATTTACATCCCGCCCATCAGCGTAGCAAGGCTCCCATGTGTCCATGGCCTGTCCTGCATTTCTGGTTTTTACACTTTTTTCAGCATGGCCCTTTTGACCGATGGCAAGCGAGACTTCTTTGTAGTGCTGCTTTGCCTTTCTGGATTGCTTGGTTGGCCAAAAAGGGCGTATGCGTTTTTTCCTGAATATACTCAGGAAAAAACGCATACGCCCTTTTTGGCCAAGGGCATCATTGTTGACGTCTTGCCGCTTTTCATGTGCTTTAAAGGCGAGTCGCATCTACCTCCTGAAATCTGTTTCCTGCAATTCTGCCTTGCTTTCAAATCCTCTTCGTTGCCTTCCCTCAATATATTTGTGGACGAGAGTTATCATTTAGAACTCTGCAGGTTTGTGAATTGCAGTGCCCCTGAGCTCCATTTGTCAACTCGCTTGTTTGGGAGCTGGCCGCAAAAGCGCAGGATTGCTTCAGGCCCTATTCTGGTTCCGGGGGGGCAGGCTGAGCCTGTGGTTCATTCTTCTTCCTGATGGGAAAATAGAGTGACCTGTGCCTGTCCCAACACCTAGAGCTAGTCTATCCTTGGTTCCCCCTCTTCCCGTTCATCCTCAGGACAAATTGCAACCTGTACGAAACAGGAGGTTAACGGTGCTGATTCTCCAAGTAGGGAGATTGTTATTAAAGTGGCTGGAATGGCGAACCCGAGCACAAGGATAGGAGAAATGAGGTGCGTTTTAGAAACCTTTCCCGATCACACGGTTTACCAACTTTTGAGTTTCCCATGCATGTTTTCGATGTAGGAAGATGCCCTTGAACCTGGAGATTTGGGACCCATGGGATGGGTACCACGCAGTATTACTTTAAAGGGTCTGCGTTTGCTCACCCAACCTCACCAATCCTCTCAGCCTCAAGAGTGTCCAGCCTTATGTCTCATCCAGCTCTGGGTCTAGATATGGTTAATCCAGGTTGCATCATAGCCCCTGAACAGATTTTGTAAGAATTTCTCTCTCTTTCACTGTCTTTGTTTTATGGGGTTTTTTTTGAGTAATTTCTTTTTATAATGGGGTTTAGCTGCTTTTCACTGCTGTGTTTATGCCGCTTTACACCCTATTGATTCACTTCCAGAGAGATATCAATACATAGGTTTTAAGATTCTTACTAGTCAGATATACTCTTGTGCGGTGAATAGGGGAGGTTGAGTACAGTTCACTGAGCAGGGAGTAGGTTTGTCTATTACATATTTGGCTTATGGAATGGTATCTGAGCTAATTTCAAACCCTTGTTTTATGCATCACCCCACCTGATCTTTCCCGTTAAGCAGCCATAGTGTGTTTTCTAAACGTGTGACTCTGTTCTGTTTTTTAATTCAGTTCAAGTGTAGCGATTTTGACATTCCCTCTATAAGTGATATCTTAGGATAAGTGTCTTTTTCTGTGTGACTTATTTCACTTAGAGTCATCGTACCTAAATCCACTCATCATGCTGCTACTAGCCTTGTGACATTGATTTCATGGCTGAGTGATATTCCATTGTGCATAAGTACCACAACCTCTTTATCCATTTTTCTCTTTCCTGGGCTATTGAAGGTGTACCGAAGTGGAGATTCTTGTAAACAGAGCAGCCCTAAACTTTGGTGTGCCTTTGTCTTGTGGATTTTCAGTTTACCCAATGTATACGCCCATGAGTGGAAGTGCCCAATGCTCTCTAAGCTGTGTTTATTACATGTTTCAGGACACACCGTACACTTCTCCAGAGTGGCTGTTGGCAAATTACATCCTGCCCATCAGCGTAGCAAGGCTCCCATGTGTCCATGGCCTGTCCTGCATTTCTGGTTTTTACACTTTTTTCAGCATGGCCCTTTTGACCGATGGCAAGCGAGACTTCTTTGTAGTGCTGATTTGCCTTTCCGGCTTGCTTGGTTGGCCAAAAAGGGCGTATGCGTTTTTTCCTGAATATATTCAGGAAAAAACGCATACGCCCTTTTTGGCCAAGGGCATCATTGTCGAGGTTTTGCCGCTTTTCATGTGCTTTAAAGGCGAGTCGAATCTACCTCCTGAAATCTGTTTCCTGCAATTCTGCCTTGCTTTCAAATCCTCTTCGTTGCCTTCCCTCAATATATTTGTGGACGAGAGTTATCATTTATAACTCTACAGGTTTGTGAATTGCAGTGCCCCTGAGCTCCATTTGTCAACTCGCTTGTTTGGGAGCTGGCCGCAAAAGCGCAGGATTGCTTCAGGCCCTATTCTGGTTCCGGGGGGGCAGGCTGAGCCTGTGGTTCATTCTTCTTCCTGATGGGAAAATAGAGTGACCTGTGCCTGTCCCAACACCTAGAGCTAGTCTATCCTTGGTTCCCCCTCTTCCCGTTCATCCTCAGGACAAATTGCAACCTGTACGAAACAGGAGGTTAACGGTGCTGATTCTCCAACTAGGGAGATTGTTATTAAAGGGGCTGGAATGGCGAACCCGAGCACAAGGATAGGAGAAATGAGGTTCGTTTTAGGAACCTTTCCCGATCACACGGTTTACCAACTTCTGAGTTTCCCATGCATGTTTTCGATGTAGGAAGATGCCCTTGAACCTGGAGATTTGGGACCCATGGGATGGGTACCACGCAGTATTACTTTAAAGGGTCTGCGTTTGCTCACCCAACCTCACCAATCCTCTCAGCCTCAAGAGTGTCCAGCCTTATGTCTCATCCAGCTCTGGGTCTAGATATGGTCAATCCAGGTTGCATCAGAGCCCCTGAACGGATTTTGTAAGAATTTCTCTCTCTTTCACTGTCTTTGTTTTATGGGTTTTTTTTAAAGTAATTTATTTTTGTTATGGGGTTTAGCTGCTTTTCACTGCTGTGTTTATGCCGCTTTACACCCTATTGATTCATTTCCAGAGAGATATCAATACATAGGTTTTGAGATTCTTACTAGTCAGATATATTCTTGTGCGGTGAATAGGGGATGTTGAGTCCAGTTCACTGAGCAGGGAGTAGGATTGTCTATTACATATTTGGCTTATGGAACGGTATCTGAGCTAATTTCAAACCCTTGTTTTATGCATCACCCCACCTGATCTTTCCCGTTAAGCAGCCATAGTGTGTTTTCTAAACGTGTAATTCTGTTCTGTTTTGTAATTCAGTTCAAGTGTAGCGATTTTGACATTCCCTCTATAAGTGATATCTTAGGATAAGTGTCTTTTTCTGTGTGACTTATTTCACTTAGAGTCATCGTACCTAAATCCACTCATCATGCTGCTACTAGCCTTGTGACATTGATTTCATGGCTGAGTGATATTCCATTGTGCATAAGTACCACAACCTCTTTATCCATTTTTCTCTTTCCTGGGCTATTGAAGGTGTACCGAAGTGGAGATTCTTGTAAACAGAGCAGCCCTACACTCTGGGGTGCCTGTGTCTTGTGGATTTTCAGTTTTCCCAATGTATACGCCCATGAGTGGAAGTGCCCTATGCTCTCTAAGCTGTGTTTATTACATGTTTCAGGACACACCGTACACTTCTCCAGAGTGGCTGTTGGCAATTTACATCCCGCCCATCAGCGTAGCAAGGCTCCCATGTGTCCATGGCCTGTCCTGCATTTCTGGTTTTTACACTTTTTTCAGCATGGCCCTTTTGACCGATGGCAAGCGAGACTTCTTTGTAGTGCTGATTTGCCTTTCCGGCTTGCTTGGTTGGCCAAAAAGGGCGTATGCGTTTTTTCCTGAATATATTCAGGAAAAAACGCATACGCCCTTTTTGGCCAAGGGCATCATTGTCGACGTTTTGCCGCTTTTCATGTGCTTTAAAGGCGAGTCGAATCTACCTCCTGAAATCTGTTTCCTGCAATTCTGCCTTGCTTTCAAATCCTCTTCGTTGCCTTCCCTCAATATATTTGTGGACGAGAGTTATCATTTAGAACTCTGCAGGTTTGTGAATTGCAGTGCCCCTGAGCTCCATTTGTCAACTCGCTTGTTTGGGAGCTGGCCGCAAAAGCGCAGGATTGCTTCAGGCCCTATTCTGGTTCCGGGGGGGCAGGCTGAGCCTGTGGTTCATTCTTCTTCCTGATTGGAAAATAGAGTGACCTGTGCCTGTCCCCACACCTAGAGCTAGTCTCTACTTGGTTCCCCCTCTTCCCGTTTATCCTCAGGACAAATTGCAACCTGTACGAAACAGGAGGTTAACGGTGCTGATTCTCCAAGTAGGGAGATTGTTCGTAAAGCGGCTGGAATGGCGAAACCGAGCACAAGGAGAGGAGAAATGAGGTGCATTTCAGAAACCTTTCCCGATCACACGGTGTACCATCTTCTGGGTTTCCCATGCATGTTTTCGATGTAGGAAGATGCCCTTGAACCTGGAGATTTGGGACCCATGGGACGGGTACCACGCACTATTACTTGAAAGGGTCTGCGTTTGCTCACCCAACCTCACCAATCCTCTCAGCCCCAAGAGTGTCCAGCCTTATGTCTCATCCAGCTGTGGGTGTAGATATGGTGAATCCAGGTTGCATCAGAGCCCCTGAACGGATTTTGTAAGAATTTATCTCTCTTTCACTGTCTTTGTTTTATGGGTTTTTTTTAAAGTAATTTATTTTTGTTATGGGGTTTAGCTGCTTTTCACTGCTGTGTTTATGCCGCTTTACACCCTATTGATTCATTTCCAGAGAGATATCAATACATAGGTTTTAAGATTCTTACTAGTCAGATATATTCTTGTGCGGTGAATAGGGGATGTTGAGTCCAGTTCACTGAGCAGGGAGTAGGTTTGTCTATTACATATTTGGCTTATGGAACGGTATCTGAGCTAATTTCAAACCCTTGTTTTATGCATCACCCCACCTGATCTTTCCCGTTAAGCAGCCATAGTGTGTTTTCTAAACGTGTGACTCTGTTCTGTTTTGTAATTCAGTTCAAGTGTAGCGAGTTTAACATTCCCTCTATAAGTGATATCTTAGGATAAGTGTCTTTTTCTGTGTGACTTATTTTACTTAGAGTCATCGTAACTAAATCCACTCGTCATGCTGCTACTAGCCTTGTGACATTGATTTCATGGCTGAGTGATATTCCATTGTGCATAAGTACCACAACCTCTTTATCCATTTTTCTCTTTCCTGGGCTATTGAAGGTGTACCGAAGTGGAGATTCTTGTAAACAGAGCAGCCCTACACTCTGGGGTGCCTGTGTCTTGTGGATTTTCAGTTTTCCCAATGTATACGCCCATGAGTGGAAGTGCCCTATGCTCTCTAAGCTGTGTTTATTACATGTTTCAGGACACACCGTACACTTCTCCAGAGTGGCTTTTGGCAATTTACATCCCGCCCATCAGCGTAGCAAGGCTCCCATGTGTCCATGGCCTGTCCTGCATTTCTGGTTTTTACACATTTTTCAGCATGGCCCTTTTGACCGATGGCAAGCGAGACTTCTTTGTAGTGCTGATTTGCCTTTCCGGCTTGCTTGGTTGGCCAAAAAGGGCGTATGCGTTTTTTCCTGAATATATTCAGGAAAAAACGCATACGCCCTTTTTGGCCAAGGGCATCATTGTCGACGTTTTGCCGCTTTTCATGTGCTTTAAAGGCGAGTCGAATCTACCTCCTGAAATCTGTTTCCTGCAATTCTGCCTTGCTTTCAAATCCTCTTCGTTGCCTTCCCTCAATATATTTGTGGACGAGAGTTATCATTTAGAACTCTGCAGGTTTGTGAATTGCAGTGCCCCTGAGCTCCATGTGTCAACTCGCTTGTTTGGGAGCTGGCCGCAAAAGCGCAGGATTGCTTCAGGCCCTATTCTGGTTCCGGGGGGGCAGGCTGAGCCTGTGGTTCATTCTTCTTCCTGATGGGAAAATAGAGTGACCTGTGCCTGTCCCAACACCTAGAGCTAGTCTCTCCTTGGTTCCCCCTCTTCCCGTTCATCCTCAGGACAAATTGCAACCTGTACGAAACAGGAGGTTAACGGTGCTGATTCTCCAACTAGGGAGATTGTTATTAAAGTGGCTGGAATGGCGAACCCGAGCACAAGGATAGGAGAAATGAGGTGCGTTTTAGAAACCTTTCCCGATCACACGGTTTACCAACTTCTGAGTTTCCCATGCATGTTTTCGATGTAGGAAGATGCCCTTGAACCTGGAGATTTGGGACCCATGGGATGGGTACCACGCAGTATTACTTTAAAGGGTCTGCGTTTGCTCACCCAACCTCACCAATCCTCTCAGCCTCAAGAGTGTCCAGCCTTATGTCTCATCCAGCTCTGGGTCTAGATATGGTCAATCCAGGTTGCATCAGAGCCCCTGAACGGATTTTGTAAGAATTTCTCTCTCTTTCACTGTCTTTGTTTTATGGGTTTTTTTTAAAGTAATTTATTTTTGTTATGGGGTTTAGCTGCTTTTCACTGCTGTGTTTATGCCGCTTTACACCCTATTGATTCATTTCCAGAGAGATATCAATACATAGGTTTTGAGATTCTTACTAGTCAGATATATTCTTGTGCGGTGAATAGGGGATGTTGAGTCCAGTTCACTGAGCAGGGAGTAGGATTGTCTATTACATATTTGGCTTATGGAACGGTATCTGAGCTAATTTCAAACCCTTGTTTTATGCATCACCCCACCTGATCTTTCCCGTTAAGCAGCCATAGTGTGTTTTCTAAACGTGTAATTCTGTTCTGTTTTGTAATTCAGTTCAAGTGTAGCGATTTTGACATTCCCTCTATAAGTGATATCTTAGGATAAGTGTCTTTTTCTGTGTGACTTATTTCACTTAGAGTCATCGTACCTAAATCCACTCATCATGCTGCTACTAGCCTTGTGACATTGATTTCATGGCTGAGTGATATTCCATTGTGCATAAGTACCACAACCTCTTTATCCATTTTTCTCTTTCCTGGGCTATTGAAGGTGTACCGAAGTGGAGATTCTTGTAAACAGAGCAGCCCTACACTCTGGGGTGCCTGTGTCTTGTGGATTTTCAGTTTTCCCAATGTATACGCCCATGAGTGGAAGTGCCCTATGCTCTCTAAGCTGTGTTTATTACATGTTTCAGGACACACCGTACACTTCTCCAGAGTGGCTGTTGGCAATTTACATCCCGCCCATCAGCGTAGCAAGGCTCCCATGTGTCCATGGCCTGTCCTGCATTTCTGGTTTTTACACTTTTTTCAGCATGGCCCTTTTGACCGATGGCAAGCGAGACTTCTTTGTAGTGCTGATTTGCCTTTCCGGCTTGCTTGGTTGGCCAAAAAGGGCGTATGCGTTTTTTCCTGAATATATTCAGGAAAAAACGCATACGCCCTTTTTGGCCAAGGGCATCATTGTCGACGTTTTGCCGCTTTTCATGTGCTTTAAAGGCGAGTCGAATCTACCTCCTGAAATCTGTTTCCTGCAATTCTGCCTTGCTTTCAAATCCTCTTCGTTGCCTTCCCTCAATATATTTGTGGACGAGAGTTATCATTTAGAACTCTGCAGGTTTGTGAATTGCAGTGCCCCTGAGCTCCATTTGTCAACTCGCTTGTTTGGGAGCTGGCCGCAAAAGCGCAGGATTGCTTCAGGCCCTATTCTGGTTCCGGGGGGGCAGGCTGAGCCTGTGGTTCATTCTTCTTCCTGATTGGAAAATAGAGTGACCTGTGCCTGTCCCCACACCTAGAGCTAGTCTCTACTTGGTTCCCCCTCTTCCCGTTTATCCTCAGGACAAATTGCAACCTGTACGAAACAGGAGGTTAACGGTGCTGATTCTCCAAGTAGGGAGATTGTTCGTAAAGCGGCTGGAATGGCGAAACCGAGCACAAGGAGAGGAGAAATGAGGTGCATTTCAGAAACCTTTCCCGATCACACGGTGTACCATCTTCTGGGTTTCCCATGCATGTTTTCGATGTAGGAAGATGCCCTTGAACCTGGAGATTTGGGACCCATGGGACGGGTACCACGCACTATTACTTGAAAGGGTCTGCGTTTGCTCACCCAACCTCACCAATCCTCTCAGCCCCAAGAGTGTCCAGCCTTATGTCTCATCCAGCTGTGGGTGTAGATATGGTGAATCCAGGTTGCATCAGAGCCCCTGAACGGATTTTGTAAGAATTTATCTCTCTTTCACTGTCTTTGTTTTATGGGTTTTTTTTAAAGTAATTTATTTTTGTTATGGGGTTTAGCTGCTTTTCACTGCTGTGTTTATGCCGCTTTACACCCTATTGATTCATTTCCAGAGAGATATCAATACATAGGTTTTAAGATTCTTACTAGTCAGATATATTCTTGTGCGGTGAATAGGGGATGTTGAGTCCAGTTCACTGAGCAGGGAGTAGGTTTGTCTATTACATATTTGGCTTATGGAACGGTATCTGAGCTAATTTCAAACCCTTGTTTTATGCATCACCCCACCTGATCTTTCCCGTTAAGCAGCCATAGTGTGTTTTCTAAACGTGTGACTCTGTTCTGTTTTGTAATTCAGTTCAAGTGTAGCGAGTTTAACATTCCCTCTATAAGTGATATCTTAGGATAAGTGTCTTTTTCTGTGTGACTTATTTCACTTAGAGTCATCGTAACTAAATCCACTCGTCATGCTGCTACTAGCCTTGTGACATTGATTTCATGGCTGAGTGATATTCCATTGTGCATAAGTACCACAACCTCTTTATCCATTTTTCTCTTTCCTGGGCTATTGAAGGTGTACCGAAGTGGAGATTCTTGTAAACAGAGCAGCCCTACACTCTGGGGTGCCTGTGTCTTGTGGATTTTCAGTTTTCCCAATGTATACGCCCATGAGTGGAAGTGCCCTATGCTCTCTAAGCTGTGTTTATTACATGTTTCAGGACACACCGTACACTTCTCCAGAGTGGCTGTTGGCAATTTACATCCCGCCCATCAGCGTAGCAAGGCTCCCATGTGTCCATGGCCTGTCCTGCATTTCTGGTTTTTACACTTTTTTCAGCATGGCCCTTTTGACCGATGGCAAGCGAGACTTCTTTGTAGTGCTGATTTGCCTTTCCGGCTTGCTTGGTTGGCCAAAAAGGGCGTATGCGTTTTTTCCTGAATATATTCAGGAAAAAACGCATACGCCCTTTTTGGCCAAGGGCATCATTGTCGACGTTTTGCCGCTTTTCATGTGCTTTAAAGGCGAGTCGAATCTACCTCCTGAAATCTGTTTCCTGCAATTCTGCCTTGCTTTCAAATCCTCTTCGTTGCCTTCCCTCAATATATTTGTGGACGAGAGTTATCATTTAGAACTCTGCAGGTTTGTGAATTGCAGTGCCCCTGAGCTCCATTTGTCAACTCGCTTGTTTGGGAGCTGGCCGCAAAAGCGCAGGATTGCTTCAGGCCCTATTCTGGTTCCGGGGGGGCAGGCTGAGCCTGTGGTTCATTCTTCTTCCTGATTGGAAAATAGAGTGACCTGTGCCTGTCCCCACACCTAGAGCTAGTCTCTACTTGGTTCCCCCTCTTCCCGTTTATCCTCAGGACAAATTGCAACCTGTACGAAACAGGAGGTTAACGGTGCTGATTCTCCAAGTAGGGAGATTGTTCGTAAAGCGGCTGGAATGGCGAAACCGAGCACAAGGAGAGGAGAAATGAGGTGCATTTCAGAAACCTTTCCCGATCACACGGTGTACCATCTTCTGGGTTTCCCATGCATGTTTTCGATGTAGGAAGATGCCCTTGAACCTGGAGATTTGGGACCCATGGGACGGGTACCACGCACTATTACTTGAAAGGGTCTGCGTTTGCTCACCCAACCTCACCAATCCTCTCAGCCCCAAGAGTGTCCAGCCTTATGTCTCATCCAGCTGTGGGTGTAGATATGGTGAATCCAGGTTGCATCAGAGCCCCTGAACGGATTTTGTAAGAATTTATCTCTCTTTCACTGTCTTTGTTTTATGGGTTTTTTTTAAAGTAATTTATTTTTGTTATGGGGTTTAGCTGCTTTTCACTGCTGTGTTTATGCCGCTTTACACCCTATTGATTCATTTCCAGAGAGATATCAATACATAGGTTTTAAGATTCTTACTAGTCAGATATATTCTTGTGCGGTGAATAGGGGATGTTGAGTCCAGTTCACTGAGCAGGGAGTAGGTTTGTCTATTACATATTTGGCTTATGGAACGGTATCTGAGCTAATTTCAAACCCTTGTTTTATGCATCACCCCACCTGATCTTTCCCGTTAAGCAGCCATAGTGTGTTTTCTAAACGTGTGACTCTGTTCTGTTTTGTAATTCAGTTCAAGTGTAGCGAGTTTAACATTCCCTCTATAAGTGATATCTTAGGATAAGTGTCTTTTTCTGTGTGACTTATTTCACTTAGAGTCATCGTAACTAAATCCACTCGTCATGCTGCTACTAGCCTTGTGACATTGATTTCATGGCTGAGTGATATTCCATTGTGCATAAGTACCACAACCTCTTTATCCATTTTTCTCTTTCCTGGGCTATTGAAGGTGTACCGAAGTGGAGATTCTTGTAAACAGAGCAGCCCTACACTCTGGGGTGCCTGTGTCTTGTGGATTTTCAGTTTTCCCAATGTATACGCCCATGAGTGGAAGTGCCCTATGCTCTCTAAGCTGTGTTTATTACATGTTTCAGGACACACCGTACACTTCTCCAGAGTGGCTTTTGGCAATTTACATCCCGCCCATCAGCGTAGCAAGGCTCCCATGTGTCCATGGCCTGTCCTGCATTTCTGGTTTTTACACATTTTTCAGCATGGCCCTTTTGACCGATGGCAAGCGAGACTTCTTTGTAGTGCTGATTTGCCTTTCCGGCTTGCTTGGTTGGCCAAAAAGGGCGTATGCGTTTTTTCCTGAATATATTCAGGAAAAAACGCATACGCCCTTTTTGGCCAAGGGCATCATTGTCGACGTTTTGCCGCTTTTCATGTGCTTTAAAGGCGAGTCGAATCTACCTCCTGAAATCTGTTTCCTGCAATTCTGCCTTGCTTTCAAATCCTCTTCGTTGCCTTCCCTCAATATATTTGTGGACGAGAGTTATCATTTATAACTCTGCAGGTTTGTGAATTGCAGTGCCCCTGAGCTCCATGTGTCAACTCGTTGTTTGGGAGCTGGCCGCAAAAGCGCAGGATTGCTTCAGGCCCTATTCTGGTTCCGGGGGGGCAGGCTGAGCCTGTGGTTCATTCTTCTTCCTGATGGGAAAATAGAGTGACCTGTGCCTGTCCCAACACCTAGAGCTAGTCTCTCCTTGGTTCCCCCTCTTCCCGTTCATCCTCAGGACAAATTGCAACCTGTACGAAACAGGAGGTTAACGGTGCTGATTCTCCAACTAGGGAGATTGTTATTAAAGTGGCTGGAATGGCGAACCCGAGCACAAGGATAGGAGAAATGAGGTGCGTTTTAGAAACCTTTCCCGATCACACGGTTTACCAACTTCTGAGTTTCCCATGCATGTTTTCGATGTAGGAAGATGCCCTTGAACCTGGAGATTTGGGACCCATGGGATGGGAACCACGCAGTATTACTTTAAAGGGTCTGCGTTTGCTCACCCAACCTCACCAATCCTCTCAGCCTCAAGAGTGTCCAGCCTTATGTCTCATACAGCTCTGGGTCTAGATATGGTCAATCCAGGTTGCATCATAGCCCCTGAACAGATTTTGTAAGAATTTCTCTCTCTTTCACTGTCTTTGTTTTATGGGTTTTTTTAAAAGTAATTTATTTTTGTTATGGGGTTTAGCTGCTTTTCACTGCTGTGTTTATGCCGCTTTACACCCTATTGATTCACTTCCAGAGAGATATCAATACATAGGTTTTAAGATTCTTACTAGTCAGATATACTCTTGTGCGGTGAATAGGGAAGGTTGAGTACAGTTCACTGAGCAGGGAGTAGGTTTGTCTATTACATATTTGGCTTATGGAATGGTATCTGAGCTAATTTCAAACCCTTGTTTTATGCATCACCCCACCTGATCTTTCCCGTTAAGCAGCCATAGTGTGTTTTCTAAACGTGTGACTCTGTTCTGTTTTGTAATTCAGTTCAAGTGTAGCGATTTTGACATTGCCTCTATAAGTGATATCTTAGGATAAGTGTCTTTTTCTGTGTGACTTATTTCACTTAGAGTCATCGTACCTAAATCCACTCGTCATGCTGCTACTAGCCTTGTGACATTGATTTCATGGCTGAGTGATATTCCATTGTGCATAAGTACCACAACCTCTTTATCCATTTTTCTCTTTCCTGGGCTATTGAAGGTGTACCGAAGTGGAGATTCTTGTAAACAGAGCAGCCCTACACTCTGGGGTGCCTGTGTCTTGTGGATTTTCAGTTTTCCCAATGTATACGCCCATGAGTGGAAGTGCCCTATGCTCTCTAAGCTGTGTTTATTACATGTTTCAGGACACACCGTACACTTCTCCAGAGTGGCTGTTGGCAAATTACATCCTGCCCATCAGCGTAGCAAGGCTCCCATGTGTCCATGGCCTGTCCTGCATTTCTGGTTTTTACACTTTTTTCAGCATGGCCCTTTTGACCGATGGCAAGCGAGACTTCTTTGTAGTGCTGATTTGCCTTTCCGGCTTGCTTGGTTGGCCAAAAAGGGCGTATGCGTTTTTTCCTGAATATATTCAGGAAAAAACGCATACGCCCTTTTTGGCCAAGGGCATCATTGTCGACCTTTTGCCGCTTTTCATGTGCTTTAAAGGCGAGTCGAATCTACCTCCTGAAATCTGTTTCCTGCAATTCTGACTTGTTTTCAAATCCTCTTCGTTGCCTTCCCTGAATATATTTGTGGACGAGAGTTATCAGTTGTAACTCTACAGGTTTGTGAATTGAAGTGCCCCTGAGCTCCATTTGTCAACTCGCTTTTTTGGGAGCTGGCCGCAAAAGCGCAGGATTGCTTCAGGCCCTATTCTGGTTCCGGAGGGGGGGGGCAGGCTGAGCCTGT
Source organism: Eubalaena glacialis (assembly GCF_028564815.1). Taxonomy (NCBI): domain Eukaryota; kingdom Metazoa; phylum Chordata; class Mammalia; order Artiodactyla; family Balaenidae; genus Eubalaena; species Eubalaena glacialis. Next base: position 68,767,425 of record NC_083718.1, on the reverse strand, counting down.
GGTTCATTTTTCTTCCTGATGGGAAAATAGAGTGACCTGTGCCTGTCCCAACACCTAGAGTTAGTCTCTCCTTGGTACCCCCTCTTCCCGTTCATCCTCAGGCCAAATTGCAACCTGTACGAAACAGGAGGTTAACGGTGCTGATTCTCCAATAGGGAGATTGTTCGTAAAGCGGCTGGAATGGCGAACCCGAGCACAAGGAGAGGAGAAATGAGGTGTATTTCAGAAACCTTTCCCGATCACACGGTGTACCATCTTCTGGGTTTCCCATGCATGTTTTCGATGTAGGAAGATGCCCTTGAACCTGGAGATTTAGGACTCATGGGATAGGTACCACGCACTATTACTTGAAAGGGTCTGCGTTTGCTCACCCAACCTCACCAATCCTCTCAGCCCCAAGAGTGTCCAGCCTTATGTCTCATCCAGCTGTGGGTGTAGATATGGTCAATCCAGGTTGCATCAGAGCCCCTGAACGGATTTTGTAAGAATTTCTCTCTCTTTCACTGTCTTTGTTTTATGGGTTTTTTTTAAAGTAATTTATTTTTGTTATGGGGTTTAGCTGCTTTTCACTGCTGTGTTTATGCCGCTTTACACCCTATTGATTCATTTCCAGAGAGATATCAATACATAGGTTTTGAGATTCTTACTAGTCAGATATATTCTTGTGCGGTGAATAGGGGATGTTGAGTCCAGTTCACTGAGCAGGGAGTAGGTTTGTCTATTACATATTTGGCTTATGGAACGGTATCTGAGCTAATTTCAAACCCTTTATTTTATGCATCACCCACCTGATCTTGCCGGTTAAGCAGCCATAGTGTGTTTTCTAAACGTGTGATTCTGTTCTGTTTTGTAATTCAGTTCAAGTGTAGCGAGTTTGACATTCCCTCTATAAGTGATATCTTAGGATAAGTGTCTTTTTCTGTGTGACTTATTTCACTTAGAGTCATGGTAACTAAATCCACTCATCATGCTGCTACTAGCCTTGTGACATTGATTTCATGGCTGAGTGATATTCCATTGTGCATAAGTACCACAACTTCTTTATCCATTTTTCTCTTTCCTGGGCTATTGAAGGTGTACCGAAGTGGAGATTCTTGTAAACAGAGCAGCCCTACACTCTGGTGTGCCTGTGTCTTGTGGATTTTCAGTTTTCCCAATGTATATGCCCATGAGTGGAAGTGCCCTATGCTCTCTAAGCTGTGTTTATTACATGTTTCAGAACACACCGTACACTTCTCCAGAGTGGCTGTTGGCAATTTACATCCCGCCCATCAGCGTAGCAAGGCTCCCATGTGTCCGTGGCCTGTCCTGCATTTCTGGTTTTTACACTTTTTTCAGCATGGCCCTTTTGACCGATGGCAAGCGAGACTTCTTTGTAGTGCTGATTTGCCTTTCCGGCTTGCTTGGTTGGCCAAAAAGGGCGTATGCGTTTTTTCCTGAATATATTCAGGAAAAAACGCATACGCCCTTTTTGGCCAAGGGCATCATTGTCGACGTTTTGCCGCTTTTCATGTGCTTTAAAGGCGAGTCGAATCTACCTCCTGAAATCTGTTTCCTGCAATTCTGCCTTGCTTTCAAATCCTCTTCGTTGCCTTCCCTCAATATATTTGTGGACGAGAGTTATCATTTAGAACTCTGCAGGTTTGTGAATTGCAGTGCCCCTGAGCTCCATGTGTCAACTCGCTTGTTTGGGAGCTGGCCGCAAAAGCGCAGGATTGCTTCAGGCCCTATTCTGGTTCCGGGGGGGCAGGCTGAGCCTGTGGTTCATTCTTCTTCCTGATGGGAAAATAGAGTGACCTGTGCCTGTCCCAACACCTAGAGCTAGTCTATCCTTGGTTCCCCCTCTTCCCGTTCATCCTCAGGACAAATTGCAACCTGTACGAAACAGGAGGTTAACGGTGCTGATTCTCCAACTAGGGAGATTGTTATTAAAGTGGCTGGAATGGCGAACCCGAGCACAAGGATAGGAGAAATGAGGTTCGTTTTAGAAACCTTTCCCGATCACACGGTTTACCAACTTCTGAGTTTCCCATGCATGTTTTCGATGTAGGAAGATGCCCTTGAACCTGGAGATTTGGGACCCATGGGATGGGTACCACGCAGTATTACTTTAAAGGGTCTGCGTTTGCTCACCCAACCTCACCAATCCTCTCAGCCTCAAGAGTGTCCAGCCTTATGTCTCATACAGCTCTGGGTCTAGATATGGTCAATCCAGGTTGCATCACAGCCCCTGAACAGATTTTGTAAGAATTTCTCTCTCTTTCACTGTCTTTGTTTTATGGGTTTTTTTAAAAGTAATTTATTTTTGTTATGGGGTTTAGCTGCTTTTCACTGCTGTGTTTATGCCGCTTTACACCCTATTGATTCATTTCCAGAGAGATATCAATACATAGGTTTTAAGATTCTTACTAGTCAGATATATTCTTGTGCGGTGAATAGGGGATGTTGAGTCCAGTTCACTGAGCAGGGAGTAGGTTTGTCTATTACATATTTGGCTTATGGAACGGTATCTGAGCTAATTTCAAACCCTTGTTTTATGCATCACCCCACCTGATCTTTCCCGTTAAGCAGCCATAGTGTGTTTTCTAAACGTGTGATTCTGTTCTGTTTTGTAATTCAGTTCAAGTGTAGCAATTTTGACATTCCCTCTATAAGTGATATCTTAGGATAAGTGTCTTTTTCTGTGTGACTTATTTCACTTAGAGTCATCGTAACTAAATCCACTCATCATGCTGCTACTAGCCTTGTGACATTGATTTCATGGCTGAGTGATATTCCATTGTGCATAAGTACCACAACTTCTTTATCCATTTTTCTCTTTCCTGGGCTATTTAAGGTGTACCGAAGTGGAGATTCTTGTAAACAGAGCAGCCCTACACTCTGGGGTGCCTGTGTCTTGTGGATTTTCAGTTTTCCCAATGTATATGCCCATGAGTGGAAGTGCCCTATGCTCTCTAAGCTGTGTTTATTACATGTTTCAGGACACACCGTACACTTCTCCAGAGTGGCTGTTGGCAATTTACATCCCGCCCATCAGCGTAGCAAGGCTCCCATGTGTCCATGGCCTGTCCTGCATTTCTGGTTTTTACACTTTTTTCAGCATGGCCCTTTTGACCGATGGCAAGCGAGACTTCTTTGTAGTGCTGATTTGCCTTTCTGGATTGCTTGGTTGGCCAAAAAGGGCGTATGCGTTTTTTCCTGAATATACTCAGGAAAAAACGCATACGCCCTTTTTGGCCAAGGGCATCATTGTCGACGTCTTGCCGCTTTTCATGTGCTTTAAAGGCGAGTCGCATCTACCTCCTGAAATCTGTTTCCTGCAATTCTGCCTTGCTTTCAAATCCTCTTCGTTGCCTTCCCTCAATATATTTGTGGACGAGAGTTATCATTTAGAACTCTGCAGGTTTGTGAATTGCAGTGCCCCTGAGCTCCATTTGTCAACTCGCTTGTTTGGGAGCTGGCCGCAAAAGCGCAGGATTGCTTCAGGCCCTATTCTGGTTCCGGGGGGGCAGGCTGAGCCTGTGGTTCATTCTTCTTCCTGATGGGAAAATAGAGTTACCTGTGCCTGTCCCAACACCTAGAGCTAGTCTCTACTTGGTTCCCCCTCTTCCCGTTCATCCTCAGGACAAATTGCAACCTGTACGAAACAGGAGGTTAACGGTGCTGATTCTCCAACTAGGGAGATTGTTATTAAAGTGGCTGGAATGGCGAACCCGAGCACAAGGATAGGAGAAATGAGGTGCGTTTTAGAAACCTTTCCCGATCACATGGTTTACCAACTTTTGAGTTTCCCATGCATGTTTTCGATGTAGGAAGATGCCCTTGAACCTGGAGATTTGGGACCCATGGGATGGGTACCACGCAGTATTACTTTAAAGGGTCTGCGTTTGCTCACCCAACCTCACCAATCCTCTCAGCCTCAAGAGTGTCCAGCCTTATGTCTCATCCAGCTCTGGGTCTAGATATGGTCAATCCAGGTTGCATCATAGCCCCTGAACAGATTTTGTAAGAATTTCTCTCTCTTTCACTGTCTTTGTTTTATGGGGTTTTTTTTGAGTAATTTCTTTTTATAATGGGGTTTAGCTGCTTTTCACTGCTGTGTTTATGCCGCTTTACACACTATTGATTCACTTCCAGAGAGATATCAATACATAGGTTTTAAGATTCTTACTAGTCAGATATACTCTTGTGCGGTGAATAGGGGAGGTTGAGTCCAGTTCACTGAGCAGGGAGTAGGTTTGTCTATTACATATTTGGCTTATGGAACGGTATCTGAGCTAATTTCAAACCCTTGTTTTATGCATCACCCCACCTGATCTTTCCCGTTAAGCAGCCATAGTGTGTTTTCTAAACGTGTGATTCTGTTCTGTTTTGTAATTCAGTTCAAGTGTAGCGATTTTGACATTCCCTCTATAAGTGATATCTTAGGATAAGTGTCTTTTTCTGTGTGACTTATTTCACTTAGAGTCATGGTAACTAAATCCACTCATCATGCTGCTACTAGCCTTGTGACATTGATTTCATGGCTGAGTGATATTCCATTGTGCATAAGTACCACAACCTCTTTATCCATTTTTCTCTTTCCTGGGCTATTGAAGGTGTACCGAAGTGGAGATTCTTGTAAACAGAGCAGCCCTACACTCTGGGGTGCCTGTGTCTTGTGGATTTTCAGTTTTCCCAATGTATACGCCCATGAGTGGAAGTGCCCTATGCTCTCTAAGCTGTGTTTATTACATGTTTCAGGACACACCGTACACTTCTCCAGAGTGGCTGTTGGCAATTTACATCCCGCCCATCAGCGTAGCAAGGCTCCCATGTGTCCATGGCCTGTCCTGCATTTCTGGTTTTTACACTTTTTTCAGCATGGCCCTTTTGACCGATGGCAAGCGAGACTTCTTTGTAGTGCTGATTTGCCTTTCCGGCTTGCTTGGTTGGCCAAAAAGGGCGTATGCGTTTTTTCCTGAATATATTCAGGAAAAAACGCATACGCCCTTTTTGGCCAAGGGCATCATTGTCGACGTTTTGCCGCTTTTCATGTGCTTTAAAGGCGAGTCGAATCTACCTCCTGAAATCTGTTTCCTGCAATTCTGACTTGCTTTCAAATCCTCTTCGTTGCCTTCCCTCAATATATTTGTGGACGAGAGTTATCATTTATAACTCTACAGGTTTGTGAATTGCAGTGCCCCTGAGCTCCATTTGTCAACTCGCTTGTTTGGGAGCTGGCCGCAAAAGCGCAGGATTGCTTCAGGCCCTATTCTGGTTCCGGGGGGGCAGGCTGAGCCTGTGGTTCATTCTTCTTCCTGATGGGAAAATAGAGTGACCTGTGCCTGTCCCAACACCTAGAGCTAGTCTCTCCTTGGTTCCCCCTCTTCCCGTTCATCCTCAGGACAAATTGCAACCTGTACGAAACAGGAGGTTAACGGTGCTGATTCTCCAACTAGGGAGATTGTTATTAAAGTGGCTGGAATGGCGAACCCGAGCACAAGGATAGGAGAAATGAGGTTCGTTTTAGAAACCTTTCCCGATCACACGGTTTACCAACTTCTGAGTTTCCCATGCATGTTTTCGATGTAGGAAGATGCCCTTGAACCTGGAGATTTGGGACCCATGGGATGGGTACCACGCAGTATTACTTTAAAGGGTCTGCGTTTGCTCACCCAACCTCACCAATCCTCTCAGCCTCAAGAGTGTCCAGCCTTATGTCTCATCCAGCTCTGGGTCTAGATATGGTCAATCCAGGTTGCATCATAGCCCCTGAACAGATTTTGTAAGAATTTCTCTCTCTTTCACTGTCTTTGTTTTATGGGTCTTTTTAAAAGTAATTTATTTTTGTTATGGGGTTTAGCTGCTTTTCACTGCTGTGTTTATGCCGCTTTACACCCTATTGATTCATTTCCAGAGAGATATCAATACATAGGTTTTAAGATTCTTACTAGTCAGATATATTCTTGTGCGGTGAATAGGGGATGTTGAGTCCAGTTCACTGAGCAGGGAGTATTTTTGTCTATTACATATTTGGCTTATGGAACGGTATCTGAGCTAATTTCAAACCCTTGTTTTATGCATCACCCCACCTGATCTTTCCCGTTAAGCAGCCATAGTGTGTTTTCTAAACGTGTGATTCTGTTCTGTTTTGTAATTCAGTTCAAGTGTAGCGATTTTGACATTCCGTCTATAAGTGATACCTTAGGATAAGTGTCTTTTTCTGTGTGACTTATTTCACTTAGAGTCATCGTAACTAAATCCACTCGTCATGCTGCTACTAGCCTTGTGACATTGATTTCATGGCTGAGTGATATTCCATTGTGCATAAGTATCACAACCTCTTTATCCATTTTTCTCTTTCCTGGGCTATTGAATGTGTACCGAAGTGGAGATTCTTGTAAACAGAGCAGCCCTACACTCTGGGGTGCCTGTGTCTTGTGGATTTTCAGTTTTCCCAATGTATACGCCCATGAGTGGAAGTGCCCTATGCTCTCTAAGCTGTGTTTATTACATGTTTCAGGACACACCGTACACTTCTCCAGAGTGGCTTTTGGCAATTTACATCCCGCCCATCAGCGTAGCAAGGCTCCCATGTGTCCATGGCCTGTCCTGCATTTCTGGTTTTTACACATTTTTCAGCATGGCCCTTTTGACCGATGGCAAGCGAGACTTCTTTGTAGTGCTGATTTGCCTTTCCGGCTTGCTTGGTTGGCCAAAAAGGGCGTATGCGTTTTTTCCTGAATATATTCAGGAAAAAACGCATACGCCCTTTTTGGCCAAGGGCATCATTGTCGACGTTTTGCCGCTTTTCATGTGCTTTAAAGGCGAGTCGAATCTACCTCCTGAAATCTGTTTCCTGCAATTCTGCCTTGCTTTCAAATCCTCTTCGTTGCCTTCCCTCAATATATTTGTGGACGAGAGTTATCATTTATAACTCTGCAGGTTTGTGAATTGCAGTGCCCCTGAGCTCCATGTGTCAACTCGTTGTTTGGGAGCTGGCCGCAAAAGCGCAGGATTGCTTCAGGCCCTATTCTGGTTCCGGGGGGGCAGGCTGAGCCTGTGGTTCATTCTTCTTCCTGATGGGAAAATAGAGTGACCTGTGCCTGTCCCAACACCTAGAGCTAGTCTCTCCTTGGTTCCCCCTCTTCCCGTTCATCCTCAGGACAAATTGCAACCTGTACGAAACAGGAGGTTAACGGTGCTGATTCTCCAACTAGGGAGATTGTTATTAAAGTGGCTGGAATGGCGAACCCGAGCACAAGGATAGGAGAAATGAGGTGCGTTTTAGAAACCTTTCCCGATCACACGGTTTACCAACTTCTGAGTTTCCCATGCATGTTTTCGATGTAGGAAGATGCCCTTGAACCTGGAGATTTGGGACCCATGGGATGGGAACCACGCAGTATTACTTTAAAGGGTCTGCGTTTGCTCACCCAACCTCACCAATCCTCTCAGCCTCAAGAGTGTCCAGCCTTATGTCTCATACAGCTCTGGGTCTAGATATGGTCAATCCAGGTTGCATCATAGCCCCTGAACAGATTTTGTAAGAATTTCTCTCTCTTTCACTGTCTTTGTTTTATGGGTTTTTTTAAAAGTAATTTATTTTTGTTATGGGGTTTAGCTGCTTTTCACTGCTGTGTTTATGCCGCTTTACACCCTATTGATTCACTTCCAGAGAGATATCAATACATAGGTTTTAAGATTCTTACTAGTCAGATATACTCTTGTGCGGTGAATAGGGAAGGTTGAGTACAGTTCACTGAGCAGGGAGTAGGTTTGTCTATTACATATTTGGCTTATGGAATGGTATCTGAGCTAATTTCAAACCCTTGTTTTATGCATCACCCCACCTGATCTTTCCCGTTAAGCAGCCATAGTGTGTTTTCTAAACGTGTGACTCTGTTCTGTTTTGTAATTCAGTTCAAGTGTAGCGATTTTGACATTGCCTCTATAAGTGATATCTTAGGATAAGTGTCTTTTTCTGTGTGACTTATTTCACTTAGAGTCATCGTACCTAAATCCACTCGTCATGCTGCTACTAGCCTTGTGACATTGATTTCATGGCTGAGTGATATTCCATTGTGCATAAGTACCACAACCTCTTTATCCATTTTTCTCTTTCCTGGGCTATTGAAGGTGTACCGAAGTGGAGATTCTTGTAAACAGAGCAGCCCTACACTCTGGGGTGCCTGTGTCTTGTGGATTTTCAGTTTTCCCAATGTATACGCCCATGAGTGGAAGTGCCCTATGCTCTCTAAGCTGTGTTTATTACATGTTTCAGGACACACCGTACACTTCTCCAGAGTGGCTGTTGGCAAATTACATCCTGCCCATCAGCGTAGCAAGGCTCCCATGTGTCCATGGCCTGTCCTGCATTTCTGGTTTTTACACTTTTTTCAGCATGGCCCTTTTGACCGATGGCAAGCGAGACTTCTTTGTAGTGCTGATTTGCCTTTCCGGCTTGCTTGGTTGGCCAAAAAGGGCGTATGCGTTTTTTCCTGAATATATTCAGGAAAAAACGCATACGCCCTTTTTGGCCAAGGGCATCATTGTCGACCTTTTGCCGCTTTTCATGTGCTTTAAAGGCGAGTCGAATCTACCTCCTGAAATCTGTTTCCTGCAATTCTGACTTGTTTTCAAATCCTCTTCGTTGCCTTCCCTGAATATATTTGTGGACGAGAGTTATCAGTTGTAACTCTACAGGTTTGTGAATTGAAGTGCCCCTGAGCTCCATTTGTCAACTCGCTTTTTTGGGAGCTGGCCGCAAAAGCGCAGGATTGCTTCAGGCCCTATTCTGGTTCCGGAGGGGGGGGGCAGGCTGAGCCTGTGGTTCATTTTTCTTCCTGATGGGAAAATAGAGTGACCTGTGCCTGTCCCAACACCTAGAGTTAGTCTCTCCTTGGTACCCCCTCTTCCCGTTCATCCTCAGGCCAAATTGCAACCTGTACGAAACAGGAGGTTAACGGTGCTGATTCTCCAATAGGGAGATTGTTCGTAAAGCGGCTGGAATGGCGAACCCGAGCACAAGGAGAGGAGAAATGAGGTGTATTTCAGAAACCTTTCCCGATCACACGGTGTACCATCTTCTGGGTTTCCCATGCATGTTTTCGATGTAGGAAGATGCCCTTGAACCTGGAGATTTAGGACTCATGGGATAGGTACCACGCACTATTACTTGAAAGGGTCTGCGTTTGCTCACCCAACCTCACCAATCCTCTCAGCCCCAAGAGTGTCCAGCCTTATGTCTCATCCAGCTGTGGGTGTAGATATGGTCAATCCAGGTTGCATCAGAGCCCCTGAACGGATTTTGTAAGAATTTCTCTCTCTTTCACTGTCTTTGTTTTATGGGTTTTTTTTAAAGTAATTTATTTTTGTTATGGGGTTTAGCTGCTTTTCACTGCTGTGTTTATGCCGCTTTACACCCTATTGATTCATTTCCAGAGAGATATCAATACATAGGTTTTGAGATTCTTACTAGTCAGATATATTCTTGTGCGGTGAATAGGGGATGTTGAGTCCAGTTCACTGAGCAGGGAGTAGGTTTGTCTATTACATATTTGGCTTATGGAACGGTATCTGAGCTAATTTCAAACCCTTTATTTTATGCATCACCCACCTGATCTTGCCGGTTAAGCAGCCATAGTGTGTTTTCTAAACGTGTGATTCTGTTCTGTTTTGTAATTCAGTTCAAGTGTAGCGAGTTTGACATTCCCTCTATAAGTGATATCTTAGGATAAGTGTCTTTTTCTGTGTGACTTATTTCACTTAGAGTCATGGTAACTAAATCCACTCATCATGCTGCTACTAGCCTTGTGACATTGATTTCATGGCTGAGTGATATTCCATTGTGCATAAGTACCACAACTTCTTTATCCATTTTTCTCTTTCCTGGGCTATTGAAGGTGTACCGAAGTGGAGATTCTTGTAAACAGAGCAGCCCTACACTCTGGTGTGCCTGTGTCTTGTGGATTTTCAGTTTTCCCAATGTATATGCCCATGAGTGGAAGTGCCCTATGCTCTCTAAGCTGTGTTTATTACATGTTTCAGAACACACCGTACACTTCTCCAGAGTGGCTGTTGGCAATTTACATCCCGCCCATCAGCGTAGCAAGGCTCCCATGTGTCCGTGGCCTGTCCTGCATTTCTGGTTTTTACACTTTTTTCAGCATGGCCCTTTTGACCGATGGCAAGCGAGACTTCTTTGTAGTGCTGATTTGCCTTTCCGGCTTGCTTGGTTGGCCAAAAAGGGCGTATGCGTTTTTTCCTGAATATATTCAGGAAAAAACGCATACGCCCTTTTTGGCCAAGGGCATCATTGTCGACGTTTTGCCGCTTTTCATGTGCTTTAAAGGCGAGTCGAATCTACCTCCTGAAATCTGTTTCCTGCAATTCTGCCTTGCTTTCAAATCCTCTTCGTTGCCTTCCCTCAATATATTTGTGGACGAGAGTTATCATTTAGAACTCTGCAGGTTTGTGAATTGCAGTGCCCCTGAGCTCCATGTGTCAACTCGCTTGTTTGGGAGCTGGCCGCAAAAGCGCAGGATTGCTTCAGGCCCTATTCTGGTTCCGGGGGGGCAGGCTGAGCCTGTGGTTCATTCTTCTTCCTGATGGGAAAATAGAGTGACCTGTGCCTGTCCCAACACCTAGAGCTAGTCTATCCTTGGTTCCCCCTCTTCCCGTTCATCCTCAGGACAAATTGCAACCTGTACGAAACAGGAGGTTAACGGTGCTGATTCTCCAACTAGGGAGATTGTTATTAAAGTGGCTGGAATGGCGAACCCGAGCACAAGGATAGGAGAAATGAGGTTCGTTTTAGAAACCTTTCCCGATCACACGGTTTACCAACTTCTGAGTTTCCCATGCATGTTTTCGATGTAGGAAGATGCCCTTGAACCTGGAGATTTGGGACCCATGGGATGGGTACCACGCAGTATTACTTTAAAGGGTCTGCGTTTGCTCACCCAACCTCACCAATCCTCTCAGCCTCAAGAGTGTCCAGCCTTATGTCTCATACAGCTCTGGGTCTAGATATGGTCAATCCAGGTTGCATCACAGCCCCTGAACAGATTTTGTAAGAATTTCTCTCTCTTTCACTGTCTTTGTTTTATGGGTTTTTTTAAAAGTAATTTATTTTTGTTATGGGGTTTAGCTGCTTTTCACTGCTGTGTTTATGCCGCTTTACACCCTATTGATTCATTTCCAGAGAGATATCAATACATAGGTTTTAAGATTCTTACTAGTCAGATATATTCTTGTGCGGTGAATAGGGGATGTTGAGTCCAGTTCACTGAGCAGGGAGTAGGTTTGTCTATTACATATTTGGCTTATGGAACGGTATCTGAGCTAATTTCAAACCCTTGTTTTATGCATCACCCCACCTGATCTTTCCCGTTAAGCAGCCATAGTGTGTTTTCTAAACGTGTGATTCTGTTCTGTTTTGTAATTCAGTTCAAGTGTAGCAATTTTGACATTCCCTCTATAAGTGATATCTTAGGATAAGTGTCTTTTTCTGTGTGACTTATTTCACTTAGAGTCATCGTAACTAAATCCACTCATCATGCTGCTACTAGCCTTGTGACATTGATTTCATGGCTGAGTGATATTCCATTGTGCATAAGTACCACAACTTCTTTATCCATTTTTCTCTTTCCTGGGCTATTTAAGGTGTACCGAAGTGGAGATTCTTGTAAACAGAGCAGCCCTACACTCTGGGGTGCCTGTGTCTTGTGGATTTTCAGTTTTCCCAATGTATATGCCCATGAGTGGAAGTGCCCTATGCTCTCTAAGCTGTGTTTATTACATGTTTCAGGACACACCGTACACTTCTCCAGAGTGGCTGTTGGCAATTTACATCCCGCCCATCAGCGTAGCAAGGCTCCCATGTGTCCATGGCCTGTCCTGCATTTCTGGTTTTTACACTTTTTTCAGCATGGCCCTTTTGACCGATGGCAAGCGAGACTTCTTTGTAGTGCTGATTTGCCTTTCTGGATTGCTTGGTTGGCCAAAAAGGGCGTATGCGTTTTTTCCTGAATATACTCAGGAAAAAACGCATACGCCCTTTTTGGCCAAGGGCATCATTGTCGACGTCTTGCCGCTTTTCATGTGCTTTAAAGGCGAGTCGCATCTACCTCCTGAAATCTGTTTCCTGCAATTCTGCCTTGCTTTCAAATCCTCTTCGTTGCCTTCCCTCAATATATTTGTGGACGAGAGTTATCATTTAGAACTCTGCAGGTTTGTGAATTGCAGTGCCCCTGAGCTCCATTTGTCAACTCGCTTGTTTGGGAGCTGGCCGCAAAAGCGCAGGATTGCTTCAGGCCCTATTCTGGTTCCGGGGGGGCAGGCTGAGCCTGTGGTTCATTCTTCTTCCTGATGGGAAAATAGAGTTACCTGTGCCTGTCCCAACACCTAGAGCTAGTCTCTACTTGGTTCCCCCTCTTCCCGTTCATCCTCAGGACAAATTGCAACCTGTACGAAACAGGAGGTTAACGGTGCTGATTCTCCAACTAGGGAGATTGTTATTAAAGTGGCTGGAATGGCGAACCCGAGCACAAGGATAGGAGAAATGAGGTGCGTTTTAGAAACCTTTCCCGATCACATGGTTTACCAACTTTTGAGTTTCCCATGCATGTTTTCGATGTAGGAAGATGCCCTTGAACCTGGAGATTTGGGACCCATGGGATGGGTACCACGCAGTATTACTTTAAAGGGTCTGCGTTTGCTCACCCAACCTCACCAATCCTCTCAGCCTCAAGAGTGTCCAGCCTTATGTCTCATCCAGCTCTGGGTCTAGATATGGTCAATCCAGGTTGCATCATAGCCCCTGAACAGATTTTGTAAGAATTTCTCTCTCTTTCACTGTCTTTGTTTTATGGGGTTTTTTTTGAGTAATTTCTTTTTATAATGGGGTTTAGCTGCTTTTCACTGCTGTGTTTATGCCGCTTTACACACTATTGATTCACTTCCAGAGAGATATCAATACATAGGTTTTAAGATTCTTACTAGTCAGATATACTCTTGTGCGGTGAATAGGGGAGGTTGAGTCCAGTTCACTGAGCAGGGAGTAGGTTTGTCTATTACATATTTGGCTTATGGAACGGTATCTGAGCTAATTTCAAACCCTTGTTTTATGCATCACCCCACCTGATCTTTCCCGTTAAGCAGCCATAGTGTGTTTTCTAAACGTGTGATTCTGTTCTGTTTTGTAATTCAGTTCAAGTGTAGCGATTTTGACATTCCCTCTATAAGTGATATCTTAGGATAAGTGTCTTTTTCTGTGTGACTTATTTCACTTAGAGTCATGGTAACTAAATCCACTCATCATGCTGCTACTAGCCTTGTGACATTGATTTCATGGCTGAGTGATATTCCATTGTGCATAAGTACCACAACCTCTTTATCCATTTTTCTCTTTCCTGGGCTATTGAAGGTGTACCGAAGTGGAGATTCTTGTAAACAGAGCAGCCCTACACTCTGGGGTGCCTGTGTCTTGTGGATTTTCAGTTTTCCCAATGTATACGCCCATGAGTGGAAGTGCCCTATGCTCTCTAAGCTGTGTTTATTACATGTTTCAGGACACACCGTACACTTCTCCAGAGTGGCTGTTGGCAATTTACATCCCGCCCATCAGCGTAGCAAGGCTCCCATGTGTCCATGGCCTGTCCTGCATTTCTGGTTTTTACACTTTTTTCAGCATGGCCCTTTTGACCGATGGCAAGCGAGACTTCTTTGTAGTGCTGATTTGCCTTTCCGGCTTGCTTGGTTGGCCAAAAAGGGCGTATGCGTTTTTTCCTGAATATATTCAGGAAAAAACGCATACGCCCTTTTTGGCCAAGGGCATCATTGTCGACGTTTTGCCGCTTTTCATGTGCTTTAAAGGCGAGTCGAATCTACCTCCTGAAATCTGTTTCCTGCAATTCTGACTTGCTTTCAAATCCTCTTCGTTGCCTTCCCTCAATATATTTGTGGACGAGAGTTATCATTTATAACTCTACAGGTTTGTGAATTGCAGTGCCCCTGAGCTCCATTTGTCAACTCGCTTGTTTGGGAGCTGGCCGCAAAAGCGCAGGATTGCTTCAGGCCCTATTCTGGTTCCGGGGGGGCAGGCTGAGCCTGTGGTTCATTCTTCTTCCTGATGGGAAAATAGAGTGACCTGTGCCTGTCCCAACACCTAGAGCTAGTCTCTCCTTGGTTCCCCCTCTTCCCGTTCATCCTCAGGACAAATTGCAACCTGTACGAAACAGGAGGTTAACGGTGCTGATTCTCCAACTAGGGAGATTGTTATTAAAGTGGCTGGAATGGCGAACCCGAGCACAAGGATAGGAGAAATGAGGTTCGTTTTAGAAACCTTTCCCGATCACACGGTTTACCAACTTCTGAGTTTCCCATGCATGTTTTCGATGTAGGAAGATGCCCTTGAACCTGGAGATTTGGGACCCATGGGATGGGTACCACGCAGTATTACTTTAAAGGGTCTGCGTTTGCTCACCCAACCTCACCAATCCTCTCAGCCTCAAGAGTGTCCAGCCTTATGTCTCATCCAGCTCTGGGTCTAGATATGGTCAATCCAGGTTGCATCATAGCCCCTGAACAGATTTTGTAAGAATTTCTCTCTCTTTCACTGTCTTTGTTTTATGGGTCTTTTTAAAAGTAATTTATTTTTGTTATGGGGTTTAGCTGCTTTTCACTGCTGTGTTTATGCCGCTTTACACCCTATTGATTCATTTCCAGAGAGATATCAATACATAGGTTTTAAGATTCTTACTAGTCAGATATATTCTTGTACGGTGAATAGGGGATGTTGAGTCCAGTTCACTGAGCAGGGAGTATTTTTGTCTATTACATATTTGGCTTATGGAACGGTATCTGAGCTAATTTCAAACCCTTGTTTTATGCATCACCCCACCTGATCTTTCCCGTTAAGCAGCCATAGTGTGTTTTCTAAACGTGTGATTCTGTTCTGTTTTGTAATTCAGTTCAAGTGTAGCGATTTTGACATTCCGTCTATAAGTGATACCTTAGGATAAGTGTCTTTTTCTGTGTGACTTATTTCACTTAGAGTCATCGTAACTAAATCCACTCGTCATGCTGCTACTAGCCTTGTGACATTGATTTCATGGCTGAGTGATATTCCATTGTGCATAAGTATCACAACCTCTTTATCCATTTTTCTCTTTCCTGGGCTATTGAATGTGTACCGAAGTGGAGATTCTTGTAAACAGAGCAGCCCTACATTTTGGTGTGCCTTTGTCTTCTGGAGTTTCAGTTTTCCCAATGTATACGCCCATGAGTGGAAGTGCCCTATGCTCTCTAAGCTGTGTTTATTACATGTTTCAGGACACACCGTACACTTCTCCAGAGTGGCTGTTGGCAATTTACATCCTGCCCATCAGCGTAGCAAGGCTCCCATGTGTCCATGGCCTGTCCTGCATTTCTGGTTTTTACACTTTTTTCAGCATGGCCCTTTTGACCGATGGCAAGCGAGACTTCTTTGTAGTGCTGATTTGCCTTTCCGGCTTGCTTGGTTGGCCAAAAAGGGCGTATGCGTTTTTTCCTGAATATATTCAGGAAAAAACGCATACGCCCTTTTTGGCCAAGGGCATCATTGTCGACGTTTTGCCGCTTTTCATGTGCTTTAAAGGCGAGTCGAATCTACCTCCTGAAATCTGTTTCCTGCAATTCTGCCTTGCTTTCAAATCCTCTTCGTTGCCTTCCCTCAATATATTTGTGGACGAGAGTTATCATTTAGAACTCTGCAGGTTTGTGAATTGCAGTGCCCCTGAGCTCCATTTGTCAACTCGCTTGTTTGGGAGCTGGCCGCAAAAGCGCAGGATTGCTTCAGGCCCTATTCTGGTTCCGGGGGGGCAGGCTGAGCCTGTGGTTCATTCTTCTTCCTGATGGGAAAATAGAGTGACCTGTGCCTGTCCCAACACCTAGAGCTAGTCTCTCCTTGGTTCCCCCTCTTCCCGTTCATCCTCAGGACAAATTGCAACCTGTACGAAACAGGAGGTTAACGGTGCTGATTCTCCACGTAGGGAGATTGTTATTAAAGTGGCTGGAATGGCGAACCCGAGCACAAGGATAGGAGAAATAAGGTTCGTTTTAGAAACCTTTCCCGATCACACGGTTTACCAACTTCTGAGTTTCCCATGCATGTTTTCGATGTAGGAAGATGCCCTTGAACCTGGAGATTTGGGACCCATGGGATGGGTACCACGCAGTATTACTTTAAAGGGTCTGCGTTTGCTCACCCAACCTCACCAATCCTCTCAGCCTCAAGAGTGTCCAGCCTTATGTCTCATACAGCTCTGGGTCTAGATATGGTCAATCCAGGTTGCATCACAGCCCCTGAACAGATTTTGTAAGAATTTCTCTCTCTTTCACTGTCTTTGTTTTATGGGGTTTTTTTTGAGTAATTTCTTTTTATAATGGGGTTTAGCTGCTTTTCACTGCTGTGTTTATGCCGCTTTACACCCTATTGATTCACTTCCAGAGAGATATCAATACATAGATTTTAAGATTCTTACTAGTCAGATATATTCTTGTGCGGTGAATAGGGGATGTTGAGTCCAGTTCACTGAGCAGGGAGTAGGATTGTCTATTACATATTTGGCTTATGGAACAGTATCTGAGCTAATTTCAAACCCTTGTTTTATGCATCACCCCACCTGATGTTTCCCGTTAAGCAGCCATAGTGTGTTTTCTAAACGTGTGACTCTGTTCTGTTTTGTAATTCAGTTCAAGTGTAGCGATTTTGACATTCCCTCTATAAGTGATATCTTAGGATAAGTGTCTTTTTCTGTGTGACTTATTTCACTTAGAGTCATCGTAACTAAATCCACTCGTCATGCTGCTACTAGCCTTGTGACATTGATTTCATGGCTGAGTGATATTCCATTGTGCATAAGTACCACAACTTCTTTATCCATTTTTCTCTTTCCTGGGCTATTTAAGGTGTACCGAAGTGGAGATTCTTGTAAACAGAGCAGCCCTACACTCTGGGGTGCCTGTGTCTTGTGGATTTTCAGTTTTCCCAATGTATATGCCCATGAGTGGAAGTGCCCTATGCTCTCTAAGCTGTGTTTATTACATGTTTCAGGACACACCGTACACTTCTCCAGAGTGGCTGTTGGCAATTTACATCCCGCCCATCAGCGTAGCAAGGCTCCCATGTGTCCATGGCCTGTCCTGCATTTCTGGTTTTTACACTTTTTTCAGCATGGCCCTTTTGACCGATGGCAAGCGAGACTTCTTTGTAGTGCTGATTTGCCTTTCTGGATTGCTTGGTTGGCCAAAAAGGGCGTATGCGTTTTTTCCTGAATATACTCAGGAAAAAACGCATACGCCCTTTTTGGCCAAGGGCATCATTGTCGACGTCTTGCCGCTTTTCATGTGCTTTAAAGGCGAGTCGCATCTACCTCCTGAAATCTGTTTCCTGCAATTCTGCCTTGCTTTCAAATCCTCTTCGTTGCCTTCCCTCAATATATTTGTGGACGAGAGTTATCATTTAGAACTCTGCAGGTTTGTGAATTGCAGTGCCCCTGAGCTCCATTTGTCAACTCGCTTGTTTGGGAGCTGGCCGCAAAAGCGCAGGATTGCTTCAGGCCCTATTCTGGTTCCGGGGGGGCAGGCTGAGCCTGTGGTTCATTCTTCTTCCTGATGGGAAAATAGAGTGACCTGTGCCTGTCCCAACACCTAGAGCTAGTCTCTACTTGGTTCCCCCTCTTCCCGTTCATCCTCAGGACAAATTGCAACCTGTACGAAACAGGAGGTTAACGGTGCTGATTCTCCAAGTAGGGAGATTGTTATTAAAGTGACTGGAATGGCGAACCCGAGCAAAAGGATAGGAGAAATGAGGTGTGTTTTAGAAACCTTTCCCGATCACACGGTTTACCAACTTTTGAGTTTCCCATGCATGTTTTCGATGTAGGAAGATGCCCTTGAACCTGGAGATTTGGGACCCATGGGATGGGTACCACGCAGTATTACTTTAAAGGGTCTGCGTTTGCTCACCCAACCTCACCAATCCTCTCAGCCTCAAGAGTGTCCAGCCTTATGTCTCATCCAGCTCTGGGTCTAGATATGGTCAATCCAGGTTGCATCATAGCCCCTGAACAGATTTTGTAAGAATTTCTCTCTCTTTCACTGTCTTTGTTTTATGGGGTTTTTTTTGAGTAATTTCTTTTTATAATGGGGTTTAGCTGCTTTTCACTGCTGTGTTTATGCCGCTTTACACCCTATTGATTCACTTCCAGAGAGATATCAATACATAGGTTTTAAGATTCTTACTAGTCAGATATACTCTTGTGCGGTGAATAGGGGAGGTTGAGTACAGTTCACTGAGCAGGGAGTAGGTTTGTCTATTACATATTTGGCTTATGGAATGGTATCTGAGCTAATTTCAAACCCTTGTTTTATGCATCACCCCACCTGATCTTTCCCGTTAAGCAGCCATAGTGTGTTTTCTAAACATGTAATTCTGTTCTGTTTTGTAATTCAGTTCAAGTGTAGCGATTTTGACATTGCCTCTATAAGTGATATCTTAGGATAAGTGTCTTTTTCTGTGTGACTTATTTCACTTAGAGTCATCGTACCTAAATCCACTCATCATGCTGCTACTAGCCTTGTGACATTGATTTCATGGCTGAGTGATATTCCATTGTGCATAAGTACCACAACCTCTTTATCCATTTTTCTCTTTCCTGGGCTATTGAAGGTGTACCGAAGTGGAGATTCTTGTAAACAGAGCAGCCCTAAACTTTGGTGTGCCTTTGTCTTGTGGATTTTCAGTTTACCCAATGTATACGCCCATGAGTGGAAGTGCCCAATGCTCTCTATGCTGTGTTTATTACATGTTTCAGGACACACCGTACACTTCTCCAGAGTGGCTGTTGGCAAATTACATCCTGCCCATCAGCGTAGCAAGGCTCCCATGTGTCCATGGCCTGTCCTGCATTTCTGGTTTTTACACTTTTTTCAGCATGGCCCTTTTGACCGATGGCAAGCGAGACTTCTTTGTAGTGCTGATTTGCCTTTCCGGCTTGCTTGGTTGGCCAAAAAGGGCGTATGCGTTTTTTCCTGAATATATTCAGGAAAAAACGCATACGCCCTTTTTGGCCAAGGGCATCATTGTCGAGGTTTTGCCGCTTTTCATGTACTTTAAAGGCGAGTCGAATCTACCTCCTGAAATCTGTTTCCTGCAATTCTGCCTTGCTTTCAAATCCTCTTCGTTGCCTTCCCTCAATATATTTGTGGACGAGAGTTATCATTTATAACTCTACAGGTTTGTGAATTGCAGTGCCCCTGAGCTCCATTTGTCAACTCGCTTGTTTGGGAGCTGGCCGCAAAAGCGCAGGATTGCTTCAGGCCCTATTCTGGTTCCGGGGGGGCAGGCTGAGCCTGTGGTTCATTCTTCTTCCTGATGGGAAAATAGAGTGACCTGTGCCTGTCCCAACACCTAGAGCTAGTCTATCCTTGGTTCCCCCTCTTCCCGTTCATCCTCAGGACAAATTGCAACCTGTACGAAACAGGAGGTTAACGGTGCTGATTCTCCAACTAGGGAGATTGTTATTAAAGGGGCTGGAATGGCGAACCCGAGCACAAGGATAGGAGAAATGAGGTTCGTTTTAGAAACCTTTCCCGATCACACGGTTTACCAACTTCTGAGTTTCCCATGCATGTTTTCGATGTAGGAAGATGCCCTTGAACCTGGAGATTTGGGACCCATGGGATGGGTACCACGCAGTATTACTTTAAAGGGTCTGCGTTTGCTCACCCAACCTCACCAATCCTCTCAGCCTCAAGAGTGTCCAGCCTTATGTCTCATCCAGCTCTGGGTCTAGATATGGTCAATCCAGGTTGCATCAGAGCCCCTGAACGAATTTTGTAAGAATTTCTCTCTCTTTCACTGTCTTTGTTTTATGGGTTTTTTTTAAAGTAATTTATTTTTGTTATGGGGTTTAGCTGCTTTTCACTGCTGTGTTTATGCCGCTTTACACCCTATTGATTCATTTCCAGAGAGATATCAATACATAGGTTTTGAGATTCTTACTAGTCAGATATATTCTTGTGCGGTGAATAGGGGATGTTGAGTCCAGTTCACTGAGCAGGGAGTAGGATTGTCTATTACATATTTGGCTTATGGAACGGTATCTGAGCTAATTTCAAACCCTTGTTTTATGCATCACCCCACCTGATCTTTCCCGTTAAGCAGCCATAGTGTGTTTTCTAAACGTGTAATTCTGTTCTGTTTTGTAATTCAGTTCAAGTGTAGCGATTTTGACATTCCCTCTATAAGTGATATCTTAGGATAAGTGTCTTTTTCTGTGTGACTTATTTCACTTAGAGTCATCGTACCTAAATCCACTCATCATGCTGCTACTAGCCTTGTGACATTGATTTCATGGCTGAGTGATATTCCATTGTGCATAAGTACCACAACCTCTTTATCCATTTTTCTCTTTCCTGGGCTATTGAAGGTGTACCGAAGTGGAGATTCTTGTAAACAGAGCAGCCCTACACTCTGGGGTGCCTGTGTCTTGTGGATTTTCAGTTTTCCCAATGTATACGCCCATGAGTGGAAGTGCCCTATGCTCTCTAAGCTGTGTTTATTACATGTTTCAGGACACACCGTACACTTCTCCAGAGTGGCTGTTGGCAATTTACATCCCGCCCATCAGCGTAGCAAGGCTCCCATGTGTCCATGGCCTGTCCTGCATTTCTGGTTTTTACACTTTTTTCAGCATGGCCCTTTTGACCGATGGCAAGCGAGACTTCTTTGTAGTGCTGATTTGCCTTTCTGGCTTGCTTGGTTGGCCAAAAAGGGCGTATGCGTTTTTTCCTGAATATATTCAGGAAAAAACGCATACGCCCTTTTTGGCCAAGGGCATCATTGTCGACGTTTTGCCGCTTTTCATGTGCTTTAAAGGCGAGTCGAATCTACCTCCTGAAATCTGTTTCCTGCAATTCTGCCTTGCTTTCAAATCCTCTTCGTTGCCTTCCCTCAATATATTTGTGGACGAGAGTTATCATTTAGAACTCTGCAGGTTTGTGAATTGCAGTGCCCCTGAGCTCCATTTGTCAACTCGCTTGTTTGGGAGCTGGCCGCAAAAGCGCAGGATTGCTTCAGGCCCTATTCTGGTTCCGGGGGGGCAGGCTGAGCCTGTGGTTCATTCTTCTTCCTGATTGGAAAATAGAGTGACCTGTGCCTGTCCCCACACCTAGAGCTAGTCTCTACTTGGTTCCCCCTCTTCCCGTTTATCCTCAGGACAAATTGCAACCTGTACGAAACAGGAGGTTAACGGTGCTGATTCTCCAAGTAGGGAGATTGTTCGTAAAGCGGCTGGAATGGCGAAACCGAGCACAAGGAGAGGAGAAATGAGGTGCATTTCAGAAACCTTTCCCGATCACACGGTGTACCATCTTCTGGGTTTCCCATGCATGTTTTCGATGTAGGAAGATGCCCTTGAACCTGGAGATTTGGGACCCATGGGACGGGTACCACGCACTATTACTTGAAAGGGTCTGCGTTTGCTCACCCAACCTCACCAATCCTCTCAGCCCCAAGAGTGTCCAACCTTATGTCTCATCCAGCTGTGGGTGTAGATATGGTGAATCCAGGTTGCATCAGAGCCCCTGAACGGATTTTGTAAGAATTTATCTCTCTTTCACTGTCTTTGTTTTATGGGTTTTTTTTAAAGTAATTTATTTTTGTTATGGGGTTTAGCTGCTTTTCACTGCTGTGTTTATGCCGCTTTACACCCTATTGATTCATTTCCAGAGAGATATCAATACATAGGTTTTAAGATTCTTACTAGTCAGATATATTACTGTGCGGTGAATAGGGGATGTTGAGTCCAGTTCACTGAGCAGGGAGTAGGATTGTCTATTACATATTTGGCTTATGGAACGGTATCTGAGCTAATTTCAAACCCTTGTTTTATGCATCACCCCACCTGATCTTTCCCGTTAAGCAGCCATAGTGTGTTTTCTAAACGTGTGACTCTGTTCTGTTTTGTAATTCAGTTCAAGTGTAGCGAGTTTAACATTCCCTCTATAAGTGATATCTTAGGATAAGTGTCTTTTTCTGTGTGACTTATTTCACTTAGAGTCATCGTAACTAAATCCACTCGTCATGCTGCTACTAGCCTTGTGACATTGATTTCATGGCTGAGTGATATTCCATTGTGCATAAGTACCACAACCTCTTTATCCATTTTTCTCTTTCCTGGGCTATTGAAGGTGTACCGAAGTGGAGATTCTTGTAAACAGAGCAGCCCTACACTCTGGGGTGCCTGTGTCTTGTGGATTTTCAGTTTTCCCAATGTATACGCCCATGAGTGGAAGTGCCCTATGCTCTCTAAGCTGTGTTTATTACATGTTTCAGGACACACCGTACACTTCTCCAGAGTGGCTTTTGGCAATTTACATCCCGCCCATCAGCGTAGCAAGGCTCCCATGTGTCCATGGCCTGTCCTGCATTTCTGGTTTTTACACATTTTTCAGCATGGCCCTATTGACTGATGGCAAGCGAGACTTCTTTGTAGTGCTGATTTGCCTTTCCGGCTTGCTTGGTTGGCCAAAAAGGGCGTATGCGTTTTTTCCTGAATATATTCAGGAAAAAACGCATACGCCCTTTTTGGCCAAGGGCATCATTGTCGACGTTTTGCCGCTTTTCATGTGCTTTAAAGGCGAGTCGAATCTACCTCCTGAAATCTGTTTCCTGCAATTCTGCCTTGCTTTCAAATCCTCTTCGTTGCCTTCCCTCAATATATTTGTGGACGAGAGTTATCATTTAGAACTCTGCAGGTTTGTGAATTGCAGTGCCCCTGAGCTCCATGTGTCAACTCGCTTGTTTGGGAGCTGGCCGCAAAAGCGCAGGATTGCTTCAGGCCCTATTCTGGTTCCGGGGGGGCAGGCTGAGCCTGTGGTTCATTCTTCTTCCTGATGGGAAAATAGAGTGACCTGTGCCTGTCCCAACACCTAGAGCTAGTCTCTCCTTGGTTCCCCCTCTTCCCGTTCATCCTCAGGACAAATTGCAACCTGTACGAAACAGGAGGTTAACGGTGCTGATTCTCCAAGTAGGGAGATTGTTATTAAAGTGGCTGGAATGGCGAACCCGAGCACAAGGATAGGAGAAATGAGGTGCGTTTTAGAAACCTTTCCCGATCACACGGTTTACCAACTTCTGAGTTTCCCATGCATGTTTTCGATGTAGGAAGATGCCCTTGAACCTGGAGATTTGGGACCCATGGGATGGGTACCACGCAGTATTACTTTAAAGGGTCTGCGTTTGCTCACCCAACCTCACCAATCCTCTCAGCCTCAAGAGTGTCCAGCCTTATGTCTCATACAGCTCTGGGTGTAGATTTGGTCAATCCAGGTTGCATCATAGCCCCTGAACAGATTTTGTAAGAATTTCTCTCTCTTTCACTGTCTTTGTTTTATGGGTTTTTTTAAAAGTAATTTATTTTTGTTATGGGGTTTAGCTGCTTTTCACTGCTGTGTTTATGCCGCTTTACACCCTATTGATTCACTTCCAGAGAGATATCAATACATAGGTTTTAAGATTCTTACTAGTCAGATATACTCTTGTGCGGTGAATAGGGAAGGTTGAGTACAGTTCACTGAGCAGGGAGTAGGTTTGTCTATTACATATTTGGCTTATGGAATGGTATCTGAGCTAATTTCAAACCCTTGTTTTATGCATCACCCCACCTGATCTTTCCCGTTAAGCAGCCATAGTGTGTTTTCTAAACGTGTGACTCTGTTCTGTTTTGTAATTCAGTTCAAGTGTAGCGATTTTGACATTGCCTCTATAAGTGATATCTTAGGATAAGTGTCTTTTTCTGTGTGACTTATTTCACTTAGAGTCATCGTACCTAAATCCACTCGTCATGCTGCTACTAGCCTTGTGACATTGATTTCATGGCTGAGTGATATTCCATTGTGCATAAGTACCACAACCTCTTTATCCATTTTTCTCTTTCCTGGGCTATTGAAGGTGTACCGAAGTGGAGATTCTTGTAAACAGAGCAGCCCTACACTCTGGGGTGCCTGTGTCTTGTGGATTTTCAGTTTTCCCAATGTATACGCCCATGAGTGGAAGTGCCCTATGCTCTCTAAGCTGTGTTTATTACATGTTTCAGGACACACCGTACACTTCTCCAGAGTGGCTGTTGGCAAATTACATCCTGCCCATCAGCGTAGCAAGGCTCCCATGTGTCCATGGCCTGTCCTGCATTTCTGGTTTTTACACTTTTTTCAGCATGGCCCTTTTGACCGATGGCAAGCGAGACTTCTTTGTAGTGCTGATTTGCCTTTCCGGCTTGCTTGGTTGGCCAAAAAGGGCGTATGCGTTTTTTCCTGAATATATTCAGGAAAAAACGCATACGCCCTTTTTGGCCAAGGGCATCATTGTCGACGTTTTGCCGCTTTTCATGTGCTTTAAAGGCGAGTCGAATCTACCTCCTGAAATCTGTTTCCTGCAATTCTGACTTGTTTTCAAATCCTCTTCGTTGCCTTCCCTGAATATATTTGTGGACGAGAGTTATCAGTTGTAACTCTACAGGTTTGTGAATTGAAGTGCCCCTGAGCTCCATTTGTCAACTCGCTTGTTTGGGAGCTGGCCGCAAAAGCGCAGGATTGCTTCAGGCCCTATTCTGGTTCCGGGGGGGGGGGGGGCAGGCTGAGCCTGTGGTTCATTTTTCTTCCTGATGGGAAAATAGAGTGACCTGTGCCTGTCCCAACACCTAGAGTTAGTCTCTCCTTGGTACCCCCTCTTCCCGTTCATCCTCAGGCCAAATTGCAACCTGTACGAAACAGGAGGTTAACGGTGCTGATTCTCCAATAGGGAGATTGTTCGTAAAGCGGCTGGAATGGCGAACCCGAGCACAAGGAGAGGAGAAATGAGGTGCATTTCAGAAACCTTTCCCGATCACACGGTGTACCATCTTCTGGGTTTCCCATGCATGTTTTCGATGTAGGAAGATGCCCTTGAACCTGGAGATTTAGGACTCATGGGATAGGTACCACGCACTATTACTTGAAAGGGTCTGCGTTTGCTCACCCAACCTCACCAATCCTCTCAGCCCCAAGAGTGTCCAGCCTTATGTCTCATCCAGCTGTGGGTGTAGATATGGTCAATCCAGGTTGCATCAGAGCCCCTGAACGGATTTTGTAAGAATTTCTCTCTCTTTCACTGTCTTTGTTTTATGGTTTTTTTTTAAAAGTAATTTATTTTTGTTATGGGGTTTAGCTGCTTTTCACTGCTGTGTTTATGCCGCTTTACACCCTATTGATTCATTTCCAGAGAGATATCAATACATAGGTTTTGAGATTCTTACTAGTCAGATATATTCTTGTGCGGTGAATAGGGGATGTTGAGTCCAGTTCACTGAGCAGGGAGTAGGTTTGTCTATTACATATTTGGCTTATGGAACGGTATCTGAGCTAATTTCAAACCCTTTATTTTATGCATCACCCACCTGATCTTGCCGGTTAAGCAGCCATAGTGTGTTTTCTAAACGTGTGATTCTGTTCTGTTTTGTAATTCAGTTCAAGTGTAGCGAGTTTGACATTCCCTCTATAAGTGATATCTTAGGATAAGTGTCTTTTTCTGTGTGACTTATTTCACTTAGAGTCATCGTAACTAAATCCACTCATCATGCTGCTACTAGCCTTGTGACATTGATTTCATGGCTGAGTGATATTCCATTGTGCATAAGTACCACAACTTCTTTATCCATTTTTCTCTTTCCTGGGCTATTTAAGGTGTACCGAAGTGGAGATTCTTGTAAACAGAGCAGCCCTACACTCTGGGGTGCCTGTGTCTTGTGGATTTTCAGTTTTCCCAATGTATATGCCCATGAGTGGAAGTGCCCTATGCTCTCTAAGCTGTGTTTATTACATGTTTCAGGACACACCGTACACTTCTCCAGAGTGGCTGTTGGCAATTTACATCCCGCCCATCAGCGTAGCAAGGCTCCCATGTGTCCATGGCCTGTCCTGCATTTCTGGTTTTTACACTTTTTTCAGCATGGCCCTTTTGACCGATGGCAAGCGAGACTTCTTTGTAGTGCTGATTTGCCTTTCTGGATTGCTTGGTTGGCCAAAAAGGGCGTATGCGTTTTTTCCTGAATATACTCAGGAAAAAACGCATACGCCCTTTTTGGCCAAGGGCATCATTGTCGACGTCTTGCCGCTTTTCATGTGCTTTAAAGGCGAGTCGCATCTACCTCCTGAAATCTGTTTCCTGCAATTCTGCCTTGCTTTCAAATCCTCTTCGTTGCCTTCCCTCAATATATTTGTGGACGAGAGTTATCATTTAGAACTCTGCAGGTTTGTGAATTGCAGTGCCCCTGAGCTCCATTTGTCAACTCGCTTGTTTGGGAGCTGGCCGCAAAAGCGCAGGATTGCTTCAGGCCCTATTCTGGTTCCGGGGGGGCAGGCTGAGCCTGTGGTTCATTCTTCTTCCTGATGGGAAAATAGAGTGACCTGTGCCTGTCCCAACACCTAGAGCTAGTCTCTACTTGGTTCCCCCTCTTCCCGTTCATCCTCAGGACAAATTGCAACCTGTACGAAACAGGAGGTTAACGGTGCTGATTCTCCAACTAGGGAGATTGTTATTAAAGTGGCTGGAATGGCGAACCCGAGCACAAGGATAGGAGAAATGAGGTGCGTTTTAGAAACCTTTCCCGATCACATGGTTTACCAACTTTTGAGTTTCCCATGCATGTTTTCGATGTAGGAAGATGCCCTTGAACCTGGAGATTTGGGACCCATGGGATGGGTACCACGCAGTATTACTTTAAAGGGTCTGCGTTTGCTCACCCAACCTCACCAATCCTCTCAGCCTCAAGAGTGTCCAGCCTTATGTCTCATCCAGCTCTGGGTCTAGATATGGTCAATCCAGGTTGCATCATAGCCCCTGAACAGATTTTGTAAGAATTTCTCTCTCTTTCACTGTCTTTGTTTTATGGGGTTTTTTTTGAGTAATTTCTTTTTATAATGGGGTTTAGCTGCTTTTCACTGCTGTGTTTATGCCGCTTTACACCCTATTGATTCACTTCCAGAGAGATATCAATACATAGGTTTTAAGATTCTTACTAGTCAGATATACTCTTGTGCGGTGAATAGGGGAGGTTGAGTACAGTTCACTGAGCAGGGAGTAGGTTTGTCTATTACATATTTGGCTTATGGAATGGTATCTGAGCTAATTTCAAACCCTTGTTTTATGCATCACCCCACCTGATCTTTCCCGTTAAGCAGCCATAGTGTGTTTTCTAAACGTGTGACTCTGTTCTGTTTTGTAATTCAGTTCAAGTGTAGCGATTTTGACATTCCCTCTATAAGTGATATCTTAGGATAAGTGTCTTTTTCTGTGTGACTTATTTCACTTAGAGTCATCGTACCTAAATCCACTCGTCATGCTGCTACTAGCCTTGTGACATTGATTTCATGGCTGAGTGATATTCCATTGTGCATAAGTACCACAACCTCTTTATCCATTTTTCTCTTTCCTGGGCTATTGAAGGTGTACCGAAGTGGAGATTCTTGTAAACAGAGCAGCCCTAAACTTTGGTGTGCCTTTGTCTTGTGGATTTTCAGTTTACCCAATGTATACGCCCATGAGTGGAAGTGCCCAATGCTCTCTATGCTGTGTTTATTACATGTTTCAGGACACACCGGACACTTCTCCAGAGTGGCTGTTGGCAAATTACATCCTGCCCATCAGCGTAGCAAGGCTCCCATGTGTCCATGGCCTGTCCTGCATTTCTGGTTTTTACACTTTTTTCAGCATGGCCCTTTTGACCGATGGCAAGCGAGACTTCTTTGTAGTGCTGATTTGCCTTTCCGGCTTGCTTGGTTGGCCAAAAAGGGCGTATGCGTTTTTTCCTGAATATATTCAGGAAAAAACGCATACGCCCTTTTTGGCCAAGGGCATCATTGTCGACCTTTTGCCGCTTTTCATGTGATTTAAAGGCGAGTCGAATCTACCTCCTGAAATCTGTTTCCTGCAATTCTGACTTGTTTTCAAATCCTCTTCGTTGCCTTCCCTGAATATATTTGTGGACGAGAGTTATCAGTTGTAACTCTAAAGGTTTGTGAATTGAAGTGCCCCTGAGCTCCATTTGTCAACTCGCTTGTTTGGGAGCTGGCCGCAAAAGCGCAGGATTGCTTCAGGCCCTATTCTGGTTCCGGGGGGGCAGGCTGAGCCTGTGGTTCATTCTTCTTCCTGATGGGAAAATAGAGTGACCTGTGCCTGTCCCAATACCTAGAGCTAGTCTATCCTTGGTTCCCCCTCTTCCCGTTCATCCTCAGGACAAATTGCAACCTGTACGAAACAGGAGGTTAACGGTGCTGATTCTCCAAGTAGGGAGATTGTTCGTAAAGCGGCTGGAATGGCGAACCCGAGCACAAGGAAAGGAGAAATGAGGTGCATTTCAGAAAGCTTTCCCGATCACACGGTGTACCATCTTCTGGGTTTCCCATGCATGTTTTCGATGTAGGAAGATGCCCTTGAACCTGGAGATTTAGGACTCATGGGATGGGTACCATGCACTATTACTTGAAAGGGTCTGCGTTTGCTCACCCAACCTCACCAATCCTCTCAGCCCCAAGAGTGTCCAGCCTTATGTCTCATCCAGCTCTGGGTCTAGATATGGTCAATCCAGGTTGCATCATAGCCCCTGAACGGATCTTGTAAGAATTTCTCTCTCTTTCACTGTCTTTGTTTTATGGGTTTTTTTTAAAGTAATTTATTTTTGTTATGGGGTTTAGCTGCTTTTCACTGCTGTGTTTATGCCGCTTTACACCCTATTGATTCATTTCCAGAGAGATATCAATACATAGGTTTTAAGATTCTTACTAGTCAGATATATTCTTGTGCAGTGAATAGGGGATGTTGAGTCCAGTTCACTGAGCAGGGAGTAGGTTTGTCTATTACATATTTGGCTTATGGAACGGTATCTGAGCTAATTTCAAACCCTTGTTTTATGCATCACCCCACCTGATCTTTCCCGTTAAGCAGCCATAGTGTGTTTTCTAAACGTGTGATTCTGTTCTGTTTTGTAATTCAGTTCAAGTGTAGCGATTTTGACATTCCCTCTATAAGTGATATCTTAGGATAAGTGTCTTTTTCTGTGTGACTTATTTCACTTAGAGTCATGGTAACTAAATCCACTCATCATGCTGCTACTAGCCTTGTGACATTGATTTCATGGCTGAGTGATATTCCATTGTGCATAAGTACCACAACCTCTTTATCCATTTTTCTCTTTCCTGGGCTATTGAAGGTGTACCGAAGTGGAGATTCTTGTAAACAGAGCAGCCCTACACTCTGGGGTGCCTGTGTCTTGTGGATTTTCAGTTTTCCCAATGTATACGCCCATGAGTGGAAGTGCCCTATGCTCTCTAAGCTGTGTTTATTACATGTTTCAGGACACACCGTACACTTCTCCAGAGTGGCTGTTGGCAATTTACATCCCGCCCATCAGCGTAGCAAGGCTCCCATGTGTCCATGGCCTGTCCTGCATTTCTGGTTTTTACACTTTTTTCAGCATGGCCCTTTTGACCGATGGCAAGCGAGACTTCTTTGTAGTGCTGATTTGCCTTTCCGGCTTGCTTGGTTGGCCAAAAAGGGCGTATGCGTTTTTTCCTGAATATATTCAGGAAAAAACGCATACGCCCTTTTTGGCCAAGGGCATCATTGTCGACGTTTTGCCGCTTTTCATGTGCTTTAAAGGCGAGTCGAATCTACCTCCTGAAATCTGTTTCCTGCAATTCTGACTTGCTTTCAAATCCTCTTCGTTGCCTTCCCTCAATATATTTGTGGACGAGAGTTATCATTTATAACTCTACAGGTTTGTGAATTGCAGTGCCCCTGAGCTCCATTTGTCAACTCGCTTGTTTGGGAGCTGGCCGCAAAAGCGCAGGATTGCTTCAGGCCCTATTCTGGTTCCGGGGGGGCAGGCTGAGCCTGTGGTTCATTCTTCTTCCTGATGGGAAAATAGAGTGACCTGTGCCTGTCCCAACACCTAGAGCTAGTCTCTCCTTGGTTCCCCCTCTTCCCGTTCATCCTCAGGACAAATTGCAACCTGTACGAAACAGGAGGTTAACGGTGCTGATTCTCCAACTAGGGAGATTGTTATTAAAGTGGCTGGAATGGCGAACCCGAGCACAAGGATAGGAGAAATGAGGTTCGTTTTAGAAACCTTTCCCGATCACACGGTTTACCAACTTCTGAGTTTCCCATGCATGTTTTCGATGTAGGAAGATGCCCTTGAACCTGGAGATTTGGGACCCATGGGATGGGTACCACGCAGTATTACTTTAAAGGGTCTGCGTTTGCTCACCCAACCTCACCAATCCTCTCAGCCTCAAGAGTGTCCAGCCTTATGTCTCATCCAGCTCTGGGTCTAGATATGGTCAATCCAGGTTGCATCATAGCCCCTGAACAGATTTTGTAAGAATTTCTCTCTCTTTCACTGTCTTTGTTTTATGGGTCTTTTTAAAAGTAATTTATTTTTGTTATGGGGTTTAGCTGCTTTTCACTGCTGTGTTTATGCCGCTTTACACCCTATTGATTCATTTCCAGAGAGATATCAATACATAGGTTTTAAGATTCTTACTAGTCAGATATATTCTTGTGCGGTGAATAGGGGATGTTGAGTCCAGTTCACTGAGCAGGGAGTATTTTTGTCTATTACATATTTGGCTTATGGAACGGTATCTGAGCTAATTTCAAACCCTTGTTTTATGCATCACCCCACCTGATCTTTCCCGTTAAGCAGCCATAGTGTGTTTTCTAAACGTGTGATTCTGTTCTGTTTTGTAATTCAGTTCAAGTGTAGCGATTTTGACATTCCGTCTATAAGTGATACCTTAGGATAAGTGTCTTTTTCTGTGTGACTTATTTCACTTAGAGTCATCGTAACTAAATCCACTCGTCATGCTGCTACTAGCCTTGTGACATTGATTTCATGGCTGAGTGATATTCCATTGTGCATAAGTATCACAACCTCTTTATCCATTTTTCTCTTTCCTGGGCTATTGAATGTGTACCGAAGTGGAGATTCTTGTAAACAGAGCAGCCCTACATTTTGGTGTGCCTTTGTCTTCTGGAGTTTCAGTTTTCCCAATGTATACGCCCATGAGTGGAAGTGCCCTATGTTCTCTAAGCTGTGTTTATTACATGTTTCAGGACACACCGTACACTTCTCCAGAGTGGCTGTTGGCAATTTACATCCCGCCCATCAGCGTAGCAAGGCTCCCATGTGTCCATGGCCTGTCCTGCATTTCTGGTTTTTACACTTTTTTCAGCATGGCCCTTTTGACCGATGGCAAGCGAGACTTCTTTGTAGTGCTGATTTGCCTTTCCGGCTTGCTTGGTTGGCCAAAAAGGGCGTATGCGTTTTTTCCTGAATATATTCAGGAAAAAACGCATACGCCCTTTTTGGCCAAGGGCATCATTGTCGACATTTTGCCGCTTTTCATGTGCTTTAAAGGCGAGTCGAATCTACCTCCTGAAATCTGTTTCCTGCAATTCTGCCTTGCTTTCAAATCCTCTTCGTTGCCTTCCCTCAATATATTTGTGGAGGAGAGTTATCATTTAGAACTCTGCAGGTTTGTGAATTGCAGTGCCCCTGAGCTCCATTTGTCAACTCGCTTGTTTGGGAGCTGGCCGCAAAAGCGCAGGATTGCTTCAGGCCCTATTCTGGTTCCGGGGGGGCAGGCTGAGCCTGTGGTTCATTCTTCTTCCTGATGGGAAAATAGAGTGACCTGTGCCTGTCCCAACACCTAGAGCTAGTCTCTCCTTGGTTCCCCCTCTTCCCGTTCATCCTCAGGACAAATTGCAACCTGTACGAAACAGGAGGTTAACGGTGCTGATTCTCCACGTAGGGAGATTGTTATTAAAGTGGCTGGAATGGCGAACCCGAGCACAAGGATAGGAGAAATAAGGTTCGTTTTAGAAACCTTTCCCGATCACACGGTTTACCAACTTCTGAGTTTCCCATGCATGTTTTCGATGTAGGAAGATGCCCTTGAACCTGGAGATTTGGGACCCATGGGATGGGTACCACGCAGTATTACTTTAAAGGGTCTGCGTTTGCTCACCCAACCTCACCAATCCTCTCAGCCTCAAGAGTGTCCAGCCTTATGTCTCATACAGCTCTGGGTCTAGATATGGTCAATCCAGGTTGCATCACAGCCCCTGAACAGATTTTGTAAGAATTTCTCTCTCTTTCACTGTCTTTGTTTTATGGGTTTTTTTTTGAGTAATTTCTTTTTATAATGGGGTTTAGCTGCTTTTCACTGCTGTGTTTATGCCGCTTTACACCCTATTGATTCACTTCCAGAGAGATATCAATACATAGGTTTTAAGATTCTTACTAGTCAGATATATTCTTGTGCGGTGAATAGGGGATGTTGAGTCCAGTTCACTGAGCAGGGAGTAGGATTGTCTATTACATATTTGGCTTATGGAACAGTATCTGAGCTAATTTCAAACCCTTGTTTTATGCATCACCCCACCTGATCTTTCCCGTTAAGCAGCCATAGTGTGTTTTCTAAACGTGTGACTCTGTTCTGTTTTGTAATTCAGTTCAAGTGTAGCGATTTTGACATTCCCTCTATAAGTGATATCTTAGGATAAGTGTCTTTTTCTGTGTGACTTATTTCACTTAGAGTCATCGTAACTAAATCCACTCGTCATGCTGCTACTAGCCTTGTGACATTGATTTCATGGCTGAGTGATATTCCATTGTGCATAAGTATCACAACCTCTTTATCCATTTTTCTCTTTCCTGGGCTATTGAATGTGTACCGAAGTGGAGATTCTTGTAAACAGAGCAGCCCTACACTCTGGGGTGCCTGTGTCTTGTGGATTTTCAGTATTCCCAATGTATATGCCCATGAGTGGAAGTGCCCTATGCTCTCTAAGCTGTGTTTATTACATGTTTCAGGACACACCGTACACTTCTCCAGAGTGGCTGTTGGCAATTTACATCCCGCCCATCAGCGTAGCAAGGCTCCCATGTGTCCATGGCCTGTCCTGCATTTCTGGTTTTTACACTTTTTTCAGCATGGCCCTTTTGACCGATGGCAAGCGAGACTTCTTTGTAGTGCTGATTTGCCTTTCCGGCTTGCTTGGTTGGCCAAAAAGGGCGTATGCGTTTTTTCCTGAATATATTCAGGAAAAAACGCATACGCCCTTTTTGGCCAAGGGCATCATTGTCGACGTTTTGCCGCTTTTCATGTGCTTTAAAGGCGAGTCGAATCTACCTCCTGAAATCTGTTTCCTGCAATTCTGCCTTGCTTTCAAATCCTCTTCGTTGCCTTCCCTCAATATATTTGTGGACGAGAGTTATCATTTAGAACTCTGCAGGTTTGTGAATTGCAGTGCCCCTGAGCTCCATGTGTCAACTCGCTTGTTTGGGAGCTGGCCGCAAAAGCGCAGGATTGCTTCAGGCCCTATTCTGGTTCCGGGGGGGCAGGCTGAGCCTGTGGTTCATTCTTCTTCCTGATGGGAAAATAGAGTGACCTGTGCCTGTCCCAACACCTAGAGCTAGTCTATCCTTGGTTCCCCCTCTTCCCGTTCATCCTCAGGACAAATTGCAACCTGTACGAAACAGGAGGTTAACGGTGCTGATTCTCCAACTAGGGAGATTGTTATTAAAGTGGCTGGAATGGCGAACCCGAGCACAAGGATAAGAGAAATGAGGTTCGTTTTAGAAACCTTTCCCGATCACACGGTTTACCAACTTCTGAGTTTCCCATGCATGTTTTCGATGTAGGAAGATGCCCTTGAACCTGGAGATTTGGGACCCATGGGATGGGTACCACGCAGT
Source organism: Eubalaena glacialis (assembly GCF_028564815.1). Lineage (NCBI taxonomy): Eukaryota > Metazoa > Chordata > Mammalia > Artiodactyla > Balaenidae > Eubalaena > Eubalaena glacialis. The sequence continues at coordinate 68,733,595 of NC_083718.1, read as the reverse complement.
ATTACTTTAAAGGGTCTGCGTTTGCTCACCCAACCTCACCAATCCTCTCAGCCTCAAGAGTGTCCAGCCTTATGTCTCATACAGCTCTGGGTCTAGATATGGTCAATCCAGGTTGCATCACAGCCCCTGAACAGATTTTGTAAGAATTTCTCTCTCTTTCACTGTCTTTGTTTTATGGGTTTTTTTTAAAGTAATTTATTTTTGTTATGGGGTTTAGCTGCTTTTCACTGCTGTGTTTATGCCGCTTTACACCCTATTGATTCATTTCCAGAGAGATATCAATACATAGGTTTTAAGATTCTTACTAGTCAGATATATTCTTGTGCGGTGAATAGGGGATGTTGAGTCCAGTTCACTGAGCAGGGAGTAGGTTTGTCTATTACATATTTGGCTTATGGAACGGTATGTGAGCTAATTTCAAACCCTTGTTTTATGCATCACCCCACCTGATCTTTCCCGTTAAGCAGCCATAGTGTGTTTTCTAAACGTGTGATTCTGTTCTGTTTTGTAATTCAGTTCAAGTGTAGCAATTTTGACATTCCCTCTATAAGTGATATCTTAGGATAAGTGTCTTTTTCTGTGTGACTTATTTCACTTAGAGTCATCGTAACTAAATCCACTCATCATGCTGCTACTAGCCTTGTGACATTGATTTCATGGCTGAGTGATATTCCATTGTGCATAAGTACCACAACTTCTTTATCCATTTTTCTCTTTCCTGGGCTATTTAAGGTGTACCGAAGTGGAGATTCTTGTAAACAGAGCAGCCCTACACTCTGGGGTGCCTGTGTCTTGTGGATTTTCAGTTTTCCCAATGTATATGCCCATGAGTGGAAGTGCCCTATGCTCTCTAAGCTGTGTTTATTACATGTTTCAGGACACACCGTACACTTCTCCAGAGTGGCTGTTGGCAATTTACATCCCGCCCATCAGCGTAGCAAGGCTCCCATGTGTCCATGGCCTGTCCTGCATTTCTGGTTTTTACACTTTTTTCAGCATGGCCCTTTTGACCGATGGCAAGCGAGACTTCTTTGTAGTGCTGATTTGCCTTTCTGGATTGCTTGGTTGGCCAAAAAGGGCGTATGCGTTTTTTCCTGAATATACTCAGGAAAAAACGCATACGCCCTTTTTGGCCAAGGGCATCATTGTCGACGTCTTGCCGCTTTTCATGTGCTTTAAAGGCGAGTCGCATCTACCTCCTGAAATCTGTTTCCTGCAATTCTGCCTTGCTTTCAAATCCTCTTCGTTGCCTTCCCTGAATATATTTGTGGACGAGAGTTATCATTTAGAACTCTGCAGGTTTGTGAATTGCAGTGCCCCTGAGCTCCATTTGTCAACTCGCTTGTTTGGGAGCTGGCCGCAAAAGCGCAGGATTGCTTCAGGCCCTATTCTGGTTCCGGGGGGGCAGGCTGAGCCTGTGGTTCATTCTTCTTCCTGATGGGAAAATAGAGTGACCTGTGCCTGTCCCAACACCTAGAGCTAGTCTCTCCTTGGTTCCCCCTCTTCCCGTTCATCCTCAGGACAAATTGCAACCTGTACGAAACAGGAGGTTAACGGTGCTGATTCTCCAAGTAGGGAGATTGTTATTAAAGTGGCTGGAATGGCGAACCCGAGCACAAGGATAGGAGAAATGAGGTGCGTTTTAGAAACCTTTCCCGATCACACGGTTTACCAACTTTTGAGTTTCCCATGCATGTTTTCGATGTAGGAAGATGCCCTTGAACCTGGAGATTTGGGACCCATGGGATGGGTACCACGCAGTATTACTTTAAAGGGTCTGCGTTTGCTCACCCAACTTCACCAATCCTCTCAGCCTCAAGAGTGTCCAGCCTTATGTCTCATCCAGCTCTGGGTCTAGATATGGTCAATCCAGGTTGCATCATAGCCCCTGAACAGATTTTGTAAGAATTTCTCTCTCTTTCACTGTCTTTGTTTTATGGGGTTTTTTTTGAGTAATTTCTTTTTATAATGGGGTTTAGCTGCTTTTCACTGCTGTGTTTATGCCGCTTTACACCCTATTGATTCACTTCCAGAGAGATATCAATACATAGGTTTTAAGATTCTTACTAGTCAGATATACTCTTGTGCGGTGAATAGGGGAGGTTGAGTACAGTTCACTGAGCAGGGAGTAGGTTTGTCTATTACATATTTGGCTTATGGAATGGTATCTGAGCTAATTTCAAACCCTTGTTTTATGCATCACCCCACCTGATCTTTCCCGTTAAGCAGCCATAGTGTGTTTTCTAAACATGTAATTCTGTTCTGTTTTGTAATTCAGTTCAAGTGTAGCGATTTTGACATTCCCTCTATAAGTGATATCTTAGGATAAGTGTCTTTTTCTGTGTGACTTATTTCACTTAGAGTCATCGTACCTAAATCCACTCATCATGCTGCTACTAGCCTTGTGACATTGATTTCATGGCTGAGTGATATTCCATTGTGCATAAGTACCACAACCTCTTTATCCATTTTTCTCTTTCCTGGGCTATTGAAGGTGTACCGAAGTGGAGATTCTTGTAAACAGAGCAGCCCTACACTCTGGGGTGCCTGTGTCTTGTGGATTTTCAGTTTTCCCAATGTATACGCCCATGAGTGGAAGTGCCCTATGCTCTCTAAGCTGTGTTTATTACATGTTTCAGGACACACCGTACACTTCTCCAGAGTGGCTGTTGGCAATTTACATCCCGCCCATCAGCGTAGCAAGGCTCCCATGTGTCCATGGCCTGTCCTGCATTTCTGGTTTTTACACTTTTTTCAGCATGGCCCTTTTGACCGATGGCAAGCGAGACTTCTTTGTAGTGCTGATTTGCCTTTCCGGCTTGCTTGGTTGGCCAAAAAGGGCGTATGCGTTTTTTCCTGAATATATTCAGGAAAAAACGCATACGCCCTTTTTGGCCAAGGGCATCATTGTCGACGTTTTGCCGCTTTTCATGTGCTTTAAAGGCGAGTCGAATCTACCTCCTGAAATCTGTTTCCTGCAATTCTGCCTTGCTTTCAAATCCTCTTCGTTGCCTTCCCTCAATATATTTGTGGACGAGAGTTATCATTTAGAACTCTGCAGGTTTGTGAATTGCAGTGCCCCTGAGCTCCATTTGTCAACTCGCTTGTTTGGGAGCTGGCCGCAAAAGCGCAGGATTGCTTCAGGCCCTATTCTGGTTCCGGGGGGACAGGCTGAGCCTGTGGTTCATTCTTCTTCCTGATTGGAAAATAGAGTGACCTGTGCCTGTCCCCACACCTAGAGCTAGTCTCTACTTGGTTCCCCCTCTTCCCGTTTATCCTCAGGACAAATTGCAACCTGTACGAAACAGGAGGTTAACGGTGCTGATTCTCCAAGTAGGGAGATTGTTCGTAAAGCGGCTGGAATGGCGAAACCGAGCACAAGGAGAGGAGAAATGAGGTGCATTTCAGAAACCTTTCCCGATCACACGGTGTACCATCTTCTGGGTTTCCCATGCATGTTTTCGATGTAGGAAGATGCCCTTGAACCTGGAGATTTGGGACCCATGGGACGGGTACCACGCACTATTACTTGAAAGGGTCTGCGTTTGCTCACCCAACCTCACCAATCCTCTCAGCCCCAAGAGTGTCTAGCCTTATGTCTCATCCAGCTGTGGGTGTAGATATGGTGAATCCAGGTTGCATCAGAGCCCCTGAACGGATTTTGTAAGAATTTATCTCTCTTTCACTGTCTTTGTTTTATGGGTTTTTTTTAAAGTAATTTATTTTTGTTATGGGGTTTAGCTGCTTTTCACTGCTGTGTTTATGCCGCTTTACACCCTATTGATTCATTTCCAGAGAGATATCAATACATAGGTTTTAAGATTCTTACTAGTCAGATATATTCCTGTGCGGTGAATAGGGGATGTTGAGTACAGTTCACTGAGCAGGGAGTAGGTTTGTCTATTACATATTTGGCTTATGGAACGGTATCTGAGCTAATTTCAAACCCTTGTTTTATGCATCACCCCACCTGATCTTTCCCGTTAAGCAGCCATAGTGTGTTTTCTAAACGTGTGACTCTGTTCTGTTTTGTAATTCAGTTCAAGTGTAGCGATTTTGACATTGCCTCTATAAGTGATATCTTAGGATAAGTGTCTTTTTCTGTGTGACTTATTTCACTTAGAGTCATCGTACCTAAATCCACTCGTCATGCTGCTACTAGCCTTGTGACATTGATTTCATGGCTGAGTGATATTCCATTGTGCATAAGTACCACAACCTCTTTATCCATTTTTCTCTTTCCTGGGCTATTGAAGGTGTACCGAAGTGGAGATTCTTGTAAACAGAGCAGCCCTACACTCTGGGGTGCCTGTGTCTTGTGGATTTTCAGTTTTCCCAATGTATATGCCCATGAGTGGAAGTGCCCTATGCTCTCTAAGCTGTGTTTATTACATGTTTCAGGACACACCGTACACTTCTCCAGAGTGGCTGTTGGCAATTTACATCCCGCCCATCAGCGTAGCAAGGCTCCCATGTGTCCATGGCCTGTCCTGCATTTCTGGTTTTTACACTTTTTTCAGCATGGCCCTTTTGACCGATGGCAAGCGAGACTTCTTTGTAGTGCTGATTTGCCTTTCCGGCTTGCTTGGTTGGCCAAAAAGGGCGTATGCGTTTTTTCCTGAATATATTCAGGAAAAAACGCATACGCCCTTTTTGGCCAAGGGCATCATTGTCGACGTTTTGCCGCTTTTCATGTGCTTTAAAGGCGAGTCGAATCTACCTCCTGAAATCTGTTTCCTGCAATTCTGACTTGTTTTCAAATCCTCTTCGTTGCCTTCCCTGAATATATTTGTGGACGAGAGTTATCAGTTGTAACTCTACAGGTTTGTGAATTGAAGTGCCCCTGAGCTCCATTTGTCAACTCGCTTGTTTGGGAGCTGGCCGCAAAAGCGCAGGATTGCTTCAGGCCCTATTCTGGTTCCGGGGGGGGGGGGCAGGCTGAGCCTGTGGTTCATTTTTCTTCCTGATGGGAAAATAGAGTGACCTGTGCCTGTCCCAACACCTAGAGCTAGTCTATCCTTGGTTCCCCCTCTTCCCGTTCATCCTCAGGACAAATTGCAACCTGTACGAAACAGGAGGTTAACGGTGCTGATTCTCCAACTAGGGAGATTGTTATTAAAGTGGCTGGAATGGCGAACCCGAGCACAAGGATAGGAGAAATGAGGTTCGTTTTAGAAACCTTTCCCGATCACACGGTTTACCAACTTCTGAGTTTCCCATGCATGTTTTCGATGTAGGAAGATGCCCTTGAACCTGGAGATTTGGGACCCATGGGATGGGTACCACGCAGTATTACTTTAAAGGGTCTGCGTTTGCTCACCCAACCTCACCAATCCTCTCAGCCTCAAGAGTGTCCAGCCTTATGTCTCATACAGCTCTGGGTCTAGATATGGTCAATCCAGGTTGCATCACAGCCCCTGAACAGATTTTGTAAGAATTTCTCTCTCTTTCACTGTCTTTGTTTTATGGGTTTTTTTAAAAGTAATTTATTTTTGTTATGGGGTTTAGCTGCTTTTCACTGCTGTGTTTATGCCGCTTTACACCCTATTGATTCATTTCCAGAGAGATATCAATACATAGGTTTTAAGATTCTTACTAGTCAGATATATTCTTGTGCGGTGAATAGGGGATGTTGAGTCCAGTTCACTGAGCAGGGAGTAGGTTTGTCTATTACATATTTGGCTTATGGAACGGTATGTGAGCTAATTTCAAACCCTTGTTTTATGCATCACCCCACCTGATCTTTCCCGTTAAGCAGCCATAGTGTGTTTTCTAAACGTGTGATTCTGTTCTGTTTTGTAATTCAGTTCAAGTGTAGCAATTTTGACATTCCCTCTATAAGTGATATCTTAGGATAAGTGTCTTTTTCTGTGTGACTTATTTCACTTAGAGTCATCGTAACTAAATCCACTCATCATGCTGCTACTAGCCTTGTGACATTGATTTCATGGCTGAGTGATATTCCATTGTGCATAAGTACCACAACTTCTTTATCCATTTTTCTCTTTCCTGGGCTATTTAAGGTGTACCGAAGTGGAGATTCTTGTAAACAGAGCAGCCCTACACTCTGGGGTGCCTGTGTCTTGTGGATTTTCAGTTTTCCCAATGTATATGCCCATGAGTGGAAGTGCCCTATGCTCTCTAAGCTGTGTTTATTACATGTTTCAGGACACACCGTACACTTCTCCAGAGTGGCTGTTGGCAATTTACATCCCGCCCATCAGCGTAGCAAGGCTCCCATGTGTCCATGGCCTGTCCTGCATTTCTGGTTTTTACACTTTTTTCAGCATGGCCCTTTTGACCGATGGCAAGCGAGACTTCTTTGTAGTGCTGATTTGCCTTTCTGGATTGCTTGGTTGGCCAAAAAGGGCGTATGCGTTTTTTCCTGAATATACTCAGGAAAAAACGCATACGCCCTTTTTGGCCAAGGGCATCATTGTCCACGTCTTGCCGCTTTTCATGTGCTTTAAAGGCGAGTCGCATCTACCTCCTGAAATCTGTTTCCTGCAATTCTGCCTTGCTTTCAAATCCTCTTCGTTGCCTTCCCTCAATATATTTGTGGACGAGAGTTATCATTTAGAACTCTGCAGGTTTGTGAATTGCAGTGCCCCTGAGCTCCATTTGTCAACTCGCTTGTTTGGGAGCTGGCCGCAAAAGCGCAGGATTGCTTCAGGCCCTATTCTGGTTCCGGGGGGGCAGGCTGAGCCTGTGGTTCATTCTTCTTCCTGATGGGAAAATAGAGTGACCTGTGCCTGTCCCAACACCTAGAGCTAGTCTCTCCTTGGTTCCCCCTCTTCCCGTTCATCCTCAGGACAAATTGCAACCTGTACGAAACAGGAGGTTAACGGTGCTGATTCTCCAAGTAGGGAGATTGTTATTAAAGTGGCTGGAATGGCGAACCCGAGCACAAGGATAGGAGAAATGAGGTGCGTTTTAGAAACCTTTCCCGATCACACGGTTTACCAACTTTTGAGTTTCCCATGCATGTTTTCGATGTAGGAAGATGCCCTTGAACCTGGAGATTTGGGACCCATGGGATGGGTACCACGCAGTATTACTTTAAAGGGTCTGCGTTTGCTCACCCAACCTCACCAATCCTCTCAGCCTCAAGAGTGTCCAGCCTTATGTCTCATCCAGCTCTGGGTCTAGATATGGTCAATCCAGGTTGCATCATAGCCCCTGAACAGATTTTGTAAGAATTTCTCTCTCTTTCACTGTCTTTGTTTTATGGGGTTTTTTTTGAGTAATTTCTTTTTATAATGGGGTTTAGCTGCTTTTCACTGCTGTGTTTATGCCGCTTTACACCCTATTGATTCACTTCCAGAGAGATATCAATACATAGGTTTTAAGATTCTTACTAGTCAGATATACTCTTGTGCGGTGAATAGGGGAGGTTGAGTACAGTTCACTGAGCAGGGAGTAGGTTTGTCTATTACATATTTGGCTTATGGAATGGTATCTGAGCTAATTTCAAACCCTTGTTTTATGCATCACCCCACCTGATCTTTCCCGTTAAGCAGCCATAGTGTGTTTTCTAAACATGTAATTCTGTTCTGTTTTGTAATTCAGTTCAAGTGTAGCGATTTTGACATTCCCTCTATAAGTGATATCTTAGGATAAGTGTCTTTTTCTGTGTGACTTATTTCACTTAGAGTCATCGTACCTAAATCCACTCATCATGCTGCTACTAGCCTTGTGACATTGATTTCATGGCTGAGTGATATTCCATTGTGCATAAGTACCACAACCTCTTTATCCATTTTTCTCTTTCCTGGGCTATTGAAGGTGTACCGAAGTGGAGATTCTTGTAAACAGAGCAGCCCTACACTCTGGGGTGCCTGTGTCTTGTGGATTTTCAGTTTTCCCAATGTATACGCCCATGAGTGGAAGTGCCCTATGCTCTCTAAGCTGTGTTTATTACATGTTTCAGGACACACCGTACACTTCTCCAGAGTGGCTGTTGGCAATTTACATCCCGCCCATCAGCGTAGCAAGGCTCCCATGTGTCCATGGCCTGTCCTGCATTTCTGGTTTTTACACTTTTTTCAGCATGGCCCTTTTGACCGATGGCAAGCGAGACTTCTTTGTAGTGCTGATTTGCCTTTCCGGCTTGCTTGGTTGGCCAAAAAGGGCGTATGCGTTTTTTCCTGAATATATTCAGGAAAAAACGCATACGCCCTTTTTGGCCAAGGGCATCATTGTCGACGTTTTGCCGCTTTTCATGTGCTTTAAAGGCGAGTCGAATCTACCTCCTGAAATCTGTTTCCTGCAATTCTGCCTTGCTTTCAAATCCTCTTCGTTGCCTTCCCTCAATATATTTGTGGACGAGAGTTATCATTTAGAACTCTGCAGGTTTGTGAATTGCAGTGCCCCTGAGCTCCATTTGTCAACTCGCTTGTTTGGGAGCTGGCCGCAAAAGCGCAGGATTGCTTCAGGCCCTATTCTGGTTCCGGGGGGACAGGCTGAGCCTGTGGTTCATTCTTCTTCCTGATTGGAAAATAGAGTGACCTGTGCCTGTCCCCACACCTAGAGCTAGTCTCTACTTGGTTCCCCCTCTTCCCGTTTATCCTCAGGACAAATTGCAACCTGTACGAAACAGGAGGTTAACGGTGCTGATTCTCCAAGTAGGGAGATTGTTCGTAAAGCGGCTGGAATGGCGAAACCGAGCACAAGGAGAGGAGAAATGAGGTGCATTTCAGAAACCTTTCCCGATCACACGGTGTACCATCTTCTGGGTTTCCCATGCATGTTTTCGATGTAGGAAGATGCCCTTGAACCTGGAGATTTGGGACCCATGGGACGGGTACCACGCACTATTACTTGAAAGGGTCTGCGTTTGCTCACCCAACCTCACCAATCCTCTCAGCCCCAAGAGTGTCTAGCCTTATGTCTCATCCAGCTGTGGGTGTAGATATGGTGAATCCAGGTTGCATCAGAGCCCCTGAACGGATTTTGTAAGAATTTATCTCTCTTTCACTGTCTTTGTTTTATGGGTTTTTTTTAAAGTAATTTATTTTTGTTATGGGGTTTAGCTGCTTTTCACTGCTGTGTTTATGCCGCTTTACACCCTATTGATTCATTTCCAGAGAGATATCAATACATAGGTTTTAAGATTCTTACTAGTCAGATATATTCCTGTGCGGTGAATAGGGGATGTTGAGTACAGTTCACTGAGCAGGGAGTAGGTTTGTCTATTACATATTTGGCTTATGGAACGGTATCTGAGCTAATTTCAAACCCTTGTTTTATGCATCACCCCACCTGATCTTTCCCGTTAAGCAGCCATAGTGTGTTTTCTAAACGTGTGACTCTGTTCTGTTTTGTAATTCAGTTCAAGTGTAGCGATTTTGACATTGCCTCTATAAGTAATATCTTAGGATAAGTGTCTTTTTCTGTGTGACTTATTTCACTTAGAGTCATCGTACCTAAATCCACTCGTCATGCTGCTACTAGCCTTGTGACATTGATTTCATGGCTGAGTGATATTCCATTGTGCATAAGTACCACAACCTCTTTATCCATTTTTCTCTTTCCTGGGCTATTGAAGGTGTACCGAAGTGGAGATTCTTGTAAACAGAGCAGCCCTACACTCTGGGGTGCCTGTGTCTTGTGGATTTTCAGTTTTCCCAATGTATACGCCCATGAGTGGAAGTGCCCTATGCTCTCTAAGCTGTGTTTATTACATGTTTCAGGACACACCGTACACTTCTCCAGAGTGGCTGTTGGCAATTTACATCCCGCCCATCAGCGTAGCAAGGCTCCCATGTGTCCATGGCCTGTCCTGCATTTCTGGTTTTTACACTTTTTTCAGCATGGCCCTTTTGACCGATGGCAAGCGAGACTTCTTTGTAGTGCTGATTTGCCTTTCCGGCTTGCTTGGTTGGCCAAAAAGGGCGTATGCGTTTTTTCCTGAATATATTCAGGAAAAAACGCATACGCCCTTTTTGGCCAAGGGCATCATTGTCGACGTTTTGCCGCTTTTCATGTGCTTTAAAGGCGAGTCGAATCTACCTCCTGAAATCTGTTTCCTGCAATTCTGACTTGTTTTCAAATCCTCTTCGTTGCCTTCCCTGAATATATTTGTGGACGAGAGTTATCAGTTGTAACTCTACAGGTTTGTGAATTGAAGTGCCCCTGAGCTCCATTTGTCAACTCGCTTGTTTGGGAGCTGGCCGCAAAAGCGCAGGATTGCTTCAGGCCCTATTCTGGTTCCGGGGGGGGGGGCAGGCTGAGCCTGTGGTTCATTTTTCTTCCTGATGGGAAAATAGAGTGACCTGTGCCTGTCCCAACACCTAGAGCTAGTCTATCCTTGGTTCCCCCTCTTCCCGTTCATCCTCAGGACAAATTGCAACCTGTACGAAACAGGAGGTTAACGGTGCTGATTCTCCAACTAGGGAGATTGTTATTAAAGTGGCTGGAATGGCGAACCCGAGCACAAGGATAGGAGAAATGAGGTTCGTTTTAGAAACCTTTCCCGATCACACGGTTTACCAACTTCTGAGTTTCCCATGCATGTTTTCGATGTAGGAAGATGCCCTTGAACCTGGAGATTTGGGACCCATGGGATGGGTACCACGCAGTATTACTTTAAAGGGTCTGCGTTTGCTCACCCAACCTCACCAATCCTCTCAGCCTCAAGAGTGTCCAGCCTTATGTCTCATACAGCTCTGGGTCTAGATATGGTCAATCCAGGTTGCATCACAGCCCCTGAACAGATTTTGTAAGAATTTCTCTCTCTTTCACTGTCTTTGTTTTATGGGTTTTTTAAAAAGTAATTTATTTTTGTTATGGGGTTTAGCTGCTTTTCACTGCTGTGTTTATGCCGCTTTACACCCTATTGATTCATTTCCAGAGAGATATCAATACATAGGTTTTAAGATTCTTACTAGTCAGATATATTCTTGTGCGGTGAATAGGGGATGTTGAGTCCAGTTCACTGAGCAGGGAGTAGGTTTGTCTATTACATATTTGGCTTATGGAACGGTATGTGAGCTAATTTCAAACCCTTGTTTTATGCATCACCCCACCTGATCTTTCCCGTTAAGCAGCCATAGTGTGTTTTCTAAACGTGTGATTCTGTTCTGTTTTGTAATTCAGTTCAAGTGTAGCAATTTTGACATTCCCTCTATAAGTGATATCTTAGGATAAGTGTCTTTTTCTGTGTGACTTATTTCACTTAGAGTCATCGTAACTAAATCCACTCATCATGCTGCTACTAGCCTTGTGACATTGATTTCATGGCTGAGTGATATTCCATTGTGCATAAGTACCACAACTTCTTTATCCATTTTTCTCTTTCCTGGGCTATTTAAGGTGTACCGAAGTGGAGATTCTTGTAAACAGAGCAGCCCTACACTCTGGGGTGCCTGTGTCTTGTGGATTTTCAGTTTTCCCAATGTATATGCCCATGAGTGGAAGTGCCCTATGCTCTCTAAGCTGTGTTTATTACATGTTTCAGGACACACCGTACACTTCTCCAGAGTGGCTGTTGGCAATTTACATCCCGCCCATCAGCGTAGCAAGGCTCCCATGTGTCCATGGCCTGTCCTGCATTTCTGGTTTTTACACTTTTTTCAGCATGGCCCTTTTGACCGATGGCAAGCGAGACTTCTTTGTAGTGCTGATTTGCCTTTCTGGATTGCTTGGTTGGCCAAAAAGGGCGTATGCGTTTTTTCCTGAATATACTCAGGAAAAAACGCATACGCCCTTTTTGGCCAAGGGCATCATTGTCCACGTCTTGCCGCTTTTCATGTGCTTTAAAGGCGAGTCGCATCTACCTCCTGAAATCTGTTTCCTGCAATTCTGCCTTGCTTTCAAATCCTCTTCGTTGCCTTCCCTCAATATATTTGTGGACGAGAGTTATCATTTAGAACTCTGCAGGTTTGTGAATTGCAGTGCCCCTGAGCTCCATTTGTCAACTCGCTTGTTTGGGAGCTGGCCGCAAAAGCGCAGGATTGCTTCAGGCCCTATTCTGGTTCCGGGGGGGCAGGCTGAGCCTGTGGTTCATTCTTCTTCCTGATGGGAAAATAGAGTGACCTGTGCCTGTCCCAACACCTAGAGCTAGTCTCTACTTGGTTCCCCCTCTTCCCGTTCATCCTCAGGACAAATTGCAACCTGTACGAAACAGGAGGTTAACGGTGCTGATTCTCCAAGTAGGGAGATTGTTATTAAAGTGGCTGGAATGGCGAACCCGAGCACAAGGATAGGAGAAATGAGGTGCGTTTTAGAAACCTTTCCCGATCACACGGTTTACCAACTTTTGAGTTTCCCATGCATGTTTTCGATGTAGGAAGATGCCCTTGAACCTGGAGATTTGGGACCCATGGGATGGGTACCACGCAGTATTACTTTAAAGGGTCTGCATTGCTCACCCAACCTCACCAATCCTCTCAGCCTCAAGAGTGTCCAGCCTTATGTCTCATCCAGCTCTGGGTCTAGATATGGTCAAACCAGGTTGCATCATAGCCCCTGAACAGATTTTGTAAGAATTTCTCTCTCTTTCACTGTCTTTGTTTTATGGGTTTTTTTTTGAGTAATTTCTTTTTATAATGGGGTTTAGCTGCTTTTCACTGCTGTGTTTATGCCGCTTTACACCCTATTGATTCACTTCCAGAGAGATATCAATACATAGGTTTTAAGATTCTTACTAGTCAGATATATTCTTGTGCGGTGAATAGGGGATGTTGAGTCCAGTTCACTGAGCAGGGAGTAGGATTGTCTATTACATATTTGGCTTATGGAACAGTATCTGAGCTAATTTCAAACCCTTGTTTTATGCATCACCCCACCTGATCTTTCCCGTTAAGCAGCCATAGTGTGTTTTCTAAACATGTAATTCTGTTCTGTTTTGTAATTCAGTTCAAGTGTAGCGATTTTGACATTCCCTATATAAGTGATATCTTAGGATAAGTGTCTTTTTCTGTGTGACTTATTTCACTTAGAGTCATCGTACCTAAATCCACTCATCATGCTGCTACTAGCCTTGTGACATTGATTTCATGGCTGAGTGATATTCCATTGTGCATAAGTACCACAACCTCTTTATCCATTTTTCTCTTTCCTGGGCTATTGAAGGTGTACCGAAGTGGAGATTCTTGTAAACAGAGCAGCCCTACACTCTGGGGTGCCTGTGTCTTGTGGATTTTCAGTTTTCCCAATGTATACGCCCATGAGTGGAAGTGCCCTATGCTCTCTAAGCTGTGTTTATTACATGTTTCAGGACACACCGTACACTTCTCCAGAGTGGCTGTTGGCAATTTACATCCCGCCCATCAGCGTAGCAAGGCTCCCATGTGTCCATGGCCTGTCCTGCATTTCTGGTTTTTACACTTTTTTCAGCATGGCCCTTTTGACCGATGGCAAGCGAGACTTCTTTGTAGTGCTGATTTGCCTTTCCGGCTTGCTTGGTTGGCCAAAAAGGGCGTATGCGTTTTTTCCTGAATATATTCAGGAAAAAACGCATACGCCCTTTTTGGCCAAGGGCATCATTGTCGACGTTTTGCCGCTTTTCATGTGCTTTAAAGGCGAGTCGAATCTACCTCCTGAAATCTGTTTCCTGCAATTCTGCCTTGCTTTCAAATCCTCTTCGTTGCCTTCCCTCAATATATTTGTGGACGAGAGTTATCATTTATAACTCTGCAGGTTTGTGAATTGCAGTGCCCCTGAGCTCCATGTGTCAACTCGCTTGTTTGGGAGCTGGCCGCAAAAGCGCAGGATTGCTTCAGGCCCTATTCTGGTTCCGGGGGGGCAGGCTGAGCCTGTGGTTCATTCTTCTTCCTGATGGGAAAATAGAGTGACCTGTGCCTGTCCCAACACCTAGAGCTAGTCTCTCCTTGGTTCCCCCTCTTCCCGTTCATCCTCAGGACAAATTGCAACCTGTACGAAACAGGAGGTTAACGGTGCTGATTCTCCAAGTAGGGAGATTGTTATTAAAGTGGCTGGAATGGCGAACCCGAGCACAAGGATAGGAGAAATGAGGTGCGTTTTAGAAACCTTTCCCGATCACACGGTTTACCAACTTCTGAGTTTCCCATGCATGTTTTCGATGTAGGAAGATGCCCTTGAACCTGGAGATTTGGGACCCATGGGATGGGTACCACGCAGTATTACTTTAAAGGGTCTGCGTTTGCTCACCCAACCTCACCAATCCTCTCAGCCTCAAGAGTGTCCAGCCTTATGTCTCATACAGCTCTGGGTGTAGATTTGGTCAATCCAGGTTGCATCATAGCCCCTGAACAGATTTTGTAAGAATTTCTCTCTCTTTCACTGTCTTTGTTTTATGGGTTTTTTTAAAAGTAATTTATTTTTGTTATGGGGTTTAGCTGCTTTTCACTGCTGTGTTTATGCCGCTTTACACCCTATTGATTCACTTCCAGAGAGATATCAATACATAGGTTTTAAGATTCTTACTAGTCAGATATACTCTTGTGCGGTGAATAGGGAAGGTTGAGTACAGTTCACTGAGCAGGGAGTAGGTTTGTCTATTACATATTTGGCTTATGGAATGGTATCTGAGCTAATTTCAAACCCTTGTTTTATGCATCACCCCACCTGATCTTTCCCGTTAAGCAGCCATAGTGTGTTTTCTAAACGTGTGACTCTGTTCTGTTTTGTAATTCAGTTCAAGTGTAGCGATTTTGACATTGCCTCTATAAGTGATATCTTAGGATAAGTGTCTTTTTCTGTGTGACTTATTTCACTTAGAGTCATCGTACCTAAATCCACTCGTCATGCTGCTACTAGCCTTGTGACATTGATTTCATGGCTGAGTGATATTCCATTGTGCATAAGTACCACAACCTCTTTATCCATTTTTCTCTTTCCTGGGCTATTGAAGGTGTACCGAAGTGGAGATTCTTGTAAACAGAGCAGCCCTACACTCTGGGGTGCCTGTGTCTTGTGGATTTTCAGTTTTCCCAATGTATACGCCCATGAGTGGAAGTGCCCTATGCTCTCTAAGCTGTGTTTATTACATGTTTCAGGACACACCGTACACTTCTCCAGAGTGGCTGTTGGCAAATTACATCCTGCCCATCAGCGTAGCAAGGCTCCCATGTGTCCATGGCCTGTCCTGCATTTCTGGTTTTTACACTTTTTTCAGCATGGCCCTTTTGACCGATGGCAAGCGAGACTTCTTTGTAGTGCTGATTTGCCTTTCCGGCTTGCTTGGTTGGCCAAAAAGGGCGTATGCGTTTTTTCCTGAATATATTCAGGAAAAAACGCATACGCCCTTTTTGGCCAAGGGCATCATTGTCGACCTTTTGCCGCTTTTCATGTGCTTTAAAGGCGAGTCGAATCTACCTCCTGAAATCTGTTTCCTGCAATTCTGACTTGTTTTCAAATCCTCTTCGTTGCCTTCCCTCAATATATTTGTGGACGAGAGTTATCAGTTGTAACTCTACAGGTTTGTGAATTGAAGTGCCCCTGAGCTCCATTTGTCAACTCGCTTGTTTGGGAGCTGGCCGCAAAAGCGCAGGATTGCTTCAGGCCCTATTCTGGTTCCGGGGGGGGGGGCAGGCTGAGCCTGTGGTTCATTTTTCTTCCTGATGGGAAAATAGAGTGACCTGTGCCTGTCCCAACACCTAGAGCTAGTCTATCCTTGGTTCCCCCTCTTCCCGTTCATCCTCAGGACAAATTGCAACCTGTACGAAACAGGAGGTTAACGGTGCTGATTCTCCAACTAGGGAGATTGTTATTAAAGTGGCTGGAATGGCGAACCCGAGCACAAGGATAGGAGAAATGAGGTTCGTTTTAGAAACCTTTCCCGATCACACGGTTTACCAACTTCTGAGTTTCCCATGCATGTTTTCGATGTAGGAAGATGCCCTTGAACCTGGAGATTTGGGACCCATGGGATGGGTACCACGCAGTATTACTTTAAAGGGTCTGCGTTTGCTCACCCAACCTCACCAATCCTCTCAGCCTCAAGAGTGTCCAGCCTTATGTCTCATCCAGCTCTGGGTCTAGATATGGTCAATCCAGGTTGCATCACAGCCCCTGAACAGATTTTGTAAGAATTTCTCTCTCTTTCACTGTCTTTGTTTTATGGGTTTTTTTTAAAGTAATTTATTTTTGTTATGGGGTTTAGCTGCTTTTCACTGCTGTGTTTATGCCGCTTTACACCCTATTGATTCATTTCCAGAGAGATATCAATACATAGGTTTTAAGATTCTTACTAGTCAGATATATTCTTGTGCGGTGAATAGGGGATGTTGAGTCCAGTTCACTGAGCAGGGAGTAGGTTTGTCTATTACATATTTGGCTTATGGAACGGTATCTGAGCTAATTTCAAACCCTTGTTTTATGCATCACCCCACCTGATCTTTCCCGTTAAGCAGCCATAGTGTGTTTTCTAAACATGTAATTCTGTTCTGTTTTGTAATTCAGTTCAAGTGTAGCGATTTTGACATTCCCTCTATAAGTGATATCTTAGGATAAGTGTCTTTTTCTGTGTGACTTATTTCACTTAGAGTCATCGTACCTAAATCCACTCATCATGCTGCTACTAGCCTTGTGACATTGATTTCATGGCTGAGTGATATTCCATTGTGCATAAGTACCACAACCTCTTTATCCATTTTTCTCTTTCCTGGGCTATTGAAGGTGTACCGAAGTGGAGATTCTTGTAAACAGAGCAGCCCTACACTCTGGGGTGCCTGTGTCTTGTGGATTTTCAGTTTTCCCAATGTATACGCCCATGAGTGGAAGTGCCCTATGCTCTCTAAGCTGTGTTTATTACATGTTTCAGGACACACCGTACACTTCTCCAGAGTGGCTGTTGGCAATTTACATCCCGCCCATCAGCGTAGCAAGGCTCCCATGTGTCCATGGCCTGTCCTGCATTTCTGGTTTTTACACTTTTTTCAGCATGGCCCTTTTGACCGATGGCAAGCGA
The DNA here is from genome assembly GCF_028564815.1 of Eubalaena glacialis. Lineage (NCBI taxonomy): Eukaryota > Metazoa > Chordata > Mammalia > Artiodactyla > Balaenidae > Eubalaena > Eubalaena glacialis. The sequence continues at coordinate 68,716,701 of NC_083718.1, read as the reverse complement.
GACTTCTTTGTAGTGCTGATTTGCCTTTCCGGCTTGCTTGGTTGGCCAAAAAGGGCGTATGCGTTTTTTCCTGAATATATTCAGGAAAAAACGCATACGCCCTTTTTGGCCAAGGGCATCATTGTCGACGTTTTGCCGCTTTTCATGTGCTTTAAAGGCGAGTCGAATCTACCTCCTGAAATCTGTTTCCTGCAATTCTGCCTTGCTTTCAAATCCTCTTCGTTGCCTTCCCTCAATATATTTGTGGACGAGAGTTATCATTTAGAACTCTGCAGGTTTGTGAATTGCAGTGCCCCTGAGCTCCATTTGTCAACTCGCTTGTTTGGGAGCTGGCCGCAAAAGCGCAGGATTGCTTCAGGCCCTATTCTGGTTCCGGGGGGACAGGCTGAGCCTGTGGTTCATTCTTCTTCCTGATTGGAAAATAGAGTGACCTGTGCCTGTCCCCACACCTAGAGCTAGTCTCTACTTGGTTCCCCCTCTTCCCGTTTATCCTCAGGACAAATTGCAACCTGTACGAAACAGGAGGTTAACGGTGCTGATTCTCCAAGTAGGGAGATTGTTCGTAAAGCGGCTGGAATGGCGAAACCGAGCACAAGGAGAGGAGAAATGAGGTGCATTTCAGAAACCTTTCCCGATCACACGGTGTACCATCTTCTGGGTTTCCCATGCATGTTTTCGATGTAGGAAGATGCCCTTGAACCTGGAGATTTGGGACCCATGGGACGGGTACCACGCACTATTACTTGAAAGGGTCTGCGTTTGCTCACCCAACCTCACCAATCCTCTCAGCCCCAAGAGTGTCTAGCCTTATGTCTCATCCAGCTGTGGGTGTAGATATGGTGAATCCAGGTTGCATCAGAGCCCCTGAACGGATTTTGTAAGAATTTATCTCTCTTTCACTGTCTTTGTTTTATGGGTTTTTTTTAAAGTAATTTATTTTTGTTATGGGGTTTAGCTGCTTTTCACTGCTGTGTTTATGCCGCTTTACACCCTATTGATTCATTTCCAGAGAGATATCAATACATAGGTTTTAAGATTCTTACTAGTCAGATATATTCCTGTGCGGTGAATAGGGGATGTTGAGTACAGTTCACTGAGCAGGGAGTAGGTTTGTCTATTACATATTTGGCTTATGGAACGGTATCTGAGCTAATTTCAAACCCTTGTTTTATGCATCACCCCACCTGATCTTTCCCGTTAAGCAGCCATAGTGTGTTTTCTAAACGTGTGACTCTGTTCTGTTTTGTAATTCAGTTCAAGTGTAGCGATTTTGACATTGCCTCTATAAGTAATATCTTAGGATAAGTGTCTTTTTCTGTGTGACTTATTTCACTTAGAGTCATCGTACCTAAATCCACTCGTCATGCTGCTACTAGCCTTGTGACATTGATTTCATGGCTGAGTGATATTCCATTGTGCATAAGTACCACAACCTCTTTATCCATTTTTCTCTTTCCTGGGCTATTGAAGGTGTACCGAAGTGGAGATTCTTGTAAACAGAGCAGCCCTACACTCTGGGGTGCCTGTGTCTTGTGGATTTTCAGTTTTCCCAATGTATACGCCCATGAGTGGAAGTGCCCTATGCTCTCTAAGCTGTGTTTATTACATGTTTCAGGACACACCGTACACTTCTCCAGAGTGGCTGTTGGCAATTTACATCCCGCCCATCAGCGTAGCAAGGCTCCCATGTGTCCATGGCCTGTCCTGCATTTCTGGTTTTTACACTTTTTTCAGCATGGCCCTTTTGACCGATGGCAAGCGAGACTTCTTTGTAGTGCTGATTTGCCTTTCCGGCTTGCTTGGTTGGCCAAAAAGGGCGTATGCGTTTTTTCCTGAATATATTCAGGAAAAAACGCATACGCCCTTTTTGGCCAAGGGCATCATTGTCCACGTTTTGCCGCTTTTCATGTGCTTTAAAGGCGAGTCGAATCTACCTCCTGAAATCTGTTTCCTGCAATTCTGACTTGTTTTCAAATCCTCTTCGTTGCCTTCCCTGAATATATTTGTGGACGAGAGTTATCAGTTGTAACTCTACAGGTTTGTGAATTGAAGTGCCCCTGAGCTCCATTTGTCAACTCGCTTGTTTGGGAGCTGGCCGCAAAAGCGCAGGATTGCTTCAGGCCCTATTCTGGTTCCGGGGGGGGGGGGGGGCAGGCTGAGCCTGTGGTTCATTTTTCTTCCTGATGGGAAAATAGAGTGACCTGTGCCTGTCCCAACACCTAGAGCTAGTCTATCCTTGGTTCCCCCTCTTCCCGTTCATCCTCAGGACAAATTGCAACCTGTACGAAACAGGAGGTTAACGGTGCTGATTCTCCAACTAGGGAGATTGTTATTAAAGTGGCTGGAATGGCGAACCCGAGCACAAGGATAGGAGAAATGAGGTTCGTTTTAGAAACCTTTCCCGATCACACGGTTTACCAACTTCTGAGTTTCCCATGCATGTTTTCGATGTAGGAAGATGCCCTTGAACCTGGAGATTTGGGACCCATGGGATGGGTACCACGCAGTATTACTTTAAAGGGTCTGCGTTTGCTCACCCAACCTCACCAATCCTCTCAGCCTCAAGAGTGTCCAGCCTTATGTCTCATACAGCTCTGGGTCTAGATATGGTCAATCCAGGTTGCATCACAGCCCCTGAACAGATTTTGTAAGAATTTCTCTCTCTTTCACTGTCTTTGTTTTATGGGTTTTTTAAAAAGTAATTTATTTTTGTTATGGGGTTTAGCTGCTTTTCACTGCTGTGTTTATGCCGCTTTACACCCTATTGATTCATTTCCAGAGAGATATCAATACATAGGTTTTAAGATTCTTACTAGTCAGATATATTCTTGTGCGGTGAATAGGGGATGTTGAGTCCAGTTCACTGAGCAGGGAGTAGGTTTGTCTATTACATATTTGGCTTATGGAACGGTATGTGAGCTAATTTCAAACCCTTGTTTTATGCATCACCCCACCTGATCTTTCCCGTTAAGCAGCCATAGTGTGTTTTCTAAACGTGTGATTCTGTTCTGTTTTGTAATTCAGTTCAAGTGTAGCAATTTTGACATTCCCTCTATAAGTGATATCTTAGGATAAGTGTCTTTTTCTGTGTGACTTATTTCACTTAGAGTCATCGTAACTAAATCCACTCATCATGCTGCTACTAGCCTTGTGACATTGATTTCATGGCTGAGTGATATTCCATTGTGCATAAGTACCACAACTTCTTTATCCATTTTTCTCTTTCCTGGGCTATTTAAGGTGTACCGAAGTGGAGATTCTTGTAAACAGAGCAGCCCTACACTCTGGGGTGCCTGTGTCTTGTGGATTTTCAGTTTTCCCAATGTATATGCCCATGAGTGGAAGTGCCCTATGCTCTCTAAGCTGTGTTTATTACATGTTTCAGGACACACCGTACACTTCTCCAGAGTGGCTGTTGGCAATTTACATCCCGCCCATCAGCGTAGCAAGGCTCCCATGTGTCCATGGCCTGTCCTGCATTTCTGGTTTTTACACTTTTTTCAGCATGGCCCTTTTGACCGATGGCAAGCGAGACTTCTTTGTAGTGCTGATTTGCCTTTCTGGATTGCTTGGTTGGCCAAAAAGGGCGTATGCGTTTTTTCCTGAATATACTCAGGAAAAAACGCATACGCCCTTTTTGGCCAAGGGCATCATTGTCCACGTCTTGCCGCTTTTCATGTGCTTTAAAGGCGAGTCGCATCTACCTCCTGAAATCTGTTTCCTGCAATTCTGCCTTGCTTTCAAATCCTCTTCGTTGCCTTCCCTCAATATATTTGTGGACGAGAGTTATCATTTAGAACTCTGCAGGTTTGTGAATTGCAGTGCCCCTGAGCTCCATTTGTCAACTCGCTTGTTTGGGAGCTGGCCGCAAAAGCGCAGGATTGCTTCAGGCCCTATTCTGGTTCCGGGGGGGCAGGCTGAGCCTGTGGTTCATTCTTCTTCCTGATGGGAAAATAGAGTGACCTGTGCCTGTCCCAACACCTAGAGCTAGTCTCTACTTGGTTCCCCCTCTTCCCGTTCATCCTCAGGACAAATTGCAACCTGTACGAAACAGGAGGTTAACGGTGCTGATTCTCCAAGTAGGGAGATTGTTATTAAAGTGGCTGGAATGGCGAACCCGAGCACAAGGATAGGAGAAATGAGGTGCGTTTTAGAAACCTTTCCCGATCACACGGTTTACCAACTTTTGAGTTTCCCATGCATGTTTTCGATGTAGGAAGATGCCCTTGAACCTGGAGATTTGGGACCCATGGGATGGGTACCACGCAGTATTACTTTAAAGGGTCTGCATTGCTCACCCAACCTCACCAATCCTCTCAGCCTCAAGAGTGTCCAGCCTTATGTCTCATCCAGCTCTGGGTCTAGATATGGTCAAACCAGGTTGCATCATAGCCCCTGAACAGATTTTGTAAGAATTTCTCTCTCTTTCACTGTCTTTGTTTTATGGGTTTTTTTTTGAGTAATTTCTTTTTATAATGGGGTTTAGCTGCTTTTCACTGCTGTGTTTATGCCGCTTTACACCCTATTGATTCACTTCCAGAGAGATATCAATACATAGGTTTTAAGATTCTTACTAGTCAGATATATTCTTGTGCGGTGAATAGGGGATGTTGAGTCCAGTTCACTGAGCAGGGAGTAGGATTGTCTATTACATATTTGGCTTATGGAACAGTATCTGAGCTAATTTCAAACCCTTGTTTTATGCATCACCCCACCTGATCTTTCCCGTTAAGCAGCCATAGTGTGTTTTCTAAACATGTAATTCTGTTCTGTTTTGTAATTCAGTTCAAGTGTAGCGATTTTGACATTCCCTATATAAGTGATATCTTAGGATAAGTGTCTTTTTCTGTGTGACTTATTTCACTTAGAGTCATCGTACCTAAATCCACTCATCATGCTGCTACTAGCCTTGTGACATTGATTTCATGGCTGAGTGATATTCCATTGTGCATAAGTACCACAACTTCTTTATCCATTTTTCTCTTTCCTGGGCTATTTAAGGTGTACCGAAGTGGAGATTCTTGTAAACAGAGCAGCCCTACACTCTGGGGTGCCTGTGTCTTGTGGATTTTCAGTTTTCCCAATGTATATGCCCATGAGTGGAAGTGCCCTATGCTCTCTAAGCTGTGTTTATTACATGTTTCAGGACACACCGTACACTTCTCCAGAGTGGCTGTTGGCAATTTACATCCCGCCCATCAGCGTAGCAAGGCTCCCATGTGTCCATGGCCTGTCCTGCATTTCTGGTTTTTACACTTTTTTCAGCATGGCCCTTTTGACCGATGGCAAGCGAGACTTCTTTGTAGTGCTGATTTGCCTTTCTGGATTGCTTGGTTGGCCAAAAAGGGCGTATGCGTTTTTTCCTGAATATACTCAGGAAAAAACGCATACGCCCTTTTTGGCCAAGGGCATCATTGTCCACGTCTTGCCGCTTTTCATGTGCTTTAAAGGCGAGTCGCATCTACCTCCTGAAATCTGTTTCCTGCAATTCTGCCTTGCTTTCAAATCCTCTTCGTTGCCTTCCCTCAATATATTTGTGGACGAGAGTTATCATTTAGAACTCTGCAGGTTTGTGAATTGCAGTGCCCCTGAGCTCCATTTGTCAACTCGCTTGTTTGGGAGCTGGCCGCAAAAGCGCAGGATTGCTTCAGGCCCTATTCTGGTTCCGGGGGGGCAGGCTGAGCCTGTGGTTCATTCTTCTTCCTGATGGGAAAATAGAGTGACCTGTGCCTGTCCCAACACCTAGAGCTAGTCTCTACTTGGTTCCCCCTCTTCCCGTTCATCCTCAGGACAAATTGCAACCTGTACGAAACAGGAGGTTAACGGTGCTGATTCTCCAAGTAGGGAGATTGTTATTAAAGTGGCTGGAATGGCGAACCCGAGCACAAGGATAGGAGAAATGAGGTGCGTTTTAGAAACCTTTCCCGATCACACGGTTTACCAACTTTTGAGTTTCCCATGCATGTTTTCGATGTAGGAAGATGCCCTTGAACCTGGAGATTTGGGACCCATGGGATGGGTACAACGCAGTATTACTTTAAAGGGTCTGCATTGCTCACCCAACCTCACCAATCCTCTCAGCCTCAAGAGTGTCCAGCCTTATGTCTCATCCAGCTCTGGGTCTAGATATGGTCAATCCAGGTTGCATCATAGCCCCTGAACAGATTTTGTAAGAATTTCTCTCTCTTTCACTGTCTTTGTTTTATGGGGTTTTTTTTGAGTAATTTCTTTTTATAATGGGGTTTAGCTGCTTTTCACTGCTGTGTTTATGCCGCTTTACACCCTATTGATTCACTTCCAGAGAGATATCAATACATAGGTTTTAAGATTCTTACTAGTCAGATATACTCTTGTGCGGTGAATAGGGGAGGTTGAGTACAGTTCACTGAGCAGGGAGTAGGTTTGTCTATTACATATTTGGCTTATGGAATGGTATCTGAGCTAATTTCAAACCCTTGTTTTATGCATCACCCCACCTGATCTTTCCCGTTAAGCAGCCATAGTGTGTTTTCTAAACGTGTGACTCTGTTCTGTTTTGTAATTCAGTTCAAGTGTAGCGATTTTGACATTCCCTCTATAAGTGATATCTTAGGATAAGTGTCTTTTTCTGTGTGACTTATTTCACTTAGAGTCATCGTACCTAAATCCACTCGTCATGCTGCTACTAGCCTTGTGACATTGATTTCATGGCTGAGTGATATTCCATTGTGCATAAGTACCACAACCTCTTTATCCATTTTTCTCTTTCCTGGGCTATTGAAGGTGTACCGAAGTGGAGATTCTTGTAAACAGAGCAGCCCTACACTCTGGGGTGCCTGTGTCTTGTGGATTTTCAGTTTTCCCAATGTATATGCCCATGAGTGGAAGTGCCCTATGCTCTCTAAGCTGTGTTTATTACATGTTTCAGGACACACCGTACACTTCTCCAGAGTGGCTGTTGGCAATTTACATCCCGCCCATCAGCGTAGCAAGGCTCCCATGTGTCCATGGCCTGTCCTGCATTTCTGGTTTTTACACTTTTTTCAGCATGGCCCTTTTGACCGATGGCAAGCGAGACTTCTTTGTAGTGCTGATTTGCCTTTCTGGATTGCTTGGTTGGCCAAAAAGGGCGTATGCGTTTTTTCCTGAATATACTCAGGAAAAAACGCATACGCCCTTTTTGGCCAAGGGCATCATTGTCCACGTCTTGCCGCTTTTCATGTGCTTTAAAGGCGAGTCGCATCTACCTCCTGAAATCTGTTTCCTGCAATTCTGCCTTGCTTTCAAATCCTCTTCGTTGCCTTCCCTCAATATATTTGTGGACGAGAGTTATCATTTAGAACTCTGCAGGTTTGTGAATTGCAGTGCCCCTGAGCTCCATTTGTCAACTCGCTTGTTTGGGAGCTGGCCGCAAAAGCGCAGGATTGCTTCAGGCCCTATTCTGGTTCCGGGGGGGCAGGCTGAGCCTGTGGTTCATTCTTCTTCCTGATGGGAAAATAGAGTGACCTGTGCCTGTCCCAACACCTAGAGCTAGTCTCTACTTGGTTCCCCCTCTTCCCGTTCATCCTCAGGACAAATTGCAACCTGTACGAAACAGGAGGTTAACGGTGCTGATTCTCCAAGTAGGGAGATTGTTATTAAAGTGGCTGGAATGGCGAACCCGAGCACAAGGATAGGAGAAATGAGGTGCGTTTTAGAAACCTTTCCCGATCACACGGTTTACCAACTTTTGAGTTTCCCATGCATGTTTTCGATGTAGGAAGATGCCCTTGAACCTGGAGATTTGGGACCCATGGGATGGGTACCACGCAGTATTATTTTAAAGGGTCTGCATTGCTCACCCAACCTCACCAATCCTCTCAGCCTCAAGAGTGTCCAGCCTTATGTCTCATCCAGCTCTGGGTCTAGATATGGTCAATCCAGGTTGCATCATAGCCCCTGAACAGATTTTGTAAGAATTTCTCTCTCTTTCACTGTCTTTGTTTTATGGGGTTTTTTTTGAGTAATTTCTTTTTATAATGGGGTTTAGCTGCTTTTCACTGCTGTGTTTATGCCGCTTTACACCCTATTGATTCACTTCCAGAGAGATATCAATACATAGGTTTTAAGATTCTTACTAGTCAGATATACTCTTGTGCGGTGAATAGGGGAGGTTGAGTACAGTTCACTGAGCAGGGAGTAGGTTTGTCTATTACATATTTGGCTTATGGAATGGTATCTGAGCTAATTTCAAACCCTTGTTTTATGCATCACCCCACCTGATCTTTCCCGTTAAGCAGCCATAGTGTGTTTTCTAAACGTGTGACTCTGTTCTGTTTTGTAATTCAGTTCAAGTGTAGCGATTTTGACATTCCCTCTATAAGTGATATCTTAGGATAAGTGTCTTTTTCTGTGTGACTTATTTCACTTAGAGTCATCGTACCTAAATCCACTCGTCATGCTGCTACTAGCCTTGTGACATTGATTTCATGGCTGAGTGATATTCCATTGTGCATAAGTACCACAACCTCTTTATCCATTTTTCTCTTTCCTGGGCTATTGAAGGTGTACCGAAGTGGAGATTCTTGTAAACAGAGCAGCCCTACACTCTGGGGTGCCTGTGTCTTGTGGATTTTCAGTTTTCCCAATGTATACGCCCATGAGTGGAAGTGCCCTATGCTCTCTAAGCTGTGTTTATTACATGTTTCAGGACACACCGTACACTTCTCCAGAGTGGCTGTTGGCAATTTACATCCCGCCCATCAGCGTAGCAAGGCTCCCATGTGTCCATGGCCTGTCCTGCATTTCTGGTTTTTACACTTTTTTCAGCATGGCCCTTTTGACCGATGGCAAGCGAGACTTCTTTGTAGTGCTGATTTGCCTTTCCGGCTTGCTTGGTTGGCCAAAAAGGGCGTATGCGTTTTTTCCTGAATATATTCAGGAAAAAACGCATACGCCCTTTTTGGCCAAGGGCATCATTGTCGAGGTTTTGCCGCTTTTCATGTGCTTTAAAGGCGAGTCGAATCTACCTCCTGAAATCTGTTTCCTGCAATTCTGCCTTGCTTTCAAATCCTCTTCGTTGCCTTCCCTCAATATATTTGTGGACGAGAGTTATCATTTAGAACTCTGCAGGTTTGTGAATTGCAGTGTCCCTGAGCTCCATTTGTCAACTCGCTTGTTTGGGAGCTGGCCGCAAAAGCGCAGGATTGCTTCAGGCCCTATTCTGGTTCCGGGGGGGCAGGCTGAGCCTGTGGTTCATTCTTCTTCCTGATGGGAAAATAGAGTGACCTGTGCCTGTCCCCACACCTAGAGCTAGTCTCTACTTGGTTCCCCCTCTTCCCATTTATCCTCAGGACAAATTGCAACCTGTACGAAACAGGAGGTTAACGGTGCTGATTCTCCAAGTAGGGAGATTGTTCGTAAAGCGGCTGGAATGGCGAACCCGAGCACAAGGAGAGGAGAAATGAGGTGCATTTCAGAAACCTTTCCCGATCACACGGTGTACCATCTTCTGGGTTTCCCATGCATGTTTTCGATGTAGGAAGATGCCCTTGAACCTGGAGATTTGGGACCCATGGGACGGGTACCACGCACTATTACTTGAAAGGGTCTGCGTTTGCTCACCCAACCTCACCAATCCTCTCAGCCCCAAGAGTGTCCAGCCTTATGTCTCATCCAGCTGTGGGTGTAGATATGGTGAATCCAGGTTGCATCAGAGCCCCTGAACGGATTTTGTAAGAATTTCTCTCTCTTTCACTGTCTTTGTTTTATGGGTTTTTTTTAAAGTAATTTATTTTTGTTATGGGGTTTAGCTGCTTTTCACTGCTGTGTTTATGCCGCTTTACACCCTATTGATTCATTTCCAGAGAGATATCAATACATAGGTTTTAAGATTCTTACTAGTCAGATATATTACTGTGCGGTGAATAGGGGATGTTGAGTCCAGTTCACTGAGCAGGGAGTAGGTTTGTCTATTACATATTTGGCTTATGGAACGGTATCTGAGCTAATTTCAAACCCTTGTTTTATGCATCACCCCACCTGATCTTTCCCGTTAAGCAGCCATAGTGTGTTTTCTAAACGTGTGACTCTGTTCTGTTTTGTAATTCAGTTCAAGTGTAGCGAGTTTAACATTCCCTCTATAAGTGATATCTTAGGATAAGTGTCTTTTTCTGTGTGACTTATTTCACTTAGAGTCATCGTAACTAAATCCACTCGTCATGCTGCTACTAGCCTTGTGACATTGATTTCATGGCTGAGTGATATTCCATTGTGCATAAGTACCACAACCTCTTTATCCATTTTTCTCTTTCCTGGGCTATTGAAGGTGTACCGAAGTGGAGATTCTTGTAAACAGAGCAGCCCTACACTCTGGGGTGCCTGTGTCTTGTGGATTTTCAGTTTTCCCAATGTATACGCCCATGAGTGGAAGTGCCCTATGCTCTCTAAGCTGTGTTTATTACATGTTTCAGAACACACCGTACACTTCTCCAGAGTGGCTTTTGGCAATTTACATCCCGCCCATCAGCGTAGCAAGGCTCCCATGTGTCCATGGCCTGTCCTGCATTTCTGGTTTTTACACATTTTTCAGCATGGCCCTTTTGACCGATGGCAAGCGAGACTTCTTTGTAGTGCTGATTTGCCTTTCCGGCTTGCTTGGTTGGCCAAAAAGGGCGTATGCGTTTTTTCCTGAATATATTCAGGAAAAAACGCATACGCCCTTTTTGGCCAAGGGCATCATTGTCGACGTTTTGCCGCTTTTCATGTGCTTTAAAGGCGAGTCGAATCTACCTCCTGAAATCTGTTTCCTGCAATTCTGCCTTGCTTTCAAATCCTCTTCGTTGCCTTCCCTCAATATATTTGTGGACGAGAGTTATCATTTAGAACTCTGCAGGTTTGTGAATTGCAGTGCCCCTGAGCTCCATGTGTCAACTCGCTTGTTTGGGAGCTGGCCGCAAAAGCGCAGGATTGCTTCAGGCCCTATTCTGGTTCCGGGGGGGCAGGCTGAGCCTGTGGTTCATTCTTCTTCCTGATGGGAAAATAGAGTGACCTGTGCCTGTCCCAACACCTAGAGCTAGTCTCTCCTTGGTTCCCCCTCTTCCCGTTCATCCTCAGGACAAATTGCAACCTGTACGAAACAGGAGGTTAACGGTGCTGATTCTCCAACTAGGGAGATTGTTATTAAAGTGGCTGGAATGGCGAACCCGAGCACAAGGATAGGAGAAATGAGGTGCGTTTTAGAAACCTTTCCCGATCACACGGTTTACCAACTTCTGAGTTTCCCATGCATGTTTTCGATGTAGGAAGATGCCCTTGAACCTGGAGATTTGGGACCCATGGGATGGGTACCACGCAGTATTACTTTAAAGGGTCTGCGTTTGCTCACCCAACCTCACCAATCCTCTCAGCCTCAGGAGTGTCCAGCCTTATGTCTCATCCAGCTCTGGGTGTAGATTTGGTCAATCCAGGTTGCATCATAGCCCCTGAACAGATTTTGTAAGAATTTCTCTCTCTTTCACTGTCTTTGTTTTATGGGTTTTTTTAAAAGTAATTTATTTTTGTTATGGGGTTTAGCTGCTTTTCACTGCTGTGTTTACGCCGCTTTACACCCTATTGATTCACTTCCAGAGAGATATCAATACATAGGTTTTAAGATTCTTACTAGTCAGATATACTCTTGTGCGGTGAATAGGGAAGGTTGAGTACAGTTCACTGAGCAGGGAGTAGGTTTGTCTATTACATATTTGGCTTATGGAATGGTATCTGAGCTAATTTCAAACCCTTGTTTTATGCATCACCCCACCTGATCTTTCCCGTTAAGCAGCCATAGTGTGTTTTCTAAACGTGTGACTCTGTTCTGTTTTGTAATTCAGTTCAAGTGTAGCGATTTTGACATTGCCTCTATAAGTGATATCTTAGGATAAGTGTCTTTTTCTGTGTGACTTATTTCACTTAGAGTCATCGTACCTAAATCCACTCGTCATGCTGCTACTAGCCTTGTGACATTGATTTCATGGCTGAGTGATATTCCATTGTGCATAAGTACCACAACCTCTTTATCCATTTTTCTCTTTCCTGGGCTATTGAAGGTGTACCGAAGTGGAGATTCTTGTAAACAGAGCAGCCCTAAACTTTGGTGTGCCTTTGTCTTGTGGATTTTCAGTTTACCCAATGTATACGCCCATGAGTGGAAGTGCCCAATGCTCTCTATGCTGTGTTTATTACATGTTTCAGGACACACCGTACACTTCTCCAGAGTGGCTGTTGGCAAATTACATCCTGCCCATCAGCGTAGCAAGGCTCCCATGTGTCCATGGCCTGTCCTGCATTTCTGGTTTTTACACTTTTTTCAGCATGGCCCTTTTGACCGATGGCAAGCGAGACTTCTTTGTAGTGCTGATTTGCCTTTCCGGCTTGCTTGGTTGGCCAAAAAGGGCGTATGCGTTTTTTCCTGAATATATTCAGGAAAAAACGCATACGCCCTTTTTGGCCAAGGGCATCATTGTCGACCTTTTGCCGCTTTTCATGTGCTTTAAAGGCGAGTCGAATCTACCTCCTGAAATCTGTTTCCTGCAATTCTGACTTGTTTTCAAATCCTCTTTGTTGCCTTCCCTGAATATATTTGTGGACGAGAGTTATCAGTTGTAACTCTACAGGTTTTTGAATTGAAGTGCCCCTGAGCTCCATTTGTCAACTCGCTTGTTTGGGAGCTGGCCGCAAAAGCGCAGGATTGCTTCAGGCCCTATTCTGGTTCCAGGGTGGGGGGGGGCAGGCTGAGCCTGTGGTTCATTTTTCTTCCTGATGGGAAAATAGAGTGACCTGTGCCTGTCCCAACACCTAGAGTTAGTCTCTCCTTGGTACCCCCTCTTCCCGTTCATCCTCAGGCCAAATTGCAACCTGTACGAAACAGGAGGTTAACGGTGCTGATTCTCCAATAGGGAGATTGTTCGTAAAGCGGCTGGAATGGCGAACCCGAGCACAAGGAGAGGAGAAATGAGGTGCATTTCAGAAACCTTTCCCGATCACACGGTGTACCATCTTCTGGGTTTCCCATGCATGTTTTCGATGTAGGAAGATGCCCTTGAACCTGGAGATTTGGGACCCATGGGATGGGAACCACGCAGTATTACTTTAAAGGGTCTGCGTTTGCTCACCCAACCTCACCAATCCTCTCAGCCCCAAGAGTGTCCAGCCTTATGTCTCATCCAGCTGTGGGTGTAGATATGGTCAATCCAGGTTGCATCAGAGCCCCTGAACGGATTTTGTAAGAATTTCTCTCTCTTTCACTGTCTTTGTTTTATGGGTTTTTTTTAAAGTAATTTATTTTTGTTATGGGGTTTAGCTGCTTTTCACTGCTGTGTTTATGCCGCTTTACACCCTATTGATTCATTTCCAGAGAGATATCAATACATAGGTTTTGAGATTCTTACTAGTCAGATATATTCTTGTGCGGTGAATAGGGGGTGTTGAGTCCAGTTCACTGAGCAGGGAGTAGGTCTTGTCCATTACATATTTGGCTTATGGAACGGTATCTGAGCTAATTTCAAACCCTTGTTTTATGCATCACCCCACCTGACCTTTCCCGTTAAGCAGCCATAGTGTGTTTTCTAAACGTGTGACTCTGTTCTGTTTTGTAATTCAGTTCAAGGGTAGCGATTTTGACATTCCCTCTATAAGTGATATCATAGGATAAGTGTCTTTTTCTGTGTGACTTATTTCACTTAGAGTCATCGTACCTAAATCCACTCATCATGCTGCTACTAGCCTTATGACATTGATTTCATGGCTGAGTGATATTCCATTGTGCATAAGTACCACAACTTCTTTATCCATTTTTCTCTTTCCTGGGCTATTTAAGGTGTACCGAAGTGGAGGTTCTTGTAAACAGAGCAGCCCTACACTTTGGGGTGCCTGTGTCTTGTGGATTTTCAGTTTTCCCAATGTATACGCCCATGAGTGGAAGTGCCCTATGCTCTCTAAGCTGTGTTTATTACATGTTTCAGGACACACCGGACACTTCTCCAGAGTGGCTGTTGGCAATTTACATCCCGCTCATCAGCGTAGCAAGGCTCCCCTGTCTCCATGGGCTGTCCTGCATTTCTGGTTTTTACACTTGTTTCAGCATGGCCCTTTTGACCAATGGCAAGCGAGACTCGTTTGTAGTGCTGATTTGCCTTTCCGGCTTGCTTGGTTGGCCAAAAAGGGCGTATGCGTTTTTTCCTGAATATATTCAGGAAAAAACGCATACGCCCTTTTTGGCCAAGGGCATCATTGTCGACCTTTTGCCGCTTTTCATGTGCTTTAAAGGCGAGTCGCATCTACCTCCTGAAATCTGTTTCCTGCAACTCTGCCTTGCTTTCAAATCCTCTTCGTTGCCTTCCCTAAATATATTTGTGGATGAGAGTTATCATTTAGAACTCTGCAGGTTTGTGAATTGCAGTGCCCCTGAGCTCCATTTGTCAACTCGCTTGTTTGGGAGCTGGCCGCAAAAGCGCAGGATTGCTTCAGGCCCTATTCTGGTTCCAGGGGGGCAGGCTGAGCCTGTGGTTCATTCTTCTTCCTGATGAGAAAATAGAGTGACCTGTGCCTGTCCCAACACCTAGAGTTAGTCTCTCCTTGGTACCCCCTCTTCCCGTTCATCCTCAGGCCAAATTGCAACCTGTACGAAACAGGAGGTTAACGGTGCTGATTCTCCAAGTAGGGAGATTGTTCGTAAAGCGGCTGGAATGGCGAACCCGACCACAAGGAGAGGAGAAATGAGGTGCATTTCAGAAAGCTTTCCCGATCACACGGTGTACCATCTTCTGGGTTTCCCATGCATGTTTTCGATGTAGGAAGATGCCCTTGAACCTGGAGATTTGGGACCCATGGGAAGGGTACCACGCACTATTACTTGAAAGGGTCTGCGTTTGCTCACCCAACCTCACCAATCCTCTCAGCCCCAAGAGTGTCCAGCCTTATGTCTCATCCAGCTGTGGGTGTAGATATGGTCAATCCAGGTTGCATCAGAGCCCCTGAACGGATTTTGTAAGAATTTCTCTCTCTTTCACTGTCTTTGTTTTATGGGTTTTTTTTAAAGTAATTTATTTTTGTTATGGGGTTTAGCTGCTTTTCACTGCTGTGTTTATGCCGCTTTACACCCTATTGATTCATTTACAGAGAGATATCAATACATAGGTTTTAAGATTCTTACTAGTCAGATATATTCTTGTGCGGTGAATAGGGGATGTTGAGTCCAGTTCACTGAGCAGGGAGTAGGTTTGTCTATTACATATTTGGCTTATGGAACGGTATCTGAGCTAATTTCAAACCCTTGTTTTATGCATCACCCCACCTGATCTTTCCCGTTAAGCAGCCATAGTGTGTTTTCTAAACGTGTGATTCTGTTCTGTTTTGTAATTCAGTTCAAGTGTAGCAATTTTGACATTCCCTCTATAAGTGATATCTTAGGATAAGTGTCTTTTTCTGTGTGACTTATTTCACTTAGAGTCATCGTAACTAAATCCACTCATCATGCTGCTACTAGCCTTGTGACATTGATTTCATGGCTGAGTGATATTCCATTGTGCATAAGTACCACAACCTCTTTATCCATTTTTCTCTTTCCTGGGCTATTGAAGGTGTACCGAAGTGGAGATTCTTGTAAACAGAGCAGCCCTACACTCTGGGGTGCCTGTGTCTTGTGGATTTTCAGTTTTCCCAATGTATATGCCCATGAGTGGAAGTGCCCTATGCTCTCTAATCTGTGTTTATTACATGTTTCAGGACACACCGTACACTTCTCCAGAGTGGCTGTTGGCAAATTACATCCTGCCCATCAGCGTAGCAAGGCTCCCATGTGTCCATGGCCTGTCCTGCATTTCTGGTTTTTACACTTTTTTCAGCATGGCCCTTTTGACCGATGGCAAGCGAGACTTCTTTGTAGTGCTGATTTGCCTTTCCGGCTTGCTTGGTTGGCCAAAAAGGGCGTATGCGTTTTTTCCTGAATATATTCAGGAAAAAACGCATACGCCCTTTTTGGCCAAGGGCATCATTGTCGACGTTTACCGCTTTTCATGTGCTTTAAAGGCGAGTCGAATCTACCTCCTGAAATCTGTTTCCTGCAATTCTGACTTGCTTTCAAATCCTCTTCGTTGCCTTCCCTCAATATATTTGTGGACGAGAGTTATCATTTATAACTCTACAGGTTTGTGAATTGCAGTGCCCCTGAGCTCCATTTGTCAACTCGCTTGTTTGGGAGCTGGCCGCAAAAGCGCAGGATTGGTTCAGGCCCTATTCTGGTTCCGGGGGGGCAGGCTGAGCCTGTGGTTCATTCTTCTTCCTGATGGGAAAATAGAGTGACCTGTGCCTGTCCCAACACCTAGAGTTAGTCTCTCCTTGGTACCCCCTCTTCCCGTTCATCCTCAGGCCAAATTGCAACCTGTACGAAACAGGAGGTTAACGGTGCTGATTCTCCAAGTAGGGAGATTGTTCGTAAAGCGGCTGGAATGGCGAACCCGAGCACAAGGAGAGGAGAAATGAGGTGCATTTCAGAAACCTTTCCCGATCACACGGTGTACCATCTTCTGGGTTTCCCATGCATGTTTTCGATGTAGGAAGATGCCCTTGAACCTGGAGATTTGGGACCCATGGGAAGGGTACCACGCACTATTACTTGAAAGGGTCTGCGTTTGCTCACCCAACCTCACCAATCCTCTCAGCCCCAAGAGTGTCCAGCCTTATGTCTCATCCAGCTGTGGGTGTAGATATGGTCAATCCAGGTTGCATCAGAGCCCCTGAAAGGATTTTGTAAGAATTTCTCTCTCTTTCACTGTCTTTGTTTTATGGGTTTTTTTTAAAGTAATTTATTTTTGTTATGGGGTTTAGCTGCTTTTCACTGCTGTGTTTATGCCGCTTTACACCCTATTGATTCATTTCCAGAGAGATATCAATACATAGGTTTTAAGATTCTTACTAGTCAGATATATTCTTGTGCGGTGAATAGGGGATGTTGAGTCCAGTTCACTGAGCAGGGAGTAGGTTTGTCTATTACATATTTGGCTTATGGAACGGTATCTGAGCTAATTTCAAACCCTTGTTTTATGCATCACCCCACCTGATCTTTCCCGTTAAGCAGCCATAGTGTGTTTTCTAAACGTGTGATTCTGTTCTGTTTTGTAATTCAGTTCAAGTGTAGCGAGTTTGACATTCCCTCTATAAGTGATATCTTAGGATAAGTGTCTTTTTCTGTGTGACTTATTTCACTTTGAGTCATCGTACCTAAATCCACTCATCATGCTGCTACTAGCCTTGTGACATTGATTTCATGGCTGAGTGATATTCCATTGTGCATAAGTACCACAACCTCTTTATCCATTTTTCTCTTTCCTGGGCTATTGAAGGTGTACCGAAGTGGAGATTCTTGTAAACAGAGCAGCCCTACACTCTGGGGTGCCTGTGTCTTGTGGATTTTCAGTTTTCCCAATGTATACGCCCATGAGTGGAAGTGCCCTATGCTCTCTAAGCTGTGTTTATTACATGTTTCAGAACACACCGTACACTTCTCCAGAGTGGCTTTTGGCAATTTACATCCCGCCCATCAGCGTAGCAAGGCTCCCATGTGTCCATGGCCTGTCCTGCATTTCTGGTTTTTACACATTTTTCAGCATGGCCCTTTTGACCGATGGCAAGCGAGACTTCTTTGTAGTGCTGATTTGCCTTTCCGGCTTGCTTGGTTGGCCAAAAAGGGCGTATGCGTTTTTTCCTGAATATATTCAGGAAAAAACGCATACGCCCTTTTTGGCCAAGGGCATCATTGTCGACGTTTTGCCGCTTTTCATGTGCTTTAAAGGCGAGTCGAATCTACCTCCTGAAATCTTTTTCCTGCAATTCTGCCTTGCTTTCAAATCCTCTTCGTTGCCTTCCCTCAATATATTTGTGGACGAGAGTTATCATTTAGAACTCTGCAGGTTTGTGAATTGCAGTGCCCCTGAGCTCCATGTGTCAACTCGCTTGTTTGGGAGCTGGCCGCAAAAGCGCAGGATTGCTTCAGGCCCTATTCTGGTTCCGGGGGGGCAGGCTGAGCCTGTGGTTCATTCTTCTTCCTGATGGGAAAATAGAGTGACCTGTGCCTGTCCCAACACCTAGAGCTAGTCTCTCCTTGGTTCCCCCTCTTCCCGTTCATCCTCAGGACAAATTGCAACCTGTACGAAACAGGAGGTTAACGGTGCTGATTCTCCAACTAGGGAGATTGTTATTAAAGTGGCTAGAATGGCGAACCCGAGCACAAGGATAGGAGAAATGAGGTGCGTTTTAGAAACCTTTCCCGATCACACGGTTTACCAACTTCTGAGTTTCCCATGCATGTTTTCGATGTAGGAAGATGCCCTTGAACCTGGAGATTTGGGACCCATGGGATGGGTACCACGCAGTATTACTTTAAAGGGTCTGCGTTTGCTCACCCAACCTCACCAATCCTCTCAGCCTCAAGAGTGTCCAGCCTTATGTCTCATACAGCTCTGGGTGTAGATTTGGTCAATCCAGGTTGCATCATAGCCCCTGAACAGATTTTGTAAGAATTTCTCTCTCTTTCACTGTCTTTGTTTTATGGGTTTTTTTAAAAGTAATTTATTTTTGTTATGGAGTTTAGCTGCTTTTCACTGCTGTGTTTATGCCGCTTTACACCCTATTGATTCACTTCCAGAGAGATATCAATACATAGGTTTTAAGATTCTTACTAGTCAGATATATTCTTGTGCGGTGAATAGGGGATGTTGAGTCCAGTTCACTGAGCAGGGAGTAGGTTTGTCTATTACATATTTGGCTTATGGAACGGTATCTGAGCTAATTTCAAACCCTTGTTTTATGCATCACCCCACCTGATCTTTCCCGTTAAGCAGCCATAGTGTGTTTTCTAAACGTGTGATTCTGTTCTGTTTTGTAATTCAGTTCAAGTGTAGCGAGTTTGACATTCCCTCTATAAGTGATATCTTAGGATAAGTGTCTTTTTCTGTGTGACTTATTTCACTTTGAGTCATCGTACCTAAATCCACTCATCATGCTGCTACTAGCCTTGTGACATTGATTTCATGGCTGAGTGATATTCCATTGTGCATAAGTACCACAACCTCTTTATCCATTTTTCTCTTTCCTGGGCTATTGAAGGTGTACCGAAGTGGAGATTCTTGTAAACAGAGCAGCCCTACACTCTGGGGTGCCTGTGTCTTGTGGATTTTCAGTTTTCCCAATGTATACGCCCATGAGTGGAAGTGCCCTATGCTCTCTAAGCTGTGTTTATTACATGTTTCAGAACACACCGTACACTTCTCCAGAGTGGCTTTTGGCAATTTACATCCCGCCCATCAGCGTAGCAAGGCTCCCATGTGTCCATGGCCTGTCCTGCATTTCTGGTTTTTACACATTTTTCAGCATGGCCCTTTTGACCGATGGCAAGCGAGACTTCTTTGTAGTGCTGATTTGCCTTTCTGGATTGCTTGGTTGGCCAAAAAGGGCGTATGCGTTTTTTCCTGAATATATTCAGGAAAAAACGCATACGCCCTTTTTGGCCAAGGGCATCATTGTCGACGTTTTGCCGCTTTTCATGTGCTTTAAAGGCGAGTCGAATCTACCTCCTGAAATCTTTTTCCTGCAATTCTGCCTTGCTTTCAAATCCTCTTCGTTGCCTTCCCTCAATATATTTGTGGACGAGAGTTATCATTTAGAACTCTGCAGGTTTGTGAATTGCAGTGCCCCTGAGCTCCATGTGTCAACTCGCTTGTTTGGGAGCTGGCCGCAAAAGCGCAGGATTGCTTCAGGCCCTATTCTGGTTCCGGGGGGGCAGGCTGAGCCTGTGGTTCATTCTTCTTCCTGATGGGAAAATAGAGTGACCTGTGCCTGTCCCAACACCTAGAGCTAGTCTATCCTTGGTTCCCCCTCTTCCCGTTCATCCTCAGGACAAATTGCAACCTGTACGAAACAGGAGGTTAACGGTGCTGATTCTCCAACTAGGGAGATTGTTATTAAAGTGGCTGGAATGGCGAACCCGAGCACAAGGATAGGAGAAATGAGGTGCGTTTTAGAAACCTTTCCCGATCACACGGTTTACCAACTTCTGAGTTTCCCATGCATGTTTTCGATGTAGGAAGATGCCCTTGAACCTGGAGATTTGGGACCCATGGGATGGGTACCACGCAGTATTACTTTAAAGGGTCTGCGTTTGCTCACCCAACCTCACCAATCCTCTCAGCCTCAAGAGTGTCCAGCCTTATGTCTCATACAGCTCTGGGTGTAGATTTGGTCAATCCAGGTTGCATCATAGCCCCTGAACAGATTTTGTAAGAATTTCTCTCTCTTTCACTGTCTTTGTTTTATGGGTTTTTTTAAAAGTAATTTATTTTTGTTATGGAGTTTAGCTGCTTTTCACTGCTGTGTTTATGCCGCTTTACACCCTATTGATTCACTTCTAGAGAGATATCAATACATAGGTTTTAAGATTCTTACTAGTCAGATATACTCTTGTGCGGTGAATAGGGAAGGTTGAGTACAGTTCACTGAGCAGGGAGTAGGTTTGTCTATTACATATTTGGCTTATGGAATGGTATCTGAGCTAATTTCAAACCCTTGTTTTATGCATCACCCCACCTGATCTTTCCCGTTAAGCAGCCATAGTGTGTTTTCTAAACGTGTGACTCTGTTCTGTTTTGTAATTCAGTTCAAGTGTAGCGATTTTGACATTGCCTCTATAAGTGATATCTTAGGATAAGTGTCTTTTTCTGTGTGACTTATTTCACTTAGAGTCATCGTACCTAAATCCACTCGTCATGCTGCTACTAGCCTTGTGACACTGATTTCATGGCTGAGTGATATTCCATTGTGCATAAGTACCACAACCTCTTTATCCATTTTTCTCTTTCCTGGGCTATTGAAGGTGTTCCGAAGTGGAGATTCTTGTAAACAGAGCAGCCCTACACTTTGGTGTGCCTTTGTCTTGTGGATATTCAGTTTTCCCAATGTATACGCCCATGAGTGGAAGTGCCCTATGCTCTCTAAGCTGTGTTTATTACATGTTTCAGGACACACCGGACACTTCTCCAGAGTGGCTGTTGGCAAATTACATCCTGCCCATCAGCGTAGCAAGGCTCCCATGTGTCCATGGCCTGTCCTGCATTTCTGGTTTTTACACTTTTTTCAGCATGGCCCTTTTGACCGATGGCAAGCGAGACTTCTTTGTAGTGCTGATTTGCCTTTCAGGCTTGCTTGGTTGGCCAAAAAGGGCGTATGCGTTTTTTCCTGAATATATTCAGGAAAAAACGCATACGCCCTTTTTGGCCAAGGGCATCATTGTCGACGTTTTGCCGTTTTTCATGTGCTTTAAAGGCGAGTCGAATCTACCTCCTGAAATCTGTTTCCTGCAATTCTGACTTGCTTTCAAATCCTCTTCGTTGCCTTCCCTCAATATATTTGTGGACGAGAGTTATCATTTATAACTCTACAGGTTTGTGAATTGCAGTGCCCCAGAGCTCCATTTGTCAACTCGCTTGTTTGGGAGCTGGCCGCAAAAGCGCAGGATTGCTTCAGGCCCTATTCTGGTTCCGGGGGGGCAGGCTGAGCCTGTGGTTCATTCTTCTTCCTGATGAGAAAATAGAGTGACCTGTGCCTGTCCCAACACCTAGAGTTAGTCTCTCCTTGGTACCCCCTCTTCCCGTTCATCCTCAGGCCAAATTGCAACCTGTACGAAACAGGAGGTTAACGGTGCTGATTCTCCAAGTAGGGAGATTGTTCGTAAAGCGGCTGGAATGGCGAACCTGAGCACAAGGAGAGGAGAAATGAGGTGCATTTCAGAAACCTTTCCCGATCACACGTTGTACCATCTTCTGGGTTTCCCATGCATGTTTTCGATGTAGGAAGATGCCCTTGAACCTGGAGATTTGGGACCCATGGGAAGGGTACCACGCACTATTACTTGAAAGGGTCTGCGTTTGCTCACCCAACCTCACCAATCCTCTCAGCCCCAAGAGTGTCCAGCCTTATGTCTCATCCAGCTGTGGGTGTAGATATGGTCAATCCAGGTTGCATCAGAGCCCCTGAACGGATTTTGTAAGAATTTCTCTCTCTTTCACTGTCTTTGTTTTATGGGTTTTTTTTAAAGTAATTTATTTTTGTTATGGGGTTTAGCTGCTTTTCACTGCTGTGTTTATGCCGCTTTACACCCTATTGATTCATTTCCAGAGAGATATCAATACATAGGTTTTAAGATTCTTACTAGTCAGATATATTCTTGTGCGGTGAATAGGGGATGTTGAGTCCAGTTCACTGAGCAGGGAGTAGGTTTGTCTATTACATATTTGGCTTATGGAACGGTATCTGAGCTAATTTCAAACCCTTGTTTTATGCATCACCCCACCTGATCTTTCCCGTTAAGCAGCCATAGTGTGTTTTCTAAACGTGTGATTCTGTTCTGTTTTGTAATTCAGTTCAAGTGTAGCGAGTTTGACATTCCCTCTATAAGTGATATCTTAGGATAAGTGTCTTTTTCTGTGTGACTTATTTCACTTAGAGTCATCGTAACTAAATCCACTCATCATGCTGCTACTAGCCTTGTGACATTGATTTCATGGCTGAGTGATATTCCATTGTGCATAAGTACCACAACCTCTTTATCCATTTTTCTCTTTCCTGGGCTATTGAAGGTGTACCGAAGTGGAGATTCTTGTAAACAGAGCAGCCCTACACTCTGGTGTGCCTGTGTCTTGTGGATTTTCAGTTTTCCCAATGTATATGCCCATGAGTGGAAGTGCCCTATGCTCTCTAAGCTGTGTTTATTACATGTTTCAGGACACACCGTACACTTCTCCAGAGTGGCTGTTGGCAAATTACATCCTGCCCATCAGCGTAGCAAGGCTCCCATGTGTCCATGGCCTGTCCTGCATTTCTGGTTTTTACACTTTTTTCAGCATGGCCCTTTTGACCGATGGCAAGCGAGACTTCTTTGTAGTGCTGATTTGCCTTTCCGGCTTGCTTGGTTGGCCAAAAAGGGCGTATGCGTTTTTTCCTGAATATATTCAGGAAAAAACGCATACGCCCTTTTTGGCCAAGGGCATCATTGTCGACGTTTACCGCTTTTCATGTGCTTTAAAGGCGAGTCGAATCTACCTCCTGAAATCTTTTTCCTGCAATTCTGCCTTGCTTTCAAATCCTCTTCGTTGCCTTCCCTCAATATATTTGTGGACGAGAGTTATCATTTATAACTCTGCAGGTTTGTGAATTGCAGTGCCCCTGAGCTCCATTTGTCAACTCGCTTGTTTGGGAGCTGGCCGCAAAAGCGCAGGATTGCTTCAGGCCCTATTCTGGTTCCGGGGGGGCAGGCTGAGCCTGTGGTTCATTCTTCTTCCTGATGGGAAAATAGAGTGACCTGTGCCTGTCCCAACACCTAGAGCTAGTCTCTCCTTGGTTCCCCCTCTTCCCGTTCATCCTCAGGACAAATTGCAACCTGTACGAAACAGGAGGTTAACGGTGCTGATTCTCCAACTAGGGAGATTGTTATTAAAGGGGCTGGAATGGCGAACCCGAGCACAAGGATAGGAGAAATGAGGTTCGTTTTAGAAAACTTTCCCGATCACACGGTTTACCAACTTCTGAGTTTCCCATGCATGTTTTCGATGTAGGAAGATGCCCTTGAACCTGGAGATTTGGGACCCATGGGATGGGTACCACGCAGTATTACTTTAAAGGGTCTGCGTTTGCTCACCCAACCTCACCAATCCTCTCAGCCTCAAGAGTGTCCAGCCTTATGTCTCATCCAGCTCTGGGTCTAGATATGGTCAATCCAGGTTGCATCAGAGCCCCTGAACGGATTTTGTAAGAATTTCTCTCTCTTTCACTGTCTTTGTTTTATGGGTTTTTTTTAAAGTAATTTATTTTTGTTATGGGGTTTAGCTGCTTTTCACTGCTGTGTTTATGCCGCTTTACACCCTATTGATTCATTTCCAGAGAGATATCAATACATAGGTTTTGAGATTCTTACTAGTCAGATATATTCTTGTGCGGTGAATAGGGGATGTTGAGTCCAGATCACTGAGCAGGGAGTAGGATTGTCTATTACATATTTGGCTTATGGAACGGTATGTGAGCTAATTTCAAACCCTTGTTTTATGCATCACCCCACCTGACCTTTCCCGTTAAGCAGCCATAGTGTGTTTTCTAAACGTGTGATTCTGTTCTGTTTTGTAATTCAGTTCAAGTGTAGCGATTTTGACATTCCCTCTATAAGTGATATCTTAGGATAAGTGTCTTTTTCTGTGTGACTTATTTCACTTAGAGTCATCGTACCTAAATCCACTCATCATGCTGCTACTAGCCTTGTGACATTGATTTCATGGCTGAGTGATATTCCATTGTGCATAAGTACCACAACCTCTTTATCCATTTTTCTCTTTCCTGGGCTATTGAAGGTGTACCGAAGTGGAGATTCTTGTAAACAGAGCAGCCCTACACTCTGGGGTGCCTGTGTCTTGTGGATTTTCAGTTTTCCCAATGTATACGCCCATGAGTGGAAGTGCCCTATACTCTCTAAGCTGTGTTTATTACATGTTTCAGGACACACCGTACACTTCTCCAGAGTGGCTGTTGTCAATTTACATCCCGCCCATCAGCGTAGCAAGGCTCCCATGTGTCCATGGCCTGTCCTGCATTTCTGGTTTTTACACTTTTTTCAGCATGGCCCTTTTGACCGATGGCAAGCGAGACTTCTTTGTAGTGCTGATTTGCCTTTCAGGCTTGCTTGGTTGGCCAAAAAGGGCGTATGCGTTTTTTCCTGAATATATTCAGGAAAAAACGCATACGCCCTTTTTGGCCAAGGGCATCATTGTCGACGTTTTGCCGCTTTTCATGTGCTTTAAAGGCGAGTCGAATCTACCTCCTGAAATCTGTTTCCTGCAATTCTGCCTTGCTTTCAAATCCTCTTCGTTGCCTTCCCTCAATATATTTGTGGACGAGAGTTATCATTTAGAACTCTGCAGGTTTGTGAATTGCAGTGCCGCTGAGCTCCATTTGTCAACTCGCTTGTTTGGGAGCTGGCCGCAAAAGCGCAGGATTGCTTCAGGCCCTATTCTGGTTCCGGGGGGGCAGGCTGAGCCTGTGGTTCATTCTTCTTCCTGATGGGAAAATAGAGTGACCTGTGCCTGTCCCCACACCTAGAGCTAGTCTCTACTTGGTTCCCCCTCTTCCCGTTTATCCTCAGGACAAATTGCAACCTGTACGAAACAGGAGGTTAACGGTGCTGATTCTCCAAGTAGGGAGATTGTTATTAAAGTGGCTGGAATGGCGAACCCGAGCACAAGGATAGGAGAAATAAGGTTCGTTTTAGAAACCTTTCCCGATCACACGGTGTACCATCTTCTGGGTTTCCCATGCATGTTTTCGATGTAGGAAGATGCCCTTGAACCTGGAGATTTGGGACCCATGGGAAGGGTACCACGCACTATTACTTGAAAGGGTCTTCGTTTGCTCACCCAACCTCACCAATCCTCTCAGCCCCAAGAGTGTCCAGCCTTATGTCTCATCCAGCTGTGGGTGTAGATATGGTCAATCCAGGTTGCATCAGAGCCCCTGAACGGATTTTGTAAGAATTTCTCTCTCTTTCACTGTCTTTGTTTTATGGGGTTTTTTTAAAGTAATTTATTTTTGTTATGGGGTTTAGCTGCTTTTCACTGCTGTGTTTATGCCGCTTTACACCCTATTGATTCATTAACAGAGAGATATCAATACATAGGTTTTAAGATTCTTACTAGTCAGATATATTCTTGTGCGGTGAATAGGGGATGTTGAGTCCAGTTCACTGAGCAGGGAGTAGGTTTGTCTATTACATATTTGGCTTATGGAACGGTATCTGAGCTAATTTCAAACCCTTGTTTTATGCATCACCCCACCTGATCTTTCCCGTTAAGCAGCCATAGTGTGTTTTCTAAACGTGTGATTCTGTTCTGTTTTGTAATTCAGTTCAAGTGTAGCGAGTTTGACATTCCCTCTATAAGTGATATCTTAGGATAAGTGTCTTTTTCTGTGTGACTTATTTCACTTAGAGTCATCGTAACTAAATCCACTCATCATGCTGCTACTAGCCTTGTGACATTGATTTCATGGCTGAGTGATATTCCATTGTGCATAAGTACCACAACCTCTTTATCCATTTTTCTCTTTCCTGGGCTATTGAAGGTGTACCGAAGTGGAGATTCTTGTAAACAGAGCAGCCCTACACTCTGGGGTGCCTGTGTCTTGTGGATTTTCAGTTTTCCCAATGTATATGCCCATGA
This sequence comes from Eubalaena glacialis, assembly GCF_028564815.1. Classification (NCBI taxonomy): domain Eukaryota; kingdom Metazoa; phylum Chordata; class Mammalia; order Artiodactyla; family Balaenidae; genus Eubalaena; species Eubalaena glacialis. Next base: position 68,690,455 of record NC_083718.1, on the reverse strand, counting down.
GTGGAAGTGCCCTATGCTCTCTAAGCTGTGTTTATTACATGTTTCAGAACACACCGTACACTTCTCCAGAGTGGCTGTTGGCAATTTACATCCCGCCCATCAGCGTAGCAAGGCTCCCATGTGTCCGTGGCCTGTCCTGCATTTCTGGTTTTTACACTTTTTTCAGCATGGCCCTTTTGACCGATGGCAAGCGAGACTTCTTTGTAGTGCTGATTTGCCTTTCCGGCTTGCTTGGTTGGCCAAAAAGGGCGTATGCGTTTTTTCCTGAATATATTCAGGAAAAAACGCATACGCCCTTTTTGGCCAAGGGCATCATTGTCGACGTTTTGCCGCTTTTCATGTGCTTTAAAGGCGAGTCGAATCTACCTCCTGAAATCTGTTTCCTGCAATTCTGCCTTGCTTTCAAATCCTCTTCGTTGCCTTCCCTCAATATATTTGTGGACGAGAGTTATCATTTAGAACTCTGCAGGTTTGTGAATTGCAGTGCCCCTGAGCTCCATGTGTCAACTCGCTTGTTTGGGAGCTGGCCGCAAAAGCGCAGGATTGCTTCAGGCCCTATTCTGGTTCCGGGGGGGCAGGCTGAGCCTGTGGTTCATTCTTCTTCCTGATGGGAAAATAGAGTGACCTGTGCCTGTCCCAACACCTAGAGCTAGTCTATCCTTGGTTCCCCCTCTTCCCGTTCATCCTCAGGACAAATTGCAACCTGTACGAAACAGGAGGTTAACGGTGCTGATTCTCCAAGTAGGGAGATTGTTATTAAAGTGGCTGGAATGGCGAACCCGAGCACAAGGATAGGAGAAATGAGGTTCGTTTTAGAAACCTTTCCCGATCACACGGTTTACCAACTTCTGAGTTTCCCATGCATGTTTTCGATGTAGGAAGATGCCCTTGAACCTGGAGATTTGGGACCCATGGGATGGGTACCACGCAGTATTACTTTAAAGGGTCTGCGTTTGCTCACCCAACCTCACCAATCCTCTCAGCCTCAAGAGTGTCCAGCCTTATGTCTCATACAGCTCTGGGTCTAGATATGGTCAATCCAGGTTGCATCACAGCCCCTGAACAGATTTTGTAAGAATTTCTCTCTCTTTCACTGTCTTTGTTTTATGGGTTTTTTTAAAAGTAATTTATTTTTGTTATGGGGTTTAGCTGCTTTTCACTGCTGTGTTTATGCCGCTTTACACCCTATTGATTCATTTCCAGAGAGATATCAATACATAGGTTTTAAGATTCTTACTAGTCAGATATATTCTTGTGCGGTGAATAGGGGATGTTGAGTCCAGTTCACTGAGCAGGGAGTAGGTTTGTCTATTACATATTTGGCTTATGGAACGGTATCTGAGCTAATTTCAAACCCTTGTTTTATGCATCACCCCACCTGATCTTTCCCGTTAAGCAGCCATAGTGTGTTTTCTAAACGTGTGATTCTGTTCTGTTTTGTAATTCAGTTCAAGTGTAGCAATTTTGACATTCCCTCTATAAGTGATATCTTAGGATAAGTGTCTTTTTCTGTGTGACTTATTTCACTTAGAGTCATCGTAACTAAATCCACTCATCATGCTGCTACTAGCCTTGTGACATTGATTTCATGGCTGAGTGATATTCCATTGTGCATAAGTACCACAACTTCTTTATCCATTTTTCTCTTTCCTGGGCTATTTAAGGTGTACCGAAGTGGAGATTCTTGTAAACAGAGCAGCCCTACACTCTGGGGTGCCAGTGTCTTGTGGATTTTCAGTTTTCCCAATGTATATGCCCATGAGTGGAAGTGCCCTATGCTCTCTAAGCTGTGTTTATTACATGTTTCAGGACACACCGTACACTTCTCCAGAGTGGCTGTTGGCAATTTACATCCCGCCCATCAGCGTAGCAAGGCTCCCATGTGTCCATGGCCTGTCCTGCATTTCTGGTTTTTACACTTTTTTCAGCATGGCCCTTTTGACCGATGGCAAGCGAGACTTCTTTGTAGTGCTGATTTGCCTTTCTGGATTGCTTGGTTGGCCAAAAAGGGCGTATGCGTTTTTTCCTGAATATACTCAGGAAAAAACGCATACGCCCTTTTTGGCCAAGGGCATCATTGTCGACGTCTTGCCGCTTTTCATGTGCTTTAAAGGCGAGTCGCATCTACCTCCTGAAATCTGTTTCCTGCAATTCTGCCTTGCTTTCAAATCCTCTTCGTTGCCTTCCCTCAATATATTTGTGGACGAGAGTTATCATTTAGAACTCTGCAGGTTTGTGAATTGCAGTGCCCCTGAGCTCCATTTGTCAACTCGCTTGTTTGGGAGCTGGCCGCAAAAGCGCAGGATTGCTTCAGGCCCTATTCTGGTTCCGGGGGGGCAGGCTGAGCCTGTGGTTCATTCTTCTTCCTGATGGGAAAATAGAGTGACCTGTGCCTGTCCCAACACCTAGAGCTAGTCTCTACTTGGTTCCCCCTCTTCCCGTTCATCCTCAGGACAAATTGCAACCTGTACGAAACAGGAGGTTAACGGTGCTGATTCTCCAACTAGGGAGATTGTTATTAAAGTGGCTGGAATGGCGAACCCGAGCACAAGGATAGGAGAAATGAGGTGCGTTTTAGAAACCTTTCCCGATCACATGGTTTACCAACTTTTGAGTTTCCCATGCATGTTTTCGATGTAGGAAGATGCCCTTGAACCTGGAGATTTGGGACCCATGGGATGGGTACCACGCAGTATTACTTTAAAGGGTCTGCGTTTGCTCACCCAACCTCACCAATCCTCTCAGCCTCAAGAGTGTCCAGCCTTATGTCTCATCCAGCTCTGGGTCTAGATATGGTCAATCCAGGTTGCATCATAGCCCCTGAACAGATTTTGTAAGAATTTCTCTCTCTTTCACTGTCTTTGTTTTATGGGGTTTTTTTTGAGTAATTTCTTTTTATAATGGGGTTTAGCTGCTTTTCACTGCTGTGTTTATGCCGCTTTACACCCTATTGATTCACTTCCAGAGAGATATCAATACATAGGTTTTAAGATTATTACTAGTCAGATATACTCTTGTGCGGTGAATAGGGGAGGTTGAGTACAGTTCACTGAGCAGGGAGTAGGTTTGTCTATTACATATTTGGCTTATGGAATGGTATCTGAGCTAATTTCAAACCCTTGTTTTATGCATCACCCCACCTGATCTTTCCCGTTAAGCAGCCATAGTGTGTTTTCTAAACGTGTGACTCTGTTCTGTTTTGTAATTCAGTTCAAGTGTAGCGATTTTGACATTCCCTCTATAAGTGATATCTTAGGATAAGTGTCTTTTTCTGTGTGACTTATTTCACTTAGAGTCATCGTACCTAAATCCACTCGTCATGCTGCTACTAGCCTTGTGACATTGATTTCATGGCTGAGTGATATTCCATTGTGCATAAGTACCACAACCTCTTTATCCATTTTTCTCTTTCCTGGGCTATTGAAGGTGTACCGAAGTGGAGATTCTTGTAAACAGAGCAGCCCTAAACTTTGGTGTGCCTTTGTCTTGTGGATTTTCAGTTTACCCAATGTATACGCCCATGAGTGGAAGTGCCCAATGCTCTCTATGCTGTGTTTATTACATGTTTCAGGACACACCGGACACTTCTCCAGAGTGGCTGTTGGCAAATTACATCCTGCCCATCAGCGTAGCAAGGCTCCCATGTGTCCATGGCCTGTCCTGCATTTCTGGTTTTTACACTTTTTTCAGCATGGCCCTTTTGACCGATGGCAAGCGAGACTTCTTTGTAGTGCTGATTTGCCTTTCCGGCTTGCTTGGTTGGCCAAAAAGGGTGTATGCGTTTTTTCCTTAATATATTCAGGAAAAAACGCATACGCCCTTTTTGGCCAAGGGCATCATTGTCGACCTTTTGCCGCTTTTCATGTGCTTTAAAGGCGAGTCGAATCTACCTCCTGAAATCTGTTTCCTGCAATTCTGACTTGTTTTCAAATCCTCTTCGTTGCCTTCCCTGAATATATTTGTGGACGAGAGTTATCAGTTGTAACTCTACAGGTTTGTGAATTGAAGTGCCCCTGAGCTCCATTTGTCAACTCGCTTGTTTGGGAGCTGGCCGCAAAAGCGCAGGATTGCTTCAGGCCCTATTCTGGTTCCGGGGGGGCAGGCTGAGCCTGTGGTTCATTCTTCTTCCTGATGGGAAAATAGAGTGACCTGTGCCTGTCCGAATACCTAGAGCTAGTCTATCCTTGGTTCCCCCTCTTCCCGTTCATCCTCAGGACAAATTGCAACCTGTACGAAACAGGAGGTTAACGGTGCTGATTCTCCAAGTAGGGAGATTGTTCGTAAAGCGGCTGGAATGGCGAACCCGAGCACAAGGAGAGGAGAAATGAGGTGCATTTCAGAAAGCTTTCCCGATCACACGGTGTACCATCTTCTGGGTTTCCCATGCATGTTTTCGATGTAGGAAGATGCCCTTGAACCTGGAGATTTAGGACTCATGGGATGGGTACCATGCACTATTACTTGAAAGGGTCTGCGTTTGCTCACCCAACCTCACCAATCCTCTCAGCCCCAAGAGTGTCCAGCCTTATGTCTCATCCAGCTCTGGGTCTAGATATGGTCAATCCAGGTTGCATCATAGCCCCTGAACGGATCTTGTAAGAATTTCTCTCTCTTTCACTGTCTTTGTTTTATGGGTTTTTTTTAAAGTAATTTATTTTTGTTATGGGGTTTAGCTGCTTTTCACTGCTGTGTTTATGCCGCTTTACACCCTATTGATTCATTTCCAGAGAGATATCAATACATAGGTTTTAAGATTCTTACTAGTCAGATATATTCTTGTGCAGTGAATAGGGGATGTTGAGTCCAGTTCACTGAGCAGGGAGTAGGTTTGTCTATTACATATTTGGCTTATGGAACGGTATCTGAGCTAATTTCAAACCCTTGTTTTATGCATCACCCCACCTGATCTTTCCCGTTAAGCAGCCATAGTATGTTTTCTAAACGTGTGATTCTGTTCTGTTTTGTAATTCAGTTCAAGTGTAGCGATTTTGACATTCCCTCTATAAGTGATATCTTAGGATAAGTGTCTTTTTCTGTGTGACTTATTTCACTTAGAGTCATGGTAACTAAATCCACTCATCATGCTGCTACTAGCCTTGTGACATTGATTTCATGGCTGAGTGATATTCCATTGTGCATAAGTACCACAACCTCTTTATCCATTTTTCTCTTTCCTGGGCTATTGAAGGTGTACCGAAGTGGAGATTCTTGTAAACAGAGCAGCCCTACACTCTGGGGTGCCTGTGTCTTGTGGATTTTCAGTTTTCCCAATGTATACGCCCATGAGTGGAAGTGCCCTATGCTCTCTAAGCTGTGTTTATTACATGTTTCAGGACACACCGTACACTTCTCCAGAGTGGCTGTTGGCAATTTACATCCCGCCCATCAGCGTAGCAAGGCTCCCATGTGTCCATGGCCTGTCCTGCATTTCTGGTTTTTACACTTTTTTCAGCATGGCCCTTTTGACCGATGGCAAGCGAGACTTCTTTGTAGTGCTGATTTGCCTTTCCAGCTTGCTTGGTTGGCCAAAAAGGGCGTATGCGTTTTTTCCTGAATATATTCAGGAAAAAACGCATACGCCCTTTTTGGCCAAGGGCATCATTGTCGACGTTTTGCCGCTTTTCATGTGCTTTAAAGGCGAGTCGAATCTACCTCCTGAAATCTGTTTCCTGCAATTCTGACTTGCTTTCAAATCCTCTTCGTTGCCTTCCCTCAATATATTTGTGGACGAGAGTTATCATTTATAACTCTACAGGTTTGTGAATTGCAGTGCCCCTGAGCTCCATTTGTCAACTCGCTTGTTTGGGAGCTGGCCGCAAAAGCGCAGGATTGCTTCAGGCCCTATTCTGGTTCCGGGGGGGCAGGCTGAGCCTGTGGTTCATTCTTCTTCCTGATGGGAAAATAGAGTGACCTGTGCCTGTCCCAACACCTAGAGCTAGTCTCTACTTGGTTCCCCCTCTTCCCGTTCATCCTCAGGACAAATTGCAACCTGTACGAAACAGGAGGTTAACGGTGCTGATTCTCCAACTAGGGAGATTGTTATTAAAGTGGCTGGAATGGCGAACCCGAGCACAAGGATAGGAGAAATGAGGTTCGTTTTAGAAACCTTTCCCGATCACACGGTTTACCAACTTCTGAGTTTCCCATGCATGTTTTCGATGTAGGAAGATGCCCTTGAACCTGGAGATTTGGGACCCATGGGATGGGTACCACGCAGTATTACTTTAAAGGGTCTGCGTTTGCTCACCCAACCTCACCAATCCTCTCAGCCTCAAGAGTGTCCAGCCTTATGTCTCATCCAGCTCTGGGTCTAGATATGGTCAATCCAGGTTGCATCATAGCCCCTGAACAGATTTTGTAAGAATTTCTCTCTCTTTCACTGTCTTTGTTTTATGGGTCTTTTTAAAAGTAATTTATTTTTGTTATGGGGTTTAGCTGCTTTTCACTGCTGTGTTTATGCCGCTTTACACCCTATTGATTCATTTCCAGAGAGATATCAATACATAGGTTTTAAGATTCTTACTAGTCAGATATATTCTTGTGCGGTGAATAGGGGATGTTGAGTCCAGTTCACTGAGCAGGGAGTATTTTTGTCTATTACATATTTGGCTTATGGAACGGTATCTGAGCTAATTTCAAACCCTTGTTTTATGCATCACCCCACCTGATCTTTCCCGTTAAGCAGCCATAGTGTGTTTTCTAAACGTGTGATTCTGTTCTGTTTTGTAATTCAGTTCAAGTGTAGCGATTTTGACATTCCGTCTATAAGTGATACCTTAGGATAAGTGTCTTTTTCTGTGTGACTTATTTCACTTAGAGTCATCGTAACTAAATCCACTCGTCATGCTGCTACTAGCCTTGTGACATTGATTTCATGGCTGAGTGATATTCCATTGTGCATAAGTATCACAACCTCTTTATCCATTTTTCTCTTTCCTGGGCTATTGAAGGTGTACCGAAGTGGAGATTCTTGTAAACAGAGCAGCCCTACACTCTGGGGTGCCTGTGTCTTGTGGATTTTCAGTTTTCCCAATGTATATGCCCATGAGTGGAAGTGCCCTATGCTCTCTAAGCTGTGTTTATTACATGTTTCAGGACACACCGTACACTTCTCCAGAGTGGCTGTTGGCAATTTACATCCCGCCCATCAGCGTAGCAAGGCTCCCATGTGTCCATGGCCTGTCCTGCATTTCTGGTTTTTACACTTTTTTCAGCATGGCCCTTTTGACCGATGGCAAGCGAGACTTCTTTGTAGTGCTGATTTGCCTTTCTGGATTGCTTGGTTGGCCAAAAAGGGCGTATGCGTTTTTTCCTGAATATACTCAGGAAAAAACGCATACGCCCTTTTTGGCCAAGGGCATCATTGTCGACGTCTTGCCGCTTTTCATGTGCTTTAAAGGCGAGTCGCATCTACCTCCTGAAATCTGTTTCCTGCAATTCTGCCTTGCTTTCAAATCCTCTTCATTGCCTTCCCTCAATATATTTGTGGACGAGAGTTATCATTTAGAACTCTGCAGGTTTGTGAATTGCAGTGCCCCTGAGCTCCATTTGTCAACTCGCTTGTTTGGGAGCTGGCCGCAAAAGCGCAGGATTGCTTCAGGCCCTATTCTGGTTCCGGGGGGGCAGGCTGAGCCTGTGGTTCATTCTTCTTCCTGATGGGAAAATAGAGTGACCTGTGCCTGTCCCAACACCTAGAGCTAGTCTCTACTTGGTTCCCCCTCTTCCCGTTCATCCTCAGGACAAATTGCAACCTGTACGAAACAGGAGGTTAACGGTGCTGATTCTCCAACTAGGGAGATTGTTATTAAAGTGGCTGGAATGGCGAACCCGAGCACAAGGATAGGAGAAATGAGGTGCGTTTTAGAAACCTTTCCCGATCACATGGTTTACCAACTTTTGAGTTTCCCATGCATGTTTTCGATGTAGGAAGATGCCCTTGAACCTGGAGATTTGGGACCCATGGGATGGGTACCACGCAGTATTACTTTAAAGGGTCTGCGTTTGCTCACCCAACCTCACCAATCCTCTCAGCCTCAAGAGTGTCCAGCCTTATGTCTCATCCAGCTCTGGGTCTAGATATGGTCAATCCAGGTTGCATCATAGCCCCTGAACAGATTTTGTAAGAATTTCTCTCTCTTTCACTGTCTTTGTTTTATGGGGTTTTTTTTGAGTAATTTCTTTTTATAATGGGGTTTAGCTGCTTTTCACTGCTGTGTTTATGCCGCTTTACACCCTATTGATTCACTTCCAGAGAGATATCAATACATAGGTTTTAAGATTATTACTAGTCAGATATACTCTTGTGCGGTGAATAGGGGAGGTTGAGTACAGTTCACTGAGCAGGGAGTAGGTTTGTCTATTACATATTTGGCTTATGGAATGGTATCTGAGCTAATTTCAAACCCTTGTTTTATGCATCACCCCACCTGATCTTTCCCGTTAAGCAGCCATAGTGTGTTTTCTAAACGTGTGACTCTGTTCTGTTTTGTAATTCAGTTCAAGTGTAGCGATTTTGACATTCCCTCTATAAGTGATATCTTAGGATAAGTGTCTTTTTCTGTGTGACTTATTTCACTTAGAGTCATCGTACCTAAATCCACTCGTCATGCTGCTACTAGCCTTGTGACATTGATTTCATGGCTGAGTGATATTCCATTGTGCATAAGTACCACAACCTCTTTATCCATTTTTCTCTTTCCTGGGCTATTGAAGGTGTACCGAAGTGGAGATTCTTGTAAACAGAGCAGCCCTAAACTTTGGTGTGCCTTTGTCTTGTGGATTTTCAGTTTACCCAATGTATACGCCCATGAGTGGAAGTGCCCAATGCTCTCTATGCTGTGTTTATTACATGTTTCAGGACACACCGGACACTTCTCCAGAGTGGCTGTTGGCAAATTACATCCTGCCCATCAGCGTAGCAAGGCTCCCATGTGTCCATGGCCTGTCCTGCATTTCTGGTTTTTACACTTTTTTCAGCATGGCCCTTTTGACCGATGGCAAGCGAGACTTCTTTGTAGTGCTGATTTGCCTTTCCGGCTTGCTTGGTTGGCCAAAAAGGGCGTATGCGTTTTTTCCTTAATATATTCAGGAAAAAACGCATACGCCCTTTTTGGCCAAGGGCATCATTGTCGACCTTTTGCCGCTTTTCATGTGCTTTAAAGGCGAGTCGAATCTACCTCCTGAAATCTGTTTCCTGCAATTCTGACTTGTTTTCAAATCCTCTTCGTTGCCTTCCCTGAATATATTTGTGGACGAGAGTTATCAGTTGTAACTCTACAGGTTTGTGAATTGAAGTGCCCCTGAGCTCCATTTGTCAACTCGCTTGTTTGGGAGCTGGCCGCAAAAGCGCAGGATTGCTTCAGGCCCTATTCTGGTTCCGGGGGGGCAGGCTGAGCCTGTGGTTCATTCTTCTTCCTGATGGGAAAATAGAGTGACCTGTGCCTGTCCCAATACCTAGAGCTAGTCTATCCTTGGTTCCCCCTCTTCCCGTTCATCCTCAGGACAAATTGCAACCTGTACGAAACAGGAGGTTAACGGTGCTGATTCTCCAAGTAGGGAGATTGTTCGTAAAGCGGCTGGAATGGCGAACCCGAGCACAAGGAGAGGAGAAATGAGGTGCATTTCAGAAAGCTTTCCCGATCACACGGTGTACCATCTTCTGGGTTTCCCATGCATGTTTTCGATGTAGGAAGATGCCCTTGAACCTGGAGATTTAGGACTCATGGGATGGGTACCATGCACTATTACTTGAAAGGGTCTGCGTTTGCTCACCCAACCTCACCAATCCTCTCAGCCCCAAGAGTGTCCAGCCTTATGTCTCATCCAGCTCTGGGTCTAGATATGGTCAATCCAGGTTGCATCATAGCCCCTGAACAGATTTTGTAAGAATTTCTCTCTCTTTCACTGTCTTTGTTTTATGGGTTTTTTTTAAAGTAATTTATTTTTGTTATGGGGTTTAGCTGCTTTTCACTGCTGTGTTTATGCCGCTTTACACCCTATTGATTCATTTCCAGAGAGATATCAATACATAGGTTTTAAGATTCTTACTAGTCAGATATATTCTTGTGCAGTGAATAGGGGATGTTGAGTCCAGTTCACTGAGCAGGGAGTAGGTTTGTCTATTACATATTTGGCTTATGGAACGGTATCTGAGCTAATTTCAAACCCTTGTTTTATGCATCACCCCACCTGATCTTTCCCGTTAAGCAGCCATAGTGTGTTTTCTAAACGTGTGATTCTGTTCTGTTTTGTAATTCAGTTCAAGTGTAGCGATTTTGACATTCCCTCTATAAGTGATATCTTAGGATAAGTGTCTTTTTCTGTGTGACTTATTTCACTTAGAGTCATGGTAACTAAATCCACTCATCATGCTGCTACTAGCCTTGTGACATTGATTTCATGGCTGAGTGATATTCCATTGTGCATAAGTACCACAACCTCTTTATCCATTTTTCTCTTTCCTGGGCTATTGAAGGTGTACCGAAGTGGAGATTCTTGTAAACAGAGCAGCCCTACACTCTGGGGTGCCTGTGTCTTGTGGATTTTCAGTTTTCCCAATGTATACGCCCATGAGTGGAAGTGCCCTATGCTCTCTAAGCTGTGTTTATTACATGTTTCAGGACACACCGTACACTTCTCCAGAGTGGCTGTTGGCAATTTACATCCCGCCCATCAGCGTAGCAAGGCTCCCATGTGTCCATGGCCTGTCCTGCATTTCTGGTTTTTACACTTTTTTCAGCATGGCCCTTTTGACCGATGGCAAGCGAGACTTCTTTGTAGTGCTGATTTGCCTTTCCGGCTTGCTTGGTTGGCCAAAAAGGGCGTATGCGTTTTTTCCTGAATATATTCAGGAAAAAACGCATACGCCCTTTTTGGCCAAGGGCATCATTGTCGACGTTTTGCCGCTTTTCATGTGCTTTAAAGGCGAGTCGAATCTACCTCCTGAAATCTGTTTCCTGCAATTCTGACTTGCTTTCAAATCCTCTTCGTTGCCTTCCCTCAATATATTTGTGGACGAGAGTTATCATTTATAACTCTACAGGTTTGTGAATTGCAGTGCCCCTGAGCTCCATTTGTCAACTCGCTTGTTTGGGAGCTGGCCGCAAAAGCGCAGGATTGCTTCAGGCCCTATTCTGGTTCCGGGGGGGCAGGCTGAGCCTGTGGTTCATTCTTCTTCCTGATGGGAAAATAGAGTGACCTGTGCCTGTCCCAACACCTAGAGCTAGTCTCTCCTTGGTTCCCCCTCTTCCCGTTCATCCTCAGGACAAATTGCAACCTGTACGAAACAGGAGGTTAACGGTGCTGATTCTCCAACTAGGGAGATTGTTATTAAAGTGGCTGGAATGGCGAACCCGAGCACAAGGATAGGAGAAATGAGGTTCGTTTTAGAAACCTTTCCCGATCACACGGTTTACCAACTTCTGAGTTTCCCATGCATGTTTTCGATGTAGGAAGATGCCCTTGAACCTGGAGATTTGGGACCCATGGGATGGGTACCACGCAGTATTACTTTAAAGGGTCTGCGTTTGCTCACCCAACCTCACCAATCCTCTCAGCCTCAAGAGTGTCCAGCCTTATGTCTCATCCAGCTCTGGGTCTAGATATGGTCAATCCAGGTTGCATCATAGCCCCTGAACAGATTTTGTAAGAATTTCTCTCTCTTTCACTGTCTTTGTTTTATGGGTCTTTTTAAAAGTAATTTATTTTTGTTATGGGGTTTAGCTGCTTTTCACTGCTGTGTTTATGCCGCTTTACACCCTATTGATTCATTTCCAGAGAGATATCAATACATAGGTTTTAAGATTCTTACTAGTCAGATATATTCTTGTGCGGTGAATAGGGGATGTTGAGTCCAGTTCACTGAGCAGGGAGTATTTTTGTCTATTACATATTTGGCTTATGGAACGGTATCTGAGCTAATTTCAAACCCTTGTTTTATGCATCACCCCACCTGATCTTTCCCGTTAAGCAGCCATAGTGTGTTTTCTAAACGTGTGATTCTGTTCTGTTTTGTAATTCAGTTCAAGTGTAGCGATTTTGACATTCCGTCTATAAGTGATACCTTAGGATAAGTGTCTTTTTCTGTGTGACTTATTTCACTTAGAGTCATCGTAACTAAATCCACTCGTCATGCTGCTACTAGCCTTGTGACATTGATTTCATGGCTGAGTGATATTCCATTGTGCATAAGTATCACAACCTCTTTATCCATTTTTCTCTTTCCTGGGCTATTGAATGTGTACCGAAGTGGAGATTCTTGTAAACAGAGCAGCCCTACATTTTGGTGTGCCTTTGTCTTCTGGAGTTTCAGTTTTCCCAATGTATACGCCCATGAGTGGAAGTGCCCTATGCTCTCTAAGCTGTGTTTATTACATGTTTCAGGACACACCGTACACTTCTCCAGAGTGGCTGTTGGCAATTTACATCCCGCCCATCAGCGTAGCAAGGCTCCCATGTGTCCATGGCCTGTCCTGCATTTCTGGTTTTTACACTTTTTTCAGCATGGCCCTTTTGACCGATGGCAAGCGAGACTTCTTTGTAGTGCTGATTTGCCTTTCCGGCTTGCTTGGTTGGCCAAAAAGGGCGTATGCGTTTTTTCCTTAATATATTCAGGAAAAAACGCATACGCCCTTTTTGGCCAAGGGCATCATTGTCGACGTTTTGCCGCTTTTCATGTGCTTTAAAGGCGAGTCGAATCTACCTCCTGAAATCTGTTTCCTGCAATTCTGCCTTGCTTTCAAATCCTCTTCGTTGCCTTCCCTCAATATATTTGTGGACGAGAGTTATCATTTAGAACTCTGCAGGTTTGTGAATTGCAGTGCCCCTGAGCTCCATTTGTCAACTCGCTTGTTTGGGAGCTGGCCGCAAAAGCGCAGGATTGCTTCAGGCCCTATTCTGGTTCCGGGGGGGCAGGCTGAGCCTGTGGTTCATTCTTCTTCCTGATGGGAAAATAGAGTGACCTGTGCCTGTCCCAACACCTAGAGCTAGTCTCTCCTTGGTTCCCCCTCTTCCCGTTCATCCTCAGGACAAATTGCAACCTGTACGAAACAGGAGGTTAACGGTGCTGATTCTCCAAGTAGGGAGATTGTTATTAAAGTGGCTGGAATGGCGAACCCGAGCACAAGGATAGGAGAAATAAGGTTCGTTTTAGAAACCTTTCCCGATCACACGGTTTACCAACTTCTGAGTTTCCCATGCATGTTTTCGATGTAGGAAGATGCCCTTGAACCTGGAGATTTGGGACCCATGGGATGGGTACCACGCAGTATTACTTTAAAGGGTCTGCGTTTGCTCACCCAACCTCACCAATCCTCTCAGCCTCAAGAGTGTCCAGCCTTATGTCTCATACAGCTCTGGGTCTAGATATGGTCAATCCAGGTTGCATCACAGCCCCTGAACAGATTTTGTAAGAATTTCTCTCTCTTTCACTGTCTTTGTTTTATGGGGTTTTTTTTGAGTAATTTCTTTTTATAATGGGGTTTAGCTGCTTTTCACTGCTGTGTTTATGCCGCTTTACACCCTATTGATTCACTTCCAGAGAGATATCAATACATAGGTTTTAAGATTCTTACTAGTCAGATATATTCTTGTGCGGTGAATAGGGGATGTTGAGTCCAGTTCACTGAGCAGGGAGTAGGATTGTCTATTACATATTTGGCTTATGGAACAGTATCTGAGCTAATTTCAAACCCTTGTTTTATGCATCACCCCACCTGATCTTTCCCGTTAAGCAGCCATAGTGTGTTTTCTAAACGTGTGACTCTGTTCTGTTTTGTAATTCAGTTCAAGTGTAGCGATTTTGACATTCCCTCTATAAGTGATATCTTAGGATAAGTGTCTTTTTCTGTGTGACTTATTTCACTTAGAGTCATCGTAACTAAATCCACTCGTCATGCTGCTACTAGCCTTGTGACATTGATTTCATGGCTGAGTGATATTCCATTGTGCATAAGTATCACAACCTCTTTATCCATTTTTCTCTTTCCTGGGCTATTGAAGGTGTACCGAAGTGGAGATTCTTGTAAACAGAGCAGCCCTACTCTCTGGGGTGCCTGTGTCTTGTGGATTTTCAGTTTTCCCAATGTATATGCCCATGAGTGGAAGTGCCCTATGCTCTCTAAGCTGTGTTTATTACATGTTTCAGGACACACCGTACACTTCTCCAGAGTGGCTGTTGGCAATTTACATCCCGCCCATCAGCGTAGCAAGGCTCCCATGTGTCCATGGCCTGTCCTGCATTTCTGGTTTTTACACTTTTTTCAGCATGGCCCTTTTGACCGATGGCAAGCGAGACTTCTTTGTAGTGCTGATTTGCCTTTCTGGATTGCTTGGTTGGCCAAAAAGGGCGTATGCGTTTTTTCCTGAATATACTCAGGAAAAAACGCATACGCCCTTTTTGGCCAAGGGCATCATTGTCGACGTCTTGCCGCTTTTCATGTGCTTTAAAGGCGAGTCGCATCTACCTCCTGAAATCTGTTTCCTGCAATTCTGCCTTGCTTTCAAATCCTCTTCGTTGCCTTCCCTCAATATATTTGTGGACGAGAGTTATCATTTAGAACTCTGCAGGTTTGTGAATTGCAGTGCCCCTGAGCTCCATTTGTCAACTCGCTTGTTTGGGAGCTGGCCGCAAAAGCGCAGGATTGCTTCAGGCCCTATTCTGGTTCCGGGGGGGCAGGCTGAGCCTGTGGTTCATTCTTCTTCCTGATGGGAAAATAGAGTGACCTGTGCCTGTCCCAACACCTAGAGCTAGTCTCTACTTGGTTCCCCCTCTTCCCGTTCATCCTCAGGACAAATTGCAACCTGTACGAAACAGGAGGTTAACGGTGCTGATTCTCCAACTAGGGAGATTGTTATTAAAGTGGCTGGAATGGCGAACCCGAGCACAAGGATAGGAGAAATGAGGTGCGTTTTAGAAACCTTTCCCGATCACATGGTTTACCAACTTTTGAGTTTCCCATGCATGTTTTCGATGTAGGAAGATGCCCTTGAACCTGGAGATTTGGGACCCATGGGATGGGTACCACGCAGTATTACTTTAAAGGGTCTGCGTTTGCTCACCCAACCTCACCAATCCTCTCAGCCTCAAGAGTGTCCAGCCTTATGTCTCATCCAGCTCTGGGTCTAGATATGGTCAATCCAGGTTGCATCATAGCCCCTGAACAGATTTTGTAAGAATTTCTCTCTCTTTCACTGTCTTTGTTTTATGGGGTTTTTTTTGAGTAATTTCTTTTTATAATGGGGTTTAGCTGCTTTTCACTGCTGTGTTTATGCCGCTTTACACCCTATTGATTCACTTCCAGAGAGATATCAATACATAGGTTTTAAGATTCTTACTAGTCAGATATACTCTTGTGCGGTGAATAGGGGAGGTTGAGTACAGTTCACTGAGCAGGGAGTAGGTTTGTCTATTACATATTTGGCTTATGGAATGGTATCTGAGCTAATTTCAAACCCTTGTTTTATGCATCACCCCACCTGATCTTTCCCGTTAAGCAGCCATAGTGTGTTTTCTAAACGTGTGACTCTGTTCTGTTTTGTAATTCAGTTCAAGTGTAGCGATTTTGACATTCCCTCTATAAGTGATATCTTAGGATAAGTGTCTTTTTCTGTGTGACTTATTTCACTTAGAGTCATCGTACCTAAATCTACTCGTCATGCTGCTACTAGCCTTGTGACATTGATTTCATGGCTGAGTGATATTCCATTGTGCATAAGTACCACAACCTCTTTATCCATTTTTCTCTTTCCTGGGCTATTGAAGGTGTACCGAAGTGGAGATTCTTGTAAACAGAGCAGCCCTAAACTTTGGTGTGCCTTTGTCTTGTGGATTTTCAGTTTACCCAATGTATACGCCCATGAGTGGAAGTGCCCAATGCTCTCTATGCTGTGTTTATTACATGTTTCAGGACACACCGGACACTTCTCCAGAGTGGCTGTTGGCAAATTACATCCTGCCCATCAGCGTAGCAAGGCTCCCATGTGTCCATGGCCTGTCCTGCATTTCTGGTTTTTACACTTTTTTCAGCATGGCCCTTTTGACCGATGGCAAGCGAGACTTCTTTGTAGTGCTGATTTGCCTTTCCGGCTTGCTTGGTTGGCCAAAAAGGGCGTATGCGTTTTTTCCTTAATATATTCAGGAAAAAACGCATACGCCCTTTTTGGCCAAGGGCATCATTGTCGACCTTTTGCCGCTTTTCATGTGCTTTAAAGGCGAGTCGAATCTACCTCCTGAAATCTGTTTCCTGCAATTCTGACTTGTTTTCAAATCCTCTTCGTTGCCTTCCCTGAATATATTTGTGGACGAGAGTTATCAGTTGTAACTCTACAGGTTTGTGAATTGAAGTGCCCCTGAGCTCCATTTGTCAACTCGCTTGTTTGGGAGCTGGCCGCAAAAGCGCAGGATTGCTTCAGGCCCTATTCTGGTTCCGGGGGGGCAGGCTGAGCCTGTGGTTCATTCTTCTTCCTGATGGGAAAATAGAGTGACCTGTGCCTGTCCCAATACCTAGAGCTAGTCTATCCTTGGTTCCCCCTCTTCCCGTTCATCCTCAGGACAAATTGCAACCTGTACGAAACAGGAGGTTAACGGTGCTGATTCTCCAAGTAGGGAGATTGTTCGTAAAGCGGCTGGAATGGCGAACCCGAGCACAAGGAGAGGAGAAATGAGGTGCATTTCAGAAAGCTTTCCCGATCACACGGTGTACCATCTTCTGGGTTTCCCATGCATGTTTTCGATGTAGGAAGATGCCCTTGAACCTGGAGATTTAGGACTCATGGGATGGGTACCATGCACTATTACTTGAAAGGGTCTGCGTTTGCTCACCCAACCTCACCAATCCTCTCAGCCCCAAGAGTGTCCAGCCTTATGTCTCATCCAGCTCTGGGTCTAGATATGGTCAATCCAGGTTGCATCATAGCCCCTGAACGGATCTTGTAAGAATTTCTCTCTCTTTCACTGTCTTTGTTTTATGGGTTTTTTTTAAAGTAATTTATTTTTGTTATGGGGTTTAGCTGCTTTTCACTGCTGTGTTTATGCCGCTTTACACCCTATTGATTCATTTCCAGAGAGATATCAATACATAGGTTTTAAGATTCTTACTAGTCAGATATATTCTTGTGCAGTGAATAGGGGATGTTGAGTCCAGTTCACTGAGCAGGGAGTAGGTTTGTCTATTACATATTTGGCTTATGGAACGGTATCTGAGCTAATTTCAAACCCTTGTTTTATGCATCACCCCACCTGATCTTTCCCGTTAAGCAGCCATAGTGTGTTTTCTAAACGTGTGATTCTGTTCTGTTTTGTAATTCAGTTCAAGTGTAGCGATTTTGACATTCCCTCTATAAGTGATATCTTAGGATAAGTGTCTTTTTCTGTGTGACTTATTTCACTTAGAGTCATGGTAACTAAATCCACTCATCATGCTGCTACTAGCCTTGTGACATTGATTTCATGGCTGAGTGATATTCCATTGTGCATAAGTACCACAACCTCTTTATCCATTTTTCTCTTTCCTGGGCTATTGAAGGTGTACCGAAGTGGAGATTCTTGTAAACAGAGCAGCCCTACACTCTGGGGTGCCTGTGTCTTGTGGATTTTCAGTTTTCCCAATGTATACGCCCATGAGTGGAAGTGCCCTATGCTCTCTAAGCTGTGTTTATTACATGTTTCAGGACACACCGTACACTTCTCCAGAGTGGCTGTTGGCAATTTACATCCCGCCCATCAGCGTAGCAAGGCTCCCATGTGTCCATGGCCTGTCCTGCATTTCTGGTTTTTACACTTTTTTCAGCATGGCCCTTTTGACCGATGGCAAGCGAGACTTCTTTGTAGTGCTGATTTGCCTTTCCGGCTTGCTTGGTTGGCCAAAAAGGGCGTATGCGTTTTTTCCTGAATATATTCAGGAAAAAACGCATACGCCCTTTTTGGCCAAGGGCATCATTGTCGACGTTTTGCCGCTTTTCATGTGCTTTAAAGGCGAGTCGAATCTACCTCCTGAAATCTGTTTCCTGCAATTCTGACTTGCTTTCAAATCCTCTTCGTTGCCTTCCCTCAATATATTTGTGGACGAGAGTTATCATTTATAACTCTACAGGTTTGTGAATTGCAGTGCCCCTGAGCTCCATTTGTCAACTCGCTTGTTTGGGAGCTGGCCGCAAAAGCGCAGGATTGCTTCAGGCCCTATTCTGGTTCCGGGGGCGCAGGCTGAGCCTGTGGTTCATTCTTCTTCCTGATGGGAAAATAGAGTGACCTGTGCCTGTCCCAACACCTAGAGCTAGTCTCTCCTTGGTTCCCCCTCTTCCCGTTCATCCTCAGGACAAATTGCAACCTGTACGAAACAGGAGGTTAACGGTGCTGATTCTCCAACTAGGGAGATTGTTATTAAAGTGGCTGGAATGGCGAACCCGAGCACAAGGATAGGAGAAATGAGGTTCGTTTTAGAAACCTTTCCCGATCACACGGTTTACCAACTTCTGAGTTTCCCATGCATGTTTTCGATGTAGGAAGATGACCTTGAACCTGGAGATTTGGGACCCATGGGATGGGTACCACGCAGTATTACTTTAAAGGGTCTGCGTTTGCTCACCCAACCTCACCAATCCTCTCAGCCTCAAGAGTGTCCAGCCTTATGTCTCATCCAGCTCTGGGTCTAGATATGGTCAATCCAGGTTGCATCATAGCCCCTGAACAGATTTTGTAAGAATTTCTCTCTCTTTCACTGTCTTTGTTTTATGGGTCTTTTTAAAAGTAATTTATTTTTGTTATGGGGTTTAGCTGCTTTTCACTGCTGTGTTTATGCCGCTTTACACCCTATTGATTCATTTCCAGAGAGATATCAATACATAGGTTTTAAGATTCTTACTAGTCAGATATATTCTTGTGCGGTGAATAGGGGATGTTGAGTCCAGTTCACTGAGCAGGGAGTATTTTTGTCTATTACATATTTGGCTTATGGAACGGTATCTGAGCTAATTTCAAACCCTTGTTTTATGCATCACCCCACCTGATCTTTCCCGTTAAGCAGCCATAGTGTGTTTTCTAAACGTGTGATTCTGTTCTGTTTTGTAATTCAGTTCAAGTGTAGCGATTTTGACATTCCGTCTATAAGTGATACCTTAGGATAAGTGTCTTTTTCTGTGTGACTTATTTCACTTAGAGTCATCGTAACTAAATCCACTCGTCATGCTGCTACTAGCCTTGTGACATTGATTTCATGGCTGAGTGATATTCCATTGTGCATAAGTATCACAACCTCTTTATCCATTTTTCTCTTTCCTGGGCTATTGAATGTGTACCGAAGTGGAGATTCTTGTAAACAGAGCAGCCCTACATTTTGGTGTGCCTTTGTCTTCTGGAGTTTCAGTTTTCCCAATGTATACGCCCATGAGTGGAAGTGCCCTATGCTCTCTAAGCTGTGTTTATTACATGTTTCAGGACACACCGTACACTTCTCCAGAGTGGCTGTTGGCAATTTACATCCCGCCCATCAGCGTAGCAAGGCTCCCATGTGTCCATGGCCTGTCCTGCATTTCTGGTTTTTACACTTTTTTCAGCATGGCCCTTTTGACCGATGGCAAGCGAGACTTCTTTGTAGTGCTGATTTGCCTTTCCGGCTTGCTTGGTTGGCCAAAAAGGGCGTATGCGTTTTTTCCTGAATATATTCAGGAAAAAACGCATACGCCCTTTTTGGCCAAGGGCATCATTGTCGACGTTTTGCCGCTTTTCATGTGCTTTAAAGGCGAGTCGAATCTACCTCCTGAAATCTGTTTCCTGCAATTCTGCCTTGCTTTCAAATCCTCTTCGTTGCCTTCCCTCAATATATTTGTGGACGAGAGTTATCATTTAGAACTCTGCAGGTTTGTGAATTGCAGTGCCCCTGAGCTCCATTTGTCAACTCGCTTGTTTGGGAGCTGGCCGCAAAAGCGCAGGATTGCTTCAGGCCCTATTCTGGTTCCGGGGGGGCAGGCTGAGCCTGTGGTTCATTCTTCTTCCTGATGGGAAAATAGAGTGACCTGTGCCTGTCCCAACACCTAGAGCTAGTCTCTCCTTGGTTCCCCCTCTTCCCGTTCATCCTCAGGACAAATTGCAACCTGTACGAAACAGGAGGTTAACGGTGCTGATTCTCCACGTAGGGAGATTGTTATTAAAGTGGCTGGAATGGCGAACCCGAGCACAAGGATAGGAGAAATAAGGTTCGTTTTAGAAACCTTTCCCGATCACACGGTTTACCAACTTCTGAGTTTCCCATGCATGTTTTCGATGTAGGAAGATGCCCTTGAACCTGGAGATTTGGGACCCATGGGATGGGTACCACGCAGTATTACTTTAAAGGGTCTGCGTTTGCTCACCCAACCTCACCAATCCTCTCAGCCTCAAGAGTGTCCAGCCTTATGTCTCATACAGCTCTGGGTCTAGATATGGTCAATCCAGGTTGCATCATAGCCCCTGAACAGATTTTGTAAGAATTTCTCTCTCTTTCACTGTCTTTGTTTTATGGGGTTTTTTTTGAGTAATTTCTTTTTATAATGGGGTTTAGCTGCTTTTCACTGCTGTGTTTATGCCGCTTTACACCCTATTGATTCACTTCCAGAGAGATATCAATACATAGGTTTTAAGATTCTTACTAGTCAGATATATTCTTGTGCGGTGAATAGGGGATGTTGAGTCCAGTTCACTGAGCAGGGAGTAGGATTGTCTATTACATATTTGGCTTATGGAACAGTATCTGAGCTAATTTCAAACCCTTGTTTTATGCATCACCCCACCTGATCTTTCCCGTTAAGCAGCCATAGTGTGTTTTCTAAACGTGTGACTCTGTTCTGTTTTGTAATTCAGTTCAAGTGTAGCGATTTTGACATTCCCTCTATAAGTGATATCTTAGGATAAGTGTCTTTTTCTGTGTGACTTATTTCACTTAGAGTCATCGTAACTAAATCCACTCGTCATGCTGCTACTAGCCTTGTGACATTGATTTCATGGCTGAGTGATATTCCATTGTGCATAAGTATCACAACCTCTTTATCCATTTTTCTCTTTCCTGGGCTATTGAAGGTGTACCGAAGTGGAGATTCTTGTAAACAGAGCAGCCCTACACTCTGGGGTGCCTGTGTCTTGTGGATTTTCAGTTTTCCCAATGTATATGCCCATGAGTGGAAGTGCCCTATGCTCTCTAAGCTGTGTTTATTACATGTTTCAGGACACACCGTACACTTCTCCAGAGTGGCTGTTGGCAATTTACATCCCGCCCATCAGCGTAGCAAGGCTCCCATGTGTCCATGGCCTGTCCTGCATTTCTGGTTTTTACACTTTTTTCAGCATGGCCCTTTTGACCGATGGCAAGCGAGACTTCTTTGTAGTGCTGATTTGCCTTTCTGGATTGCTTGGTTGGCCAAAAAGGGCGTATGCGTTTTTTCCTGAATATACTCAGGAAAAAACGCATACGCCCTTTTTGGCCAAGGGCATCATTGTCGACGTCTTGCCGCTTTTCATGTGCTTTAAAGGCGAGTCGCATCTACCTCCTGAAATCTGTTTCCTGCAATTCTGCCTTGCTTTCAAATCCTCTTCGTTGCCTTCCCTCAATATATTTGTGGACGAGAGTTATCATTTAGAACTCTGCAGGTTTGTGAATTGCAGTGCCCCTGAGCTCCATTTGTCAACTCGCTTGTTTGGGAGCTGGCCGCAAAAGCGCAGGATTGCTTCAGGCCCTATTCTGGTTCCGGGGGGGCAGGCTGAGCCTGTGGTTCATTCTTCTTCCTGATGGGAAAATAGAGTGACCTGTGCCTGTCCCAACACCTAGAGCTAGTCTCTACTTGGTTCCCCCTCTTCCCGTTCATCCTCAGGACAAATTGCAACCTGTACGAAACAGGAGGTTAACGGTGCTGATTCTCCAACTAGGGAGATTGTTATTAAAGTGGCTGGAATGGCGAACCCGAGCACAAGGATAGGAGAAATGAGGTGCGTTTTAGAAACCTTTCCCGATCACATGGTTTACCAACTTTTGAGTTTCCCATGCATGTTTTCGATGTAGGAAGATGCCCTTGAACCTGGAGATTTGGGACCCATGGGATGGGTACCACGCAGTATTACTTTAAAGGGTCTGCGTTTGCTCACCCAACCTCACCAATCCTCTCAGCCTCAAGAGTGTCCAGCCTTATGTCTCATCCAGCTCTGGGTCTAGATATGGTCAATCCAGGTTGCATCATAGCCCCTGAACAGATTTTGTAAGAATTTCTCTCTCTTTCACTGTCTTTGTTTTATGGGGTTTTTTTTGAGTAATTTCTTTTTATAATGGGGTTTAGCTGCTTTTCACTGCTGTGTTTATGCCGCTTTACACCCTATTGATTCACTTCCAGAGAGATATCAATACATAGGTTTTAAGATTCTTACTAGTCAGATATACTCTTGTGCGGTGAATAGGGGAGGTTGAGTACAGTTCACTGAGCAGGGAGTAGGTTTGTCTATTACATATTTGGCTTATGGAATGGTATCTGAGCTAATTTCAAACCCTTGTTTTATGCATCACCCCACCTGATCTTTCCCGTTAAGCAGCCATAGTGTGTTTTCTAAACGTGTGACTCTGTTCTGTTTTGTAATTCAGTTCAAGTGTAGCGATTTTGACATTCCCTCTATAAGTGATATCTTAGGATAAGTGTCTTTTTCTGTGTGACTTATTTCACTTAGAGTCATCGTACCTAAATCCACTCGTCATGCTGCTACTAGCCTTGTGACATTGATTTCATGGCTGAGTGATATTCCATTGTGCATAAGTACCACAACCTCTTTATCCATTTTTCTCTTTCCTGGGCTATTGAAGGTGTACCGAAGTGGAGATTCTTGTAAACAGAGCAGCCCTAAACTTTGGTGTGCCTTTGTCTTGTGGATTTTCAGTTTACCCAATGTATACGCCCATGAGTGGAAGTGCCCAATGCTCTCTATGCTGTGTTTATTACATGTTTCAGGACACACCGGACACTTCTCCAGAGTGGCTGTTGGCAAATTACATCCTGCCCATCAGCGTAGCAAGGCTCCCATGTGTCCATGGCCTGTCCTGCATTTCTGGTTTTTACACTTTTTTCAGCATGGCCCTTTTGACCGATGGCAAGCGAGACTTCTTTGTAGTGCTGATTTGCCTTTCCGGCTTGCTTGGTTGGCCAAAAAGGGCGTATGCGTTTTTTCCTTAATATATTCAGGAAAAAACGCATACGCCCTTTTTGGCCAAGGGCATCATTGTCGACGTTTTGCCGCTTTTCATGTGCTTTAAAGGCGAGTCGAATCTACCTCCTGAAATCTGTTTCCTGCAATTCTGACTTGTTTTCAAATCCTCTTCGTTGCCTTCCCTGAATATATTTGTGGACGAGAGTTATCAGTTGTAACTCTACAGGTTTGTGAATTGAAGTGCCCCTGAGCTCCATTTGTCAACTCGCTTGTTTGGGAGCTGGCCGCAAAAGCGCAGGATTGCTTCAGGCCCTATTCTGGTTCCGGGGGGGCAGGCTGAGCCTGTGGTTCATTCTTCTTCCTGATGGGAAAATAGAGTGACCTGTGCCTGTCCCAATACCTAGAGCTAGTCTATCCTTGGTTCCCCCTCTTCCCGTTCATCCTCAGGACAAATTGCAACCTGTACGAAACAGGAGGTTAACGGTGCTGATTCTCCAAGTAGGGAGATTGTTCGTAAAGCGGCTGGAATGGCGAACCCGAGCACAAGGAGAGGAGAAATGAGGTGCATTTCAGAAAGCTTTCCCGATCACACGGTGTACCATCTTCTGGGTTTCCCATGCATGTTTTCGATGTAGGAAGATGCCCTTGAACCTGGAGATTTAGGACTCATGGGATGGGTACCATGCACTATTACTTGAAAGGGTCTGCGTTTGCTCACCCAACCTCACCAATCCTCTCAGCCCCAAGAGTGTCCAGCCTTATGTCTCATCCAGCTCTGGGTCTAGATATGGTCAATCCAGGTTGCATCATAGCCCCTGAACGGATCTTGTAAGAATTTCTCTCTCTTTCACTGTCTTTGTTTTATGGGTTTTTTTTAAAGTAATTTATTTTTGTTATGGGGTTTAGCTGCTTTTCACTGCTGTGTTTATGCCGCTTTACACCCTATTGATTCATTTCCAGAGAGATATCAATACATAGGTTTTAAGATTCTTACTAGTCAGATATATTCTTGTGCAGTGAATAGGGGATGTTGAGTCCAGTTCACTGAGCAGGGAGTAGGTTTGTCTATTACATATTTGGCTTATGGAACGGTATCTGAGCTAATTTCAAACCCTTGTTTTATGCATCACCCCACCTGATCTTTCCCGTTAAGCAGCCATAGTGTGTTTTCTAAACGTGTGATTCTGTTCTGTTTTGTAATTCAGTTCAAGTGTAGCGATTTTGACATTCCCTCTATAAGTGATATCTTAGGATAAGTGTCTTTTTCTGTGTGACTTATTTCACTTAGAGTCATGGTAACTAAATCCACTCATCATGCTGCTACTAGCCTTGTGACATTGATTTCATGGCTGAGTGATATTCCATTGTGCATAAGTACCACAACCTCTTTATCCATTTTTCTCTTTCCTGGGCTATTGAAGGTGTACCGAAGTGGAGATTCTTGTAAACAGAGCAGCCCTACACTCTGGGGTGCCTGTGTCTTGTGGATTTTCAGTTTTCCCAATGTATACGCCCATGAGTGGAAGTGCCCTATGCTCTCTAAGCTGTGTTTATTACATGTTTCAGGACACACCGTACACTTCTCCAGAGTGGCTGTTGGCAATTTACATCCCGCCCATCAGCGTAGCAAGGCTCCCATGTGTCCATGGCCTGTCCTGCATTTCTGGTTTTTACACTTTTTTCAGCATGGCCCTTTTGACCGATGGCAAGCGAGACTTCTTTGTAGTGCTGATTTGCCTTTCCGGCTTGCTTGGTTGGCCAAAAAGGGCGTATGCGTTTTTTCCTGAATATATTCAGGAAAAAACGCATACGCCCTTTTTGGCCAAGGGCATCATTGTCGACGTTTTGCCGCTTTTCATGTGCTTTAAAGGCGAGTCGAATCTACCTCCTGAAATCTGTTTCCTGCAATTCTGCCTTGCTTTCAAATCCTCTTCGTTGCCTTCCCTCAATATATTTGTGGACGAGAGTTATCATTTAGAACTCTGCAGGTTTGTGAATTGCAGTGCCCCTGAGCTCCATTTGTCAACTCGCTTGTTTGGGAGCTGGCCGCAAAAGCGCAGGATTGCTTCAGGCCCTATTCTGGTTCCGGGGGGGCAGGCTGAGCCTGTGGTTCATTCTTCTTCCTGATGGGAAAATAGAGTGACCTGTGCCTGTCCCAACACCTAGAGCTAGTCTCTCCTTGGTTCCCCCTCTTCCCGTTCATCCTCAGGACAAATTGCAACCTGTACGAAACAGGAGGTTAACGGTGCTGATTCTCCACGTAGGGAGATTGTTATTAAAGTGGCTGGAATGGCGAACCCGAGCACAAGGATAGGAGAAATAAGGTTCGTTTTAGAAACCTTTCCCGATCACACGGTTTACCAACTTCTGAGTTTCCCATGCATGTTTTCGATGTAGGAAGATGCCCTTGAACCTGGAGATTTGGGACCCATGGGATGGGTACCACGCAGTATTACTTTAAAGGGTCTGCGTTTGCTCACCCAACCTCACCAATCCTCTCAGCCTCAAGAGTGTCCAGCCTTATGTCTCATACAGCTCTGGGTCTAGATATGGTCAATCCAGGTTGCATCACAGCCCCTGAACAGATTTTGTAAGAATTTCTCTCTCTTTCACTGTCTTTGTTTTATGGGGTTTTTTTTGAGTAATTTCTTTTTATAATGGGGTTTAGCTGCTTTTCACTGCTGTGTTTATGCCGCTTTACACCCTATTGATTCACTTCCAGAGAGATATCAATACATAGGTTTTAAGATTCTTACTAGTCAGATATATTCTTGTGCGGTGAATAGGGGATGTTGAGTCCAGTTCACTGAGCAGGGA
Source organism: Eubalaena glacialis (assembly GCF_028564815.1). Classification (NCBI taxonomy): domain Eukaryota; kingdom Metazoa; phylum Chordata; class Mammalia; order Artiodactyla; family Balaenidae; genus Eubalaena; species Eubalaena glacialis. The sequence goes on along the minus strand of NC_083718.1, from coordinate 68,664,489 downwards.
GTAGGATTGTCTATTACATATTTGGCTTATGGAACAGTATCTGAGCTAATTTCAAACCCTTGTTTTATGCATCACCCCACCTGATCTTTCCCGTTAAGCAGCCATAGTGTGTTTTCTAAACGTGTGACTCTGTTCTGTTTTGTAATTCAGTTCAAGTGTAGCGATTTTGACATTCCCTCTATAAGTGATATCTTAGGATAAGTGTCTTTTTCTGTGTGACTTATTTCACTTAGAGTCATCGTAACTAAATCCACTCGTCATGCTGCTACTAGCCTTGTGACATTGATTTCATGGCTGAGTGATATTCCATTGTGCATAAGTATCACAACCTCTTTATCCATTTTTCTCTTTCCTGGGCTATTGAAGGTGTACCGAAGTGGAGATTCTTGTAAACAGAGCAGCCCTACTCTCTGGGGTGCCTGTGTCTTGTGGATTTTCAGTTTTCCCAATGTATATGCCCATGAGTGGAAGTGCCCTATGCTCTCTAAGCTGTGTTTATTACATGTTTCAGGACACACCGTACACTTCTCCAGAGTGGCTGTTGGCAATTTACATCCCGCCCATCAGCGTAGCAAGGCTCCCATGTGTCCATGGCCTGTCCTGCATTTCTGGTTTTTACACTTTTTTCAGCATGGCCCTTTTGACCGATGGCAAGCGAGACTTCTTTGTAGTGCTGATTTGCCTTTCTGGATTGCTTGGTTGGCCAAAAAGGGCGTATGCGTTTTTTCCTGAATATACTCAGGAAAAAACGCATACGCCCTTTTTGGCCAAGGGCATCATTGTCGACGTCTTGCCGCTTTTCATGTGCTTTAAAGGCGAGTCGCATCTACCTCCTGAAATCTGTTTCCTGCAATTCTGCCTTGCTTTCAAATCCTCTTCGTTGCCTTCCCTCAATATATTTGTGGACGAGAGTTATCATTTAGAACTCTGCAGGTTTGTGAATTGCAGTGCCCCTGAGCTCCATTTGTCAACTCGCTTGTTTGGGAGCTGGCCGCAAAAGCGCAGGATTGCTTCAGGCCCTATTCTGGTTCCGGGGGGGCAGGCTGAGCCTGTGGTTCATTCTTCTTCCTGATGGGAAAATAGAGTGACCTGTGCCTGTCCCAACACCTAGAGCTAGTCTCTACTTGGTTCCCCCTCTTCCCGTTCATCCTCAGGACAAATTGCAACCTGTACGAAACAGGAGGTTAACGGTGCTGATTCTCCAACTAGGGAGATTGTTATTAAAGTGGCTGGAATGGCGAACCCGAGCACAAGGATAGGAGAAATGAGGTGCGTTTTAGAAACCTTTCCCGATCACATGGTTTACCAACTTTTGAGTTTCCCATGCATGTTTTCGATGTAGGAAGATGCCCTTGAACCTGGAGATTTGGGACCCATGGGATGGGTACCACGCAGTATTACTTTAAAGGGTCTGCGTTTGCTCACCCAACCTCACCAATCCTCTCAGCCTCAAGAGTGTCCAGCCTTATGTCTCATCCAGCTCTGGGTCTAGATATGGTCAATCCAGGTTGCATCATAGCCCCTGAACAGATTTTGTAAGAATTTCTCTCTCTTTCACTGTCTTTGTTTTATGGGGTTTTTTTTGAGTAATTTCTTTTTATAATGGGGTTTAGCTGCTTTTCACTGCTGTGTTTATGCCGCTTTACACCCTATTGATTCACTTCCAGAGAGATATCAATACATAGGTTTTAAGATTCTTACTAGTCAGATATACTCTTGTGCGGTGAATAGGGGAGGTTGAGTACAGTTCACTGAGCAGGGAGTAGGTTTGTCTATTACATATTTGGCTTATGGAATGGTATCTGAGCTAATTTCAAACCCTTGTTTTATGCATCACCCCACCTGATCTTTCCCGTTAAGCAGCCATAGTGTGTTTTCTAAACGTGTGACTCTGTTCTGTTTTGTAATTCAGTTCAAGTGTAGCGATTTTGACATTCCCTCTATAAGTGATATCTTAGGATAAGTGTCTTTTTCTGTGTGACTTATTTCACTTAGAGTCATCGTACCTAAATCCACTCGTCATGCTGCTACTAGCCTTGTGACATTGATTTCATGGCTGAGTGATATTCCATTGTGCATAAGTACCACAACCTCTTTATCCATTTTTCTCTTTCCTGGGCTATTGAAGGTGTACCGAAGTGGAGATTCTTGTAAACAGAGCAGCCCTAAACTTTGGTGTGCCTTTGTCTTGTGGATTTTCAGTTTACCCAATGTATACGCCCATGAGTGGAAGTGCCCAATGCTCTCTATGCTGTGTTTATTACATGTTTCAGGACACACCGGACACTTCTCCAGAGTGGCTGTTGGCAAATTACATCCTGCCCATCAGCGTAGCAAGGCTCCCATGTGTCCATGGCCTGTCCTGCATTTCTGGTTTTTACACTTTTTTCAGCATGGCCCTTTTGACCGATGGCAAGCGAGACTTCTTTGTAGTGCTGATTTGCCTTTCCGGCTTGCTTGGTTGGCCAAAAAGGGCGTATGCGTTTTTTCCTTAATATATTCAGGAAAAAACGCATACGCCCTTTTTGGCCAAGGGCATCATTGTCGACCTTTTGCCGCTTTTCATGTGCTTTAAAGGCGAGTCGAATCTACCTCCTGAAATCTGTTTCCTGCAATTCTGACTTGTTTTCAAATCCTCTTCGTTGCCTTCCCTGAATATATTTGTGGACGAGAGTTATCAGTTGTAACTCTACAGGTTTGTGAATTGAAGTGCCCCTGAGCTCCATTTGTCAACTCGCTTGTTTGGGAGCTGGCCGCAAAAGCGCAGGATTGCTTCAGGCCCTATTCTGGTTCCGGGGGGGCAGGCTGAGCCTGTGGTTCATTCTTCTTCCTGATGGGAAAATAGAGTGACCTGTGCCTGTCCCAATACCTAGAGCTAGTCTATCCTTGGTTCCCCCTCTTCCCGTTCATCCTCAGGACAAATTGCAACCTGTACGAAACAGGAGGTTAACGGTGCTGATTCTCCAAGTAGGGAGATTGTTCGTAAAGCGGCTGGAATGGCGAACCCGAGCACAAGGAGAGGAGAAATGAGGTGCATTTCAGAAAGCTTTCCCGATCACACGGTGTACCATCTTCTGGGTTTCCCATGCATGTTTTCGATGTAGGAAGATGCCCTTGAACCTGGAGATTTAGGACTCATGGGATGGGTACCATGCACTATTACTTGAAAGGGTCTGCGTTTGCTCACCCAACCTCACCAATCCTCTCAGCCCCAAGAGTGTCCAGCCTTATGTCTCATCCAGCTCTGGGTCTAGATATGGTCAATCCAGGTTGCATCATAGCCCCTGAACGGATCTTGTAAGAATTTCTCTCTCTTTCACTGTCTTTGTTTTATGGGTTTTTTTTAAAGTAATTTATTTTTGTTATGGGGTTTAGCTGCTTTTCACTGCTGTGTTTATGCCGCTTTACACCCTATTGATTCATTTCCAGAGAGATATCAATACATAGGTTTTAAGATTCTTACTAGTCAGATATATTCTTGTGCAGTGAATAGGGGATGTTGAGTCCAGTTCACTGAGCAGGGAGTAGGTTTGTCTATTACATATTTGGCTTATGGAACGGTATCTGAGCTAATTTCAAACCCTTGTTTTATGCATCACCCCACCTGATCTTTCCCGTTAAGCAGCCATAGTGTGTTTTCTAAACGTGTGATTCTGTTCTGTTTTGTAATTCAGTTCAAGTGTAGCGATTTTGACATTCCCTCTATAAGTGATATCTTAGGATAAGTGTCTTTTTCTGTGTGACTTATTTCACTTAGAGTCATGGTAACTAAATCCACTCATCATGCTGCTACTAGCCTTGTGACATTGATTTCATGGCTGAGTGATATTCCATTGTGCATAAGTACCACAACCTCTTTATCCATTTTTCTCTTTCCTGGGCTATTGAAGGTGTACCGAAGTGGAGATTCTTGTAAACAGAGCAGCCCTACACTCTGGGGTGCCTGTGTCTTGTGGATTTTCAGTTTTCCCAATGTATACGCCCATGAGTGGAAGTGCCCTATGCTCTCTAAGCTGTGTTTATTACATGTTTCAGGACACACCGTACACTTCTCCAGAGTGGCTGTTGGCAATTTACATCCCGCCCATCAGCGTAGCAAGGCTCCCATGTGTCCATGGCCTGTCCTGCATTTCTGGTTTTTACACTTTTTTCAGCATGGCCCTTTTGACCGATGGCAAGCGAGACTTCTTTGTAGTGCTGATTTGCCTTTCCGGCTTGCTTGGTTGGCCAAAAAGGGCGTATGCGTTTTTTCCTGAATATATTCAGGAAAAAACGCATACGCCCTTTTTGGCCAAGGGCATCATTGTCGACGTTTTGCCGCTTTTCATGTGCTTTAAAGGCGAGTCGAATCTACCTCCTGAAATCTGTTTCCTGCAATTCTGACTTGCTTTCAAATCCTCTTCGTTGCCTTCCCTCAATATATTTGTGGACGAGAGTTATCATTTATAACTCTACAGGTTTGTGAATTGCAGTGCCCCTGAGCTCCATTTGTCAACTCGCTTGTTTGGGAGCTGGCCGCAAAAGCGCAGGATTGCTTCAGGCCCTATTCTGGTTCCGGGGGGGCAGGCTGAGCCTGTGGTTCATTCTTCTTCCTGATGGGAAAATAGAGTGACCTGTGCCTGTCCCAACACCTAGAGCTAGTCTCTCCTTGGTTCCCCCTCTTCCCGTTCATCCTCAGGACAAATTGCAACCTGTACGAAACAGGAGGTTAACGGTGCTGATTCTCCAACTAGGGAGATTGTTATTAAAGTGGCTGGAATGGCGAACCCGAGCACAAGGATAGGAGAAATGAGGTTCGTTTTAGAAACCTTTCCCGATCACACGGTTTACCAACTTCTGAGTTTCCCATGCATGTTTTCGATGTAGGAAGATGACCTTGAACCTGGAGATTTGGGACCCATGGGATGGGTACCACGCAGTATTACTTTAAAGGGTCTGCGTTTGCTCACCCAACCTCACCAATCCTCTCAGCCTCAAGAGTGTCCAGCCTTATGTCTCATCCAGCTCTGGGTCTAGATATGGTCAATCCAGGTTGCATCATAGCCCCTGAACAGATTTTGTAAGAATTTCTCTCTCTTTCACTGTCTTTGTTTTATGGGTCTTTTTAAAAGTAATTTATTTTTGTTATGGGGTTTAGCTGCTTTTCACTGCTGTGTTTATGCCGCTTTACACCCTATTGATTCATTTCCAGAGAGATATCAATACATAGGTTTTAAGATTCTTACTAGTCAGATATATTCTTGTGCGGTGAATAGGGGATGTTGAGTCCAGTTCACTGAGCAGGGAGTATTTTTGTCTATTACATATTTGGCTTATGGAACGGTATCTGAGCTAATTTCAAACCCTTGTTTTATGCATCACCCCACCTGATCTTTCCCGTTAAGCAGCCATAGTGTGTTTTCTAAACGTGTGATTCTGTTCTGTTTTGTAATTCAGTTCAAGTGTAGCGATTTTGACATTCCGTCTATAAGTGATACCTTAGGATAAGTGTCTTTTTCTGTGTGACTTATTTCACTTAGAGTCATCGTAACTAAATCCACTCGTCATGCTGCTACTAGCCTTGTGACATTGATTTCATGGCTGAGTGATATTCCATTGTGCATAAGTATCACAACCTCTTTATCCATTTTTCTCTTTCCTGGGCTATTGAATGTGTACCGAAGTGGAGATTCTTGTAAACAGAGCAGCCCTACATTTTGGTGTGCCTTTGTCTTCTGGAGTTTCAGTTTTCCCAATGTATACGCCCATGAGTGGAAGTGCCCTATGCTCTCTAAGCTGTGTTTATTACATGTTTCAGGACACACCGTACACTTCTCCAGAGTGGCTGTTGGCAATTTACATCCCGCCCATCAGCGTAGCAAGGCTCCCATGTGTCCATGGCCTGTCCTGCATTTCTGGTTTTTACACTTTTTTCAGCATGGCCCTTTTGACCGATGGCAAGCGAGACTTCTTTGTAGTGCTGATTTGCCTTTCCGGCTTGCTTGGTTGGCCAAAAAGGGCGTATGCGTTTTTTCCTGAATATATTCAGGAAAAAACGCATACGCCCTTTTTGGCCAAGGGCATCATTGTCGACGTTTTGCCGCTTTTCATGTGCTTTAAAGGCGAGTCGAATCTACCTCCTGAAATCTGTTTCCTGCAATTCTGCCTTGCTTTCAAATCCTCTTCGTTGCCTTCCCTCAATATATTTGTGGACGAGAGTTATCATTTAGAACTCTGCAGGTTTGTGAATTGCAGTGCCCCTGAGCTCCATTTGTCAACTCGCTTGTTTGGGAGCTGGCCGCAAAAGCGCAGGATTGCTTCAGGCCCTATTCTGGTTCCGGGGGGGCAGGCTGAGCCTGTGGTTCATTCTTCTTCCTGATGGGAAAATAGAGTGACCTGTGCCTGTCCCAACACCTAGAGCTAGTCTCTCCTTGGTTCCCCCTCTTCCCGTTCATCCTCAGGACAAATTGCAACCTGTACGAAACAGGAGGTTAACGGTGCTGATTCTCCACGTAGGGAGATTGTTATTAAAGTGGCTGGAATGGCGAACCCGAGCACAAGGATAGGAGAAATAAGGTTCGTTTTAGAAACCTTTCCCGATCACACGGTTTACCAACTTCTGAGTTTCCCATGCATGTTTTCGATGTAGGAAGATGCCCTTGAACCTGGAGATTTGGGACCCATGGGATGGGTACCACGCAGTATTACTTTAAAGGGTCTGCGTTTGCTCACCCAACCTCACCAATCCTCTCAGCCTCAAGAGTGTCCAGCCTTATGTCTCATACAGCTCTGGGTCTAGATATGGTCAATCCAGGTTGCATCATAGCCCCTGAACAGATTTTGTAAGAATTTCTCTCTCTTTCACTGTCTTTGTTTTATGGGGTTTTTTTTGAGTAATTTCTTTTTATAATGGGGTTTAGCTGCTTTTCACTGCTGTGTTTATGCCGCTTTACACCCTATTGATTCACTTCCAGAGAGATATCAATACATAGGTTTTAAGATTCTTACTAGTCAGATATATTCTTGTGCGGTGAATAGGGGATGTTGAGTCCAGTTCACTGAGCAGGGAGTAGGATTGTCTATTACATATTTGGCTTATGGAACAGTATCTGAGCTAATTTCAAACCCTTGTTTTATGCATCACCCCACCTGATCTTTCCCGTTAAGCAGCCATAGTGTGTTTTCTAAACGTGTGACTCTGTTCTGTTTTGTAATTCAGTTCAAGTGTAGCGATTTTGACATTCCCTCTATAAGTGATATCTTAGGATAAGTGTCTTTTTCTGTGTGACTTATTTCACTTAGAGTCATCGTAACTAAATCCACTCGTCATGCTGCTACTAGCCTTGTGACATTGATTTCATGGCTGAGTGATATTCCATTGTGCATAAGTATCACAACCTCTTTATCCATTTTTCTCTTTCCTGGGCTATTGAAGGTGTACCGAAGTGGAGATTCTTGTAAACAGAGCAGCCCTACACTCTGGGGTGCCTGTGTCTTGTGGATTTTCAGTTTTCCCAATGTATATGCCCATGAGTGGAAGTGCCCTATGCTCTCTAAGCTGTGTTTATTACATGTTTCAGGACACACCGTACACTTCTCCAGAGTGGCTGTTGGCAATTTACATCCCGCCCATCAGCGTAGCAAGGCTCCCATGTGTCCATGGCCTGTCCTGCATTTCTGGTTTTTACACTTTTTTCAGCATGGCCCTTTTGACCGATGGCAAGCGAGACTTCTTTGTAGTGCTGATTTGCCTTTCTGGATTGCTTGGTTGGCCAAAAAGGGCGTATGCGTTTTTTCCTGAATATACTCAGGAAAAAACGCATACGCCCTTTTTGGCCAAGGGCATCATTGTCGACGTCTTGCCGCTTTTCATGTGCTTTAAAGGCGAGTCGCATCTACCTCCTGAAATCTGTTTCCTGCAATTCTGCCTTGCTTTCAAATCCTCTTCGTTGCCTTCCCTCAATATATTTGTGGACGAGAGTTATCATTTAGAACTCTGCAGGTTTGTGAATTGCAGTGCCCCTGAGCTCCATTTGTCAACTCGCTTGTTTGGGAGCTGGCCGCAAAAGCGCAGGATTGCTTCAGGCCCTATTCTGGTTCCGGGGGGGCAGGCTGAGCCTGTGGTTCATTCTTCTTCCTGATGGGAAAATAGAGTGACCTGTGCCTGTCCCAACACCTAGAGCTAGTCTCTACTTGGTTCCCCCTCTTCCCGTTCATCCTCAGGACAAATTGCAACCTGTACGAAACAGGAGGTTAACGGTGCTGATTCTCCAACTAGGGAGATTGTTATTAAAGTGGCTGGAATGGCGAACCCGAGCACAAGGATAGGAGAAATGAGGTGCGTTTTAGAAACCTTTCCCGATCACATGGTTTACCAACTTTTGAGTTTCCCATGCATGTTTTCGATGTAGGAAGATGCCCTTGAACCTGGAGATTTGGGACCCATGGGATGGGTACCACGCAGTATTACTTTAAAGGGTCTGCGTTTGCTCACCCAACCTCACCAATCCTCTCAGCCTCAAGAGTGTCCAGCCTTATGTCTCATCCAGCTCTGGGTCTAGATATGGTCAATCCAGGTTGCATCATAGCCCCTGAACAGATTTTGTAAGAATTTCTCTCTCTTTCACTGTCTTTGTTTTATGGGGTTTTTTTTGAGTAATTTCTTTTTATAATGGGGTTTAGCTGCTTTTCACTGCTGTGTTTATGCCGCTTTACACCCTATTGATTCACTTCCAGAGAGATATCAATACATAGGTTTTAAGATTCTTACTAGTCAGATATACTCTTGTGCGGTGAATAGGGGAGGTTGAGTACAGTTCACTGAGCAGGGAGTAGGTTTGTCTATTACATATTTGGCTTATGGAATGGTATCTGAGCTAATTTCAAACCCTTGTTTTATGCATCACCCCACCTGATCTTTCCCGTTAAGCAGCCATAGTGTGTTTTCTAAACGTGTGACTCTGTTCTGTTTTGTAATTCAGTTCAAGTGTAGCGATTTTGACATTCCCTCTATAAGTGATATCTTAGGATAAGTGTCTTTTTCTGTGTGACTTATTTCACTTAGAGTCATCGTACCTAAATCCACTCGTCATGCTGCTACTAGCCTTGTGACATTGATTTCATGGCTGAGTGATATTCCATTGTGCATAAGTACCACAACCTCTTTATCCATTTTTCTCTTTCCTGGGCTATTGAAGGTGTACCGAAGTGGAGATTCTTGTAAACAGAGCAGCCCTAAACTTTGGTGTGCCTTTGTCTTGTGGATTTTCAGTTTACCCAATGTATACGCCCATGAGTGGAAGTGCCCAATGCTCTCTATGCTGTGTTTATTACATGTTTCAGGACACACCGGACACTTCTCCAGAGTGGCTGTTGGCAAATTACATCCTGCCCATCAGCGTAGCAAGGCTCCCATGTGTCCATGGCCTGTCCTTCATTTCTGGTTTTTACACTTTTTTCAGCATGGCCCTTTTGACCGATGGCAAGCGAGACTTCTTTGTAGTGCTGATTTGCCTTTCCGGCTTGCTTGGTTGGCCAAAAAGGGCGTATGCGTTTTTTCCTTAATATATTCAGGAAAAAACGCATACGCCCTTTTTGGCCAAGGGCATCATTGTCGACCTTTTGCCGCTTTTCATGTGCTTTAAAGGCGAGTCGAATCTACCTCCTGAAATCTGTTTCCTGCAATTCTGACTTGTTTTCAAATCCTCTTCGTTGCCTTCCCTGAATATATTTGTGGACGAGAGTTATCAGTTGTAACTCTACAGGTTTGTGAATTGAAGTGCCCCTGAGCTCCATTTGTCAACTCGCTTGTTTGGGAGCTGGCCGCAAAAGCGCAGGATTGCTTCAGGCCCTATTCTGGTTCCGGGGGGGCAGGCTGAGCCTGTGGTTCATTCTTCTTCCTGATGGGAAAATAGAGTGACCTGTGCCTGTCCCAATACCTAGAGCTAGTCTATCCTTGGTTCCCCCTCTTCCCGTTCATCCTCAGGACAAATTGCAACCTGTACGAAACAGGAGGTTAACGGTGCTGATTCTCCAAGTAGGGAGATTGTTCGTAAAGCGGCTGGAATGGCGAACCCGAGCACAAGGAGAGGAGAAATGAGGTGCATTTCAGAAAGCTTTCCCGATCACACGGTGTACCAGCTTCTGGGTTTCCCATGCATGTTTTCGATGTAGGAAGATGCCCTTGAACCTGGAGATTTAGGACTCATGGGATGGGTACCATGCACTATTACTTGAAAGGGTCTGCGTTTGCTCACCCAACCTCACCAATCCTCTCAGCCCCAAGAGTGTCCAGCCTTATGTCTCATCCAGCTCTGGGTCTAGATATGGTCAATCCAGGTTGCATCATAGCCCCTGAACGGATCTTGTAAGAATTTCTCTCTCTTTCACTGTCTTTGTTTTATGGGTTTTTTTTAAAGTAATTTATTTTTGTTATGGGGTTTAGCTGCTTTTCACTGCTGTGTTTATGCCGCTTTACACCCTATTGATTCATTTCCAGAGAGATATCAATACATAGGTTTTAAGATTCTTACTAGTCAGATATATTCTTGTGCAGTGAATAGGGGATGTTGAGTCCAGTTCACTGAGCAGGGAGTAGGTTTGTCTATTACATATTTGGCTTATGGAACGGTATCTGAGCTAATTTCAAACCCTTGTTTTATGCATCACCCCACCTGATCTTTCCCGTTAAGCAGCCATAGTGTGTTTTCTAAACGTGTGATTCTGTTCTGTTTTGTAATTCAGTTCAAGTGTAGCGATTTTGACATTCCCTCTATAAGTGATATCTTAGGATAAGTGTCTTTTTCTGTGTGACTTATTTCACTTAGAGTCATGGTAACTAAATCCACTCATCATGCTGCTACTAGCCTTGTGACATTGATTTCATGGCTGAGTGATATTCCATTGTGCATAAGTACCACAACCTCTTTATCCATTTTTCTCTTTCCTGGGCTATTGAAGGTGTACCGAAGTGGAGATTCTTGTAAACAGAGCAGCCCTACACTCTGGGGTGCCTGTGTCTTGTGGATTTTCAGTTTTCCCAATGTATACGCCCATGAGTGGAAGTGCCCTATGCTCTCTAAGCTGTGTTTATTACATGTTTCAGGACACACCGTACACTTCTCCAGAGTGGCTGTTGGCAATTTACATCCCGCCCATCAGCGTAGCAAGGCTCCCATGTGTCCATGGCCTGTCCTGCATTTCTGGTTTTTACACTTTTTTCAGCATGGCCCTTTTGACCGATGGCAAGCGAGACTTCTTTGTAGTGCTGATTTGCCTTTCCGGCTTGCTTGGTTGGCCAAAAAGGGCGTATGCGTTTTTTCCTGAATATATTCAGGAAAAAACGCATACGCCCTTTTTGGCCAAGGGCATCATTGTCGACGTTTTGCCGCTTTTCATGTGCTTTAAAGGCGAGTCGAATCTACCTCCTGAAATCTGTTTCCTGCAATTCTGCCTTGCTTTCAAATCCTCTTCGTTGCCTTCCCTCAATATATTTGTGGACGAGAGTTATCATTTAGAACTCTGCAGGTTTGTGAATTGCAGTGCCCCTGAGCTCCATTTGTCAACTCGCTTGTTTGGGAGCTGGCCGCAAAAGCGCAGGATTGCTTCAGGCCCTATTCTGGTTCCGGGGGGGCAGGCTGAGCCTGTGGTTCATTCTTCTTCCTGATGGGAAAATAGAGTGACCTGTGCCTGTCCCAACACCTAGAGCTAGTCTCTCCTTGGTTCCCCCTCTTCCCGTTCATCCTCAGGACAAATTGCAACCTGTACGAAACAGGAGGTTAACGGTGCTGATTCTCCACGTAGGGAGATTGTTATTAAAGTGGCTGGAATGGCGAACCCGAGCACAAGGATAGGAGAAATAAGGTTCGTTTTAGAAACCTTTCCCGATCACACGGTTTACCAACTTCTGAGTTTCCCATGCATGTTTTCGATGTAGGAAGATGCCCTTGAACCTGGAGATTTGGGACCCATGGGATGGGTACCACGCAGTATTACTTTAAAGGGTCTGCGTTTGCTCACCCAACCTCACCAATCCTCTCAGCCTCAAGAGTGTCCAGCCTTATGTCTCATACAGCTCTGGGTCTAGATATGGTCAATCCAGGTTGCATCACAGCCCCTGAACAGATTTTGTAAGAATTTCTCTCTCTTTCACTGTCTTTGTTTTATGGGGTTTTTTTTGAGTAATTTCTTTTTATAATGGGGTTTAGCTGCTTTTCACTGCTGTGTTTATGCCGCTTTACACCCTATTGATTCACTTCCAGAGAGATATCAATACATAGGTTTTAAGATTCTTACTAGTCAGATATATTCTTGTGCGGTGAATAGGGGATGTTGAGTCCAGTTCACTGAGCAGGGAGTAGGATTGTCTATTACATATTTGGCTTATGGAACAGTATCTGAGCTAATTTCAAACCCTTGTTTTATGCATCACCCCACCTGATCTTTCCCGTTAAGCAGCCATAGTGTGTTTTCTAAACGTGTGACTCTGTTCTGTTTTGTAATTCAGTTCAAGTGTAGCGATTTTGACATTCCCTCTATAAGTGATATCTTAGGATAAGTGTCTTTTTCTGTGTGACTTATTTCACTTAGAGTCATCGTAACTAAATCCACTCGTCATGCTGCTACTAGCCTTGTGACATTGATTTCATGGCTGAGTGATATTCCATTGTGCATAAGTATCACAACCTCTTTATCCATTTTTCTCTTTCCTGGGCTATTGAAGGTGTACCGAAGTGGAGATTCTTGTAAACAGAGCAGCCCTACTCTCTGGGGTGCCTGTGTCTTGTGGATTTTCAGTTTTCCCAATGTATATGCCCATGAGTGGAAGTGCCCTATGCTCTCTAAGCTGTGTTTATTACATGTTTCAGGACACACCGTACACTTCTCCAGAGTGGCTGTTGGCAATTTACATCCCGCCCATCAGCGTAGCAAGGCTCCCATGTGTCCATGGCCTGTCCTGCATTTCTGGTTTTTACACTTTTTTCAGCATGGCCCTTTTGACCGATGGCAAGCGAGACTTCTTTGTAGTGCTGATTTGCCTTTCTGGATTGCTTGGTTGGCCAAAAAGGGCGTATGCGTTTTTTCCTGAATATACTCAGGAAAAAACGCATACGCCCTTTTTGGCCAAGGGCATCATTGTCGACGTCTTGCCGCTTTTCATGTGCTTTAAAGGCGAGTCGCATCTACCTCCTGAAATCTGTTTCCTGCAATTCTGCCTTGCTTTCAAATCCTCTTCGTTGCCTTCCCTCAATATATTTGTGGACGAGAGTTATCATTTAGAACTCTGCAGGTTTGTGAATTGCAGTGCCCCTGAGCTCCATTTGTCAACTCGCTTGTTTGGGAGCTGGCCGCAAAAGCGCAGGATTGCTTCAGGCCCTATTCTGGTTCCGGGGGGGCAGGCTGAGCCTGTGGTTCATTCTTCTTCCTGATGGGAAAATAGAGTGACCTGTGCCTGTCCCAACACCTAGAGCTAGTCTCTACTTGGTTCCCCCTCTTCCCGTTCATCCTCAGGACAAATTGCAACCTGTACGAAACAGGAGGTTAACGGTGCTGATTCTCCAACTAGGGAGATTGTTATTAAAGTGGCTGGAATGGCGAACCCGAGCACAAGGATAGGAGAAATGAGGTGCGTTTTAGAAACCTTTCCCGATCACATGGTTTACCAACTTTTGAGTTTCCCATGCATGTTTTCGATGTAGGAAGATGCCCTTGAACCTGGAGATTTGGGACCCATGGGATGGGTACCACGCAGTATTACTTTAAAGGGTCTGCGTTTGCTCACCCAACCTCACCAATCCTCTCAGCCTCAAGAGTGTCCAGCCTTATGTCTCATCCAGCTCTGGGTCTAGATATGGTCAATCCAGGTTGCATCATAGCCCCTGAACAGATTTTGTAAGAATTTCTCTCTCTTTCACTGTCTTTGTTTTATGGGGTTTTTTTTGAGTAATTTCTTTTTATAATGGGGTTTAGCTGCTTTTCACTGCTGTGTTTATGCCGCTTTACACCCTATTGATTCACTTCCAGAGAGATATCAATACATAGGTTTTAAGATTCTTACTAGTCAGATATACTCTTGTGCGGTGAATAGGGGAGGTTGAGTACAGTTCACTGAGCAGGGAGTAGGTTTGTCTATTACATATTTGGCTTATGGAATGGTATCTGAGCTAATTTCAAACCCTTGTTTTATGCATCACCCCACCTGATCTTTCCCGTTAAGCAGCCATAGTGTGTTTTCTAAACGTGTGACTCTGTTCTGTTTTGTAATTCAGTTCAAGTGTAGCGATTTTGACATTCCCTCTATAAGTGATATCTTAGGATAAGTGTCTTTTTCTGTGTGACTTATTTCACTTAGAGTCATCGTACCTAAATCCACTCGTCATGCTGCTACTAGCCTTGTGACATTGATTTCATGGCTGAGTGATATTCCATTGTGCATAAGTACCACAACCTCTTTATCCATTTTTCTCTTTCCTGGGCTATTGAAGGTGTACCGAAGTGGAGATTCTTGTAAACAGAGCAGCCCTAAACTTTGGTGTGCCTTTGTCTTGTGGATTTTCAGTTTACCCAATGTATACGCCCATGAGTGGAAGTGCCCAATGCTCTCTATGCTGTGTTTATTACATGTTTCAGGACACACCGGACACTTCTCCAGAGTGGCTGTTGGCAAATTACATCCTGCCCATCAGCGTAGCAAGGCTCCCATGTGTCCATGGCCTGTCCTGCATTTCTGGTTTTTACACTTTTTTCAGCATGGCCCTTTTGACCGATGGCAAGCGAGACTTCTTTGTAGTGCTGATTTGCCTTTCCGGCTTGCTTGGTTGGCCAAAAAGGGCGTATGCGTTTTTTCCTTAATATATTCAGGAAAAAACGCATACGCCCTTTTTGGCCAAGGGCATCATTGTCGACCTTTTGCCGCTTTTCATGTGCTTTAAAGGCGAGTCGAATCTACCTCCTGAAATCTGTTTCCTGCAATTCTGACTTGTTTTCAAATCCTCTTCGTTGCCTTCCCTGAATATATTTGTGGACGAGAGTTATCAGTTGTAACTCTACAGGTTTGTGAATTGAAGTGCCCCTGAGCTCCATTTGTCAACTCGCTTGTTTGGGAGCTGGCCGCAAAAGCGCAGGATTGCTTCAGGCCCTATTCTGGTTCCGGGGGGGCAGGCTGAGCCTGTGGTTCATTCTTCTTCCTGATGGGAAAATAGAGTGACCTGTGCCTGTCCCAATACCTAGAGCTAGTCTATCCTTGGTTCCCCCTCTTCCCGTTCATCCTCAGGACAAATTGCAACCTGTACGAAACAGGAGGTTAACGGTGCTGATTCTCCAAGTAGGGAGATTGTTCGTAAAGCGGCTGGAATGGCGAACCCGAGCACAAGGAGAGGAGAAATGAGGTGCATTTCAGAAAGCTTTCCCGATCACACGGTGTACCATCTTCTGGGTTTCCCATGCATGTTTTCGATGTAGGAAGATGCCCTTGAACCTGGAGATTTAGGACTCATGGGATGGGTACCATGCACTATTACTTGAAAGGGTCTGCGTTTGCTCACCCAACCTCACCAATCCTCTCAGCCCCAAGAGTGTCCAGCCTTATGTCTCATCCAGCTCTGGGTCTAGATATGGTCAATCCAGGTTGCATCATAGCCCCTGAACGGATCTTGTAAGAATTTCTCTCTCTTTCACTGTCTTTGTTTTATGGGTTTTTTTTAAAGTAATTTATTTTTGTTATGGGGTTTAGCTGCTTTTCACTGCTGTGTTTATGCCGCTTTACACCCTATTGATTCATTTCCAGAGAGATATCAATACATAGGTTTTAAGATTCTTACTAGTCAGATATATTCTTGTGCAGTGAATAGGGGATGTTGAGTCCAGTTCACTGAGCAGGGAGTAGGTTTGTCTATTACATATTTGGCTTATGGAACGGTATCTGAGCTAATTTCAAACCCTTGTTTTATGCATCACCCCACCTGATCTTTCCCGTTAAGCAGCCATAGTGTGTTTTCTAAACGTGTGATTCTGTTCTGTTTTGTAATTCAGTTCAAGTGTAGCGATTTTGACATTCCCTCTATAAGTGATATCTTAGGATAAGTGTCTTTTTCTGTGTGACTTATTTCACTTAGAGTCATGGTAACTAAATCCACTCATCATGCTGCTACTAGCCTTGTGACATTGATTTCATGGCTGAGTGATATTCCATTGTGCATAAGTACCACAACCTCTTTATCCATTTTTCTCTTTCCTGGGCTATTGAAGGTGTACCGAAGTGGAGATTCTTGTAAACAGAGCAGCCCTACACTCTGGGGTGCCTGTGTCTTGTGGATTTTCAGTTTTCCCAATGTATACGCCCATGAGTGGAAGTGCCCTATGCTCTCTAAGCTGTGTTTATTACATGTTTCAGGACACACCGTACACTTCTCCAGAGTGGCTGTTGGCAATTTACATCCCGCCCATCAGCGTAGCAAGGCTCCCATGTGTCCATGGCCTGTCCTGCATTTCTGGTTTTTACACTTTTTTCAGCATGGCCCTTTTGACCGATGGCAAGCGAGACTTCTTTGTAGTGCTGATTTGCCTTTCCGGCTTGCTTGGTTGGCCAAAAAGGGCGTATGCGTTTTTTCCTGAATATATTCAGGAAAAAACGCATACGCCCTTTTTGGCCAAGGGCATCATTGTCGACGTTTTGCCGCTTTTCATGTGCTTTAAAGGTGAGTCGAATCTACCTCCTGAAATCTGTTTCCTGCAATTCTGACTTGCTTTCAAATCCTCTTCGTTGCCTTCCCTCAATATATTTGTGGACGAGAGTTATCATTTAGAACTCTACAGGTTTGTGAATTGCAGTGCCCCTGAGCTCCATTTGTCAACTCGCTTGTTTGGGAGCTGGCCGCAAAAGCGCAGGATTGCTTCAGGCCCTATTCTGGTTCCGGGGGGGCAGGCTGAGCCTGTGGTTCATTCTTCTTCCTGATGGGAAAATAGAGTGACCTGTGCCTGTCCCAACACCTAGAGCTAGTCTCTCCTTGGTTCCCCCTCTTCCCGTTCATCCTCAGGACAAATTGCAACCTGTACGAAACAGGAGGTTAACGGTGCTGATTCTCCAACTAGGGAGATTGTTATTAAAGTGGCTGGAATGGCGAACCCGAGCACAAGGATAGGAGAAATGAGGTTCGTTTTAGAAACCTTTCCCGATCACACGGTTTACCAACTTCTGAGTTTCCCATGCATGTTTTCGATGTAGGAAGATGACCTTGAACCTGGAGATTTGGGACCCATGGGATGGGTACCACGCAGTATTACTTTAAAGGGTCTGCGTTTGCTCACCCAACCTCACCAATCCTCTCAGCCTCAAGAGTGTCCAGCCTTATGTCTCATCCAGCTCTGGGTCTAGATATGGTCAATCCAGGTTGCATCATAGCCCCTGAACAGATTTTGTAAGAATTTCTCTCTCTTTCACTGTCTTTGTTTTATGGGTCTTTTTAAAAGTAATTTATTTTTGTTATGGGGTTTAGCTGCTTTTCACTGCTGTGTTTATGCCGCTTTACACCCTATTGATTCATTTCCAGAGAGATATCAATACATAGGTTTTAAGATTCTTACTAGTCAGATATATTCTTGTGCGGTGAATAGGGGATGTTGAGTCCAGTTCACTGAGCAGGGAGTATTTTTGTCTATTACATATTTGGCTTATGGAACGGTATCTGAGCTAATTTCAAACCCTTGTTTTATGCATCACCCCACCTGATCTTTCCCGTTAAGCAGCCATAGTGTGTTTTCTAAACGTGTGATTCTGTTCTGTTTTGTAATTCAGTTCAAGTGTAGCGATTTTGACATTCCGTCTATAAGTGATACCTTAGGATAAGTGTCTTTTTCTGTGTGACTTATTTCACTTAGAGTCATCGTAACTAAATCCACTCGTCATGCTGCTACTAGCCTTGTGACATTGATTTCATGGCTGAGTGATATTCCATTGTGCATAAGTATCACAACCTCTTTATCCATTTTTCTCTTTCCTGGGCTATTGAATGTGTACCGAAGTGGAGATTCTTGTAAACAGAGCAGCCCTACATTTTGGTGTGCCTTTGTCTTCTGGAGTTTCAGTTTTCCCAATGTATACGCCCATGAGTGGAAGTGCCCTATGCTCTCTAAGCTGTGTTTATTACATGTTTCAGGACACACCGTACACTTCTCCAGAGTGGCTGTTGGCAATTTACATCCCGCCCATCAGCGTAGCAAGGCTCCCATGTGTCCATGGCCTGTCCTGCATTTCTGGTTTTTACACTTTTTTCAGCATGGCCCTTTTGACCGATGGCAAGCGAGACTTCTTTGTAGTGCTGATTTGCCTTTCCGGCTTGCTTGGTTGGCCAAAAAGGGCGTATGCGTTTTTTCCTGAATATATTCAGGAAAAAACGCATACGCCCTTTTTGGCCAAGGGCATCATTGTCGACGTTTTGCCGCTTTTCATGTGCTTTAAAGGCGAGTCGAATCTACCTCCTGAAATCTGTTTCCTGCAATTCTGCCTTGCTTTCAAATCCTCTTCGTTGCCTTCCCTCAATATATTTGTGGACGAGAGTTATCATTTAGAACTCTGCAGGTTTGTGAATTGCAGTGCCCCTGAGCTCCATTTGTCAACTCGCTTGTTTGGGAGCTGGCCGCAAAAGCGCAGGATTGCTTCAGGCCCTATTCTGGTTCCGGGGGGGCAGGCTGAGCCTGTGGTTCATTCTTCTTCCTGATGGGAAAATAGAGTGACCTGTGCCTGTCCCAACACCTAGAGCTAGTCTCTCCTTGGTTCCCCCTCTTCCCGTTCATCCTCAGGACAAATTGCAACCTGTACGAAACAGGAGGTTAACGGTGCTGATTCTCCACGTAGGGAGATTGTTATTAAAGTGGCTGGAATGGCGAACCCGAGCACAAGGATAGGAGAAATAAGGTTCGTTTTAGAAACCTTTCCCGATCACACGGTTTACCAACTTCTGAGTTTCCCATGCATGTTTTCGATGTAGGAAGATGCCCTTGAACCTGGAGATTTGGGACCCATGGGATGGGTACCACGCAGTATTACTTTAAAGGGTCTGCGTTTGCTCACCCAACCTCACCAATCCTCTCAGCCTCAAGAGTGTCCAGCCTTATGTCTCATACAGCTCTGGGTCTAGATATGGTCAATCCAGGTTGCATCATAGCCCCTGAACAGATTTTGTAAGAATTTCTCTCTCTTTCACTGTCTTTGTTTTATGGGGTTTTTTTTGAGTAATTTCTTTTTATAATGGGGTTTAGCTGCTTTTCACTGCTGTGTTTATGCCGCTTTACACCCTATTGATTCACTTCCAGAGAGATATCAATACATAGGTTTTAAGATTCTTACTAGTCAGATATATTCTTGTGCGGTGAATAGGGGATGTTGAGTCCAGTTCACTGAGCAGGGAGTAGGATTGTCTATTACATATTTGGCTTATGGAACAGTATCTGAGCTAATTTCAAACCCTTGTTTTATGCATCACCCCACCTGATCTTTCCCGTTAAGCAGCCATAGTGTGTTTTCTAAACGTGTGACTCTGTTCTGTTTTGTAATTCAGTTCAAGTGTAGCGATTTTGACATTCCCTCTATAAGTGATATCTTAGGATAAGTGTCTTTTTCTGTGTGACTTATTTCACTTAGAGTCATCGTAACTAAATCCACTCGTCATGCTGCTACTAGCCTTGTGACATTGATTTCATGGCTGAGTGATATTCCATTGTGCATAAGTATCACAACCTCTTTATCCATTTTTCTCTTTCCTGGGCTATTGAAGGTGTACCGAAGTGGAGATTCTTGTAAACAGAGCAGCCCTACACTCTGGGGTGCCTGTGTCTTGTGGATTTTCAGTTTTCCCAATGTATATGCCCATGAGTGGAAGTGCCCTATGCTCTCTAAGCTGTGTTTATTACATGTTTCAGGACACACCGTACACTTCTCCAGAGTGGCTGTTGGCAATTTACATCCCGCCCATCAGCGTAGCAAGGCTCCCATGTGTCCATGGCCTGTCCTGCATTTCTGGTTTTTACACTTTTTTCAGCATGGCCCTTTTGACCGATGGCAAGCGAGACTTCTTTGTAGTGCTGATTTGCCTTTCTGGATTGCTTGGTTGGCCAAAAAGGGCGTATGCGTTTTTTCCTGAATATACTCAGGAAAAAACGCATACGCCCTTTTTGGCCAAGGGCATCATTGTCGACGTCTTGCCGCTTTTCATGTGCTTTAAAGGCGAGTCGCATCTACCTCCTGAAATCTGTTTCCTGCAATTCTGCCTTGCTTTCAAATCCTCTTCGTTGCCTTCCCTCAATATATTTGTGGACGAGAGTTATCATTTAGAACTCTGCAGGTTTGTGAATTGCAGTGCCCCTGAGCTCCATTTGTCAACTCGCTTGTTTGGGAGCTGGCCGCAAAAGCGCAGGATTGCTTCAGGCCCTATTCTGGTTCCGGGGGGGCAGGCTGAGCCTGTGGTTCATTCTTCTTCCTGATGGGAAAATAGAGTGACCTGTGCCTGTCCCAACACCTAGAGCTAGTCTCTACTTGGTTCCCCCTCTTCCCGTTCATCCTCAGGACAAATTGCAACCTGTACGAAACAGGAGGTTAACGGTGCTGATTCTCCAACTAGGGAGATTGTTATTAAAGTGGCTGGAATGGCGAACCCGAGCACAAGGATAGGAGAAATGAGGTGCGTTTTAGAAACCTTTCCCGATCACATGGTTTACCAACTTTTGAGTTTCCCATGCATGTTTTCGATGTAGGAAGATGCCCTTGAACCTGGAGATTTGGGACCCATGGGATGGGTACCACGCAGTATTACTTTAAAGGGTCTGCGTTTGCTCACCCAACCTCACCAATCCTCTCAGCCTCAAGAGTGTCCAGCCTTATGTCTCATCCAGCTCTGGGTCTAGATATGGTCAATCCAGGTTGCATCATAGCCCCTGAACAGATTTTGTAAGAATTTCTCTCTCTTTCACTGTCTTTGTTTTATGGGGTTTTTTTTGAGTAATTTCTTTTTATAATGGGGTTTAGCTGCTTTTCACTGCTGTGTTTATGCCGCTTTACACCCTATTGATTCACTTCCAGAGAGATATCAATACATAGGTTTTAAGATTCTTACTAGTCAGATATACTCTTGTGCGGTGAATAGGGGAGGTTGAGTACAGTTCACTGAGCAGGGAGTAGGTTTGTCTATTACATATTTGGCTTATGGAATGGTATCTGAGCTAATTTCAAACCCTTGTTTTATGCATCACCCCACCTGATCTTTCCCGTTAAGCAGCCATAGTGTGTTTTCTAAACGTGTGACTCTGTTCTGTTTTGTAATTCAGTTCAAGTGTAGCGATTTTGACATTCCCTCTATAAGTGATATCTTAGGATAAGTGTCTTTTTCTGTGTGACTTATTTCACTTAGAGTCATCGTACCTAAATCCACTCGTCATGCTGCTACTAGCCTTGTGACATTGATTTCATGGCTGAGTGATATTCCATTGTGCATAAGTACCACAACCTCTTTATCCATTTTTCTCTTTCCTGGGCTATTGAAGGTGTACCGAAGTGGAGATTCTTGTAAACAGAGCAGCCCTAAACTTTGGTGTGCCTTTGTCTTGTGGATTTTCAGTTTACCCAATGTATACGCCCATGAGTGGAAGTGCCCAATGCTCTCTATGCTGTGTTTATTACATGTTTCAGGACACACCGGACACTTCTCCAGAGTGGCTGTTGGCAAATTACATCCTGCCCATCAGCGTAGCAAGGCTCCCATGTGTCCATGGCCTGTCCTGCATTTCTGGTTTTTACACTTTTTTCAGCATGGCCCTTTTGACCGATGGCAAGCGAGACTTCTTTGTAGTGCTGATTTGCCTTTCCGGCTTGCTTGGTTGGCCAAAAAGGGCGTATGCGTTTTTTCCTTAATATATTCAGGAAAAAACGCATACGCCCTTTTTGGCCAAGGGCATCATTGTCGACCTTTTGCCGCTTTTCATGTGCTTTAAAGGCGAGTCGAATCTACCTCCTGAAATCTGTTTCCTGCAATTCTGACTTGTTTTCAAATCCTCTTCGTTGCCTTCCCTGAATATATTTGTGGACGAGAGTTATCAGTTGTAACTCTACAGGTTTGTGAATTGAAGTGCCCCTGAGCTCCATTTGTCAACTCGCTTGTTTGGGAGCTGGCCGCAAAAGCGCAGGATTGCTTCAGGCCCTATTCTGGTTCCGGGGGGGCAGGCTGAGCCTGTGGTTCATTCTTCTTCCTGATGGGAAAATAGAGTGACCTGTGCCTGTCCCAATACCTAGAGCTAGTCTATCCTTGGTTCCCCCTCTTCCCGTTCATCCTCAGGACAAATTGCAACCTGTACGAAACAGGAGGTTAACGGTGCTGATTCTCCAAGTAGGGAGATTGTTCGTAAAGCGGCTGGAATGGCGAACCCGAGCACAAGGAGAGGAGAAATGAGGTGCATTTCAGAAAGCTTTCCCGATCACACGGTGTACCATCTTCTGGGTTTCCCATGCATGTTTTCGATGTAGGAAGATGCCCTTGAACCTGGAGATTTAGGACTCATGGGATGGGTACCATGCACTATTACTTGAAAGGGTCTGCGTTTGCTCACCCAACCTCACCAATCCTCTCAGCCCCAAGAGTGTCCAGCCTTATGTCTCATCCAGCTCTGGGTCTAGATATGGTCAATCCAGGTTGCATCATAGCCCCTGAACGGATCTTGTAAGAATTTCTCTCTCTTTCACTGTCTTTGTTTTATGGGTTTTTTTTAAAGTAATTTATTTTTGTTATGGGGTTTAGCTGCTTTTCACTGCTGTGTTTATGCCGCTTTACACCCTATTGATTCATTTCCAGAGAGATATCAATACATAGGTTTTAAGATTCTTACTAGTCAGATATATTCTTGTGCAGTGAATAGGGGATGTTGAGTCCAGTTCACTGAGCAGGGAGTAGGTTTGTCTATTACATATTTGGCTTATGGAACGGTATCTGAGCTAATTTCAAACCCTTGTTTTATGCATCACCCCACCTGATCTTTCCCGTTAAGCAGCCATAGTGTGTTTTCTAAACGTGTGATTCTGTTCTGTTTTGTAATTCAGTTCAAGTGTAGCGATTTTGACATTCCCTCTATAAGTGATATCTTAGGATAAGTGTCTTTTTCTGTGTGACTTATTTCACTTAGAGTCATGGTAACTAAATCCACTCATCATGCTGCTACTAGCCTTGTGACATTGATTTCATGGCTGAGTGATATTCCATTGTGCATAAGTACCACAACCTCTTTATCCATTTTTCTCTTTCCTGGGCTATTGAAGGTGTACCGAAGTGGAGATTCTTGTAAACAGAGCAGCCCTACACTCTGGGGTGCCTGTGTCTTGTGGATTTTCAGTTTTCCCAATGTATACGCCCATGAGTGGAAGTGCCCTATGCTCTCTAAGCTGTGTTTATTACATGTTTCAGGACACACCGTACACTTCTCCAGAGTGGCTGTTGGCAATTTACATCCCGCCCATCAGCGTAGCAAGGCTCCCATGTGTCCATGGCCTGTCCTGCATTTCTGGTTTTTACACTTTTTTCAGCATGGCCCTTTTGACCGATGGCAAGCGAGACTTCTTTGTAGTGCTGATTTGCCTTTCCGGCTTGCTTGGTTGGCCAAAAAGGGCGTATGCGTTTTTTCCTGAATATATTCAGGAAAAAACGCATACGCCCTTTTTGGCCAAGGGCATCATTGTCGACGTTTTGCCGCTTTTCATGTGCTTTAAAGGCGAGTCGAATCTACCTCCTGAAATCTGTTTCCTGCAATTCTGACTTGCTTTCAAATCCTCTTCGTTGCCTTCCCTCAATATATTTGTGGACGAGAGTTATCATTTATAACTCTACAGGTTTGTGAATTGCAGTGCCCCTGAGCTCCATTTGTCAACTCGCTTGTTTGGGAGCTGGCCGCAAAAGCGCAGGATTGCTTCAGGCCCTATTCTGGTTCCGGGGGGGCAGGCTGAGCCTGTGGTTCATTCTTCTTCCTGATGGGAAAATAGAGTGACCTGTGCCTGTCCCAACACCTAGAGCTAGTCTCTCCTTGGTTCCCCCTCTTCCCGTTCATCCTCAGGACAAATTGCAACCTGTACGAAACAGGAGGTTAACGGTGCTGATTCTCCAACTAGGGAGATTGTTATTAAAGTGGCTGGAATGGCGAACCCGAGCACAAGGATAGGAGAAATGAGGTTCGTTTTAGAAACCTTTCCCGATCACACGGTTTACCAACTTCTGAGTTTCCCATGCATGTTTTCGATGTAGGAAGATGACCTTGAACCTGGAGATTTGGGACCCATGGGATGGGTACCACGCAGTATTACTTTAAAGGGTCTGCGTTTGCTCACCCAACCTCACCAATCCTCTCAGCCTCAAGAGTGTCCAGCCTTATGTCTCATCCAGCTCTGGGTCTAGATATGGTCAATCCAGGTTGCATCATAGCCCCTGAACAGATTTTGTAAGAATTTCTCTCTCTTTCACTGTCTTTGTTTTATGGGTCTTTTTAAAAGTAATTTATTTTTGTTATGGGGTT
Source organism: Eubalaena glacialis (assembly GCF_028564815.1). Taxonomy (NCBI): domain Eukaryota; kingdom Metazoa; phylum Chordata; class Mammalia; order Artiodactyla; family Balaenidae; genus Eubalaena; species Eubalaena glacialis. The sequence continues at coordinate 68,639,973 of NC_083718.1, read as the reverse complement.
TAGCTGCTTTTCACTGCTGTGTTTATGCCGCTTTACACCCTATTGATTCATTTCCAGAGAGATATCAATACATAGGTTTTAAGATTCTTACTAGTCAGATATATTCTTGTGCGGTGAATAGGGGATGTTGAGTCCAGTTCACTGAGCAGGGAGTATTTTTGTCTATTACATATTTGGCTTATGGAACGGTATCTGAGCTAATTTCAAACCCTTGTTTTATGCATCACCCCACCTGATCTTTCCCGTTAAGCAGCCATAGTGTGTTTTCTAAACGTGTGATTCTGTTCTGTTTTGTAATTCAGTTCAAGTGTAGCGATTTTGACATTCCGTCTATAAGTGATACCTTAGGATAAGTGTCTTTTTCTGTGTGACTTATTTCACTTAGAGTCATCGTAACTAAATCCACTCGTCATGCTGCTACTAGCCTTGTGACATTGATTTCATGGCTGAGTGATATTCCATTGTGCATAAGTATCACAACCTCTTTATCCATTTTTCTCTTTCCTGGGCTATTGAATGTGTACCGAAGTGGAGATTCTTGTAAACAGAGCAGCCCTACATTTTGGTGTGCCTTTGTCTTCTGGAGTTTCAGTTTTCCCAATGTATACGCCCATGAGTGGAAGTGCCCTATGCTCTCTAAGCTGTGTTTATTACATGTTTCAGGACACACCGTACACTTCTCCAGAGTGGCTGTTGGCAATTTACATCCCGCCCATCAGCGTAGCAAGGCTCCCATGTGTCCATGGCCTGTCCTGCATTTCTGGTTTTTACACTTTTTTCAGCATGGCCCTTTTGACCGATGGCAAGCGAGACTTCTTTGTAGTGCTGATTTGCCTTTCCGGCTTGCTTGGTTGGCCAAAAAGGGCGTATGCGTTTTTTCCTGAATATATTCAGGAAAAAACGCATACGCCCTTTTTGGCCAAGGGCATCATTGTCGACGTTTTGCCGCTTTTCATGTGCTTTAAAGGCGAGTCGAATCTACCTCCTGAAATCTGTTTCCTGCAATTCTGCCTTGCTTTCAAATCCTCTTCGTTGCCTTCCCTCAATATATTTGTGGACGAGAGTTATCATTTAGAACTCTGCAGGTTTGTGAATTGCAGTGCCCCTGAGCTCCATTTGTCAACTCGCTTGTTTGGGAGCTGGCCGCAAAAGCGCAGGATTGCTTCAGGCCCTATTCTGGTTCCGGGGGGGCAGGCTGAGCCTGTGGTTCATTCTTCTTCCTGATGGGAAAATAGAGTGACCTGTGCCTGTCCCAACACCTAGAGCTAGTCTCTCCTTGGTTCCCCCTCTTCCCGTTCATCCTCAGGACAAATTGCAACCTGTACGAAACAGGAGGTTAACGGTGCTGATTCTCCACGTAGGGAGATTGTTATTAAAGTGGCTGGAATGGCGAACCCGAGCACAAGGATAGGAGAAATAAGGTTCGTTTTAGAAACCTTTCCCGATCACACGGTTTACCAACTTCTGAGTTTCCCATGCATGTTTTCGATGTAGGAAGATGCCCTTGAACCTGGAGATTTGGGACCCATGGGATGGGTACCACGCAGTATTACTTTAAAGGGTCTGCGTTTGCTCACCCAACCTCACCAATCCTCTCAGCCTCAAGAGTGTCCAGCCTTATGTCTCATACAGCTCTGGGTCTAGATATGGTCAATCCAGGTTGCATCACAGCCCCTGAACAGATTTTGTAAGAATTTCTCTCTCTTTCACTGTCTTTGTTTTATGGGGTTTTTTTTGAGTAATTTCTTTTTATAATGGGGTTTAGCTGCTTTTCACTGCTGTGTTTATGCCGCTTTACTCCCTATTGATTCACTTCCAGAGAGATATCAATACATAGGTTTTAAGATTCTTACTAGTCAGATATATTCTTGTGCGGTGAATAGGGGATGTTGAGTCCAGTTCACTGAGCAGGGAGTAGGATTGTCTATTACATATTTGGCTTATGGAACAGTATCTGAGCTAATTTCAAACCCTTGTTTTATGCATCACCCCACCTGATCTTTCCCGTTAAGCAGCCATAGTGTGTTTTCTAAACGTGTGACTCTGTTCTGTTTTGTAATTCAGTTCAAGTGTAGCGATTTTGACATTCCCTCTATAAGTGATATCTTAGGATAAGTGTCTTTTTCTGTGTGACTTATTTCACTTAGAGTCATCGTAACTAAATCCACTCGTCATGCTGCTACTAGCCTTGTGACATTGATTTCATGGCTGAGTGATATTCCATTGTGCATAAGTATCACAACCTCTTTATCCATTTTTCTCTTTCCTGGGCTATTGAAGGTGTACCGAAGTGGAGATTCTTGTAAACAGAGCAGCCCTACACTCTGGGGTGCCTGTGTCTTGTGGATTTTCAGTTTTCCCAATGTATATGCCCATGAGTGGAAGTGCCCTATGCTCTCTAAGCTGTGTTTATTACATGTTTCAGGACACACCGTACACTTCTCCAGAGTGGCTGTTGGCAATTTACATCCCGCCCATCAGCGTAGCAAGGCTCCCATGTGTCCATGGCCTGTCCTGCATTTCTGGTTTTTACACTTTTTTCAGCATGGCCCTTTTGACCGATGGCAAGCGAGACTTCTTTGTAGTGCTGATTTGCCTTTCTGGATTGCTTGGTTGGCCAAAAAGGGCGTATGCGTTTTTTCCTGAATATACTCAGGAAAAAACGCATACGCCCTTTTTGGCCAAGGGCATCATTGTCGACGTCTTGCCGCTTTTCATGTGCTTTAAAGGCGAGTCGCATCTACCTCCTGAAATCTGTTTCCTGCAATTCTGCCTTGCTTTCAAATCCTCTTCGTTGCCTTCCCTCAATATATTTGTGGACGAGAGTTATCATTTAGAACTCTGCAGGTTTGTGAATTGCAGTGCCCCTGAGCTCCATTTGTCAACTCGCTTGTTTGGGAGCTGGCCGCAAAAGCGCAGGATTGCTTCAGGCCCTATTCTGGTTCCGGGGGGGCAGGCTGAGCCTGTGGTTCATTCTTCTTCCTGATGGGAAAATAGAGTGACCTGTGCCTGTCCCAACACCTAGAGCTAGTCTCTACTTGGTTCCCCCTCTTCCCGTTCATCCTCAGGACAAATTGCAACCTGTACGAAACAGGAGGTTAACGGTGCTGATTCTCCAACTAGGGAGATTGTTATTAAAGTGGCTGGAATGGCGAACCCGAGCACAAGGATAGGAGAAATGAGGTGCGTTTTAGAAACCTTTCCCGATCACATGGTTTACCAACTTTTGAGTTTCCCATGCATGTTTTCGATGTAGGAAGATGCCCTTGAACCTGGAGATTTGGGACCCATGGGATGGGTACCACGCAGTATTACTTTAAAGGGTCTGCGTTTGCTCACCCAACCTCACCAATCCTCTCAGCCTCAAGAGTGTCCAGCCTTATGTCTCATCCAGCTCTGGGTCTAGATATGGTCAATCCAGGTTGCATCATAGCCCCTGAACAGATTTTGTAAGAATTTCTCTCTCTTTCACTGTCTTTGTTTTATGGGGTTTTTTTTGAGTAATTTCTTTTTATAATGGGGTTTAGCTGCTTTTCACTGCTGTGTTTATGCCGCTTTACACCCTATTGATTCACTTCCAGAGAGATATCAATACATAGGTTTTAAGATTCTTACTAGTCAGATATACTCTTGTGCGGTGAATAGGGGAGGTTGAGTACAGTTCACTGAGCAGGGAGTAGGTTTGTCTATTACATATTTGGCTTATGGAATGGTATCTGAGCTAATTTCAAACCCTTGTTTTATGCATCACCCCACCTGATCTTTCCCGTTAAGCAGCCATAGTGTGTTTTCTAAACGTGTGACTCTGTTCTGTTTTGTAATTCAGTTCAAGTGTAGCGATTTTGACATTCCCTCTATAAGTGATATCTTAGGATAAGTGTCTTTTTCTGTGTGACTTATTTCACTTAGAGTCATCGTACCTAAATCCACTCGTCATGCTGCTACTAGCCTTGTGACATTGATTTCATGGCTGAGTGATATTCCATTGTGCATAAGTACCACAACCTCTTTATCCATTTTTCTCTTTCCTGGGCTATTGAAGGTGTACCGAAGTGGAGATTCTTGTAAACAGAGCAGCCCTAAACTTTGGTGTGCCTTTGTCTTGTGGATTTTCAGTTTACCCAATGTATACGCCCATGAGTGGAAGTGCCCAATGCTCTCTATGCTGTGTTTATTACATGTTTCAGGACACACCGGACACTTCTCCAGAGTGGCTGTTGGCAAATTACATCCTGCCCATCAGCGTAGCAAGGCTCCCATGTGTCCATGGCCTGTCCTGCATTTCTGGTTTTTACACTTTTTTCAGCATGGCCCTTTTGACCGATGGCAAGCGAGACTTCTTTGTAGTGCTGATTTGCCTTTCCGGCTTGCTTGGTTGGCCAAAAAGGGCGTATGCGTTTTTTCCTTAATATATTCAGGAAAAAACGCATACGCCCTTTTTGGCCAAGGGCATCATTGTCGACCTTTTGCCGCTTTTCATGTGCTTTAAAGGCGAGTCGAATCTACCTCCTGAAATCTGTTTCCTGCAATTCTGACTTGTTTTCAAATCCTCTTCGTTGCCTTCCCTGAATATATTTGTGGACGAGAGTTATCAGTTGTAACTCTACAGGTTTGTGAATTGAAGTGCCCCTGAGCTCCATTTGTCAACTCGCTTGTTTGGGAGCTGGCCGCAAAAGCGCAGGATTGCTTCAGGCCCTATTCTGGTTCCGGGGGGGCAGGCTGAGCCTGTGGTTCATTCTTCTTCCTGATGGGAAAATAGAGTGACCTGTGCCTGTCCCAATACCTAGAGCTAGTCTATCCTTGGTTCCCCCTCTTCCCGTTCATCCTCAGGACAAATTGCAACCTGTACGAAACAGGAGGTTAACGGTGCTGATTCTCCAAGTAGGGAGATTGTTCGTAAAGCGGCTGGAATGGCGAACCCGAGCACAAGGAGAGGAGAAATGAGGTGCATTTCAGAAAGCTTTCCCGATCACACGGTGTACCATCTTCTGGGTTTCCCATGCATGTTTTCGATGTAGGAAGATGCCCTTGAACCTGGAGATTTAGGACTCATGGGATGGGTACCATGCACTATTACTTGAAAGGGTCTGCGTTTGCTCACCCAACCTCACCAATCCTCTCAGCCCCAAGAGTGTCCAGCCTTATGTCTCATCCAGCTCTGGGTCTAGATATGGTCAATCCAGGTTGCATCATAGCCCCTGAACGGATCTTGTAAGAATTTCTCTCTCTTTCACTGTCTTTGTTTTATGGGTTTTTTTTAAAGTAATTTATTTTTGTTATGGGGTTTAGCTGCTTTTCACTGCTGTGTTTATGCCGCTTTACACCCTATTGATTCATTTCCAGAGAGATATCAATACATAGGTTTTAAGATTCTTACTAGTCAGATATATTCTTGTGCAGTGAATAGGGGATGTTGAGTCCAGTTCACTGAGCAGGGAGTAGGTTTGTCTATTACATATTTGGCTTATGGAACGGTATCTGAGCTAATTTCAAACCCTTGTTTTATGCATCACCCCACCTGATCTTTCCCGTTAAGCAGCCATAGTGTGTTTTCTAAACGTGTGATTCTGTTCTGTTTTGTAATTCAGTTCAAGTGTAGCGATTTTGACATTCCCTCTATAAGTGATATCTTAGGATAAGTGTCTTTTTCTGTGTGACTTATTTCACTTAGAGTCATGGTAACTAAATCCACTCATCATGCTGCTACTAGCCTTGTGACATTGATTTCATGGCTGAGTGATATTCCATTGTGCATAAGTACCACAACCTCTTTATCCATTTTTCTCTTTCCTGGGCTATTGAAGGTGTACCGAAGTGGAGATTCTTGTAAACAGAGCAGCCCTACACTCTGGGGTGCCTGTGTCTTGTGGATTTTCAGTTTTCCCAATGTATACGCCCATGAGTGGAAGTGCCCTATGCTCTCTAAGCTGTGTTTATTACATGTTTCAGGACACACCGTACACTTCTCCAGAGTGGCTGTTGGCAATTTACATCCCGCCCATCAGCGTAGCAAGGCTCCCATGTGTCCATGGCCTGTCCTGCATTTCTGGTTTTTACACTTTTTTCAGCATGGCCCTTTTGACCGATGGCAAGCGAGACTTCTTTGTAGTGCTGATTTGCCTTTCCGGCTTGCTTGGTTGGCCAAAAAGGGCGTATGCGTTTTTTCCTGAATATATTCAGGAAAAAACGCATACGCCCTTTTTGGCCAAGGGCATCATTGTCGACGTTTTGCCGCTTTTCATGTGCTTTAAAGGCGAGTCGAATCTACCTCCTGAAATCTGTTTCCTGCAATTCTGACTTGCTTTCAAATCCTCTTCGTTGCCTTCCCTCAATATATTTGTGGACGAGAGTTATCATTTATAACTCTACAGGTTTGTGAATTGCAGTGCCCCTGAGCTCCATTTGTCAACTCGCTTGTTTGGGAGCTGGCCGCAAAAGCGCAGGATTGCTTCAGGCCCTATTCTGGTTCCGGGGGGGCAGGCTGAGCCTGTGGTTCATTCTTCTTCCTGATGGGAAAATAGAGTGACCTGTGCCTGTCCCAACACCTAGAGCTAGTCTCTCCTTGGTTCCCCCTCTTCCCGTTCATCCTCAGGACAAATTGCAACCTGTACGAAACAGGAGGTTAACGGTGCTGATTCTCCAACTAGGGAGATTGTTATTAAAGTGGCTGGAATGGCGAACCCGAGCACAAGGATAGGAGAAATGAGGTTCGTTTTAGAAACCTTTCCCGATCACACGGTTTACCAACTTCTGAGTTTCCCATGCATGTTTTCGATGTAGGAAGATGACCTTGAACCTGGAGATTTGGGACCCATGGGATGGGTACCACGCAGTATTACTTTAAAGGGTCTGCGTTTGCTCACCCAACCTCACCAATCCTCTCAGCCTCAAGAGTGTCCAGCCTTATGTCTCATCCAGCTCTGGGTCTAGATATGGTCAATCCAGGTTGCATCATAGCCCCTGAACAGATTTTGTAAGAATTTCTCTCTCTTTCACTGTCTTTGTTTTATGGGTCTTTTTAAAAGTAATTTATTTTTGTTATGGGGTTTAGCTGCTTTTCACTGCTGTGTTTATGCCGCTTTACACCCTATTGATTCATTTCCAGAGAGATATCAATACATAGGTTTTAAGATTCTTACTAGTCAGATATATTCTTGTGCGGTGAATAGGGGATGTTGAGTCCAGTTCACTGAGCAGGGAGTATTTTTGTCTATTACATATTTGGCTTATGGAACGGTATCTGAGCTAATTTCAAACCCTTGTTTTATGCATCACCCCACCTGATCTTTCCCGTTAAGCAGCCATAGTGTGTTTTCTAAACGTGTGATTCTGTTCTGTTTTGTAATTCAGTTCAAGTGTAGCGATTTTGACATTCCGTCTATAAGTGATACCTTAGGATAAGTGTCTTTTTCTGTGTGACTTATTTCACTTAGAGTCATCGTAACTAAATCCACTCGTCATGCTGCTACTAGCCTTGTGACATTGATTTCATGGCTGAGTGATATTCCATTGTGCATAAGTATCACAACCTCTTTATCCATTTTTCTCTTTCCTGGGCTATTGAATGTGTACCGAAGTGGAGATTCTTGTAAACAGAGCAGCCCTACATTTTGGTGTGCCTTTGTCTTCTGGAGTTTCAGTTTTCCCAATGTATACGCCCATGAGTGGAAGTGCCCTATGCTCTCTAAGCTGTGTTTATTACATGTTTCAGGACACACCGTACACTTCTCCAGAGTGGCTGTTGGCAATTTACATCCCGCCCATCAGCGTAGCAAGGCTCCCATGTGTCCATGGCCTGTCCTGCATTTCTGGTTTTTACACTTTTTTCAGCATGGCCCTTTTGACCGATGGCAAGCGAGACTTCTTTGTAGTGCTGATTTGCCTTTCCGGCTTGCTTGGTTGGCCAAAAAGGGCGTATGCGTTTTTTCCTGAATATATTCAGGAAAAAACGCATACGCCCTTTTTGGCCAAGGGCATCATTGTCGACGTTTTGCCGCTTTTCATGTGCTTTAAAGGCGAGTCGAATCTACCTCCTGAAATCTGTTTCCTGCAATTCTGCCTTGCTTTCAAATCCTCTTCGTTGCCTTCCCTCAATATATTTGTGGACGAGAGTTATCATTTAGAACTCTGCAGGTTTGTGAATTGCAGTGCCCCTGAGCTCCATTTGTCAACTCGCTTGTTTGGGAGCTGGCCGCAAAAGCGCAGGATTGCTTCAGGCCCTATTCTGGTTCCGGGGGGGCAGGCTGAGCCTGTGGTTCATTCTTCTTCCTGATGGGAAAATAGAGTGACCTGTGCCTGTCCCAACACCTAGAGCTAGTCTCTCCTTGGTTCCCCCTCTTCCCGTTCATCCTCAGGACAAATTGCAACCTGTACGAAACAGGAGGTTAACGGTGCTGATTCTCCACGTAGGGAGATTGTTATTAAAGTGGCTGGAATGGCGAACCCGAGCACAAGGATAGGAGAAATAAGGTTCGTTTTAGAAACCTTTCCCGATCACACGGTTTACCAACTTCTGAGTTTCCCATGCATGTTTTCGATGTAGGAAGATGCCCTTGAACCTGGAGATTTGGGACCCATGGGATGGGTACCACGCAGTATTACTTTAAAGGGTCTGCGTTTGCTCACCCAACCTCACCAATCCTCTCAGCCTCAAGAGTGTCCAGCCTTATGTCTCATACAGCTCTGGGTCTAGATATGGTCAATCCAGGTTGCATCACAGCCCCTGAACAGATTTTGTAAGAATTTCTCTCTCTTTCACTGTCTTTGTTTTATGGGGTTTTTTTTGAGTAATTTCTTTTTATAATGGGGTTTAGCTGCTTTTCACTGCTGTGTTTATGCCGCTTTACACCCTATTGATTCACTTCCAGAGAGATATCAATACATAGGTTTTAAGATTCTTACTAGTCAGATATATTCTTGTGCGGTGAATAGGGGATGTTGAGTCCAGTTCACTGAGCAGGGAGTAGGATTGTCTATTACATATTTGGCTTATGGAACAGTATCTGAGCTAATTTCAAACCCTTGTTTTATGCATCACCCCACCTGATCTTTCCCGTTAAGCAGCCATAGTGTGTTTTCTAAACGTGTGACTCTGTTCTGTTTTGTAATTCAGTTCAAGTGTAGCGATTTTGACATTCCCTCTATAAGTGATATCTTAGGATAAGTGTCTTTTTCTGTGTGACTTATTTCACTTAGAGTCATCGTAACTAAATCCACTCGTCATGCTGCTACTAGCCTTGTGACATTGATTTCATGGCTGAGTGATATTCCATTGTGCATAAGTATCACAACCTCTTTATCCATTTTTCTCTTTCCTGGGCTATTGAAGGTGTACCGAAGTGGAGATTCTTGTAAACAGAGCAGCCCTACACTCTGGGGTGCCTGTGTCTTGTGGATTTTCAGTTTTCCCAATGTATATGCCCATGAGTGGAAGTGCCCTATGCTCTCTAAGCTGTGTTTATTACATGTTTCAGGACACACCGTACACTTCTCCAGAGTGGCTGTTGGCAATTTACATCCCGCCCATCAGCGTAGCAAGGCTCCCATGTGTCCATGGCCTGTCCTGCATTTCTGGTTTTTACACTTTTTTCAGCATGGCCCTTTTGACCGATGGCAAGCGAGACTTCTTTGTAGTGCTGATTTGCCTTTCTGGATTGCTTGGTTGGCCAAAAAGGGCGTATGCGTTTTTTCCTGAATATACTCAGGAAAAAACGCATACGCCCTTTTTGGCCAAGGGCATCATTGTCGACGTCTTGCCGCTTTTCATGTGCTTTAAAGGCGAGTCGCATCTACCTCCTGAAATCTGTTTCCTGCAATTCTGCCTTGCTTTCAAATCCTCTTCGTTGCCTTCCCTCAATATATTTGTGGACGAGAGTTATCATTTAGAACTCTGCAGGTTTGTGAATTGCAGTGCCCCTGAGCTCCATTTGTCAACTCGCTTGTTTGGGAGCTGGCCGCAAAAGCGCAGGATTGCTTCAGGCCCTATTCTGGTTCCGGGGGGGCAGGCTGAGCCTGTGGTTCATTCTTCTTCCTGATGGGAAAATAGAGTGACCTGTGCCTGTCCCAACACCTAGAGCTAGTCTCTACTTGGTTCCCCCTCTTCCCGTTCATCCTCAGGACAAATTGCAACCTGTACGAAACAGGAGGTTAACGGTGCTGATTCTCCAACTAGGGAGATTGTTATTAAAGTGGCTGGAATGGCGAACCCGAGCACAAGGATAGGAGAAATGAGGTGCGTTTTAGAAACCTTTCCCGATCACATGGTTTACCAACTTTTGAGTTTCCCATGCATGTTTTCGATGTAGGAAGATGCCCTTGAACCTGGAGATTTGGGACCCATGGGATGGGTACCACGCAGTATTACTTTAAAGGGTCTGCGTTTGCTCACCCAACCTCACCAATCCTCTCAGCCTCAAGAGTGTCCAGCCTTATGTCTCATCCAGCTCTGGGTCTAGATATGGTCAATCCAGGTTGCATCATAGCCCCTGAACAGATTTTGTAAGAATTTCTCTCTCTTTCACTGTCTTTGTTTTATGGGGTTTTTTTTGAGTAATTTCTTTTTATAATGGGGTTTAGCTGCTTTTCACTGCTGTGTTTATGCCGCTTTACACCCTATTGATTCACTTCCAGAGAGATATCAATACATAGGTTTTGAGATTCTTACTAGTCAGATATATTCTTGTGCGGTGAATAGGGGATGTTGAGTCCAGTTCACTGAGCAGGGAGTAGGATTGTCTATTACATATTTGGCTTATGGAACGGTATCTGAGCTAATTTCAAACCCTTGTTTTATGCATCACCCCACCTGATCTTTCCCGTTAAGCAGCCATAGTGTGTTTTCTAAACGTGTAATTCTGTTCTGTTTTGTAATTCAGTTCAAGTGTAGCGATTTTGACATTCCCTCTATAACTGATATCTTAGGATAAGTGTCTTTTTCTGTGTGACTTATTTCACTTAGAGTCATCGTACCTAAATCCACTCATCATGCTGCTACTAGCCTTGTGACATTGATTTCATGGCTGAGTGATATTCCATTGTGCATAAGTACCACAACCTCTTTATCCATTTTTCTCTTTCCTGGGCTATTGAAGGTGTACCGAAGTGGAGATTCTTGTAAACAGAGCAGCCCTACACTCTGGGGTGCCTGTGTCTTGTGGATTTTCAGTTTTCCCAATGTATACGCCCATGAGTGGAAGTGCCCTATGCTCTCTAAGCTGTGTTTATTACATGTTTCAGGACACACCGTACACTTCTCCAGAGTGGCTGTTGGCAATTTACATCCCGCCCATCAGCGTAGCAAGGCTCCCATGTGTCCATGGCCTGTCCTGCATTTCTGGTTTTTACACTTTTTTCAGCATGGCCCTTTTGACCGATGGCAAGCGAGACTTCTTTGTAGTGCTGATTTGCCTTTCCGGCTTGCTTGGTTGGCCAAAAAGGGCGTATGCGTTTTTTCCTGAATATATTCAGGAAAAAACGCATACGCCCTTTTTGGCCAAGGGCATCATTGTCGACGTTTTGCCGCTTTTCATGTGCTTTAAAGGCGAGTCGAATCTACCTCCTGAAATCTGTTTCCTGCAATTCTGACTTGCTTTCAAATCCTCTTCGTTGCCTTCCCTCAATATATTTGTGGACGAGAGTTATCATTTAGAACTCTGCAGGTTTGTGAATTGCAGTGCCCCTGAGCTCCATTTGTCAACTCGCTTGTTTGGGAGCTGGCCGCAAAAGCGCAGGATTGCTTCAGGCCCTATTCTGGTTCCGGGGGGGCAGGCTGAGCCTGTGGTTCATTCTTCTTCCTGATTGGAAAATAGAGTGACCTGTGCCTGTCCCCACACCTAGAGCTAGTCTCTACTTGGTTCCCCCTCTTCCCGTTTATCCTCAGGACAAATTGCAACCTGTACGAAACAGGAGGTTAACGGTGCTGATTCTCCAAGTAGGGAGATTGTTCGTAAAGCGGCTGGAATGGCGAAACCGAGCACAAGGAGAGGAGAAATGAGGTGCATTTCAGAAACCTTTCCCGATCACACGGTGTACCATCTTCTGGGTTTCCCATGCATGTTTTCGATGTAGGAAGATGCCCTTGAACCTGGAGATTTGGGACCCATGGGACGGGTACCACGCACTATTACTTGAAAGGGTCTGCGTTTGCTCACCCAACCTCACCAATCCTCTCAGCCCCAAGAGTGTCCAACCTTATGTCTCATCCAGCTGTGGGTGTAGATATGGTGAATCCAGGTTGCATCAGAGCCCCTGAACGGATTTTGTAAGAATTTATCTCTCTTTCACTGTCTTTGTTTTATGGGTTTTTTTTAAAGTAATTTATTTTTGTTATGGGGTTTAGCTGCTTTTCACTGCTGTGTTTATGCCGCTTTACACCCTATTGATTCATTTCCAGAGAGATATCAATACATAGGTTTTAAGATTCTTACTAGTCAGATATATTCCTGTGCGGTGAATAGGGGATGTTGAGTCCAGTTCACTGAGCAGGGAGTAGGATTGTCTATTACATATTTGGCTTATGGAACGGTATCTGAGCTAATTTCAAACCCTTGTTTTATGCATCACCCCACCTGATCTTTCCCGTTAAGCAGCCATAGTGTGTTTTCTAAACGTGTGACTCTGTTCTGTTTTGTAATTCAGTTCAAGTGTAGCGAGTTTAACATTCCCTCTATAAGTGATATCTTAGGATAAGTGTCTTTTTCTGTGTGACTTATTTCACTTAGAGTCATCGTAACTAAATCCACTCGTCATGCTGCTACTAGCCTTGTGACATTGATTTCATGGCTGAGTGATATTCCATTGTGCATAAGTACCACAACCTCTTTATCCATTTTTCTCTTTCCTGGGCTATTGAAGGTGTACCGAAGTGGAGATTCTTGTAAACAGAGCAGCCCTACACTCTGGGGTGCCTGTGTCTTGTGGATTTTCAGTTTTCCCAATGTATACGCCCATGAGTGGAAGTGCCCTATGCTCTCTAAGCTGTGTTTATTACATGTTTCAGGACACACCGTACACTTCTCCAGAGTGGCTTTTGGCAATTTACATCCCGCCCATCAGCGTAGCAAGGCTCCCATGTGTCCATGGCCTGTCCTGCATTTCTGGTTTTTACACATTTTTCAGCATGGCCCTTTTGACTGATGGCAAGCGAGACTTCTTTGTAGTGCTGATTTGCCTTTCCGGCTTGCTTGGTTGGCCAAAAAGGGCGTATGCGTTTTTTCCTGAATATATTCAGGAAAAAACGCATACGCCCTTTTTGGCCAAGGGCATCATTGTCGACGTTTTGCCGCTTTTCATGTGCTTTAAAGGCGAGTCGAATCTACCTCCTGAAATCTGTTTCCTGCAATTCTGCCTTGCTTTCAAATCCTCTTCGTTGCCTTCCCTCAATATATTTGTGGACGAGAGTTATCATTTAGAACTCTGCAGGTTTGTGAATTGCAGTGCCCCTGAGCTCCATGTGTCAACTCGCTTGTTTGGGAGCTGGCCGCAAAAGCGCAGGATTGCTTCAGGCCCTATTCTGGTTCCGGGGGGGCAGGCTGAGCCTGTGGTTCATTCTTCTTCCTGATGGGAAAATAGAGTGACCTGTGCCTGTCCCAACACCTAGAGCTAGTCTCTCCTTGGTTCCCCCTCTTCCCGTTCATCCTCAGGACAAATTGCAACCTGTACGAAACAGGAGGTTAACGGTGCTGATTCTCCAAGTAGGGAGATTGTTATTAAAGTGGCTGGAATGGCGAACCCGAGCACAAGGATAGGAGAAATGAGGTGCGTTTTAGAAACCTTTCCCGATCACACGGTTTACCAACTTCTGAGTTTCCCATGCATGTTTTCGATGTAGGAAGATGCCCTTGAACCTGGAGATTTGGGACCCATGGGATGGGTACCACGCAGTATTACTTTAAAGGGTCTGCGTTTGCTCACCCAACCTCACCAATCCTCTCAGCCTCAAGAGTGTCCAGCCTTATGTCTCATACAGCTCTGGGTGTAGATTTGGTCAATCCAGGTTGCATCATAGCCCCTGAACAGATTTTGTAAGAATTTCTCTCTCTTTCACTGTCTTTGTTTTATGGGTTTTTTTAAAAGTAATTTATTTTTGTTATGGGGTTTAGCTGCTTTTCACTGCTGTGTTTATGCCGCTTTACACCCTATTGATTCACTTCCAGAGAGATATCAATACATAGGTTTTAAGATTCTTACTAGTCAGATATACTCTTGTGCGGTGAATAGGGAAGGTTGAGTACAGTTCACTGAGCAGGGAGTAGGTTTGTCTATTACATATTTGGCTTATGGAATGGTATCTGAGCTAATTTCAAACCCTTGTTTTATGCATCACCCCACCTGATCTTTCCCGTTAAGCAGCCATAGTGTGTTTTCTAAACGTGTGACTCTGTTCTGTTTTGTAATTCAGTTCAAGTGTAGCGATTTTGACATTGCCTCTATAAGTGATATCTTAGGATAAGTGTCTTTTTCTGTGTGACTTATTTCACTTAGAGTCATCGTACCTAAATCCACTCGTCATGCTGCTACTAGCCTTGTGACATTGATTTCATGGCTGAGTGATATTCCATTGTGCATAAGTACCACAACCTCTTTATCCATTTTTCTCTTTCCTGGGCTATTGAAGGTGTACCGAAGTGGAGATTCTTGTAAACAGAGCAGCCCTACACTCTGGGGTGCCTGTGTCTTGTGGATTTTCAGTTTTCCCAATGTATACGCCCATGAGTGGAAGTGCCCTATGCTCTCTAAGCTGTGTTTATTACATGTTTCAGGACACACCGTACACTTCTCCAGAGTGGCTGTTGGCAAATTACATCCTGCCCATCAGCGTAGCAAGGCTCCCATGTGTCCATGGCCTGTCCTGCATTTCTGGTTTTTACACTTTTTTCAGCATGGCCCTTTTGACCGATGGCAAGCGAGACTTCTTTGTAGTGCTGATTTGCCTTTCCGGCTTGCTTGGTTGGCCAAAAAGGGCGTATGCGTTTTTTCCTGAATATATTCAGGAAAAAACGCATACGCCCTTTTTGGCCAAGGGCATCATTGTCGACCTTTTGCCGCTTTTCATGTGCTTTAAAGGCGAGTCGAATCTACCTCCTGAAATCTGTTTCCTGCAATTCTGACTTGTTTTCAAATCCTCTTCGTTGCCTTCCCTGAATATATTTGTGGACGAGAGTTATCAGTTGTAACTCTACAGGTTTGTGAATTGAAGTGCCCCTGAGCTCCATTTGTCAACTCGCTTGTTTGGGAGCTGGCCGCAAAAGCGCAGGATTGCTTCAGGCCCTATTCTGGTTCCGGGGGGGCAGGCTGAGCCTGTGGTTCATTCTTCTTCCTGATGGGAAAATAGAGTGACCTGTGCCTGTCCCAATACCTAGAGCTAGTCTATCCTTGGTTCCCCCTCTTCCCGTTCATCCTCAGGACAAATTGCAACCTGTACGAAACAGGAGGTTAACGGTGCTGATTCTCCAAGTAGGGAGATTGTTCGTAAAGCGGCTGGAATGGCGAACCCGAGCACAAGGAGAGGAGAAATGAGGTGCATTTCAGAAAGCTTTCCCGATCACACGGTGTACCATCTTCTGGGTTTCCCATGCATGTTTTCGATGTAGGAAGATGCCCTTGAACCTGGAGATTTAGGACTCATGGGATGGGTACCATGCACTATTACTTGAAAGGGTCTGCGTTTGCTCACCCAACCTCACCAATCCTCTCAGCCCCAAGAGTGTCCAGCCTTATGTCTCATCCAGCTCTGGGTCTAGATATGGTCAATCCAGGTTGCATCATAGCCCCTGAACGGATCTTGTAAGAATTTCTCTCTCTTTCACTGTCTTTGTTTTATGGGGTTTTTTTAAAGTAATTTATTTTTGTTATGGGGTTTAGCTGCTTTTCACTGCTGTGTTTATGCCGCTTTACACCCTATTGATTCATTTCCAGAGAGATATCAATACATAGGTTTTAAGATTCTTACTAGTCAGATATATTCTTGTGCAGTGAATAGGGGATGTTGAGTCCAGTTCACTGAGCAGGGAGTAGGTTTGTCTATTACATATTTGGCTTATGGAACGGTATCTGAGCTAATTTCAAACCCTTGTTTTATGCATCACCCCACCTGATCTTTCCCGTTAAGCAGCCATAGTGTGTTTTCTAAACGTGTGATTCTGTTCTGTTTTGTAATTCAGTTCAAGTGTAGCGATTTTGACATTCCCTCTATAAGTGATATCTTAGGATAAGTGTCTTTTTCTGTGTGACTTATTTCACTTAGAGTCATGGTAACTAAATCCACTCATCATGCTGCTACTAGCCTTGTGACATTGATTTCATGGCTGAGTGATATTCCATTGTGCATAAGTACCACAACCTCTTTATCCATTTTTCTCTTTCCTGGGCTATTGAAGGTGTACCGAAGTGGAGATTCTTGTAAACAGAGCAGCCCTACACTCTGGGGTGCCTGTGTCTTGTGGATTTTCAGTTTTCCCAATGTATACGCCCATGAGTGGAAGTGCCCTATGCTCTCTAAGCTGTGTTTATTACATGTTTCAGGACACACCGTACACTTCTCCAGAGTGGCTGTTGGCAATTTACATCCCGCCCATCAGCGTAGCAAGGCTCCCATGTGTCCATGGCCTGTCCTGCATTTCTGGTTTTTACACTTTTTTCAGCATGGCCCTTTTGACCGATGGCAAGCGAGACTTCTTTGTAGTGCTGATTTGCCTTTCCGGCTTGCTTGGTTGGCCAAAAAGGGCGTATGCGTTTTTTCCTGAATATATTCAGGAAAAAACGCATACGCCCTTTTTGGCCAAGGGCATCATTGTCGACGTTTTGCCGCTTTTCATGTGCTTTAAAGGCGAGTCGAATCTACCTCCTGAAATCTGTTTCCTGCAATTCTGCCTTGCTTTCAAATCCTCTTCGTTGCCTTCCCTCAATATATTTGTGGACGAGAGTTATCATTTATAACTCTACAGGTTTGTGAATTGCAGTGCCCCTGAGCTCCATTTGTCAACTCGCTTGTTTGGGAGCGGGCCGCAAAAGCGCAGGATTGCTTCAGGCCCTATTCTGGTTCCGGGGGGGCAGGCTGAGCCTGTGGTTCATTCTTCTTCCTGATGGGAAAATAGAGTGACCTGTGCCTGTCCCAACACCTAGAGCTAGTCTCTCCTTGGTTCCCCCTCTTCCCGTTCATCCTCAGGACAAATTGCAACCTGTACGAAACAGGAGGTTAACGGTGCTGATTCTCCAACTAGGGAGATTGTTTTTAAAGTGGCTGGAATGGCGAACCCGAGCACAAGGATAGGAGAAATGAGGTTCGTTTTAGAAACCTTTCCCGATCACACGGTTTACCAACTTCTGAGTTTCCCATGCATGTTTTCGATGTAGGAAGATGCCCTTGAACCTGGAGATTTGGGACCCATGGGATGGGTACCACGCAGTATTACTTTAAAGGGTCTGCGTTTGCTCACCCAACCTCACCAATCCTCTCAGCCTCAAGAGTGTCCAGCCTTATGTCTCATCCAGCTCTGGGTCTAGATATGGTCAATCCAGGTTGCATCATAGCCCCTGAACAGATTTTGTAAGAATTTCTCTCTCTTTCACTGTCTTTGTTTTATGGGTCTTTTTAAAAGTAATTTATTTTTGTTATGGGGTTTAGCTGCTTTTCACTGCTGTGTTTATGCCGCTTTACACCCTATTGATTCATTTCCAGAGAGATATCAATACATAGGTTTTAAGATTCTTACTAGTCAGATATATTCTTGTGCGGTGAATAGGGGATGTTGAGTCCAGTTCACTGAGCAGGGAGTATTTTTGTCTATTACATATTTGGCTTATGGAACGGTATCTGAGCTAATTTCAAACCCTTGTTTTATGCATCACCCCACCTGATCTTTCCCGTTAAGCAGCCATAGTGTGTTTTCTAAACGTGTGATTCTGTTCTGTTTTGTAATTCAGTTCAAGTGTAGCGATTTTGACATTCCGTCTATAAGTGATACCTTAGGATAAGTGTCTTTTTCTGTGTGACTTATTTCACTTAGAGTCATCGTAACTAAATCCACTCGTCATTCTGCTACTAGCCTTGTGACATTGATTTCATGGCTGAGTGATATTCCATTGTGCATAAGTATCACAACCTCTTTATCCATTTTTCTCTTTCCTGGGCTATTGAATGTGTACCGAAGTGGAGATTCTTGTAAACAGAGCAGCCCTACATTTTGGTGTGCCTTTGTCTTCTGGAGTTTCAGTTTTCCCAATGTATACGCCCATGAGTGGAAGTGCCCTATGCTCTCTAAGCTGTGTTTATTACATGTTTCAGGACACACCGTACACTTCTCCAGAGTGGCTGTTGGCAATTTACATCCCGCCCATCAGCGTAGCAAGGCTCCCATGTGTCCATGTCCTGTCCTGCATTTCTGGTTTTTACACTTTTTTCAGCATGGCCCTTTTGACCGATGGCAAGCGAGACTTCTTTGTAGTGCTGATTTGCCTTTCCGGCTTGCTTGGTTGGCCAAAAAGGGCGTATGCGTTTTTTCCTGAATATATTCAGGAAAAAACGCATACGCCCTTTTTGGCCAAGGGCATCATTGTCGACCTTTTGCCGCTTTTCATGTGCTTTAAAGGCGAGTCGAATCTACCTCCTGAAATCTGTTTCCTGCAATTCTGCCTTGCTTTCAAATCCTCTTCGTTGCCTTCCCTGAATATATTTGTGGACGAGAGTTATCAGTTGTAACTCTACAGGTTTGTGAATTGAAGTGCCCCTGAGCTCCATTTGTCAACTCGCTTGTTTGGGAGCTGGCCGCAAAAGCGCAGGATTGCTTCAGGCCCTATTCTGGTTCCGGGGGGGCAGGCTGAGCCTGTGGTTCATTCTTCTTCCTGATGGGAAAATAGAGTGACCTGTGCCTGTCCCAACACCTAGAGCTAGTCTCTCCTTGGTTCCCCCTCTTCCCGTTCATCCTCAGGACAAATTGCAACCTGTACGAAACAGGAGGTTAACGGTGCTGATTCTCCACGTAGGGAGATTGTTATTAAAGTGGCTGGAATGGCGAACCCGAGCACAAGGATAGGAGAAATAAGGTTCGTTTTAGAAACCTTTCCCGATCACAGGGTTTACCAACTTCTGAGTTTCCCATGCATGTTTTCGATGTAGGAAGATGCCCTTGAACCTGGAGATTTGGGACCCATGGGATGGGTACCACGCAGTATTACTTTAAAGGGTCTGCGTTTGCTCACCCAACCTCACCAATCCTCTCAGCCTCAAGAGTGTCCAGCCTTATGTCTCATACAGCTCTGGGTCTAGATATGGTCAATCCAGGTTGCATCACAGCCCCTGAACAGATTTTGTAAGAATTTCTCTCTCTTTCACTGTCTTTGTTTTATGGGTTTTTTTTTGAGTAATTTCTTTTTATAATGGGGTTTAGCTGCTTTTCACTGCTGTGTTTATGCCGCTTTACACCCTATTGATTCACTTCCAGAGAGATATCAATACATAGGTTTTAAGATTCTTACTAGTCAGATATATTCTTGTGCGGTGAATAGGGGATGTTGAGTCCAGTTCACTGAGCAGGGAGTAGGATTGTCTATTACATATTTGGCTTATGGAACAGTATCTGAGCTAATTTCAAACCCTTGTTTTATGCATCACCCCACCTGATCTTTCCCGTTAAGCAGCCATAGTGTGTTTTCTAAACGTGTGACTCTGTTCTGTTTTGTAATTCAGTTCAAGTGTAGCGATTTTGACATTCCCTCTATAAGTGATATCTTAGGATAAGTGTCTTTTTCTGTGTGACTTATTTCACTTAGAGTCATCGTAACTAAATCCACTCGTCATGCTGCTAATAGCCTTGTGACATTGATTTCATGGCTGAGTGATATTCCATTGTGCATAAGTATCACAACCTCTTTATCCATTTTTCTCTTTCCTGGGCTATTGAAGGTGTACCGAAGTGGAGATTCTTGTAAACAGAGCAGCCCTACACTCTGGGGTGCCTGTGTCTTGTGGATTTTCAGTATTCCCAATGTATATGCCCATGAGTGGAAGTGCCCTATGCTCTCTAAGCTGTGTTTATTACATGTTTCAGAACACACCGTACACTTCTCCAGAGTGGCTGTTGGCAATTTACATCCCGCCCATCAGCGTAGCAAGGCTCCCATGTGTCCATGGCCTGTCCTGCATTTCTGGTTTTTACACTTTTTTCAGCATGGCCCTTTTGACCGATGGCAAGCGAGACTTCTTTGTAGTGCTGATTTGCCTTTCCGGCTTGCTTGGTTGGCCAAAAAGGGCGTATGCGTTTTTTCCTGAATATATTCAGGAAAAAACGCATACGCCCTTTTTGGCCAAGGGCATCATTGTCGACGTTTTGCCGCTTTTCATGTGCTTTAAAGGCGAGTCGAATCTACCTCCTGAAATCTGTTTCCTGCAATTCTGCCTTGCTTTCAAATCCTCTTCGTTGCCTTCCCTCAATATATTTGTGGACGAGAGTTATCATTTAGAACTCTGCAGGTTTGTGAATTGCAGTGCCCCTGAGCTCCATGTGTCAACTCGCTTGTTGGGGAGCTGGCCGCAAAAGCGCAGGATTGCTTCAGGCCCTATTCTGGTTCCGGGGGGGCAGGCTGAGCCTGTGGTTCATTCTTCTTCCTGATGGGAAAATAGAGTGACCTGTGCCTGTCCCAACACCTAGAGCTAGTCTATCCTTGGTTCCCCCTCTTCCCGTTCATCCTCAGGACAAATTGCAACCTGTACGAAACAGGAGGTTAACGGTGCTGATTCTCCAACTAGGGAGATTGTTATTAAAGGGGCTGGAATGGCGAACCCGAGCACAAGGATAGGAGAAATGAGGTTCGTTTTAGAAACCTTTCCCGATCACACGGTTTACCAACTTCTGAGTTTCCCATGCATGTTTTCGATGTAGGAAGATGCCCTTGAACCTGGAGATTTGGGACCCATGGGATGGGTACCACGCAGTATTACTTTAAAGGGTCTGCGTTTGCTCACCCAACCTCACCAATCCTCTCAGCCTCAAGAGTGTCCAGCCTTATGTCTCATACAGCTCTGGGTCTAGATATGGTCAATCCAGGTTGCATCACAGCCCCTGAACAGATTTTGTAAGAATTTCTCTCTCTTTCACTGTCTTTGTTTTATGGGTTTTTTTAAAAGTAATTTATTTTTGTTATGGGGTTTAGCTGCTTTTCACTGCTGTGTTTATGCCGCTTTACACCCTATTGATTCATTTCCAGAGAGATATCAATACATAGGTTTTAAGATTCTTACTAGTCAGATATATTCTTGTGCGGTGAATAGGGGATGTTGAGTCCAGTTCACTGAGCAGGGAGTAGGTTTGTCTATTACATATTTGGCTTATGGAACGGTATCTGAGCTAATTTCAAACCCTTGTTTTATGCATCACCCCACCTGATCTTTCCCGTTAAGCAGCCATAGTGTGTTTTCTAAACGTGTGATTCTGTTCTGTTTTGTAATTCAGTTCAAGTGTAGCAATTTTGACATTCCCTCTATAAGTGATATCTTAGGATAAGTGTCTTTTTCTGTGTGACTTATTTCACTTAGAGTCATCGTAACTAAATCCACTCATCATGCTGCTACTAGCCTTGTGACATTGATTTCATGGCTGAGTGATATTCCATTGTGCATAAGTACCACAACTTCTTTATCCATTTTTCTCTTTCCTGGGCTATTTAAGGTGTACCGAAGTGGAGATTCTTGTAAACAGAGCAGCCCTACACTCTGGGGTGCCTGTGTCTTGTGGATTTTCAGTTTTCCCAATGTATATGCCCATGAGTGGAAGTGCCCTATGCTCTCTAAGCTGTGTTTATTACATGTTTCAGGACACACCGTACACTTCTCCAGAGTGGCTGTTGGCAATTTACATCCCGCCCATCAGCGTAGCAAGGCTCCCATGTGTCCATGGCCTGTCCTGCATTTCTGGTTTTTACACTTTTTTCAGCATGGCCCTTTTGACCGATGGCAAGCGAGACTTCTTTGTAGTGCTGATTTGCCTTTCTGGATTGCTTGGTTGGCCAAAAAGGGCGTATGCGTTTTTTCCTGAATATACTCAGGAAAAAACGCATACGCCCTTTTTGGCCAAGGGCATCATTGTCGACGTCTTGCCGCTTTGCATGTGCTTTAAAGGCGAGTCGCATCTACCTCCTGAAATCTGTTTCCTGCAATTCTGCCTTGCTTTCAAATCCTCTTCGTTGCCTTCCCTCAATATATTTGTGGACGAAAGTTATCATTTATAACTCTGCAGGTTTGTGAATTGCAGTGCCCCTGAGCTCCATTTGTCAACTCGCTTGTTTGGGAGCTGGCCGCAAAAGCGCAGGATTGCTTCAGGCCCTATTCTGGTTCCGGGGGGGCAGGCTGAGCCTGTGGTTCATTCTTCTTCCTGATGGGAAAATAGAGTGACCTGTGCCTGTCCCAACACCTAGAGCTAGTCTCTCCTTGGTTCCCCCTCTTCCCGTTCATCCTCAGGACAAATTGCAACCTGTACGAAACAGGAGGTTAACGGTGCTGATTCTCCAAGTAGGGAGATTGTTATTAAAGTGGCTGGAATGGCGAACCCGAGCACAAGGATAGGAGAAATGAGGTGCGTTTTAGAAACCTTTCCCGATCACACGGTTTACCAACTTTTGAGTTTCCCATGCATGTTTTCGATGTAGGAAGATGCCCTTGAACCTGGAGATTTGGGACCCATGGGATGGGTACCACGCAGTATTATTTTAAAGGGTCTGCATTGCTCACCCAACCTCACCAATCCTCTCAGCCTCAAGAGTGTCCAGCCTTATGTCTCATCCAGCTCTGGGTCTAGATATGGTCAATCCAGGTTGCATCATAGCCCCTGAACAGATTTTGTAAGAATTTCTCTCTCTTTCACTGTCTTTGTTTTATGGGTTTTTTTAAAAGTAATTTATTTTTGTTATGGGGTTTAGCTGCTTTTCACTGCTGTGTTTATGCCGCTTTACACCCTATTGATTCACTTCCAGAGAGATATCAATACATAGGTTTTAAGATTCTTACTAGTCAGATATATTCTTGTGCAGTGAATAGGGGATGTTGAGTCCAGTTCACTGAGCAGGGAGTAGGTTTGTCTATTACATATTTGGCTTATGGAACGGTATCTGAGCTAATTTCAAACCCTTGTTTTATGCATCACCCCACCTGATCTTTCCCGTTAAGCAGCCATAGTGTGTTTTCTAAACGTGTGACTCTGTTCTGTTTTGTAATTCAGTTCAAGTGTAGCGAGTTTAACATTCCCTCTATAAGTGATATCTTAGGATAAGTGTCTTTTTCTGTGTGACTTATTTTACTTAGAGTCATCGTAACTAAATCCACTCGTCATGCTGCTACTAGCCTTGTGACATTGATTTCATGGCTGAGTGATATTCCATTGTGCATAAGTACCACAACCTCTTTATCCATTTTTCTCTTTCCTGGGCTATTGAAGGTGTACCGAAGTGGAGATTCTTGTAAACAGAGCAGCCCTAAACTTTGGTGTGCCTTTGTCTTGTGGATTTTCAGTTTACCCAATGTATACGCCCATGAGTGGAAGTGCCCAATGCTCTCTATGCTGTGTTTATTACATGTTTCAGGACACACCGTACACTTCTCCAGAGTGGCTGTTGGCAAATTACATCCTGCCCATCAGCGTAGCAAGGCTCCCATGTGTCCATGGCCTGTCCTGCATTTCTGGTTTTTACACTTTTTTCAGCATGGCCCTTTTGACCGATGGCAAGCGAGACTTCTTTGTAGTGCTGATTTGCCTTTCCGGCTTGCTTGGTTGGCCAAAAAGGGCGTATGCGTTTTTTCCTGAATATATTCAGGAAAAAACGCATACGCCCTTTTTGGCCAAGGGCATCATTGTCGAGGTTTTGCCGCTTTTCATGTACTTTAAAGGCGAGTCGAATCTACCTCCTGAAATCTGTTTCCTGCAATTCTGCCTTGCTTTCAAATCCTCTTCGTTGCCTTCCCTCAATATATTTGTGGACGAGAGTTATCATTTATAACTCTACAGGTTTGTGAATTGCAGTGCCCCTGAGCTCCATTTGTCAACTCGCTTGTTTGGGAGCTGGCCGCAAAAGCGCAGGATTGCTTCAGGCCCTATTCTGGTTCCGGGGGGGCAGGCTGAGCCTGTGGTTCATTCTTCTTCCTGATGGGAAAATAGAGTGACCTGTGCCTGTCCCAACACCTAGAGCTAGTCTATCCTTGGTTCCCCCTCTTCCCGTTCATCCTCAGGACAAATTGCAACCTGTACGAAACAGGAGGTTAACGGTGCTGATTCTCCAACTAGGGAGATTGTTATTAAAGGGGCTGGAATGGCGAACCCGAGCACAAGGATAGGAGAAATGAGGTTCGTTTTAGAAACCTTTCCCGATCACACGGTTTACCAACTTCTGAGTTTCCCATGCATGTTTTCGATGTAGGAAGATGCCCTTGAACCTGGAGATTTGGGACCCATGGGATGGGTACCACGCAGTATTACTTTAAAGGGTCTGCGTTTGCTCACCCAACCTCACCAATCCTCTCAGCCTCAAGAGTGTCCAGCCTTATGTCTCATCCAGCTCTGGGTCTAGATATGGTCAATCCAGGTTGCATCAGAGCCCCTGAACGGATTTTGTAAGAATTTCTCTCTCTTTCACTGTCTTTGTTTTATGGGTTTTTTTTAAAGTAATTTATTTTTGTTATGGGGTTTAGCTGCTTTTCACTGCTGTGTTTATGCCGCTTTACACCCTATTGATTCATTTCCAGAGAGATATCAATACATAGGTTTTGAGATTCTTACTAGTCAGATATATTCTTGTGCGGTGAATAGGGGATGTTGAGTCCAGTTCACTGAGCAGGGAGTAGGATTGTCTATTACATATTTGGCTTATGGAACGGTATCTGAGCTAATTTCAAACCCTTGTTTTATGCATCACCCCACCTGATCTTTCCCGTTAAGCAGCCATAGTGTGTTTTCTAAACGTGTAATTCTGTTCTGTTTTGTAATTCAGTTCAAGTGTAGCGATTTTGACATTCCCTCTATAAGTGATATCTTAGGATAAGTGTCTTTTTCTGTGTGACTTATTTCACTTAGAGTCATCGTACCTAAATCCACTCATCATGCTGCTACTAGCCTTGTGACATTGATTTCATGGCTGAGTGATATTCCATTGTGCATAAGTACCACAACCTCTTTATCCATTTTTCTCTTTCCTGGGCTATTGAAGGTGTACCGAAGTGGAGATTCTTGTAAACAGAGCAGCCCTACACTCTGGGGTGCCTGTGTCTTGTGGATTTTCAGTTTTCCCAATGTATACGCCCATGAGTGGAAGTGCCCTATGCTCTCTAAGCTGTGTTTATTACATGTTTCAGGACACACCGTACACTTCTCCAGAGTGGCTGTTGGCAATTTACATCCCGCCCATCAGCGTAGCAAGGCTCCCATGTGTCCATGGCCTGTCCTGCATTTCTGGTTTTTACACTTTTTTCAGCATGGCCCTTTTGACCGATGGCAAGCGAGACTTCTTTGTAGTGCTGATTTGCCTTTCCGGCTTGCTTGGTTGGCCAAAAAGGGCGTATGCGTTTTTTCCTGAATATATTCAGGAAAAAACGCATACGCCCTTTTTGGCCAAGGGCATCATTGTCGACGTTTTGCCGCTTTTCATGTGCTTTAAAGGCGAGTCGAATCTACCTCCTGAAATCTGTTTCCTGCAATTCTGCCTTGCTTTCAAATCCTCTTCGTTGCCTTCCCTCAATATATTTGTGGACGAGAGTTATCATTTAGAACTCTGCAGGTTTGTGAATTGCAGTGCCCCTGAGCTCCATTTGTCAACTCGCTTGTTTGGGAGCTGGCCGCAAAAGCGCAGGATTGCTTCAGGCCCTATTCTGGTTCCGGGGGGACAGGCTGAGCCTGTGGTTCATTCTTCTTCCTGATTGGAAAATAGAGTGACCTGTGCCTGTCCCCACACCTAGAGCTAGTCTCTACTTGGTTCCCCCTCTTCCCGTTTATCCTCAGGACAAATTGCAACCTGTACGAAACAGGAGGTTAACGGTGCTGATTCTCCAAGTAGGGAGATTGTTCGTAAAGCGGCTGGAATGGCGAAACCGAGCACAAGGAGAGGAGAAATGAGGTGCATTTCAGAAACCTTTCCCGATCATACGGTGTACCATCTTCTGGGTTTCCCATGCATGTTTTCGATGTAGGAAGATGCCCTTGAACCTGGAGATTTGGGACCCATGCGACGGGTACCACGCACTATTACTTGAAAGGGTCTGCGTTTGCTCACCCAACCTCACCAATCCTCTCAGCCCCAAGAGTGTCCAGCCTTATGTCTCATCCAGCTGTGGGTGTAGATATGGTGAATCCAGGTTGCATCAGAGCCCCTGAACGGATTTTGTAAGAATTTATCTCTCTTTCACTGTCTTTGTTTTATGGGTTTTTTTTAAAGTAATTTATTTTTGTTATGGGGTTTAGCTGCTTTTCACTGCTGTGTTTATGCCGCTTTACACCCTATTGATTCATTTCCAGAGAGATATCAATACATAGGTTTTAAGATTCTTACTAGTCAGATATATTCCTGTGCGGTGAATAGGGGATGTTGAGTCCAGTTCACTGAGCAGGGAGTAGGTTTGTCTATTACATATTTGGCTTATGGAACGGTATCTGAGCTAATTTCAAACCCTTGTTTTATGCATCACCCCACCTGATCTTTCCCGTTAAGCAGCCATAGTGTGTTTTCTAAACGTGTGACTCTGTTCTGTTTTGTAATTCAGTTCAAGTGTAGCGAGTTTAACATTCCCTCTATAAGTGATATCTTAGGATAAGTGTCTTTTTCTGTGTGACTTATTTCACTTAGAGTCATCGTAACTAAATCCACTCGTCATGCTGCTACTAGCCTTGTGACATTGATTTCATGGCTGAGTGATATTCCATTGTGCATAAGTACCACAACCTCTTTATCCATTTTTCTCTTTCCTGGGCTATTGAAGGTGTACCGAAGTGGAGATTCTTGTAAACAGAGCAGCCCTACACTCTGGGGTGCCTGTGTCTTGTGGATTTTCAGTTTTCCCAATGTATACGCCCATGAGTGGAAGTGCCCTATGCTCTCTAAGCTGTGTTTATTACATGTTTCAGGACACACCGTACACTTCTCCAGAGTGGCTTTTGGCAATTTACATCCCGCCCATCAGCGTAGCAAGGCTCCCATGTGTCCATGGCCTGTCCTGCATTTCTGGTTTTTACACATTTTTCAGCATGGCCCTTTTGACCGATGGCAAGCGAGACTTCTTTGTAGTGCTGATTTGCCTTTCCGGCTTGCTTGGTTGGCCAAAAAGGGCGTATGCGTTTTTTCCTGAATATATTCAGGAAAAAACGCATACGCCCTTTTTGGCCAAGGGCATCATTGTCGACGTTTTGCCGCTTTTCATGTGCTTTAAAGGCGAGTCGAATCTACCTCCTGAAATCTGTTTCCTGCAATTCTGCCTTGCTTTCAAATCCTCTTCGTTGCCTTCCCTCAATATATTTGTGGACGAGAGTTATCATTTATAACTCTGCAGGTTTGTGAATTGCAGTGCCCCTGAGCTCCATGTGTCAACTCGCTTGTTTGGGAGCTGGCCGCAAAAGCGCAGGATTGCTTCAGGCCCTATTCTGGTTCCGGGGGGGCAGGCTGAGCCTGTGGTTCATTCTTCTTCCTGATGGGAAAATAGAGTGACCTGTGCCTGTCCCAACACCTAGAGCTAGTCTCTCCTTGGTTCCCCCTCTTCCCGTTCATCCTCAGGACAAATTGCAACCTGTACGAAACAGGAGGTTAACGGTGCTGATTCTCCAAGTAGGGAGATTGTTATTAAAGTGGCTGGAATGGCGAACCCGAGCACAAGGATAGGAGAAATGAGGTGCGTTTTAGAAACCTTTCCCGATCACACGGTTTACCAACTTCTGAGTTTCCCATGCATGTTTTCGATGTAGGAAGATGCCCTTGAACCTGGAGATTTGGGACCCATGGGATGGGTACCACGCAGTATTACTTTAAAGGGTCTGCGTTTGCTCACCCAACCTCACCAATCCTCTCAGCCTCAAGAGTGTCCAGCCTTATGTCTCATACAGCTCTGGGTGTAGATTTGGTCAATCCAGGTTGCATCATAGCCCCTGAACAGATTTTGTAAGAATTTTCTCTCTTTCACTGTCTTTGTTTTATGGGTTTTTTTAAAAGTAATTTATTTTTGTTATGGGGTTTAGCTGCTTTTCACTGCTGTGTTTATGCCGCTTTACACCCTATTGATTCACTTCCAGAGAGATATCAATACATAGGTTTTAAGATTCTTACTAGTCAGATATACGCTTGTGCGGTGAATAGGGAAGGTTGAGTACAGTTCACTGAGCAGGGAGTAGGTTTGTCTATTACATATTTGGCTTATGGAATGGTATCTGAGCTAATTTCAAACCCTTGTTTTATGCATCACCCCACCTGATCTTTCCCGTTAAGCAGCCATAGTGTGTTTTCTAAACGTGTGACTCTGTTCTGTTTTGTAATTCAGTTCAAGTGTAGCGATTTTGACATTGCCTCTATAAGTGATATCTTAGGATAAGTGTCTTTTTCTGTGTGACTTATTTCACTTAGAGTCATCGTACCTAAATCCACTCGTCATGCTGCTACTAGCCTTGTGACATTGATTTCATGGCTGAGTGATATTCCATTGTGCATAAGTACCACAACCTCTTTATCCATTTTTCTCTTTCCTGGGCTATTGAAGGTGTACCGAAGTGGAGATTCTTGTAAACAGAGCAGCCCTACACTCTGGGGTGCCTGTGTCTTGTGGATTTTCAGTTTTCCCAATGTATACGCCCATGAGTGGAAGTGCCCTATGCTCTCTAAGCTGTGTTTATTACATGTTTCAGGACACACCGTACACTTCTCCAGAGTGGCTGTTGGCAAATTACATCCTGCCCATCAGCGTAGCAAGGCTCCCATGTGTCCATGGCCTGTCCTGCATTTCTGGTTTTTACACTTTTTTCAGCATGGCCCTTTTGACCGATGGCAAGCGAGACTTCTTTGTAGTGCTGATTTGCCTTTCCGGCTTGCTTGGTTGGCCAAAAAGGGCGTATGCGTTTTTTCCTGAATATATTCAGGAAAAAACGCATACGCCCTTTTTGGCCAAGGGCATCATTGTCGACCTTTTGCCGCTTTTCATGTGCTTTAAAGGCGAGTCGAATCTACCTCCTGAAATCTGTTTCCTGCAATTCTGACTTGTTTTCAAATCCTCTTCGTTGCCTTCCCTGAATATATTTGTGGACGAGAGTTATCAGTTGTAACTCTACAGGTTTGTGAATTGAAGTGCCCCTGAGCTCCATTTGTCAACTCGCTTGTTTGGGAGCTGGCCGCAAAAGCGCAGGATTGCTTCAGGCCCTATTCTGGTTCCGGGGGGGCAGGCTGAGCCTGTGGTTCATTCTTCTTCCTGATGGGAAAATAGAGTGACCTGTGCCTGTCCCAACACCTAGAGCTAGTCTCTCCTTGGTTCCCCCTCTTCCCGTTCATCCTCAGGACAAATTGCAACCTGTACGAAACAGGAGGTTAACGGTGCTGATTCTCCAAGTAGGGAGATTGTTATTAAAGTGGCTGGAATGGCGAACCCGAGCACAAGGATAGGAGAAATGAGGTGCGTTTTAGAAACCTTTCCCGATCACACGGTTTACCAACTTTTGAGTTTCCCATGCATGTTTTCGATGTAGGAAGATGCCCTTGAACCTGGAGATTTGGGACCCATGGGATGGGTACCACGCAGTATTATTTTAAAGGGTCTGCATTGCTCACCCAACCTCACCAATCCTCTCAGCCTCAAGAGTGTCCAGCCTTATGTCTCATCCAGCTCTGGGTCTAGATATGGTCAATCCAGGTTGCATCATAGCCCCTGAACAGATTTTGTAAGAATTTCTCTCTCTTTCACTGTCTTTGTTTTATGGGTTTTTTTAAAAGTAATTTATTTTTGTTATGGGGTTTAGCTGCTTTTCACTGCTGTGTTTATGCCGCTTTACACCCTATTGATTCACTTCCAGAGAGATATCAATACATAGGTTTTAAGATTCTTACTAGTCAGATATATTCTTGTGCAGTGAATAGGGGATGTTGAGTCCAGTTCACTGAGCAGGGAGTAGGTTTGTCTATTACATATTTGGCTTATGGAACGGTATCTGAGCTAATTTCAAACCCTTGTTTTATGCATCACCCCACCTGATCTTTCCCGTTAAGCAGCCATAGTGTGTTTTCTAAACGTGTGACTCTGTTCTGTTTTGTAATTCAGTTCAAGTGTAGCGAGTTTAACATTCCCTCTATAAGTGATATCTTAGGATAAGTGTCTTTTTCTGTGTGACTTATTTTACTTAGAGTCATCGTAACTAAATCCACTCGTCATGCTGCTACTAGCCTTGTGACATTGATTTCATGGCTGAGTGATATTCCATTGTGCATAAGTACCACAACCTCTTTATCCATTTTTCTCTTTCCTGGGCTATTGAAGGTGTACCGAAGTGGAGATTCTTGTAAACAGAGCAGCCCTACACTCTGGGGTGCCTGTGTCTTGTGGATTTTCAGTTTTCCCAATGTATATGCCCATGAGTGGAAGTGCCCTATGCTCTCTAAGCTGTGTTTATTACATGTTTCAGGACACACCGTACACTTCTCCAGAGTGGCTGTTGGCAATTTACATCCCGCCCATCAGCGTAGCAAGGCTCCCATGTGTCCATGGCCTGTCCTGCATTTCTGGTTTTTACACTTTTTTCAGCATGGCCCTTTTGACCGATGGCAAGCGAGACTTCTTTGTAGTGCTGATTTGCCTTTCTGGATTGCTTGGTTGGCCAAAAAGGGCGTATGCGTTTTTTCCTGAATATACTCAGGAAAAAACGCATGCGCCCTTTTTGGCCAAGGGCATCATTGTCGACGTCTTGCCGCTTTTCATGTGCTTTAAAGGCGAGTCGCATCTACCTCCTGAAATCTGTTTCCTGCAATTCTGCCTTGCTTTCAAATCCTCTTCGTTGCCTTCCCTCAATATATTTGTGGACGAGAGTTATCATTTAGAACTCTGCAGGTTTGTGAATTGCAGTGCCCCTGAGCTCCATTTGTCAACTCGCTTGTTTGGGAGCTGGCCGCAAAAGCGCAGGATTGCTTCAGGCCCTATTCTGGTTCCGGGGGGGCAGGCTGAGCCTGTGGTTCATTCTTCTTCCTGATGGGAAAATAGAGTGACCTGTGCCTGTCCCAACACCTAGAGCTAGTCTCTACTTGGTTCCCCCTCTTCCCGTTCATCCTCAGGACAAATTGCAACCTGTACGAAACAGGAGGTTAACGGTGCTGATTCTCCAAGTAGGGAGATTGTTATTAAAGTGGCTGGAATGGCGAACCCGAGCACAAGGATAGGAGAAATGAGGTGCGTTTTAGAAACCTTTCCCGATCACACGGTTTACCAACTTTTGAGTTTCCCATGCATGTTTTCGATGTAGGAAGATGCCCTTGAACCTGGAGATTTGGGACCCATGGGATGGGTACCACGCAGTATTACTTTAAAGGGTCTGCATTGCTCACCCAACCTCACCAATCCTCTCAGCCTCAAGAGTGTCCAGCCTTATGTCTCATCCAGCTCTGGGTCTAGATATGGTCAATCCAGGTTGCATCATAGCCCCTGAACAGATTTTGTAAGAATTTCTCTCTCTTTCACTGTCTTTGTTTTATGGGGTTTTTTTTGAGTAATTTCTTTTTATAATGGGGTTTAGCTGCTTTTCACTGCTGTGTTTATGCCGCTTTACACCCTATTGATTCACTTCCAGAGAGATATCAATACATAGGTTTTAAGATTCTTACTAGTCAGATATACTCTTGTGCGGTGAATAGGGGAGGTTGAGTACAGTTCACTGAGCAGGGAGTAGGTTTGTCTATTACATATTTGGCTTATGGAATGGTATCTGAGCTAATTTCAAACCCTTGTTTTATGCATCACCCCACCTGATCTTTCCCGTTAAGCAGCCATAGTGTGTTTTCTAAACGTGTGACTCTGTTCTGTTTTGTAATTCAGTTCAAGTGTAGCGATTTTGACATTCCCTCTATAAGTGATATCTTAGGATAAGTGTCTTTTTCTGTGTGACTTATTTCACTTAGAGTCATCGTACCTAAATCCACTCGTCATGCTGCTACTAGCCTTGTGACATTGATTTCATGGCTGAGTGATATTCCATTGTGCATAAGTACCACAACCTCTTTATCCATTTTTCTCTTTCCTGGGCTATTTAAGGTGTACCGAAGTGGAGATTCTTGTAAACAGAGCAGCCCTACACTCTGGGGTGCCTGTGTCTTGTGGATTTTCAGTTTTCCCAATGTATATGCCCATGAGTGGAAGTGCCCTATGCTCTCTAAGCTGTGTTTATTACATGTTTCAGGACACACCGTACACTTCTCCAGAGTGGCTGTTGGCAATTTACATCCCGCCCATCAGCGTAGCAAGGCTCCCATGTGTCCATGGCCTGTCCTGCATTTCTGGTTTTTACACTTTTTTCAGCATGGCCCTTTTGACCGATGGCAAGCGAGACTTCTTTGTAGTGCTGATTTGCCTTTCTGGATTGCTTGGTTGGCCAAAAAGGGCGTATGCGTTTTTTCCTGAATATACTCAGGAAAAAACGCATACGCCCTTTTTGGCCAAGGGCATCATTGTCGACGTCTTGCCGCTTTTCATGTGCTTTAAAGGCGAGTCGCATCTACCTCCTGAAATCTGTTTCCTGCAATTCTGCCTTGCTTTCAAATCCTCTTCGTTGCCTTCCCTCAATATATTTGTGGACGAGAGTTATCATTTAGAACTCTGCAGGTTTGTGAATTGCAGTGCCCCTGAGCTCCATTTGTCAACTCGCTTGTTTGGGAGCTGGCCGCAAAAGCGCAGGATTGCTTCAGGCCCTATTCTGGTTCCGGGGGGGCAGGCTGAGCCTGTGGTTCATTCTTCTTCCTGATGGGAAAATAGAGTGACCTGTGCCTGTCCCAACACCTAGAGCTAGTCTCTACTTGGTTCCCCCTCTTCCCGTTCATCCTCAGGACAAATTGCAACCTGTACGAAACAGGAGGTTAACGGTGCTGATTCTCCAAGTAGGGAGATTGTTATTAAAGTGGCTGGAATGGCGAACCCGAGCACAAGGATAGGAGAAATGAGGTGCGTTTTAGAAACCTTTCCCGATCACACGGTTTACCAACTTTTGAGTTTCCCATGCATGTTTTCGATGTAGGAAGATGCCCTTGAACCTGGAGATTTGGGACCCATGGGATGGGTACCACGCAGTATTACTTTAAAGGGTCTGCATTGCTCACCCAACCTCACCAATCCTCTCAGCCTCAAGAGTGTCCAGCCTTATGTCTCATCCAGCTCTGGGTCTAGATATGGTCAATCCAGGTTGCATCATAGCCCCTGAACAGATTTTGTAAGAATTTCTCTCTCTTTCACTGTCTTTGTTTTATGGGGTTTTTTTTGAGTAATTTCTTTTTATAATGGGGTTTAGCTGCTTTTCACTGCTGTGTTTATGCCGCTTTACACCCTATTGATTCACTTCCAGAGAGATATCAATACATAGGTTTTAAGATTCTTACTAGTCAGATATACTCTTGTGCGGTGAATAGGGGAGGTTGAGTACAGTTCACTGAGCAGGGAGTAGGTTTGTCTATTACATATTTGGCTTATGGAATGGTATCTGAGCTAATTTCAAACCCTTGTTTTATGCATCACCCCACCTGATCTTTCCCGTTAAGCAGCCATAGTGTGTTTTCTAAACGTGTGACTCTGTTCTGTTTTGTAATTCAGTTCAAGTGTAGCGATTTTGACATTCCCTCTATAAGTGATATCTTAGGATAAGTGTCTTTTTCTGTGTGACTTATTTCACTTAGAGTCATCGTACCTAAATCCACTCGTCATGCTGCTACTAGCCTTGTGACATTGATTTCATGGCTGAGTGATATTCCATTGTGCATAAGTACCACAACCTCTTTATCCATTTTTCTCTTTCCTGGGCTATTTAAGGTGTACCGAAGTGGAGATTCTTGTAAACAGAGCAGCCCTACACTCTGGGGTGCCTGTGTCTTGTGGATTTTCAGTTTTCCCAATGTATATGCCCATGAGTGGAAGTGCCCTATGCTCTCTAAGCTGTGTTTATTACATGTTTCAGGACACACCGTACACTTCTCCAGAGTGGCTGTTGGCAATTTACATCCCGCCCATCAGCGTAGCAAGGCTCCCATGTGTCCATGGCCTGTCCTGCATTTCTGGTTTTTACACTTTTTTCAACATGGCCCTTTTGACCGATGGCAAGCGAGACTTCTTTGTAGTGCTGATTTGCCTTTCTGGATTGCTTGGTTGGCCAAAAAGGGCGTATGCGTTTTTTCCTGAATATACTCAGGAAAAAACGCATACGCCCTTTTTGGCCAAGGGCATCATTGTCGACGTCTTGCCGCTTTTCATGTGCTTTAAAGGCGAGTCGCATCTACCTCCTGAAATCTGTTTCCTGCAATTCTGCCTTGCTTTCAAATCCTCTTCGTTGCCTTCCCTCAATATATTTGTGGACGAGAGTTATCATTTATAACTCTGCAGGTTTGTGAATTGCAGTGCCCCTGAGCTCCATTTGTCAACTCGCTTGTTTGGGAGCTGGCCGCAAAAGCGCAGGATTGCTTCAGGCCCTATTCTGGTTCCGGGGGGGCAGGCTGAGCCTGTGGTTCATTCTTCTTCCTGATGGGAAAATAGAGTGACCTGTGCCTGTCCCAACACCT
The DNA here is from genome assembly GCF_028564815.1 of Eubalaena glacialis. Classification (NCBI taxonomy): domain Eukaryota; kingdom Metazoa; phylum Chordata; class Mammalia; order Artiodactyla; family Balaenidae; genus Eubalaena; species Eubalaena glacialis. Next base: position 68,605,239 of record NC_083718.1, on the reverse strand, counting down.
AGAGCTAGTCTCTACTTGGTTCCCCCTCTTCCCGTTCATCCTCAGGACAAATTGCAACCTGTACGAAACAGGAGGTTAACGGTGCTGATTCTCCAACTAGGGAGATTGTTATTAAAGTGGCTGGAATGGCGAACCCGAGCACAAGGATAGGAGAAATGAGGTGCGTTTTAGAAACCTTTCCCGATCACACGGTTTACCAACTTTTGAGTTTCCCATGCATGTTTTCGATGTAGGAAGATGCCCTTGAACCTGGAGATTTGGGACCCATGGGATGGGTACCACGCAGTATTACTTTAAAGGGTCTGCGTTTGCTCACCCAACCTCACCAATCCTCTCAGCCTCAAGAGTGTCCAGCCTTATGTCTCATCCAGCTCTGGGTCTAGATATGGTCAATCCAGGTTGCATCATAGCCCCTGAACAGATTTTGTAAGAATTTCTCTCTCTTTCACTGTCTTTGTTTTATGGGGTTTTTTTTGAGTAATTTCTTTTTATAATGGGGTTTAGCTGCTTTTCACTGCTGTGTTTATGCCGCTTTACACCCTATTGATTCACTTCCAGAGAGATATCAATACATAGGTTTTAAGATTCTTACTAGTCAGATATACTCTTGTGCGGTGAATAGGGGAGGTTGAGTACAGTTCACTGAGCAGGGAGTAGGTTTGTCTATTACATATTTGGCTTATGGAATGGTATCTGAGCTAATTTCAAACCCTTGTTTTATGCATCACCCCACCTGATCTTTCCCGTTAAGCAGCCATAGTGTGTTTTCTAAACGTGTGACTCTGTTCTGTTTTGTAATTCAGTTCAAGTGTAGCGATTTTGACATTCCGTCTATAAGTGATACCTTAGGATAAGTGTCTTTTTCTGTGTGACTTATTTCACTTAGAGTCATCGTAACTAAATCCACTCGTCATGCTGCTACTAGCCTTGTGACATTGATTTCATGGCTGAGTGATATTCCATTGTGCATAAGTACCACAACCTCTTTATCCATTTTTCTCTTTCCTGGGCTATTGAAGGTGTACCGAAGTGGAGATTCTTGTAAACAGAGCAGCCCTACATTTTGGTGTGCCTTTGTCTTCTGGAGTTTCAGTTTTCCCAATGTATACGCCCATGAGTGGAAGTGCCCTATGCTCTCTAAGCTGTGTTTATTACATGTTTCAGGACACACCGTACACTTCTCCAGAGTGGCTGTTGGCAATTTACATCCCGCCCATCAGCGTAGCAAGGCTCCCATGTGTCCATGGCCTGTCCTGCATTTCTGGTTTTTACACTTTTTTCAGCATGGCCCTTTTGACCGATGGCAAGCGAGACTTCTTTGTAGTGCTGATTTGCCTTTCCGGCTTGCTTGGTTGGCCAAAAAGGGCGTATGCGTTTTTTCCTGAATATATTCAGGAAAAAACGCATACGCCCTTTTTGGCCAAGGGCATCATTGTCGACATTTTGCCGCTTTTCATGTGCTTTAAAGGCGAGTCGAATCTACCTCCTGAAATCTGTTTCCTGCAATTCTGCCTTGCTTTCAAATCCTCTTCGTTGCCTTCCCTCAATATATTTGTGGACGAGAGTTATCATTTAGAACTCTACAGGTTTGTGAATTGCAGTGCCCCTGAGCTCCATTTGTCAACTCGCTTGTTTGGGAGCTGGCCGCAAAAGCGCAGGATTGCTTCAGGCCCTATTCTGGTTCCGGGGGGGCAGGCTGAGCCTGTGGTTCATTCTTCTTCCTGATGGGAAAATAGAGTGACCTGTGCCTGTCCCAACACCTAGAGCTAGTCTATCCTTGGTTCCCCCTCTTCCCGTTCATCCTCAGGACAAATTGCAACCTGTACGAAACAGGAGGTTAACGGTGCTGATTCTCCAACTAGGGAGATTGTTATTAAAGGGGCTGGAATGGCGAACCCAAGCACAAGGATAGGAGAAATGAGGTTCGTTTTAGAAACCTTTCCCGATCACACGGTTTACCAACTTCTGAGTTTCCCATGCATGTTTTCGATGTAGGAAGATGCCCTTGAACCTGGAGATTTGGGACCCATGGGATGGGTACCACGCAGTATTACTTTAAAGGGTCTGCGTTTGCTCACCCAACCTCACCAATCCTCTCAGCCTCAAGAGTGTCCAGCCTTATGTCTCATCCAGCTCTGGGTCTAGATATGGTCAATCCAGGTTGCATCAGAGCCCCTGAACGGATTTTGTAAGAATTTCTCTCTCTTTCACTGTCTTTGTTTTATGGGTTTTTTTTAAAGTAATTTATTTTTGTTATGGGGTTTAGCTGCTTTTCACTGCTGTGTTTATGCCGCTTTACACCCTATTGATTCATTTCCAGAGAGATATCAATACATAGGTTTTGAGATTCTTACTAGTCAGATATATTCTTGTGCGGTGAATAGGGGATGTTGAGTCCAGTTCACTGAGCAGGGAGTAGGATTGTCTATTACATATTTGGCTTATGGAACGGTATCTGAGCTAATTTCAAACCCTTGTTTTATGCATCACCCCACCTGATCTTTCCCGTTAAGCAGCCATAGTGTGTTTTCTAAACGTGTAATTCTGTTCTGTTTTGTAATTCAGTTCAAGTGTAGCGATTTTGACATTCCCTCTATAAGTGATATCTTAGGATAAGTGTCTTTTTCTGTGTGACTTATTTCACTTAGAGTCATCGTACCTAAATCCACTCATCATGCTGCTACTAGCCTTGTGACATTGATTTCATGGCTGAGTGATATTCCATTGTGCATAAGTACCACAACCTCTTTATCCATTTTTCTCTTTCCTGGGCTATTGAAGGTGTACCGAAGTGGAGATTCTTGTAAACAGAGCAGCCCTACACTCTGGGGTGCCTGTGTCTTGTGGATTTTCAGTTTTCCCAATGTATACGCCCATGAGTGGAAGTGCCCTATGCTCTCTAAGCTGTGTTTATTACATGTTTCAGGACACACCGTACACTTCTCCAGAGTGGCTGTTGGCAATTTACATCCCGCCCATCAGCGTAGCAAGGCTCCCATGTGTCCATGGCCTGTCCTGCATTTCTGGTTTTTACACTTTTTTCAGCATGGCCCTTTTGACCGATGGCAAGCGAGACTTCTTTGTAGTGCTGATTTGCCTTTCCGGCTTGCTTGGTTGGCCAAAAAGGGCGTATGCGTTTTTTCCTGAATATATTCAGGAAAAAACGCATACGCCCTTTTTGGCCAAGGGCATCATTGTCGACGTTTTGCCGCTTTTCATGTGCTTTAAAGGCGAGTCGAATCTACCTCCTGAAATCTGTTTCCTGCAATTCTGCCTTGCTTTCAAATCCTCTTCGTTGCCTTCCCTCAATATATTTGTGGACGAGAGTTATCATTTAGAACTCTGCAGGTTTGTGAATTGCAGTGCCCCTGAGCTCCATTTGTCAACTCGCTTGTTTGGGAGCTGGCCGCAAAAGCGCAGGATTGCTTCAGGCCCTATTCTGGTTCCGGGGGGGCAGGCTGAGCCTGTGGTTCATTCTTCTTCCTGATTGGAAAATAGAGTGACCTGTGCCTGTCCCCACACCTAGAGCTAGTCTCTACTTGGTTCCCCCTCTTCCCGTTTATCCTCAGGACAAATTGCAACCTGTACGAAACAGGAGGTTAACGGTGCTGATTCTCCAAGTAGGGAGATTGTTCATAAAGCGGCTGGAATGGCGAAACCGAGCACAAGGAGAGGAGAAATGAGGTGCATTTCAGAAACCTTTCCCGATCACACGGTGTACCATCTTCTGGGTTTCCCATGCATGTTTTCGATGTAGGAAGATGCCCTTGAACCTGGAGATTTGGGACCCATGGGATGGGTACCACGCAGTATTACTTTAAAGGGCCTGCGTTTGCTCACCCAACCTCACCAATCCTCTCAGCCTCAAGAGTGTCCAGCCTTATGTCTCATACAGCTCTGGGTGTAGATTTGGTCAATCCAGGTTGCATCATAGCCCCTGAACAGATTTTGTAAGAATTTCTCTCTCTTTCACTGTCTTTGTTTTATGGGTTTTTTTAAAAGTAATTTATTTTTGTTATGGGGTTTAGCTGCTTTTCACTGCTGTGTTTATGCCGCTTTACACCCTATTGATTCACTTCCAGAGAGATATCAATACATAGGTTTTAAGATTCTTACTAGTCAGATATACTCTTGTGCGGTGAATAGGGAAGGTTGAGTACAGTTCACTGAGCAGGGAGTAGGTTTGTCTATTACATATTTGGCTTATGGAATGGTATCTGAGCTAATTTCAAACCCTTGTTTTATGCATCACCCCACCTGATCTTTCCCGTTAAGCAGCCATAGTGTGTTTTCTAAACGTGTGACTCTGTTCTGTTTTGTAATTCAGTTCAAGTGTAGCGATTTTGACATTGCCTCTATAAGTGATATCTTAGGATAAGTGTCTTTTTCTGTGTGACTTATTTCACTTAGAGTCATCGTACCTAAATCCACTCGTCATGCTGCTACTAGCCTTGTGACATTGATTTCATGGCTGAGTGATATTCCATTGTGCATAAGTACCACAACCTCTTTATCCATTTTTCTCTTTCCTGGGCTATTGAAGGTGTACCGAAGTGGAGATTCTTGTAAACAGAGCAGCCCTACACTCTGGGGTGCCTGTGTCTTGTGGATTTTCAGTTTTCCCAATGTATACGCCCATGAGTGGAAGTGCCCTATGCTCTCTAAGCTGTGTTTATTACATGTTTCAGGACACACCGTACACTTCTCCAGAGTGGCTGTTGGCAAATTACATCCTGCCCATCAGCGTAGCAAGGCTCCCATGTGTCCATGGCCTGTCCTGCATTTCTGGTTTTTACACTTTTTTCAGCATGGCCCTTTTGACCGATGGCAAGCGAGACTTCTTTGTAGTGCTGATTTGCCTTTCCGGCTTGCTTGGTTGGCCAAAAAGGGCGTATGCGTTTTTTCCTGAATATATTCAGGAAAAAACGCATACGCCCTTTTTGGCCAAGGGCATCATTGTCGACCTTTTGCCGCTTTTCATGTGCTTTAAAGGCGAGTCGAATCTACCTCCTGAAATCTGTTTCCTGCAATTCTGACTTGTTTTCAAATCCTCTTCGTTGCCTTCCCTGAATATATTTGTGGACGAGAGTTATCAGTTGTAACTCTACAGGTTTGTGAATTGAAGTGCCCCTGAGCTCCATTTGTCAACTCGCTTGTTTGGGAGCTGGCCGCAAAAGCGCAGGATTGCTTCAGGCCCTATTCTGGTTCGGGGGGGGGGGGCAGGCTGAGCCTGTGGTTCATTTTTCTTCCTGATGGGAAAATAGAGTGACCTGTGCCTGTCCCAACACCTAGAGTTAGTCTCTCCTTGGTACCCCCTCTTCCCGTTCATCCTCAGGCCAAATTGCAACCTGTACGAAACAGGAGGTTAACGGTGCTGATTCTCCAATAGGGAGATTGTTCGTAAAGCGGCTGGAATGGCGAACCCGAGCACAAGGAGAGGAGAAATGAGGTGCATTTCAGAAACCTTTCCCGATCACACGGTGTACCATCTTCTGGGTTTCCCATGCATGTTTTCGATGTAGGAAGATGCCCTTGAACCTGGAGATTTAGGACTCATGGGATAGGTACCACGCACTATTACTTGAAAGGGTCTGCGTTTGCTCACCCAACCTCACCAATCCTCTCAGCCCCAAGAGTGTCCAGCCTTATGTCTCATCCAGCTGTGGGTGTAGATATGGTCAATCCAGGTTGCATCAGAGCCCCTGAACGGATTTTGTAAGAATTTCTCTCTCTTTCACTGTCTTTGTTTTATGGTTTTTTTTAAAAGTAATTTATTTTTGTTATGGGGTTTAGCTGCTTTTCACTGCTGTGTTTATGCCGCTTTACACCCTATTGATTCATTTCCAGAGAGATATCAATACATAGGTTTTGAGATTCTTACTAGTCAGATATATTCTTGTGCGGTGAATAGGGGATGTTGAGTCCAGTTCACTGAGCAGGGAGTAGGTTTGTCTATTACATATTTGGCTTATGGAACGGTATCTGAGCTAATTTCAAACCCTTTATTTTATGCATTACCCACCTGATCTTGCCGGTTAAGCAGCCATAGTGTGTTTTCTAAACGTGTGATTCTGTTCTGTTTTGTAATTCAGTTCAAGTGTAGCGAGTTTGACATTCCCTCTATAAGTGATATCTTAGGATAAGTGTCTTTTTCTGTGTGACTTATTTCACTTAGAGTCATGGTAACTAAATCCACTCATCATGCTGCTACTAGCCTTGTGACATTGATTTCATGGCTGAGTGATATTCCATTGTGCATAAGTACCACAACTTCTTTATCCATTTTTCTCTTTCCTGGGCTATTGAAGGTGTACCGAAGTGGAGATTCTTGTAAACAGAGCAGCCCTACACTCTGGGGTGCCTGTGTCTTGTGGATTTTCAGTTTTCCCAATGTATATGCCCATGAGTGGAAGTGCCCTATGCTCTCTAAGCTGTGTTTATTACATGTTTCAGAACACACCGTACACTTCTCCAGAGTGGCTGTTGGCAATTTACATCCCGCCCATCAGCGTAGCAAGGCTCCCATGTGTCCATGGCCTGTCCTGCATTTCTGGTTTTTACACTTTTTTCAGCATGGCCCTTTTGACCGATGGCAAGCGAGACTTCTTTGTAGTGCTGATTTGCCTTTCCGGCTTGCTTGGTTGGCCAAAAAGGGCGTATGCGTTTTTTCCTGAATATATTCAGGAAAAAACGCATACGCCCTTTTTGGCCAAGGGCATCATTGTCGACGTTTTGCCGCTTTTCATGTGCTTTAAAGGCGAGTCGAATCTACCTCCTGAAATCTGTTTCCTGCAATTCTGCCTTGCTTTCAAATCCTCTTCGTTGCCTTCCCTCAATATATTTGTGGACGAGAGTTATCATTTAGAACTCTGCAGGTTTGTGAATTGCAGTGCCCCTGAGCTCCATGTGTCAACTCGCTTGTTTGGGAGCTGGCCGCAAAAGCGCAGGATTGCTTCAGGCCCTATTCTGGTTCCGGGGGGGCAGGCTGAGCCTGTGGTTCATTCTTCTTCCTGATGGGAAAATAGAGTGACCTGTGCCTGTCCCAACACCTAGAGCTAGTCTATCCTTGGTTCCCCCTCTTCCCGTTCATCCTCAGGACAAATTGCAACCTGTACGAAACAGGAGGTTAACGGTGCTGATTCTCCAACTAGGGAGATTGTTATTAAAGTGGCTGGAATGGCGAACCCGAGCACAAGGATAGGAGAAATGAGGTTCGTTTTAGAAACCTTTCCCGATCACACGGTTTACCAACTTCTGAGTTTCCCATGCATGTTTTCGATGTAGGAAGATGCCCTTGAACCTGGAGATTTGGGACCCATGGGATGGGTACCACACAGTATTACTTTAAAGGGTCTGCGTTTGCTCACCCAACCTCACCAATCCTCTCAGCCTCAAGAGTGTCCAGCCTTATGTCTCATACAGCTCTGGGTCTAGATATGGTCAATCCAGGTTGCATCACAGCCCCTGAACAGATTTTGTAAGAATTTCTCTCTCTTTCACTGTCTTTGTTTTATGGGTTTTTTTAAAAGTAATTTATTTTTGTTATGGGGTTTAGCTGCTTTTCACTGCTGTGTTTATGCCGCTTTACACCCTATTGATTCATTTCCAGAGAGATATCAATACATAGGTTTTAAGATTCTTACTAGTCAGATATATTCTTGTGCGGTGAATAGGGGATGTTGAGTCCAGTTCACTGAGCAGGGAGTAGGTTTGTCTATTACATATTTGGCTTATGGAACGGTATCTGAGCTAATTTCAAACCCTTGTTTTATGCATCACCCCGCCTGATCTTTCCCGTTAAGCAGCCATAGTGTGTTTTCTAAACGTGTGACTCTGTTCTGTTTTGTAATTCAGTTCAAGTGTAGCGAGTTTAACATTCCCTCTATAAGTGATATCTTAGGATAAGTGTCTTTTTCTGTGTGACTTATTTCACTTAGAGTCATCGTACCTAAATCCACTCGTCATGCTGCTACTAGCCTTGTGACATTGATTTCATGGCTGAGTGATATTCCATTGTGCATAAGTACCACAACCTCTTTATCCATTTTTCTCTTTCCTGGGCTATTGAAGGTGTACCGAAGTGGAGATTCTTGTAAACAGAGCAGCCCTACACTCTGGGGTGCCTGTGTCTTGTGGATTTTCAGTTTTCCCAATGTATATGCCCATGAGTGGAAGTGCCCTATGCTCTCTAAGCTGTGTTTATTACATGTTTCAGGACACACCGTACACTTCTCCAGAGTGGCTGTTGGCAATTTACATCCCGCCCATCAGCGTAGCAAGGCTCCCATGTGTCCATGGCCTGTCCTGCATTTCTGGTTTTTACACTTTTTTCAGCATGGCCCTTTTGACCGATGGCAAGCGAGACTTCTTTGTAGTGCTGATTTGCCTTTCCGGCTTGCTTGGTTGGCCAAAAAGGGCGTATGCGTTTTTTCCTGAATATATTCAGGAAAAAACGCATACGCCCTTTTTGGCCAAGGGCATCATTGTCGACGTTTTGCCGCTTTTCATGTGCTTTAAAGGCGAGTCGAATCTACCTCCTGAAATCTGTTTCCTGCAATTCTGCCTTGCTTTCAAATCCTCTTCGTTGCCTTCCCTCAATATATTTGTGGACGAGAGTTATCATTTATAACTCTGCAGGTTTGTGAATTGCAGTGCCCCTGAGCTCCATGTGTCAACTCGCTTGTTTGGGAGCTGGCCGCAAAAGCGCAGGATTGCTTCAGGCCCTATTCTGGTTCCGGGGGGGCAGGCTGAGCCTGTGGTTCATTCTTCTTCCTGATGGGAAAATAGAGTGACCTGTGCCTGTCCCAACACCTAGAGCTAGTCTCTCCTTGGTTCCCCCTCTTCCCGTTCATCCTCAGGACAAATTGCAACCTGTACGAAACAGGAGGTTAACGGTGCTGATTCTCCAACTAGGGAGATTGTTATTAAAGTGGCTGGAATGGCGAACCCGAGCACAAGGATAGGAGAAATGAGGTGCGTTTTAGAAACCTTTCCCGATCACACGGTTTACCAACTTCTGAGTTTCCCATGCATGTTTTCGATGTAGGAAGATGCCCTTGAACCTGGAGATTTGGGACCCATGGGATGGGTACCACGCAGTATTACTTTAAAGGGTCTGCGTTTGCTCACCCAACCTCACCAATCCTCTCAGCCTCAAGAGTGTCCAGCCTTATGTCTCATACAGCTCTGGGTGTAGATTTGGTCAATCCAGGTTGCATCATAGCCCCTGAACAGATTTTGTAAGAATTTTCTCTCTTTCACTGTCTTTGTTTTATGGGTTTTTTTAAAAGTAATTTATTTTTGTTATGGGGTTTAGCTGCTTTTCACTGCTGTGTTTATGCCGCTTTACACCCTATTGATTCACTTCCAGAGAGATATCAATACATAGGTTTTAAGATTCTTACTAGTCAGATATACTCTTGTGCGGTGAATAGGGAAGGTTGAGTACAGTTCACTGAGCAGGGAGTAGGTTTGTCTATTACATATTTGGCTTATGGAATGGTATCTGAGCTAATTTCAAACCCTTGTTTTATGCATCACCCCACCTGATCTTTCCCGTTAAGCAGCCATAGTGTGTTTTCTAAACGTGTGACTCTGTTCTGTTTTGTAATTCAGTTCAAGTGTAGCGATTTTGACATTGCCTCTATAAGTGATATCTTAGGATAAGTGTCTTTTTCTGTGTGACTTATTTCACTTAGAGTCATCGTACCTAAATCCACTCGTCATGCTGCTACTAGCCTTGTGACATTGATTTCATGGCTGAGTGATATTCCATTGTGCATAAGTACCACAACCTCTTTATCCATTTTTCTCTTTCCTGGGCTATTGAAGGTGTACCGAAGTGGAGATTCTTGTAAACAGAGCAGCCCTACACTCTGGGGTGCCTGTGTCTTGTGGATTTTCAGTTTTCCCAATGTATACGCCCATGAGTGGAAGTGCCCTATGCTCTCTAAGCTGTGTTTATTACATGTTTCAGGACACACCGTACACTTCTCCAGAGTGGCTGTTGGCAAATTACATCCTGCCCATCAGCGTAGCAAGGCTCCCATGTGTCCATGGCCTGTCCTGCATTTCTGGTTTTTACACTTTTTTCAGCATGGCCCTTTTGACCGATGGCAAGCGAGACTTCTTTGTAGTGCTGATTTGCCTTTCCGGCTTGCTTGGTTGGCCAAAAAGGGCGTATGCGTTTTTTCCTGAATATATTCAGGAAAAAACGCATACGCCCTTTTTGGCCAAGGGCATCATTGTCGACGTTTTGCCGCTTTTCATGTGCTTTAAAGGCGAGTCGAATCTACCTCCTGAAATCTGTTTCCTGCAATTCTGACTTGTTTTCAAATCCTCTTCGTTGCCTTCCCTGAATATATTTGTGGACGAGAGTTATCAGTTGTAACTCTACAGGTTTGTGAATTGAAGTGCCCCTGAGCTCCATTTGTCAACTCGCTTGTTTGGGAGCTGGCCGCAAAAGCGCAGGATTGCTTCAGGCCCTATTCTGGTTCCGGGGGGGGGGGCAGGCTGAGCCTGTGGTTCATTTTTCTTCCTGATGGGAAAATAGAGTGACCTGTGCCTGTCCCAACACCTAGAGCTAGTCTATCCTTGGTTCCCCCTCTTCCCGTTCATCCTCAGGACAAATTGCAACCTGTACGAAACAGGAGGTTAACGGTGCTGATTCTCCAACTAGGGAGATTGTTATTAAAGTGGCTGGAATGGCGAACCCGAGCACAAGGATAGGAGAAATGAGGTTCGTTTTAGAAACCTTTCCCGATCACACGGTTTACCAACTTCTGAGTTTCCCATGCATGTTTTCGATGTAGGAAGATGCCCTTGAACCTGGAGATTTGGGACCCATGGGATGGGTACCACGCAGTATTACTTTAAAGGGTCTGCGTTTGCTCACCCAACCTCACCAATCCTCTCAGCCTCAAGAGTGTCCAGCCTTATGTCTCATACAGCTCTGGGTCTAGATATGGTCAATCCAGGTTGCATCACAGCCCCTGAACAGATTTTGTAAGAATTTCTCTCTCTTTCACTGTCTTTGTTTTATGGGTTTTTTAAAAGTAATTTATTTTTGTTATGGGGTTTAGCTGCTTTTCACTGCTGTGTTTATGCCGCTTTACACCCTATTGATTCATTTCCAGAGAGATATCAATACATAGGTTTTAAGATTCTTACTAGTCAGATATATTCTTGTGCGGTGAATAGGGGATGTTGAGTCCAGTTCACTGAGCAGGGAGTAGGTTTGTCTATTACATATTTGGCTTATGGAACGGTATCTGAGCTAATTTCAAACCCTTGTTTTATGCATCACCCCACCTGATCTTTCCCGTTAAGCAGCCATAGTGTGTTTTCTAAACGTGTGATTCTGTTCTGTTTTGTAATTCAGTTCAAGTGTAGCAATTTTGACATTCCCTCTATAAGTGATATCTTAGGATAAGTGTCTTTTTCTGTGTGACTTATTTCACTTAGAGTCATCGTAACTAAATCCACTCATCATGCTGCTACTAGCCTTGTGACATTGATTTCATGGCTGAGTGATATTCCATTGTGCATAAGTACCACAACTTCTTTATCCATTTTTCTCTTTCCTGGGCTATTTAAGGTGTACCGAAGTGGAGATTCTTGTAAACAGAGCAGCCCTACACTCTGGGGTGCCTGTGTCTTGTGGATTTTCAGTTTTCCCAATGTATATGCCCATGAGTGGAAGTGCCCTATGCTCTCTAAGCTGTGTTTATTACATGTTTCAGGACACACCGTACACTTCTCCAGAGTGGCTGTTGGCAATTTACATCCCGCCCATCAGCGTAGCAAGGCTCCCATGTGTCCATGGCCTGTCCTGCATTTCTGGTTTTTACACTTTTTTCAGCATGGCCCTTTTGACCGATGGCAAGCGAGACTTCTTTGTAGTGCTGATTTGCCTTTCTGGATTGCTTGGTTGGCCAAAAAGGGCGTATGCGTTTTTTCCTGAATATACTCAGGAAAAAACGCATACGCCCTTTTTGGCCAAGGGCATCATTGTCGACGTCTTGCCGCTTTTCATGTGCTTTAAAGGCGAGTCGCATCTACCTCCTGAAATCTGTTTCCTGCAATTCTGCCTTGCTTTCAAATCCTCTTCGTTGCCTTCCCTCAATATATTTGTGGACGAGAGTTATCATTTAGAACTCTGCAGGTTTGTGAATTGCAGTGCCCCTGAGCTCCATTTGTCAACTCGCTTGTTTGGGAGCTGGCCGCAAAAGCGCAGGATTGCTTCAGGCCCTATTCTGGTTCCGGGGGGGCAGGCTGAGCCTGTGGTTCATTCTTCTTCCTGATGGGAAAATAGAGTGACCTGTGCCTGTCCCAACACCTAGAGCTAGTCTCTACTTGGTTCCCCCTCTTCCCGTTCATCCTCAGGACAAATTGCAACCTGTACGAAACAGGAGGTTAACGGTGCTGATTCTCCAAGTAGGGAGATTGTTATTAAAGTGGCTGGAATGGCGAACCCGAGCACAAGGATAGGAGAAATGAGGTGCGTTTTAGAAACCTTTCCCGATCACACGGTTTACCAACTTTTGAGTTTCCCATGCATGTTTTCGATGTAGGAAGATGCCCTTGAACCTGGAGATTTGGGACCCATGGGATGGGTACCACGCAGTATTACTTTAAAGGGTCTGCATTGCTCACCCAACCTCACCAATCCTCTCAGCCTCAAGAGTGTCCAGCCTTATGTCTCATCCAGCTCTGGGTCTAGATATGGTCAATCCAGGTTGCATCATAGCCCCTGAACAGATTTTGTAAGAATTTCTCTCTCTTTCACTGTCTTTGTTTTATGGGGTTTTTTTTGAGTAATTTCTTTTTATAATGGGGTTTAGCTGCTTTTCACTGCTGTGTTTATGCCGCTTTACACCCTATTGATTCACTTCCAGAGAGATATCAATACATAGGTTTTAAGATTCTTACTAGTCAGATATACTCTTGTGCGGTGAATAGGGGAGGTTGAGTACAGTTCACTGAGCAGGGAGTAGGTTTGTCTATTACATATTTGGCTTATGGAATGGTATCTGAGCTAATTTCAAACCCTTGTTTTATGCATCACCCCACCTGATCTTTCCCGTTAAGCAGCCATAGTGTGTTTTCTAAACGTGTGACTCTGTTCTGTTTTGTAATTCAGTTCAAGTGTAGCGATTTTGACATTCCCTCTATAAGTGATATCTTAGGATAAGTGTCTTTTTCTGTGTGACTTATTTCACTTAGAGTCATCGTACCTAAATCCACTCGTCATGCTGCTACTAGCCTTGTGACATTGATTTCATGGCTGAGTGATATTCCATTGTGCATAAGTACCACAACCTCTTTATCCATTTTTCTCTTTCCTGGGCTATTTAAGGTGTACCGAAGTGGAGATTCTTGTAAACAGAGCAGCCCTACACTCTGGGGTGCCTGTGTCTTGTGGATTTTCAGTTTTCCCAATGTATATGCCCATGAGTGGAAGTGCCCTATGCTCTCTAAGCTGTGTTTATTACATGTTTCAGGACACACCGTACACTTCTCCAGAGTGGCTGTTGGCAATTTACATCCCGCCCATCAGCGTAGCAAGGCTCCCATGTGTCCATGGCCTGTCCTGCATTTCTGGTTTTTACACTTTTTTCAACATGGCCCTTTTGACCGATGGCAAGCGAGACTTCTTTGTAGTGCTGATTTGCCTTTCTGGATTGCTTGGTTGGCCAAAAAGGGCGTATGCGTTTTTTCCTGAATATACTCAGGAAAAAACGCATACGCCCTTTTTGGCCAAGGGCATCATTGTCGACGTCTTGCCGCTTTTCATGTGCTTTAAAGGCGAGTCGCATCTACCTCCTGAAATCTGTTTCCTGCAATTCTGCCTTGCTTTCAAATCCTCTTCGTTGCCTTCCCTCAATATATTTGTGGACGAGAGTTATCATTTATAACTCTGCAGGTTTGTGAATTGCAGTGCCCCTGAGCTCCATTTGTCAACTCGCTTGTTTGGGAGCTGGCCGCAAAAGCGCAGGATTGCTTCAGGCCCTATTCTGGTTCCGGGGGGGCAGGCTGAGCCTGTGGTTCATTCTTCTTCCTGATGGGAAAATAGAGTGACCTGTGCCTGTCCCAACACCTAGAGCTAGTCTCTACTTGGTTCCCCCTCTTCCCGTTCATCCTCAGGACAAATTGAAACCTGTACGAAACAGGAGGTTAACGGTGCTGATTCTCCAAGTAGGGAGATTGTTATTAAAGTGGCTGGAATGGCGAACCCGAGCACAAGGATAGGAGAAATGAGGTGCGTTTTAGAAACCTTTCCCGATCACACGGTTTACCAACTTTTGAGTTTCCCATGCATGTTTTCGATGTAGGAAGATGCCCTTGAACCTGGAGATTTGGGACCCATGGGATGGGTACCACGCAGTATTACTTTAAAGGGTCTGCGTTTGCTCACCCAACCTCACCAATCCTCTCAGCCTCAAGAGTGTCCAGCCTTATGTCTCATCCAGCTCTGGGTCTAGATATGGTCAATCCAGGTTGCATCATAGCCCCTGAACAGATTTTGTAAGAATTTCTCTCTCTTTCACTGTCTTTGTTTTATGGGGTTTTTTTTGAGTAATTTCTTTTTATAATGGGGTTTAGCTGCTTTTCACTGCTGTGTTTATGCCGCTTTACACCCTATTGATTCACTTCCAGAGAGATATCAATACATAGGTTTTAAGATTCTTACTAGTCAGATATACTCTTGTGCGGTGAATAGGGGAGGTTGAGTACAGTTCACTGAGCAGGGAGTAGGTTTGTCTATTACATATTTGGCTTATGGAATGGTATCTGAGCTAATTTCAAACCCTTGCTTTATGCATCACCCCACCTGATCTTTCCCGTTAAGCAGCCATAGTGTGTTTTCTAAACGTGTGACTCTGTTCTGTTTTGTAATTCAGTTCAAGTGTAGCGATTTTGACATTCCGTCTATAAGTGATACCTTAGGATAAGTGTCTTTTTCTGTGTGACTTATTTCACTTAGAGTCATCGTAACTAAATCCACTCGTCATGCTGCTACTAGCCTTGTGACATTGATTTCATGGCTGAGTGATATTCCATTGTGCATAAGTATCACAACCTCTTTATCCATTTTTCTCTTTCCTGGGCTATTGAATGTGTACCGAAGTGGAGATTCTTGTAAACAGAGCAGCCCTACATTTTGGTGTGCCTTTGTCTTCTGGAGTTTCAGTTTTCCCAATGTATACGCCCATGAGTGGAAGTGCCCTATGCTCTCTAAGCTGTGTTTATTACATGTTTCAGGACACACCGTACACTTCTCCAGAGTGGCTGTTGGCAATTTACATCCCGCCCATCAGCGTAGCAAGGCTCCCATGTGTCCATGGCCTGTCCTGCATTTCTGGTTTTTACACTTTTTTCAGCATGGCCCTTTTGACCGATGGCAAGCGAGACTTCTTTGTAGTGCTGATTTGCCTTTCCGGCTTGCTTGGTTGGCCAAAAAGGGCGTATGCGTTTTTTCCTGAATATATTCAGGAAAAAACGCATACGCCCTTTTTGGCCAAGGGCATCATTGTCGACATTTTGCCGCTTTTCATGTGCTTTAAAGGCGAGTCGAATCTACCTCCTGAAATCTGTTTCCTGCAATTCTGCCTTGCTTTCAAATCCTCTTCGTTGCCTTCCCTCAATATATTTGTGGACGAGAGTTATCATTTAGAACTCTACAGGTTTGTGAATTGCAGTGCCCCTGAGCTCCATTTGTCAACTCGCTTGTGTGGGAGCTGGCCGCAAAAGCGCAGGATTGCTTCAGGCCCTATTCTGGTTCCGGGGGGGCAGGCTGAGCCTGTGGTTCATTCTTCTTCCTGATGGGAAAATAGAGTGACCTGTGCCTGTCCCAACACCTAGAGCTAGTCTATCCTTGGTTCCCCCTCTTCCCGTTCATCCTCAGGACAAATTGCAACCTGTACGAAACAGGAGGTTAACGGTGCTGATTCTCCAACTAGGGAGATTGTTATTAAAGGGGCTGGAATGGCGAACCCGAGCACAAGGATAGGAGAAATGAGGTTCGTTTTAGAAACCTTTCCCGATCACACGGTTTACCAACTTCTGAGTTTCCCATGCATGTTTTCGATGTAGGAAGATGCCCTTGAACCTGGAGATTTGGGACCCATGGGACGGGTACCACGCACTATTACTTGAAAGGGTCTGCGTTTGCTCACCCAACCTCACCAATCCTCTCAGCCCCAAGAGTGTCCAGCCTTATGTCTCATCCAGCTGTGGGTGTAGATATGGTGAATCCAGGTTGCATCAGAGCCCCTGAACGGATTTTGTAAGAATTTATCTCTCTTTCACTGTCTTTGTTTTATGGGTTTTTTTTAAAGTAATTTATTTTTGTTATGGGGTTTAGCTGCTTTTCACTGCTGTGTTTATGCCGCTTTACACCCTATTGATTCATTTCCAGAGAGATATCAATACATAGGTTTTAAGATTCTTACTAGTCAGATATATTCCTGTGCGGTGAATAGGGGATGTTGAGTCCAGTTCACTGAGCAGGGAGTAGGATTGTCTATTACATATTTGGCTTATGGAACGGTATCTGAGCTAATTTCAAACCCTTGTTTTATGCATCACCCCACCTGATCTTTCCCGTTAAGCAGCCATAGTGTGTTTTCTAAACGTGTGACTCTGTTCTGTTTTGTAATTCAGTTCAAGTGTAGCGAGTTTAACATTCCCTCTATAAGTGATATCTTAGGATAAGTGTCTTTTTCTGTGTGACTTATTTCACTTAGAGTCATCGTAACTAAATCCACTCGTCATGCTGCTACTAGCCTTGTGACATTGATTTCATGGCTGAGTGATATTCCATTGTGCATAAGTACCACAACCTCTTTATCCATTTTTCTCTTTCCTGGGCTATTGAAGGTGTACCGAAGTGGAGATTCTTGTAAACAGAGCAGCCCTACACTCTGGGGTGCCTGTGTCTTGTGGATTTTCAGTTTTCCCAATGTATACGCCCATGAGTGGAAGTGCCCTATGCTCTCTAAGCTGTGTTTATTACATGTTTCAGGACACACCGTACACTTCTCCAGAGTGGCTTTTGGCAATTTACATCCCGCCCATCAGCGTAGCAAGGCTCCCATGTGTCCATGGCCTGTCCTGCATTTCTGGTTTTTACACATTTTTCAGCATGGCCCTTTTGACTGATGGCAAGCGAGACTTCTTTGTAGTGCTGATTTGCCTTTCCGGCTTGCTTGGTTGGCCAAAAAGGGCGTATGCGTTTTTTCCTGAATATATTCAGGAAAAAACGCATACGCCCTTTTTGGCCAAGGGCATCATTGTCGACGTTTTGCCGCTTTTCATGTGCTTTAAAGGCGAGTCGAATCTACCTCCTGAAATCTGTTTCCTGCAATTCTGCCTTGCTTTCAAATCCTCTTCGTTGCCTTCCCTCAATATATTTGTGGACGAGAGTTATCATTTAGAACTCTGCAGGTTTGTGAATTGCAGTGCCCCTGAGCTCCATGTGTCAACTCGCTTGTTTGGGAGCTGGCCGCAAAAGCGCAGGATTGCTTCAGGCCCTATTCTGGTTCCGGGGGGGCAGGCTGAGCCTGTGGTTCATTCTTCTTCCTGATGGGAAAATAGAGTGACCTGTGCCTGTCCCAACACCTAGAGCTAGTCTCTCCTTGGTTCCCCCTCTTCCCGTTCATCCTCAGGACAAATTGCAACCTGTACGAAACAGGAGGTTAACGGTGCTGATTCTCCAAGTAGGGAGATTGTTATTAAAGTGGCTGGAATGGCGAACCCGAGCACAAGGATAGGAGAAATGAGGTGCGTTTTAGAAACCTTTCCCGATCACACGGTTTACCAACTTCTGAGTTTCCCATGCATGTTTTCGATGTAGGAAGATGCCCTTGAACCTGGAGATTTGGGACCCATGGGATGGGTACCACGCAGTATTACTTTAAAGGGTCTGCGTTTGCTCACCCAACCTCACCAATCCTCTCAGCCTCAAGAGTGTCCAGCCTTATGTCTCATACAGCTCTGGGTGTAGATTTGGTCAATCCAGGTTGCATCATAGCCCCTGAACAGATTTTGTAAGAATTTCTCTCTCTTTCACTGTCTTTGTTTTATGGGTTTTTTTAAAAGTAATTTATTTTTGTTATGGGGTTTAGCTGCTTTTCACTGCTGTGTTTATGCCGCTTTACACCCTATTGATTCACTTCCAGAGAGATATCAATACATAGGTTTTAAGATTCTTACTAGTCAGATATACTCTTGTGCGGTGAATAGGGAAGGTTGAGTACAGTTCACTGAGCAGGGAGTAGGTTTGTCTATTACATATTTGGCTTATGGAATGGTATCTGAGCTAATTTCAAACCCTTGTTTTATGCATCACCCCACCTGATCTTTCCCGTTAAGCAGCCATAGTGTGTTTTCTAAACGTGTGACTCTGTTCTGTTTTGTAATTCAGTTCAAGTGTAGCGATTTTGCCATTGCCTCTATAAGTGATATCTTAGGATAAGTGTCTTTTTCTGTGTGACTTATTTCACTTAGAGTCATCGTACCTAAATCCACTCGTCATGCTGCTACTAGCCTTGTGACATTGATTTCATGGCTGAGTGATATTCCATTGTGCATAAGTACCACAACCTCTTTATCCATTTTTCTCTTTCCTGGGCTATTGAAGGTGTACCGAAGTGGAGATTCTTGTAAACAGAGCAGCCCTACACTCTGGGGTGCCTGTGTCTTGTGGATTTTCAGTTTTCCCAATGTATACGCCCATGAGTGGAAGTGCCCTATGCTCTCTAAGCTGTGTTTATTACATGTTTCAGGACACACCGTACACTTCTCCAGAGTGGCTGTTGGCAAATTACATCCTGCCCATCAGCGTAGCAAGGCTCCCATGTGTCCATGGCCTGTCCTGCATTTCTGGTTTTTACACTTTTTTCAGCATGGCCCTTTTGACCGATGGCAAGCGAGACTTCTTTGTAGTGCTGATTTGCCTTTCCGGCTTGCTTGGTTGGCCAAAAAGGGCGTATGCGTTTTTTCCTGAATATATTCAGGAAAAAACGCATACGCCCTTTTTGGCCAAGGGCATCATTGTCGACCTTTTGCCGCTTTTCATGTGCTTTAAAGGCGAGTCGAATCTACCTCCTGAAATCTGTTTCCTGCAATTCTGACTTGTTTTCAAATCCTCTTCGTTGCCTTCCCTGAATATATTTGTGGACGAGAGTTATCAGTTGTAACTCTACAGGTTTGTGAATTGAAGTGCCCCTGAGCTCCATTTGTCAACTCGCTTGTTTGGGAGCTGGCCGCAAAAGCGCAGGATTGCTTCAGGCCCTATTCTGGTTCGGGGGGGGGGGGGCAGGCTGAGCCTGTGGTTCATTTTTCTTCCTGATGGGAAAATAGAGTGACCTGTGCCTGTCCCAACACCTAGAGTTAGTCTCTCCTTGGTACCCCCTCTTCCCGTTCATCCTCAGGCCAAATTGCAACCTGTACGAAACAGGAGGTTAACGGTGCTGATTCTCCAATAGGGAGATTGTTCGTAAAGCGGCTGGAATGGCGAACCCGAGCACAAGGAGAGGAGAAATGAGGTGCATTTCAGAAACCTTTCCCGATCACACGGTGTACCATCTTCTGGGTTTCCCATGCATGTTTTCGATGTAGGAAGATGCCCTTGAACCTGGAGATTTAGGACTCATGGGATAGGTACCACGCACTATTACTTGAAAGGGTCTGCGTTTGCTCACCCAACCTCACCAATCCTCTCAGCCCCAAGAGTGTCCAGCCTTATGTCTCATCCAGCTGTGGGTGTAGATATGGTCAATCCAGGTTGCATCAGAGCCCCTGAACGGATTTTGTAAGAATTTCTCTCTCTTTCACTGTCTTTGTTTTATGGTTTTTTTTAAAAGTAATTTATTTTTGTTATGGGGTTTAGCTGCTTTTCACTGCTGTGTTTATGCCGCTTTACACCCTATTGATTCATTTCCAGAGAGATATCAATACATAGGTTTTGAGATTCTTACTAGTCAGATATATTCTTGTGCGGTGAATAGGGGATGTTGAGTCCAGTTCACTGAGCAGGGAGTAGGTTTGTCTATTACATATTTGGCTTATGGAACGGTATCTGAGCTAATTTCAAACCCTTTATTTTATGCATTACCCACCTGATCTTGCCGGTTAAGCAGCCATAGTGTGTTTTCTAAACGTGTGATTCTGTTCTGTTTTGTAATTCAGTTCAAGTGTAGCGAGTTTGACATTCCCTCTATAAGTGATATCTTAGGATAAGTGTCTTTTTCTGTGTGACTTATTTCACTTAGAGTCATGGTAACTAAATCCACTCATCATGCTGCTACTAGCCTTGTGACATTGATTTCATGGCTGAGTGATATTCCATTGTGCATAAGTACCACAACTTCTTTATCCATTTTTCTCTTTCCTGGGCTATTGAAGGTGTACCGAAGTGGAGATTCTTGTAAACAGAGCAGCCCTACACTCTGGGGTGCCTGTGTCTTGTGGATTTTCAGTTTTCCCAATGTATATGCCCATGAGTGGAAGTGCCCTATGCTCTCTAAGCTGTGTTTATTACATGTTTCAGAACACACCGTACACTTCTCCAGAGTGGCTGTTGGCAATTTACATCCCGCCCATCAGCGTAGCAAGGCTCCCATGTGTCCATGGCCTGTCCTGCATTTCTGGTTTTTACACTTTTTTCAGCATGGCCCTTTTGACCGATGGCAAGCGAGACTTCTTTGTAGTGCTGATTTGCCTTTCCGGCTTGCTTGGTTGGCCAAAAAGGGCGTATGCGTTTTTTCCTGAATATATTCAGGAAAAAACGCATACGCCCTTTTTGGCCAAGGGCATCATTGTCGACGTTTTGCCGCTTTTCATGTGCTTTAAAGGCGAGTCGAATCTACCTCCTGAAATCTGTTTCCTGCAATTCTGCCTTGCTTTCAAATCCTCTTCGTTGCCTTCCCTCAATATATTTGTGGACGAGAGTTATCATTTAGAACTCTGCAGGTTTGTGAATTGCAGTGCCCCTGAGCTCCATGTGTCAACTCGCTTGTTTGGGAGCTGGCCGCAAAAGCGCAGGATTGCTTCAGGCCCTATTCTGGTTCCGGGGGGGCAGGCTGAGCCTGTGGTTCATTCTTCTTCCTGATGGGAAAATAGAGTGACCTGTGCCTGTCCCAACACCTAGAGCTAGTCTATCCTTGGTTCCCCCTCTTCCCGTTCATCCTCAGGACAAATTGCAACCTGTACGAAACAGGAGGTTAACGGTGCTGATTCTCCAACTAGGGAGATTGTTATTAAAGTGGCTGGAATGGCGAACCCGAGCACAAGGATAGGAGAAATGAGGTTCGTTTTAGAAACCTTTCCCGATCACACGGTTTACCAACTTCTGAGTTTCCCATGCATGTTTTCGATGTAGGAAGATGCCCTTGAACCTGGAGATTTGGGACCCATGGGATGGGTACCACACAGTATTACTTTAAAGGGTCTGCGTTTGCTCACCCAACCTCACCAATCCTCTCAGCCTCAAGAGTGTCCAGCCTTATGTCTCATACAGCTCTGGGTCTAGATATGGTCAATCCAGGTTGCATCACAGCCCCTGAACAGATTTTGTAAGAATTTCTCTCTCTTTCACTGTCTTTGTTTTATGGGTTTTTTTAAAGTAATTTATTTTTGTTATGGGGTTTAGCTGCTTTTCACTGCTGTGTTTATGCCGCTTTACACCCTATTGATTCATTTCCAGAGAGATATCAATACATAGGTTTTAAGATTCTTACTAGTCAGATATATTCTTGTGCGGTGAATAGGGGATGTTGAGTCCAGTTCACTGAGCAGGGAGTAGGTTTGTCTATTACATATTTGGCTTATGGAATGGTATCTGAGCTAATTTCAAACCCTTGTTTTATGCATCACCCCACCTGATCTTTCCCGTTAAGCAGCCATAGTGTGTTTTCTAAACGTGTGACTCTGTTCTGTTTTGTAATTCAGTTCAAGTGTAGCGAGTTTAACATTCCCTCTATAAGTGATATCTTAGGATAAGTGTCTTTTTCTGTGTGACTTATTTCACTTAGAGTCATCGTACCTAAATCCACTCGTCATGCTGCTACTAGCCTTGTGACATTGATTTCATGGCTGAGTGATATTCCATTGTGCATAAGTACCACAACCTCTTTATCCATTTTTCTCTTTCCTGGGCTATTGAAGGTGTACCGAAGTGGAGATTCTTGTAAACAGAGCAGCCCTACACTCTGGGGTGCCTGTGTCTTGTGGATTTTCAGTTTTCCCAATGTATATGCCCATGAGTGGAAGTGCCCTATGCTCTCTAAGCTGTGTTTATTACATGTTTCAGGACACACCGTACACTTCTCCAGAGTGGCTGTTGGCAATTTACATCCCGCCCATCAGCGTAGCAAGGCTCCCATGTGTCCATGGCCTGTCCTGCATTTCTGGTTTTTACACTTTTTTCAGCATGGCCCTTTTGACCGATGGCAAGCGAGACTTCTTTGTAGTGCTGATTTGCCTTTCTGGATTGCTTGGTTGGCCAAAAAGGGCGTATGCGTTTTTTCCTGAATATACTCAGGAAAAAACGCATACGCCCTTTTTGGCCAAGGGCATCATTGTCGACGTCTTGCCGCTTTTCATGTGCTTTAAAGGCGAGTCGCATCTACCTCCTGAAATCTGTTTCCTGCAATTCTGCCTTGCTTTCAAATCCTCTTCGTTGCCTTCCCTCAATATATTTGTGGACGAGAGTTATCATTTAGAACTCTGCAGGTTTGTGAATTGCAGTGCCCCTGAGCTCCATTTGTCAACTCGCTTGTTTGGGAGCTGGCCGCAAAAGCGCAGGATTGCTTCAGGCCCTATTCTGGTTCCGGGGGGGCAGGCTGAGCCTGTGGTTCATTCTTCTTCCTGATGGGAAAATAGAGTGACCTGTGCCTGTCCCAACACCTAGAGCTAGTCTCTACTTGGTTCCCCCTCTTCCCGTTCATCCTCAGGACAAATTGCAACCTGTACGAAACAGGAGGTTTACGGTGATGATTCTCCAACTAGGGAGATGGTTATTAAAGTGGCTGGAATGGCGAACCCGAGCACAAGGATAGGAGAAATGAGGTGCGTTTTAGAAACCTTTCCCGATCACATGGTTTACCAACTTTTGAGTTTCCCATGCATGTTTTCGATGTAGGAAGATGCCCTTGAACCTGGAGATTTGGGACCCATGGGATGGGTACCACGCAGTATTACTTTAAAGGGTCTGCGTTTGCTCACCCAACCTCACCAATCCTCTCAGCCTCAAGAGTGTCCAGCCTTATGTCTCATCCAGCTCTGGGTCTAGATATGGTCAATCCAGGTTGCATCATAGCCCCTGAACAGATTTTGTAAGAATTTCTCTCTCTTTCACTGTCTTTGTTTTATGGGGTTTTTTTTGAGTAATTTCTTTTTATAATGGGGTTTAGCTGCTTTTCACTGCTGTGTTTATGCCGCTTTACACCCTATTGATTCACTTCCAGAGAGATATCAATACATAGGTTTTAAGATTCTTACTAGTCAGATATACTCTTGTGCGGTGAATAGGGGAGGTTGAGTACAGTTCACTGAGCAGGGAGTAGGTTTGTCTATTACATATTTGGCTTATGGAATGGTATCTGAGCTAATTTCAAACCCTTGTTTTATGCATCACCCCACCTGATCTTTCCCGTTAAGCAGCCATAGTGTGTTTTCTAAACGTGTGACTCTGTTCTGTTTTGTAATTCAGTTCAAGTGTAGCGATTTTGACATTCCATCTATAAGTGATATCTTAGGATAAGTGTCTTTTTCTGTGTGACTTATTTCACTTAGAGTCATCGTACCTAAATCCACTCGTCATGCTGCTACTAGCCTTGTGACATTGATTTCATGGCTGAGTGATATTCCATTGTGCATAAGTACCACAACCTCTTTATCCATTTTTCTCTTTCCTGGGCTATTGAAGGTGTACCGAAGTGGAGATTCTTGTAAACAGAGCAGCCCTACACTCTGGGGTGCCTGTGTCTTGTGGATTTTCAGTTTTCCCAATGTATACGCCCATGAGTGGAAGTGCCCTATGCTCTCTAAGCTGTGTTTATTACATGTTTCAGGACACACCGTACACTTCTCCAGAGTGGCTGTTGGCAATTTACATCCCGCCCATCAGCGTAGCAAGGCTCCCATGTGTCCATGGCCTGTCCTGCATTTCTGGTTTTTACACTTTTTTCAGCATGGCCCTTTTGACCGATGGCAAGCGAGACTTCTTTGTAGTGCTGATTTGCCTTTCCGGCTTGCTTGGTTGGCCAAAAAGGGCGTATGCGTTTTTTCCTGAATATATTCAGGAAAAAACGCATACGCCCTTTTTGGCCAAGGGCATCATTGTCGACGTTTTGCCGCTTTTCATGTGCTTTAAAGGCGAGTCGAATCTACCTCCTGAAATCTGTTTCCTGCAATTCTGCCTTGCTTTCAAATCCTCTTCGTTGCCTTCCCTCAATATATTTGTGGACGAGAGTTATCATTTATAACTCTACAGGTTTGTGAATTGCAGTGCCCCTGAGCTCCATTTGTCAACTCGCTTGTTTGGGAGCTGGCCGCAAAAGCGCAGGATTGCTTCAGGCCCTATTCTGGTTCCGGGGGGGCAGGCTGAGCCTGTGGTTCATTCTTCTTCCTGATGGGAAAATAGAGTGACCTGTGCCTGTCCCAACACCTAGAGCTAGTCTCTCCTTGGTTCCCCCTCTTCCCGTTCATCCTCAGGACAAATTGCAACCTGTACGAAACAGGAGGTTAACGGTGCTGATTCTCCAACTAGGGAGATTGTTATTAAATGGGCTGGAATGGCGAACCCGAGCACAAGGATAGGAGAAATGAGGTTCGTTTTAGAAAACTTTCCCGATCACACGGTTTACCAACTTCTGAGTTTCCCATGCATGTTTTCGATGTAGGAAGATGTCCTTGAACCTGGAGATTTGGGACCCATGGGATGGGTACCACGCAGTATTACTTTAAAGGGTCTGCGTTTGCTCACCCAACCTCACCAATCCTCTCAGCCTCAAGAGTGTCCAGCCTTATGTCTCATCCAGCTCTGGGTCTAGATATGGTCAATCCAGGTTGCATCAGAGCCCCTGAACGGATTTTGTAAGAATTTCTCTCTCTTTCACTGTCTTTGTTTTATGGGTTTTTTTTAAAGTAATTTATTTTTGTTATGGGGTTTAGCTGCTTTTCACTGCTGTGTTTATGCCGCTTTACACCCTATTGATTCATTTCCAGAGAGATATCAATACATAAGTTTTGAGATTCTTACTAGTCAGATATATTCTTGTGCGGTGTATAGGGGATGTTGAGTCCAGTTCACTGAGCAGGGAGTAGGATTGTCTATTACATATTTGGCTTATGGAACGGTATCTGAGCTAATTTCAAACCCTTTATTTTATGCATCACCCACCTGATCTTGCCGGTTAAGCAGCCATAGTGTGTTTTCTAAACGTGTGATTCTGTTCTGTTTTGTAATTCAGTTCAAGTGTAGCGAGTTTGACATTCCCTCTATAAGTGATATCTTAGGATAAGTGTCTTTTTCTGTGTGACTTATTTCACTTAGAGTCATGGTAACTAAATCCACTCATCATGCTGCTACTAGCCTTGTGACATTGATTTCATGGCTGAGTGATATTCCATTGTGCATAAGTACCACAACTTCTTTATCCATTTTTCTCTTTCCTGGGCTATTGAAGGTGTACCGAAGTGGAGATTCTTGTAAACAGAGCAGCCCTACACTCTGGGGTGCCTGTGTCTTGTGGATTTTCAGTTTTCCCAATGTATATGCCCATGAGTGGAAGTGCCCTATGCTCTCTAAGCTGTGTTTATTACATGTTTCAGAACACACCGTACACTTCTCCAGAGTGGCTGTTGGCAATTTACATCCCGCCCATCAGCGTAGCAAGGCTCCCATGTGTCCGTGGCCTGTCCTGCATTTCTGGTTTTTACACTTTTTTCAGCATGGCCCTTTTGACCGATGGCAAGCGAGACTTCTTTGTAGTGCTGATTTGCCTTTCAGGCTTGCTTGGTTGGCCAAAAAGGGCGTATGCGTTTTTTCCTGAATATATTCAGGAAAAAACGCATACGCCCTTTTTGGCCAAGGGCATCATTGTCGACGTTTTGCCGCTTTTCATGTGCTTTAAAGGCGAGTCGAATCTACCTCCTGAAATCTGTTTCCTGCAATTCTGCCTTGCTTTCAAATCCTCTTCGTTGCCTTCCCTCAATATATTTGTGGACGAGAGTTATCATTTAGAACTCTGCAGGTTTGTGAATTGCAGTGCCGCTGAGCTCCATTTGTCAACTCGCTTGTTTGGGAGCTGGCCGCAAAAGCGCAGGATTGCTTCAGGCCCTATTCTGGTTCCGGGGGGGCAGGCTGAGCCTGTGGTTCATTCTTCTTCCTGATGGTAAAATAGAGTGACCTGTGCCTGTCCCCACACCTAGAGCTAGTCTCTACTTGGTTCCCCCTCTTCCCGTTTATCCTCAGGACAAATTGCAACCTGTACGAAACAGGAGGTTAACGGTGCTGATTCTCCAAGTAGGGAGATTGTTATTAAAGTGGCTGGAATGGCGAACCCGAGCACAAGGATAGGAGAATTGAGGTGCGTTTTAGAAACCTTTCCCGATCACACGGTGTACCATCTTCTGGGTTTCCCATGCATGTTTTCGATGTAGGAAGATGCCCTTGAACCTGGAGATTTGGGACCCATGGGAAGGGTACCACGCACTATTACTTGAAAGGGTCTGCGTTTGCTCACCCAACCTCACCAATCCTCTCAGCCCCAAGAGTGTCCAGCCTTATGTCTCATCCAGCTGTGGGTGTAGATATGGTCAATCCAGGTTGCATCAGAGCCCCTGAACGGATTTTGTAAGAATTTCTCTCTCTTTCACTGTCTTTGTTTTATGGGGTTTTTTTAAAGTAATTTATTTTTGTTATGGGGTTTAGCTGCTTTTCACTGCTGTGTTTATGCCGCTTTACACCCTATTGATTCATTAACAGAGAGATATCAATACATAGGTTTTAAGATTCTTACTAGTCAGATATATTCTTGTGCGGTGAATAGGGGATGTTGAGTCCAGTTCACTGAGCAGGGAGTAGGTTTGTCTATTACATATTTGGCTTATGGAACGGTATCTGAGCTAATTTCAAACCCTTTATTTTATGCATCACCCACCTGATCTTGCCGGTTAATCAGCCATAGTGTGTTTTCTAAACGTGTGATTCTGTTCTGTTTTGTAATTCAGTTCAAGTGTAGCAATTTTGACATTCCCTCTATAAGTGATATCTTAGGATAAGTGTCTTTTTCTGTGTGACTTATTTCACTTAGAGTCATGGTAACTAAATCCACTCATCATGCTGCTACTAGCCTTGTGACATTGATTTCATGGCTGAGTGATATTCCATTGTGCATAAGTACCACAACTTCTTTATCCATTTTTCTCTTTCCTGGGCTATTGAAGGTGTACCGAAGTGGAGATTCTTGTAAACAGAGCAGCCCTACACTCTGGGGTGCCTGTGTCTTGTGGATTTTCAGTTTTCCCAATGTATATGCCCATGAGTGTAAGTGCCCTATGCTCTCTAAGCTGTGTTTATTACATGTTTCAGAACACACCGTACACTTCTCCAGAGTGGCTGTTGGCAATTTACATCCCGCCCATCAGCGTAGCAAGGCTCCCATGTGTCCGTGGCCTGTCCTGCATTTCTGGTTTTTACACTTTTTTCAGCATGGCCCTTTTGACCGATGGCAAGCGAGACTTCTTTGTAGTGCTGATTTGCCTTTCCGGCTTGCTTGGTTGGCCAAAAAGGGCGTATGCGTTTTTTCCTGAATATATTCAGGAAAAAACGCATACGCCCTTTTTGGCCAAGGGCATCATTGTCGACGTTTTGCCGCTTTTCATGTGCTTTAAAGGCGAGTCGAATCTACCTCCTGAAATCTGTTTCCTGCAATTCTGCCTTGCTTTCAAATCCTCTTCGTTGCCTTCCCTCAATATATTTGTGGACGAGAGTTATCATTTAGAACTCTGCAGGTTTGTGAATTGCAGTGCCCCTGAGCTCCATGTGTCAACTCGCTTGTTTGGGAGCTGGCCGCAAAAGCGCAGGATTGCTTCAGGCCCTATTCTGGTTCCGGGGGGGCAGGCTGAGCCTGTGGTTCATTCTTCTTCCTGATGGGAAAATAGAGTGACCTGTGCCTGTCCCAACACCTAGAGCTAGTCTATCCTTGGTTCCCCCTCTTCCCGTTCATCCTCAGGACAAATTGCAACCTGTACGAAACAGGAGGTTAACGGTGCTGATTCTCCAAGTAGGGAGATTGTTATTAAAGTGGCTGGAATGGCGAACCCGAGCACAAGGATAGGAGAAATGAGGTTCGTTTTAGAAACCTTTCCCGATCACACGGTTTACCAACTTCTGAGTTTCCCATGCATGTTTTCGATGTAGGAAGATGCCCTTGAACCTGGAGATTTGGGACCCATGGGATGGGTACCACGCAGTATTACTTTAAAGGGTCTGCGTTTGCTCACCCAACCTCACCAATCCTCTCAGCCTCAAGAGTGTCCAGCCTTATGTCTCATACAGCTCTGGGTCTAGATATGGTCAATCCAGGTTGCATCACAGCCCCTGAACAGATTTTGTAAGAATTTCTCTCTCTTTCACTGTCTTTGTTTTATGGGTTTTTTTAAAAGTAATTTATTTTTGTTATGGGGTTTAGCTGCTTTTCACTGCTGTGTTTATGCCGCTTTACACCCTATTGATTCATTTCCAGAGAGATATCAATACATAGGTTTTAAGATTCTTACTAGTCAGATATATTCTTGTGCGGTGAATAGGGGATGTTGAGTCCAGTTCACTGAGCAGGGAGTAGGTTTGTCTATTACATATTTGGCTTATGGAACTGTATCTGAGCTAATTTCAAACCCTTGTTTTATGCATCACCCCACCTGATCTTTCCCGTTAAGCAGCCATAGTGTGTTTTCTAAACGTGTGATTCTGTTCTGTTTTGTAATTCAGTTCAAGTGTAGCAATTTTGACATTCCCTCTATAAGTGATATCTTAGGATAAGTGTCTTTTTCTGTGTGACTTATTTCACTTAGAGTCATCGTAACTAAATCCACTCATCATGCTGCTACTAGCCTTGTGACATTGATTTCATGGCTGAGTGATATTCCATTGTGCATAAGTACCACAACTTCTTTATCCATTTTTCTCTTTCCTGGGCTATTTAAGGTGTACCGAAGTGGAGATTCTTGTAAACAGAGCAGCCCTACACTCTGGGGTGCCTGTGTCTTGTGGATTTTCAGTTTTCCCAATGTATATGCCCATGAGTGGAAGTGCCCTATGCTCTCTAAGCTGTGTTTATTACATGTTTCAGGACACACCGTACACTTCTCCAGAGTGGCTGTTGGCAATTTACATCCCGCCCATCAGCGTAGCAAGGCTCCCATGTGTCCATGGCCTGTCCTGCATTTCTGGTTTTTACACTTTTTTCAGCATGGCCCTTTTGACCGATGGCAAGCGAGACTTCTTTGTAGTGCTGATTTGCCTTTCTGGATTGCTTGGTTGGCCAAAAAGGGCGTATGCGTTTTTTCCTGAATATACTCAGGAAAAAACGCATACGCCCTTTTTGGCCAAGGGCATCATTGTCGACGTCTTGCCGCTTTTCATGTGCTTTAAAGGCGAGTCGCATCTACCTCCTGAAATCTGTTTCCTGCAATTCTGCCTTGCTTTCAAATCCTCTTCGTTGCCTTCCCTCAATATATTTGTGGACGAGAGTTATCATTTAGAACTCTGCAGGTTTGTGAATTGCAGTGCCCCTGAGCTCCATTTGTCAACTCGCTTGTTTGGGAGCTGGCCGCAAAAGCGCAGGATTGCTTCAGGCCCTATTCTGGTTCCGGGGGGGCAGGCTGAGCCTGTGGTTCATTCTTCTTCCTGATGGGAAAATAGAGTGACCTGTGCCTGTCCCAACACCTAGAGCTAGTCTCTACTTGGTTCCCCCTCTTCCCGTTCATCCTCAGGACAAATTGCAACCTGTACGAAACAGGAGGTTAACGGTGCTGATTCTCCAACTAGGGAGATTGTTATTAAAGTGGCTGGAATGGCGAACCCGAGCACAAGGATAGGAGAAATGAGGTGCGTTTTAGAAACCTTTCCCGATCACATGGTTTACCAACTTTTGAGTTTCCCATGCATGTTTTCGATGTAGGAAGATGCCCTTGAACCTGGAGATTTGGGACCCATGGGATGGGTACCACGCAGTATTACTTTAAAGGGTCTGCGTTTGCTCACCCAACCTCACCAATCCTCTCAGCCTCAAGAGTGTCCAGCCTTATGTCTCATCCAGCTCTGGGTCTAGATATGGTCAATCCAGGTTGCATCATAGCCCCTGAACAGATTTTGTAAGAATTTCTCTCTCTTTCACTGTCTTTGTTTTATGGGGTTTTTTTTGAGTAATTTCTTTTTATAATGGGGTTTAGCTGCTTTTCACTGCTGTGTTTATGCCGCTTTACACCCTATTGATTCACTTCCAGAGAGATATCAATACATAGGTTTTAAGATTATTACTAGTCAGATATACTCTTGTGCGGTGAATAGGGGAGGTTGAGTACAGTTCACTGAGCAGGGAGTAGGTTTGTCTATTACATATTTGGCTTATGGAATGGTATCTGAGCTAATTTCAAACCCTTGTTTTATGCATCACCCCACCTGATCTTTCCCGTTAAGCAGCCATAGTGTGTTTTCTAAACGTGTGACTCTGTTCTGTTTTGTAATTCAGTTCAAGTGTAGCGATTTTGACATTCCCTCTATAAGTGATATCTTAGGATAAGTGTCTTTTTCTGTGTGACTTATTTCACTTAGAGTCATCGTACCTAAATCCACTCGTCATGCTGCTACTAGCCTTGTGACATTGATTTCATGGCTGAGTGATATTCCATTGTGCATAAGTACCACAACCTCTTTATCCATTTTTCTCTTTCCTGGGCTATTGAAGGTGTACCGAAGTGGAGATTCTTGTAAACAGAGCAGCCCTAAACTTTGGTGTGCCTTTGTCTTGTGGATTTTCAGTTTACCCAATGTATACGCCCATGAGTGGAAGTGCCCAATGCTCTCTATGCTGTGTTTATTACATGTTTCAGGACACACCGGACACTTCTCCAGAGTGGCTGTTGGCAAATTACATCCTGCCCATCAGCGTAGCAAGGCTCCCATGTGTCCATGGCCTGTCCTGCATTTCTGGTTTTTACACTTTTTTCAGCATGGCCCTTTTGACCGATGGCAAGCGAGACTTCTTTGTAGTGCTGATTTGCCTTTCCGGCTTGCTTGGTTGGCCAAAAAGGGCGTATGCGTTTTTTCCTTAATATATTCAGGAAAAAACGCATACGCCCTTTTTGGCCAAGGGCATCATTGTCGACCTTTTGCCGCTTTTCATGTGCTTTAAAGGCGAGTCGAATCTACCTCCTGAAATCTGTTTCCTGCAATTCTGACTTGTTTTCAAATCCTCTTCGTTGCCTTCCCTGAATATATTTGTGGACGAGAGTTATCAGTTGTAACTCTACAGGTTTGTGAATTGAAGTGCCCCTGAGCTCCATTTGTCAACTCGCTTGTTTGGGAGCTGGCCGCAAAAGCGCAGGATTGCTTCAGGCCCTATTCTGGTTCCGGGGGGGCAGGCTGAGCCTGTGGTTCATTCTTCTTCCTGATGGGAAAATAGAGTGACCTGTGCCTGTCCCAATACCTAGAGCTAGTCTATCCTTGGTTCCCCCTCTTCCCGTTCATCCTCAGGACAAATTGCAACCTGTACGAAACAGGAGGTTAACGGTGCTGATTCTCCAAGTAGGGAGATTGTTCGTAAAGCGGCTGGAATGGCGAACCCGAGCACAAGGAGAGGAGAAATGAGGTGCATTTCAGAAAGCTTTCCCGATCACACGGTGTACCATCTTCTGGGTTTCCCATGCATGTTTTCGATGTAGGAAGATGCCCTTGAACCTGGAGATTTGGGACCCATGGGATGGGTACCACGCAGTATTACTTTAAAGGGTCTGCGTTTGCTCACCCAACCTCACCAATCCTCTCAGCCTCAAGAGTGTCCAGCCTTATGTCTCATACAGCTCTGGGTCTAGATATGGTCAATCCAGGTTGCATCACAGCCCCTGAACAGATTTTGTAAGAATTTCTCTCTCTTTCACTGTCTTTGTTTTATGGGGTTTTTTTTGAGTAATTTCTTTTTATAATGGGGTTTAGCTGCTTTTCACTGCTGTGTTTATGCCGCTTTACACCCTATTGATTCACTTCCAGAGAGATATCAATACATAGGTTTTAAGATTATTACTAGTCAGATATACTCTTGTGCGGTGAATAGGGGAGGTTGAGTACAGTTCACTGAGCAGGGAGTAGGTTTGTCTATTACATATTTGGCTTATGGAATGGTATCTGAGCTAATTTCAAACCCTTGTTTTATGCATCACCCCACCTGATCTTTCCCGTTAAGCAGCCATAGTGTGTTTTCTAAACGTGTGACTCTGTTCTGTTTTGTAATTCAGTTCAAGTGTAGCGATTTTGACATTCCCTCTATAAGTGATATCTTAGGATAAGTGTCTTTTTCTGTGTGACTTATTTCACTTAGAGTCATCGTACCTAAATCCACTCGTCATGCTGCTACTAGCCTTGTGACATTGATTTCATGGCTGAGTGATATTCCATTGTGCATAAGTACCACAACCTCTTTATCCATTTTTCTCTTTCCTGGGCTATTGAAGGTGTACCGAAGTGGAGATTCTTGTAAACAGAGCAGCCCTAAACTTTGGTGTGCCTTTGTCTTGTGGATTTTCAGTTTACCCAATGTATACGCCCATGAGTGGAAGTGCCCAATGCTCTCTATGCTGTGTTTATTACATGTTTCAGGACACACCGGACACTTCTCCAGAGTGGCTGTTGGCAAATTACATCCTGCCCATCAGCGTAGCAAGGCTCCCATGTGTCCATGGCCTGTCCTGCATTTCTGGTTTTTACACTTTTTTCAGCATGGCCCTTTTGACCGATGGCAAGCGAGACTTCTTTGTAGTGCTGATTTGCCTTTCCGGCTTGCTTGGTTGGCCAAAAAGGGCGTATGCGTTTTTTCCTTAATATATTCAGGAAAAAACGCATACGCCCTTTTTGGCCAAGGGCATCATTGTCGACCTTTTGCCGCTTTTCATGTGCTTTAAAGGCGAGTCGAATCTACCTCCTGAAATCTGTTTCCTGCAATTCTGACTTGTTTTCAAATCCTCTTCGTTGCCTTCCCTGAATATATTTGTGGACGAGAGTTATCAGTTGTAACTCTACAGGTTTGTGAATTGAAGTGCCCCTGAGCTCCATTTGTCAACTCGCTTGTTTGGGAGCTGGCCGCAAAAGCGCAGGATTGCTTCAGGCCCTATTCTGGTTCCGGGGGGGCAGGCTGAGCCTGTGGTTCATTCTTCTTCCTGATGGGAAAATAGAGTGACCTGTGCCTGTCCCAATACCTAGAGCTAGTCTATCCTTGGTTCCCCCTCTTCCCGTTCATCCTCAGGACAAATTGCAACCTGTACGAAACAGGAGGTTAACGGTGCTGATTCTCCAAGTAGGGAGATTGTTCGTAAAGCGGCTGGAATGGCGAACCCGAGCACAAGGAGAGGAGAAATGAGGTGCATTTCAGAAAGCTTTCCCGATCACACGGTGTACCATCTTCTGGGTTTCCCATGCATGTTTTCGATGTAGGAAGATGCCCTTGAACCTGGAGATTTAGGACTCATGGGATGGGTACCATGCACTATTACTTGAAAGGGTCTGCGTTTGCTCACCCAACCTCACCAATCCTCTCAGCCCCAAGAGTGTCCAGCCTTATCTCTCATCCAGCTCTGGGTCTAGATATGGTCAATCCAGGTTGCATCATAGCCCCTGAACAGATTTTGTAAGAATTTCTCTCTCTTTCACTGTCTTTGTTTTATGGGTTTTTTTTAAAGTAATTTATTTTTGTTATGGGGTTTAGCTGCTTTTCACTGCTGTGTTTATGCCGCTTTACACCCTATTGATTCATTTCCAGAGAGATATCAATACATAGGTTTTAAGATTCTTACTAGTCAGATATATTCTTGTGCAGTGAATAGGGGATGTTGAGTCCAGTTCACTGAGCAGGGAGTAGGTTTGTCTATTACATATTTGGCTTATGGAACGGTATCTGAGCTAATTTCAAACCCTTGTTTTATGCATCACCCCACCTGATCTTTCCCGTTAAGCAGCCATAGTGTGTTTTCTAAACGTGTGATTCTGTTCTGTTTTGTAATTCAGTTCAAGTGTAGCGATTTTGACATTCCCTCTATAAGTGATATCTTAGGATAAGTGTCTTTTTCTGTGTGACTTATTTCACTTAGAGTCATGGTAACTAAATCCACTCATCATGCTGCTACTAGCCTTGTGACATTGATTTCATGGCTGAGTGATATTCCATTGTGCATAAGTACCACAACCTCTTTATCCATTTTTCTCTTTCCTGGGCTATTGAAGGTGTACCGAAGTGGAGATTCTTGTAAACAGAGCAGCCCTACACTCTGGGGTGCCTGTGTCTTGTGGATTTTCAGTTTTCCCAATGTATACGCCCATGAGTGGAAGTGCCCTATGCTCTCTAAGCTGTGTTTATTACATGTTTCAGGACACACCGTACACTTCTCCAGAGTGGCTGTTGGCAATTTACATCCCGCCCATCAGCGTAGCAAGGCTCCCATGTGTCCATGGCCTGTCCTGCATTTCTGGTTTTTACACTTTTTTCAGCATGGCCCTTTTGACCGATGGCAAGCGAGACTTCTTTGTAGTGCTGATTTGCCTTTCCGGCTTGCTTGGTTGGCCAAAAAGGGCGTATGCGTTTTTTCCTGAATATATTCAGGAAAAAACGCATACGCCCTTTTTGGCCAAGGGCATCATTGTCGACGTTTTGCCGCTTTTCATGTGCTTTAAAGGCGAGTCGAATCTACCTCCTGAAATCTGTTTCCTGCAATTCTGACTTGCTTTCAAATCCTCTTCGTTGCCTTCCCTCAATATATTTGTGGACGAGAGTTATCATTTATAACTCTACAGGTTTGTGAATTGCAGTGCCCCTGAGCTCCATTTGTCAACTCGCTTGTTTGGGAGCTGGCCGCAAAAGCGCAGGATTGCTTCAGGCCCTATTCTGGTTCCGGGGGGGCAGGCTGAGCCTGTGGTTCATTCTTCTTCCTGATGGGAAAATAGAGTGACCTGTGCCTGTCCCAACACCTAGAGCTAGTCTCTCCTTGGTTCCCCCTCTTCCCGTTCATCCTCAGGACAAATTGCAACCTGTACGAAACAGGAGGTTAACGGTGCTGATTCTCCAACTAGGGAGATTGTTATTAAAGTGGCTGGAATGGCGAACCCGAGCACAAGGATAGGAGAAATGAGGTTCGTTTTAGAAACCTTTCCCGATCACACGGTTTACCAACTTCTGAGTTTCCCATGCATGTTTTCGATGTAGGAAGATGCCCTTGAACCTGGAGATTTGGGACCCATGGGATGGGTACCACGCAGTATTACTTTAAAGGGTCTGCGTTTGCTCACCCAACCTCACCAATCCTCTCAGCCTCAAGAGTGTCCAGCCTTATGTCTCATCCAGCTCTGGGTCTAGATATGGTCAATCCAGGTTGCATCATAGCCCCTGAACAGATTTTGTAAGAATTTCTCTCTCTTTCACTGTCTTTGTTTTATGGGTCTTTTTAAAAGTAATTTATTTTTGTTATGGGGTTTAGCTGCTTTTCACTGCTGTGTTTATGCCGCTTTACACCCTATTGATTCACTTCCAGAGAGATATCAATACATAGGTTTTAAGATTCTTACTAGTCAGATATATTCTTGTGCGGTGAATAGGGGATGTTGAGTCCAGTTCACTGAGCAGGGAGTAGGATTGTCTATTACATATTTGGCTTATGGAACAGTATCTGAGCTAATTTCAAACCCTTGTTTTATGCATCACCCCACCTGATCTTTCCCGTTAAGCAGCCATAGTGTGTTTTCTAAACGTGTGACTCTGTTCTGTTTTGTAATTCAGTTCAAGTGTAGCGATTTTGACATTCCCTCTATAAGTGATATCTTAGGATAAGTGTCTTTTTCTGTGTGACTTATTTCACTTAGAGTCATCGTAACTAAATCCACTCGTCATGCTGCTACTAGCCTTGTGACATTGATTTCATGGCTGAGTGATATTCCATTGTGCATAAGTATCACAACCTCTTTATCCATTTTTCTCTTTCCTGGGCTATTGAAGGTGTACCGAAGTGGAGATTCTTGTAAACAGAGCAGCCCTACACTCTGGGGTGCCTGTGTCTTGTGGATTTTCAGTTTTCCCAATGTATATGCCCATGAGTGGAAGTGCCCTATGCTCTCTAAGCTGTGTTTATTACATGTTTCAGGACACACCGTACACTTCTCCAGAGTGGCTGTTGGCAATTTACATCCCGCCCATCAGCGTAGCAAGGCTCCCATGTGTCCATGGCCTGTCCTGCATTTCTGGTTTTTACACTTTTTTCAGCATGGCCCTTTTGACCGATGGCAAGCGAGACTTCTTTGTAGTGCTGATTTGCCTTTCTGGATTGCTTGGTTGGCCAAAAAGGGCGTATGCGTTTTTTCCTGAATATACTCAGGAAAAAACGCATACGCCCTTTTTGGCCAAGGGCATCATTGTCGACGTCTTGCCGCTTTTCATGTGCTTTAAAGGCGAGTCGCATCTACCTCCTGAAATCTGTTTCCTGCAATTCTGCCTTGCTTTCAAATCCTCTTCGTTGCCTTCCCTCAATATATTTGTGGACGAGAGTTATCATTTAGAACTCTGCAGGTTTGTGAATTGCAGTGCCCCTGAGCTCCATTTGTCAACTCGCTTGTTTGGGAGCTGGCCGCAAAAGCGCAGGATTGCTTCAGGCCCTATTCTGGTTCCGGGGGGGCAGGCTGAGCCTGTGGTTCATTCTTCTTCCTGATGGGAAAATAGAGTGACCTGTGCCTGTCCCAACACCTAGAGCTAGTCTCTACTTGGTTCCCCCTCTTCCCGTTCATCCTCAGGACAAATTGCAACCTGTACGAAACAGGAGGTTAACGGTGCTGATTCTCCAACTAGGGAGATTGTTATTAAAGTGGCTGGAATGGCGAACCCGAGCACAAGGATAGGAGAAATGAGGTGCGTTTTAGAAACCTTTCCCGATCACATGGTTTACCAACTTTTGAGTTTCCCATGCATGTTTTCGATGTAGGAAGATGCCCTTGAACCTGGAGATTTGGGACCCATGGGATGGGTACCACGCAGTATTACTTTAAAGGGTCTGCGTTTGCTCACCCAACCTCACCAATCCTCTCAGCCTCAAGAGTGTCCAGCCTTATGTCTCATCCAGCTCTGGGTCTAGATATGGTCAATCCAGGTTGCATCATAGCCCCTGAACAGATTTTGTAAGAATTTCTCTCTCTTTCACTGTCTTTGTTTTATGGGGTTTTTTTTGAGTAATTTCTTTTTATAATGGGGTTTAGCTGCTTTTCACTGCTGTGTTTATGCCGCTTTACACCCTATTGATTCACTTCCAGAGAGATATCAATACATAGGTTTTAAGATTATTACTAGTCAGATATACTCTTGTGCGGTGAATAGGGGAGGTTGAGTACAGTTCACTGAGCAGGGAGTAGGTTTGTCTATTACATATTTGGCTTATGGAATGGTATCTGAGCTAATTTCAAACCCTTGTTTTATGCATCACCCCACCTGATCTTTCCCGTTAAGCAGCCATAGTGTGTTTTCTAAACGTGTGACTCTGTTCTGTTTTGTAATTCAGTTCAAGTGTAGCGATTTTGACATTCCCTCTATAAGTGATATCTTAGGATAAGTGTCTTTTTCTGTGTGACTTATTTCACTTAGAGTCATCGTACCTAAATCCACTCGTCATGCTGCTACTAGCCTTGTGACATTGATTTCATGGCTGAGTGATATTCCATTGTGCATAAGTACCACAACCTCTTTATCCATTTTTCTCTTTCCTGGGCTATTGAAGGTGTACCGAAGTGGAGATTCTTGTAAACAGAGCAGCCCTACACTCTGGGGTGCCTGTGTCTTGTGGATTTTCAGTTTTCCCAATGTATACGCCCATGAGTGGAAGTGCCCTATGCTCTCTAAGCTGTGTTTATTACATGTTTCAGGACACACCGTACACTTCTCCAGAGTGGCTGTTGGCAAATTACATCCTGCCCATCAGCGTAGCAAGGCTCCCATGTGTCCATGGCCTGTCCTGCATTTCTGGTTTTTACACTTTTTTCAGCATGGCCCTTTTGACCGATGGCAAGCGAGACTTCTTTGTAGTGCTGATTTGCCTTTCCGGCTTGCTTGGTTGGCCAAAAAGGGCGTATGCGTTTTTTCCTGAATATATTCAGGAAAAAACGCATACGCCCTTTTTGGCCAAGGGCATCATTGTCGACCTTTTGCCGCTTTTCATGTGCTTTAAAGGCGAGTCGAATCTACCTCCTGAAATCTGTTTCCTGCAATTCTGACTTGTTTTCAAATCCTCTTCGTTGCCTTCCCTGAATATATTTGTGGACGAGAGTTATCAGTTGTAACTCTACAGGTTTGTGAATTGAAGTGCCCCTGAGCTCCATTTGTCAACTCGCTTGTTTGGGAGCTGGCCGCAAAAGCGCAGGATTGCTTCAGGCCCTATTCTGGTTCGGGGGGGGGGGGGCAGGCTGAGCCTGTGGTTCATTTTTCTTCCTGATGGGAAAATAGAGTGACCTGTGCCTGTCCCAACACCTAGAGTTAGTCTCTCCTTGGTACCCCCTCTTCCCGTTCATCCTCAGGCCAAATTGCAACCTGTACGAAACAGGAGGTTAACGGTGCTGATTCTCCAATAGGGAGATTGTTCGTAAAGCGGCTGGAATGGCGAACCCGAGCACAAGGAGAGGAGAAATGAGGTGCATTTCAGAAACCTTTCCCGATCACACGGTGTACCATCTTCTGGGTTTCCCATGCATGTTTTCGATGTAGGAAGATGCCCTTGAACCTGGAGATTTAGGACTCATGGGATAGGTACCACGCACTATTACTTGAAAGGGTCTGCGTTTGCTCACCCAACCTCACCAATCCTCTCAGCCCCAAGAGTGTCCAGCCTTATGTCTCATCCAGCTGTGGGTGTAGATATGGTCAATCCAGGTTGCATCAGAGCCCCTGAACGGATTTTGTAAGAATTTCTCTCTCTTTCACTGTCTTTGTTTTATGGTTTTTTTTAAAAGTAATTTATTTTTGTTATGGGGTTTAGCTGCTTTTCACTGCTGTGTTTATGCCGCTTTACACCCTATTGATTCATTTCCAGAGAGATATCAATACATAGGTTTTGAGATTCTTACTAGTCAGATATATTCTTGTGCGGTGAATAGGGGATGTTGAGTCCAGTTCACTGAGCAGGGAGTAGGTTTGTCTATTACATATTTGGCTTATGGAACGGTATCTGAGCTAATTTCAAACCCTTTATTTTATGCATTACCCACCTGATCTTGCCGGTTAAGCAGCCATAGTGTGTTTTCTAAACGTGTGATTCTGTTCTGTTTTGTAATTCAGTTCAAGTGTAGCGAGTTTGACATTCCCTCTATAAGTGATATCTTAGGATAAGTGTCTTTTTCTGTGTGACTTATTTCACTTAGAGTCATGGTAACTAAATCCACTCATCATGCTGCTACTAGCCTTGTGACATTGATTTCATGGCTGAGTGATATTCCATTGTGCATAAGTACCACAACTTCTTTATCCATTTTTCTCTTTCCTGGGCTATTGAAGGTGTACCGAAGTGGAGATTCTTGTAAACAGAGCAGCCCTACACTCTGGGGTGCCTGTGTCTTGTGGATTTTCAGTTTTCCCAATGTATATGCCCATGAGTGGAAGTGCCCTATGCTCTCTAAGCTGTGTTTATTACATGTTTCAGAACACACCGTACACTTCTCCAGAGTGGCTGTTGGCAATTTACATCCCGCCCATCAGCGTAGCAAGGCTCCCATGTGTCCATGGCCTGTCCTGCATTTCTGGTTTTTACACTTTTTTCAGCATGGCCCTTTTGACCGATGGCAAGCGAGACTTCTTTGTAGTGCTGATTTGCCTTTCCGGCTTGCTTGGTTGGCCAAAAAGGGCGTATGCGTTTTTTCCTGAATATATTCAGGAAAAAACGCATACGCCCTTTTTGGCCAAGGGCATCATTGTCGACGTTTTGCCGCTTTTCATGTGCTTTAAAGGCGAGTCGAATCTACCTCCTGAAATCTGTTTCCTGCAATTCTGCCTTGCTTTCAAATCCTCTTCGTTGCCTTCCCTCAATATATTTGTGGACGAGAGTTATCATTTAGAACTCTGCAGGTTTGTGAATTGCAGTGCCCCTGAGCTCCATGTGTCAACTCGCTTGTTTGGGAGCTGGCCGCAAAAGCGCAGGATTGCTTCAGGCCCTATTCTGGTTCCGGGGGGGCAGGCTGAGCCTGTGGTTCATTCTTCTTCCTGATGGGAAAATAGAGTGACCTGTGCCTGTCCCAACACCTAGAGCTAGTCTATCCTTGGTTCCCCCTCTTCCCGTTCATCCTCAGGACAAATTGCAACCTGTACGAAACAGGAGGTTAACGGTGCTGATTCTCCAACTAGGGAGATTGTTATTAAAGTGGCTGGAATGGCGAACCCGAGCACAAGGATAGGAGAAATGAGGTTCGTTTTAGAAACCTTTCCCGATCACACGGTTTACCAACTTCTGAGTTTCCCATGCATGTTTTCGATGTAGGAAGATGCCCTTGAACCTGGAGATTTGGGACCCATGGGATGGGTACCACACAGTATTACTTTAAAGGGTCTGCGTTTGCTCACCCAACCTCACCAATCCTCTCAGCCTCAAGAGTGTCCAGCCTTATGTCTCATACAGCTCTGGGTCTAGATATGGTCAATCCAGGTTGCATCACAGCCCCTGAACAGATTTTGTAAGAATTTCTCTCTCTTTCACTATCTTTGTTTTATGGGTTTTTTTAAAAGTAATTTATTTTTGTTATGGGGTTTAGCTGCTTTTCACTGCTGTGTTTATGCCGCTTTACACCCTATTGATTCATTTCCAGAGAGATATCAATACATAGGTTTTAAGATTCTTACTAGTCAGATATATTCTTGTGCGGTGAATAGGGGATGTTGAGTCCAGTTCACTGAGCAGGGAGTAGGTTTGTCTATTACATATTTGGCTTATGGAACGGTATCTGAGCTAATTTCAAACCCTTGTTTTATGCATCACCCCACCTGATCTTTCCCGTTAAGCAGCCATAGTGTGTTTTCTAAACGTGTGACTCTGTTCTGTTTTGTAATTCAGTTCAAGTGTAGCGAGTTTGACATTCCCTCTATAAGTGATATCTTAGGATAAGTGTCTTTTTCTGTGTGACTTATTTCACTTAGAGTCATGGTAACTAAATCCACTCATCATGCTGCTACTAGCCTTGTGACATTGATTTCATGGCTGAGTGATATTCCATTGTGCATAAGTACCACAACTTCTTTATCCATTTTTCTCTTTCCTGGGCTATTGAAGGTGTACCGAAGTGGAGATTCTTGTAAACAGAGCAGCCCTACACTCTGGGGTGCCTGTGTCTTGTGGATTTTCAGTTTTCCCAATGTATATGCCCATGAGTGGAAGTGCCCTATGCTCTCTAAGCTGTGTTTATTACATGTTTCAGAACACACCGTACACTTCTCCAGAGTGGCTGTTGGCAATTTACATCCCGCCCATCAGCGTAGCAAGGCTCCCATGTGTCCATGGCCTGTCCTGCATTTCTGGTTTTTACACTTTTTTCAGCATGGCCCTTTTGACCGATGGCAAGCGAGACTTCTTTGTAGTGCTGATTTGCCTTTCCGGCTTGCTTGGTTGGCCAAAAAGGGCGTATGCGTTTTTTCCTGAATATATTCAGGAAAAAACGCATACGCCCTTTTTGGCCAAGGGCATCATTGTCGACGTTTTGCCGCTTTTCATGTGCTTTAAAGGCGAGTCGAATCTACCTCCTGAAATCTGTTTCCTGCAATTCTGCCTTGCTTTCAAATCCTCTTCGTTGCCTTCCCTCAATATATTTGTGGACGAGAGTTATCATTTAGAACTCTGCAGGTTTGTGAATTGCAGTGCCCCTGAGCTCCATGTGTCAACTCGCTTGTTTGGGAGCTGGCCGCAAAAGCGCAGGATTGCTTCAGGCCCTATTCTGGTTCCGGGGGGGCAGGCTGAGCCTGTGGTTCATTCTTCTTCCTGATGGGAAAATAGAGTGACCTGTGCCTGTCCCAACACCTAGAGCTAGTCTCTCCTTGGTTCCCCCTCTTCCCGTTCATCCTCAGGACAAATTGCAACCTGTACGAAACAGGAGGTTAACGGTGCTGATTCTCCAACTAGGGAGATTGTTATTAAAGTGGCTGGAATGGCGAACCCGAGCACAAGGATAGGAGAAATGAGGTTCGTTTTAGAAACCTTTCCCGATCACACGGTTTACCAACTTCTGAG
Source organism: Eubalaena glacialis (assembly GCF_028564815.1). Lineage (NCBI taxonomy): Eukaryota > Metazoa > Chordata > Mammalia > Artiodactyla > Balaenidae > Eubalaena > Eubalaena glacialis. Next base: position 68,562,732 of record NC_083718.1, on the reverse strand, counting down.
TTTCCCATGCATGTTTTCGATGTAGGAAGATGCCCTTGAACCTGGAGATTTGGGACCCATGGGATGGGTACCACACAGTATTACTTTAAAGGGTCTGCGTTTGCTCACCCAACCTCACCAATCCTCTCAGCCTCAAGAGTGTCCAGCCTTATGTCTCATACAGCTCTGGGTCTAGATATGGTCAATCCAGGTTGCATCACAGCCCCTGAACAGATTTTGTAAGAATTTCTCTCTCTTTCACTATCTTTGTTTTATGGGTTTTTTTAAAAGTAATTTATTTTTGTTATGGGGTTTAGCTGCTTTTCACTGCTGTGTTTATGCCGCTTTACACCCTATTGATTCATTTCCAGAGAGATATCAATACATAGGTTTTAAGATTCTTACTAGTCAGATATATTCTTGTGCGGTGAATAGGGGATGTTGAGTCCAGTTCACTGAGCAGGGAGTAGGTTTGTCTATTACATATTTGGCTTATGGAACGGTATCTGAGCTAATTTCAAACCCTTGTTTTATGCATCACCCCACCTGATCTTTCCCGTTAAGCAGCCATAGTGTGTTTTCTAAACGTGTGACTCTGTTCTGTTTTGTAATTCAGTTCAAGTGTAGCGAGTTTAACATTCCCTCTATAAGTGATATCTTAGGATAAGTGTCTTTTTCTGTGTGACTTATTTCACTTAGAGTCATCGTACCTAAATCCACTCGTCATGCTGCTACTAGCCTTGTGACATTGATTTCATGGCTGAGTGATATTCCATTGTGCATAAGTACCACAACCTCTTTATCCATTTTTCTCTTTCCTGGGCTATTGAAGGTGTACCGAAGTGGAGATTCTTGTAAACAGAGCAGCCCTACACTCTGGGGTGCCTGTGTCTCGTGGATTTTCAGTTTTCCCAATGTATATGCCCATGAGTGGAAGTGCCCTATGCTCTCTAAGCTGTGTTTATTACATGTTTCAGGACACACCGTACACTTCTCCAGAGTGGCTGTTGGCAATTTACATCCCGCCCATCAGCGTAGCAAGGCTCCCATGTGTCCATGGCCTGTCCTGCATTTCTGGTTTTTACACTTTTTTCAGCATGGCCCTTTTGACCGATGGCAAGCGAGACTTCTTTGTAGTGCTGATTTGCCTTTCTGGATTGCTTGGTTGGCCAAAAAGGGCGTATGCGTTTTTTCCTGAATATACTCAGGAAAAAACGCATACGCCCTTTTTGGCCAAGGGCATCATTGTCGACGTCTTGCCGCTTTTCATGTGCTTTAAAGGCGAGTCGCATCTACCTCCTGAAATCTGTTTCCTGCAATTCTGCCTTGCTTTCAAATCCTCTTCGTTGCCTTCCCTCAATATATTTGTGGACGAGAGTTATCATTTAGAACTCTGCAGGTTTGTGAATTGCAGTGCCCCTGAGCTCCATTTGTCAACTCGCTTGTTTGGGAGCTGGCCGCAAAAGCGCAGGATTGCTTCAGGCCCTATTCTGGTTCCGGGGGGGCAGGCTGAGCCTGTGGTTCATTCTTCTTCCTGATGGGAAAATAGAGTGACCTGTGCCTGTCCCAACACCTAGAGCTAGTCTCTACTTGGTTCCCCCTCTTCCCGTTCATCCTCAGGACAAATTGCAACCTGTACGAAACAGGAGGTTAACGGTGCTGATTCTCCAAGTAGGGAGATGGTTATTAAAGTGGCTGGAATGGCGAACCCGAGCACAAGGATAGGAGAAATGAGGTGCGTTTTAGAAACCTTTCCCGATCACATGGTTTACCAACTTTTGAGTTTCCCATGCATGTTTTCGATGTAGGAAGATGCCCTTGAACCTGGAGATTTGGGACCCATGGGATGGGTACCACGCAGTATTACTTTAAAGGGTCTGCGTTTGCTCACCCAACCTCACCAATCCTCTCAGCCTCAAGAGTGTCCAGCCTTATGTCTCATCCAGCTCTGGGTCTAGATATGGTCAATCCAGGTTGCATCATAGCCCCTGAACAGATTTTGTAAGAATTTCTCTCTCTTTCACTGTCTTTGTTTTATGGGGTTTTTTTTGAGTAATTTCTTTTTATAATGGGGTTTAGCTGCTTTTCACTGCTGTGTTTATGCCGCTTTACACCCTATTGATTCACTTCCAGAGAGATATCAATACATAGGTTTTAAGATTCTTACTAGTCAGATATACTCTTGTGCGGTGAATAGGGGAGGTTGAGTACAGTTCACTGAGCAGGGAGTAGGATTGTCTATTACATATTTGGCTTATGGAACAGTATCTGAGCTAATTTCAAACCCTTGTTTTATGCATCACCCCACCTGATCTTTCCCGTTAAGCAGCCATAGTGTGTTTTCTAAACGTGTGACTCTGTTCTGTTTTGTAATTCAGTTCAAGTGTAGCGATTTTGACATTCCCTCTATAAGTGATATCTTAGGATAAGTGTCTTTTTCTGTGTGACTTATTTCACTTAGAGTCATCGTAACTAAATCCACTCATCATGCTGCTACTAGCCTTGTGACATTGATTTCATGGCTGAGTGATATTCCATTGTGCATAAGTACCACAACCTCTTTATCCATTTTTCTCTTTCCTGGGCTATTGAAGGTGTACCGAAGTGGAGATTCTTGTAAACAGAGCAGCCCTACACTCTGGGGTGCCTGTGTCTTGTGGATTTTCAGTTTTCCCAATGTATATGCCCATGAGTGGAAGTGCCCTATGCTCTCTAAGCTGTGTTTATTACATGTTTCAGAACACACCGTACACTTCTCCAGAGTGGCTGTTGGCAATTTACATCCCGCCCATCAGCGTAGCAAGGCTCCCATGTGTCCATGGCCTGTCCTGCATTTCTGGTTTTTACACTTTTTTCAGCATGGCCCTTTTGACCGATGGCAAGCGAGACTTCTTTGTAGTGCTGATTTGCCTTTCCGGCTTGCTTGGTTGGCCAAAAAGGGCGTATGCGTTTTTTCCTGAATATACTCAGGAAAAAACGCATACGCCCTTTTTGGCCAAGGGCATCATTGTCGACGTCTTGCCGCTTTTCATGTGCTTTAAAGGCGAGTCGCATCTACCTCCTGAAATCTGTTTCCTGCAATTCTGCCTTGCTTTCAAATCCTCTTCGTTGCCTTCCCTCAATATATTTGTGGACGAGAGTTATCATTTATAACTCTGCAGGTTTGTGAATTGCAGTGCCCCTGAGCTCCATTTGTCAACTCGCTTGTTTGGGAGCTGGCCGCAAAAGCGCAGGATTGCTTCAGGCCCTATTCTGGTTCCGGGGGGGCAGGCTGAGCCTGTGGTTCATTCTTCTTCCTGATGGGAAAATAGAGTGACCTGTGCCTGTCCCAACACCTAGAGCTAGTCTCTACTTGGTTCCCCCTCTTCCCGTTCATCCTCAGGACAAATTGCAACCTGTACGAAACAGGAGGTTAACGGTGCTGATTCTCCAAGTAGGGAGATTGTTATTAAAGTGGCTGGAATGGCGAACCCGAGCACAAGGATAGGAGAAATGAGGTGCGTTTTAGAAACCTTTCCCGATCACACGGTTTACCAACTTTTGAGTTTCCCATGCATGTTTTCGATGTAGGAAGATGCCCTTGAACCTGGAGATTTGGGACCCATGGGATGGGTACCACGCAGTATTACTTTAAAGGGTCTGCGTTTGCTCACCCAACCTCACCAATCCTCTCAGCCTCAAGAGTGTCCAGCCTTATGTCTCATCCAGCTCTGGGTCTAGATATGGTCAATCCAGGTTGCATCATAGCCCCTGAACAGATTTTGTAAGAATTTCTCTCTCTTTCACTGTCTTTGTTTTATGGGGTTTTTTTTGAGTAATTTCTTTTTATAATGGGGTTTAGCTGCTTTTCACTGCTGTGTTTATGCCGCTTTACACCCTATTGATTCACTTCCAGAGAGATATCAATACATAGGTTTTAAGATTCTTACTAGTCAGATATACTCTTGTGCGGTGAATAGGGGAGGTTGAGTACAGTTCACTGAGCAGGGAGTAGGTTTGTCTATTACATATTTGGCTTATGGAATGGTATCTGAGCTAATTTCAAACCCTTGTTTTATGCATCACCCCACCTGATCTTTCCCGTTAAGCAGCCATAGTGTGTTTTCTAAACATGTAATTCTGTTCTGTTTTGTAATTCAGTTCAAGTGTAGCGATTTTGACATTCCCTCTATAAGTGATATCTTAGGATAAGTGTCTTTTTCTGTGTGACTTATTTCACTTAGAGTCATCGTACCTAAATCCACTCATCATGCTGCTACTAGCCTTGTGACATTGATTTCATGGCTGAGTGATATTCCATTGTGCATAAGTACCACAACCTCTTTATCCATTTTTCTCTTTCCTGGGCTATTGAAGGTGTACCGAAGTGGAGATTCTTGTAAACAGAGCAGCCCTAAACTTTGGTGTGCCTTTGTCTTGTGGATTTTCAGTTTACCCAATGTATACGCCCATGAGTGGAAGTGCCCAATGCTCTCTATGCTGTGTTTATTACATGTTTCAGGACACACCGTACACTTCTCCAGAGTGGCTGTTGGCAAATTACATCCTGCCCATCAGCGTAGCAAGGCTCCCATGTGTCCATGGCCTGTCCTGCATTTCTGGTTTTTACACTTTTTTCAGCATGGCCCTTTTGACCGATGGCAAGCGAGACTACTTTGTAGTGCTGATTTGCCTTTCCGGCTTGCTTGGTTGGCCAAAAAGGGCGTATGCGTTTTTTCCTGAATATATTCAGGAAAAAACGCATACGCCCTTTTTGGCCAAGGGCATCATTGTCGAGGTTTTGCCGCTTTTCATGTACTTTAAAGGCGAGTCGAATCTACCTCCTGAAATCTGTTTCCTGCAATTCTGCCTTGCTTTCAAATCCTCTTCGTTGCCTTCCCTCAATATATTTGTGGACGAGAGTTATCATTTATAACTCTACAGGTTTGTGAATTGCAGTGCCCCTGAGCTCCATTTGTCAACTCGCTTGTTTGGGAGCTGGCCGCAAAAGCGCAGGATTGCTTCAGGCCCTATTCTGGTTCCGGGGGGGCAGGCTGAGCCTGTGGTTCATTCTTCTTCCTGATTGGAAAATAGAGTGACCTGTGCCTGTCCCCACACCTAGAGCTAGTCTCTACTTGGTTCCCCCTCTTCCCGTTTATCCTCAGGACAAATTGCAACCTGTACGAAACAGGAGGTTAACGGTGCTGATTCTCCAAGTAGGGAGATTGTTCGTAAAGCGGCTGGAATGGCGAAACCGAGCACAAGGAGAGGAGAAATGAGGTGCATTTCAGAAACCTTTCCCGATCACACGGTGTACCATCTTCTGGGTTTCCCATGCATGTTTTCGATGTAGGAAGATGCCCTTGAACCTGGAGATTTGGGACCCATGGGACGGGTACCACGCACTATTACTTGAAAGGGTCTGCGTTTGCTCACCCAACCTCACCAATCCTCTCAGCCCCAAGAGTGTCCAGCCTTATGTCTCATCCAGCTGTGGGTGTAGATATGGTGAATCCAGGTTGCATCAGAGCCCCTGAACGGATTTTGTAAGAATTTATCTCTCTTTCACTGTCTTTGTTTTATGGGTTTTTTTTAAAGTAATTTATTTTTGTTATGGGGTTTAGCTGCTTTTCACTGCTGTGTTTATGCCGCTTTACACCCTATTGATTCATTTCCAGAGAGATATCAATACATAGGTTTTAAGATTCTTACTAGTCAGATATATTCCTGTGCGGTGAATAGGGGATGTTGAGTCCAGTTCACTGAGCAGGGAGTAGGATTGTCTATTACATATTTGGCTTATGGAACGGTATCTGAGCTAATTTCAAACCCTTGTTTTATGCATCACCCCACCTGATCTTTCCCGTTAAGCAGCCATAGTGTGTTTTCTAAACGTGTGACTCTGTTCTGTTTTGTAATTCAGTTCAAGTGTAGCGAGTTTAACATTCCCTCTATAAGTGATATCTTAGGATAAGTGTCTTTTTCTGTGTGACTTATTTCACTTAGAGTCATCGTAACTAAATCCACTCGTCATGCTGCTACTAGCCTTGTGACATTGATTTCATGGCTGAGTGATATTCCATTGTGCATAAGTACCACAACCTCTTTATCCATTTTTCTCTTTCCTGGGCTATTGAAGGTGTACCGAAGTGGAGATTCTTGTAAACAGAGCAGCCCTACACTCTGGGGTGCCTGTGTCTTGTGGATTTTCAGTTTTCCCAATGTATACGCCCATGAGTGGAAGTGCCCTATGCTCTCTAAGCTGTGTTTATTACATGTTTCAGGACACACCGTACACTTCTCCAGAGTGGCTTTTGGCAATTTACATCCCGCCCATCAGCGTAGCAAGGCTCCCATGTGTCCATGGCCTGTCCTGCATTTCTGGTTTTTACACATTTTTCAGCATGGCCCTTTTGACTGATGGCAAGCGAGACTTCTTTGTAGTGCTGATTTGCCTTTCCGGCTTGCTTGGTTGGCCAAAAAGGGCGTATGCGTTTTTTCCTGAATATATTCAGGAAAAAACGCATACGCCCTTTTTGGCCAAGGGCATCATTGTCGACGTTTTGCCGCTTTTCATGTGCTTTAAAGGCGAGTCGAATCTACCTCCTGAAATCTGTTTCCTGCAATTCTGCCTTGCTTTCAAATCCTCTTCGTTGCCTTCCCTCAATATATTTGTGGACGAGAGTTATCATTTAGAACTCTGCAGGTTTGTGAATTGCAGTGCCCCTGAGCTCCATGTGTCAACTCGCTTGTTTGGGAGCTGGCCGCAAAAGCGCAGGATTGCTTCAGGCCCTATTCTGGTTCCGGGGGGGCAGGCTGAGCCTGTGGTTCATTCTTCTTCCTGATGGGAAAATAGAGTGACCTGTGCCTGTCCCAACACCTAGAGCTAGTCTCTCCTTGGTTCCCCCTCTTCCCGTTCATCCTCAGGACAAATTGCAACCTGTACGAAACAGGAGGTTAACGGTGCTGATTCTCCAAGTAGGGAGATTGTTATTAAAGTGGCTGGAATGGCGAACCCGAGCACAAGGATAGGAGAAATGAGGTGCGTTTTAGAAACCTTTCCCGATCACACGGTTTACCAACTTCTGAGTTTCCCATGCATGTTTTCGATGTAGGAAGATGCCCTTGAACCTGGAGATTTGGGACCCATGGGATGGGTACCACGCAGTATTACTTTAAAGGGTCTGCGTTTGCTCACCCAACCTCACCAATCCTCTCAGCCTCAAGAGTGTCCAGCCTTATGTCTCATACAGCTCTGGGTGTAGATTTGGTCAATCCAGGTTGCATCATAGCCCCTGAACAGATTTTGTAAGAATTTCTCTCTCTTTCACTGTCTTTGTTTTATGGGTTTTTTTAAAAGTAATTTATTTTTGTTATGGGGTTTAGCTGCTTTTCACTGCTGTGTTTATGCCGCTTTACACCCTATTGATTCACTTCCAGAGAGATATCAATACATAGGTTTTAAGATTCTTACTAGTCAGATATACTCTTGTGCGGTGAATAGGGAAGGTTGAGTACAGTTCACTGAGCAGGGAGTAGGTTTGTCTATTACATATTTGGCTTATGGAATGGTATCTGAGCTAATTTCAAACCCTTGTTTTATGCATCACCCCACCTGATCTTTCCCGTTAAGCAGCCATAGTGTGTTTTCTAAACGTGTGACTCTGTTCTGTTTTGTAATTCAGTTCAAGTGTAGCGATTTTGACATTGCCTCTATAAGTGATATCTTAGGATAAGTGTCTTTTTCTGTGTGACTTATTTCACTTAGAGTCATCGTACCTAAATCCACTCGTCATGCTGCTACTAGCCTTGTGACATTGATTTCATGGCTGAGTGATATTCCATTGTGCATAAGTACCACAACCTCTTTATCCATTTTTCTCTTTCCTGGGCTATTGAAGGTGTACCGAAGTGGAGATTCTTGTAAACAGAGCAGCCCTACACTCTGGGGTGCCTGTGTCTTGTGGATTTTCAGTTTTCCCAATGTATACGCCCATGAGTGGAAGTGCCCTATGCTCTCTAAGCTGTGTTTATTACATGTTTCAGGACACACCGTACACTTCTCCAGAGTGGCTGTTGGCAAATTACATCCTGCCCATCAGCGTAGCAAGGCTCCCATGTGTCCATGGCCTGTCCTGCATTTCTGGTTTTTACACTTTTTTCAGCATGGCCCTTTTGACCGATGGCAAGCGAGACTTCTTTGTAGTGCTGATTTGCCTTTCCGGCTTGCTTGGTTGGCCAAAAAGGGCGTATGCGTTTTTTCCTGAATATATTCAGGAAAAAACGCATACGCCCTTTTTGGCCAAGGGCATCATTGTCGACCTTTTGCCGCTTTTCATGTGCTTTAAAGGCGAGTCGAATCTACCTCCTGAAATCTGTTTCCTGCAATTCTGACTTGTTTTCAAATCCTCTTCGTTGCCTTCCCTGAATATATTTGTGGACGAGAGTTATCAGTTGTAACTCTACAGGTTTGTGAATTGAAGTGCCCCTGAGCTCCATTTGTCAACTCGCTTGTTTGGGAGCTGGCCGCAAAAGCGCAGGATTGCTTCAGGCCCTATTCTGGTTCGGGGGGGGGGGGGCAGGCTGAGCCTGTGGTTCATTTTTCTTCCTGATGGGAAAATAGAGTGACCTGTGCCTGTCCCAACACCTAGAGTTAGTCTCTCCTTGGTACCCCCTCTTCCCGTTCATCCTCTGGCCAAATTGCAACCTGTACGAAACAGGAGGTTAACGGTGCTGATTCTCCAATAGGGAGATTGTTCGTAAAGCGGCTGGAATGGCGAACCCGAGCACAAGGAGAGGAGAAATGAGGTGCATTTCAGAAACCTTTCCCGATCACACGGTGTACCATCTTCTGGGTTTCCCATGCATGTTTTCGATGTAGGAAGATGCCCTTGAACCTGGAGATTTAGGACTCATGGGATAGGTACCACGCACTATTACTTGAAAGGGTCTGCGTTTGCTCACCCAACCTCACCAATCCTCTCAGCCCCAAGAGTGTCCAGCCTTATGTCTCATCCAGCTGTGGGTGTAGATATGGTCAATCCAGGTTGCATCAGAGCCCCTGAACGGATTTTGTAAGAATTTCTCTCTCTTTCACTGTCTTTGTTTTATGGTTTTTTTTAAAAGTAATTTATTTTTGTTATGGGGTTTAGCTGCTTTTCACTGCTGTGTTTATGCCGCTTTACACCCTATTGATTCATTTCCAGAGAGATATCAATACATAGGTTTTGAGATTCTTACTAGTCAGATATATTCTTGTGCGGTGAATAGGGGATGTTGAGTCCAGTTCACTGAGCAGGGAGTAGGTTTGTCTATTACATATTTGGCTTATGGAACGGTATCTGAGCTAATTTCAAACCCTTTATTTTATGCATTACCCACCTGATCTTGCCGGTTAAGCAGCCATAGTGTGTTTTCTAAACGTGTGATTCTGTTCTGTTTTGTAATTCAGTTCAAGTGTAGCGAGTTTGACATTCCCTCTATAAGTGATATCTTAGGATAAGTGTCTTTTTCTGTGTGACTTATTTCACTTAGAGTCATGGTAACTAAATCCACTCATCATGCTGCTACTAGCCTTGTGACATTGATTTCATGGCTGAGTGATATTCCATTGTGCATAAGTACCACAACTTCTTTATCCATTTTTCTCTTTCCTGGGCTATTGAAGGTGTACCGAAGTGGAGATTCTTGTAAACAGAGCAGCCCTACACTCTGGGGTGCCTGTGTCTTGTGGATTTTCAGTTTTCCCAATGTATATGCCCATGAGTGGAAGTGCCCTATGCTCTCTAAGCTGTGTTTATTACATGTTTCAGAACACACCGTACACTTCTCCAGAGTGGCTGTTGGCAATTTACATCCCGCCCATCAGCGTAGCAAGGCTCCCATGTGTCCATGGCCTGTCCTGCATTTCTGGTTTTTACACTTTTTTCAGCATGGCCCTTTTGACCGATGGCAAGCGAGACTTCTTTGTAGTGCTGATTTGCCTTTCCGGCTTGCTTGGTTGGCCAAAAAGGGCGTATGCGTTTTTTCCTGAATATATTCAGGAAAAAACGCATACGCCCTTTTTGGCCAAGGGCATCATTGTCGACGTTTTGCCGCTTTTCATGTGCTTTAAAGGCGAGTCGAATCTACCTCCTGAAATCTGTTTCCTGCAATTCTGCCTTGCTTTCAAATCCTCTTTGTTGCCTTCCCTCAATATATTTGTGGACGAGAGTTATCATTTAGAACTCTGCAGGTTTGTGAATTGCAGTGCCCCTGAGCTCCATTTGTCAACTCGCTTGTTTGGGAGCTGGCCGCAAAAGCGCAGGATTGCTTCAGGCCCTATTCTGGTTCCGGGGGGGCAGGCTGAGCCTGTGGTTCATTCTTCTTCCTGATGGGAAAATAGAGTGACCTGTGCCTGTCCCAACACCTAGAGCTAGTCTCTCCTTGGTTCCCCCTCTTCCCGTTCATCCTCAGGACAAATTGCAACCTGTACGAAACAGGAGGTTAACGGTGCTGATTCTCCACGTAGGGAGATTGTTATTAAAGTGGCTGGAATGGCGAACCCGAGCACAAGGATAGGAGAAATAAGGTTCGTTTTAGAAACCTTTCCCGATCACACGGTTTACCAACTTCTGAGTTTCCCATGCATGTTTTCGATGTAGGAAGATGCCCTTGAACCTGGAGATTTGGGACCCATGGGATGGGTACCACGCAGTATTACTTTAAAGGGTCTGCGTTTGCTCACCCAACCTCACCAATCCTCTCAGCCTCAAGAGTGTCCAGCCTTATGTCTCATACAGCTCTGGGTCTAGATATGGTCAATCCAGGTTGCATCACAGCCCCTGAACAGATTTTGTAAGAATTTCTCTCTCTTTCACTTTCTTTGTTTTATGGGGGTTTTTTTGAGTAATTTCTTTTTATAATGGGGTTTAGCTGCTTTTCACTGCTGTGTTTATGCCGCTTTACACCCTATTGATTCACTTCCAGAGAGATATCAATACATAGGTTTTAAGATTCTTACTAGTCAGATATATTCTTGTGCGGTGAATAGGGGATGTTGAGTCCAGTTCACTGAGCAGGGAGTAGGATTGTCTATTACATATTTGGCTTATGGAACAGTATCTGAGCTAATTTCAAACCCTTGTTTTATGCATCACCCCACCTGATCTTTCCCGTTAAGCAGCCATAGTGTGTTTTCTAAACGTGTGACTCTGTTCTGTTTTGTAATTCAGTTCAAGTGTAGCGATTTTGACATTCCCTCTATAAGTGATATCTTAGGATAAGTGTCTTTTTCTGTGTGACTTATTTCACTTAGAGTCATCGTACCTAAATCCACTCGTCATGCTGCTACTAGCCTTGTGACATTGATTTCATGGCTGAGTGATATTCCATTGTGCATAAGTACCACAACCTCTTTATCCATTTTTCTCTTTCCTGGGCTATTGAAGGTGTACCGAAGTGGAGATTCTTGTAAACAGAGCAGCCCTAAACTTTGGTGTGCCTTTGTCTTGTGGATTTTCAGTTTACCCAATGTATACGCCCATGAGTGGAAGTGCCCAATGCTCTCTATGCTGTGTTTATTACATGTTTCAGGACACACCGGACACTTCTCCAGAGTGGCTGTTGGCAAATTACATCCTGCCCATCAGCGTAGCAAGGCTCCCATGTGTCCATGGCCTGTCCTGCATTTCTGGTTTTTACACTTTTTTCAGCATGGCCCTTTTGACCGATGGCAAGCGAGACTTCTTTGTAGTGCTGATTTGCCTTTCCGGCTTGCTTGGTTGGCCAAAAAGGGCGTATGCGTTTTTTCCTGAATATATTCAGGAAAAAACGCATACGCCCTTTTTGGCCAAGGGCATCATTGTCGACGTTTTGCCGCTTTTCATGTGCTTTAAAGGCGAGTCGAATCTACCTCCTGAAATCTGTTTCCTGCAATTCTGACTTGTTTTCAAATCCTCTTCGTTGCCTTCCCTGAATATATTTGTGGACGAGAGTTATCAGTTGTAACTCTACAGGTTTGTGAATTGAAGTGCCCCTGAGCTCCATTTGTCAACTCGCTTGTTTGGGAGCTGGCCGCAAAAGCGCAGGATTGCTTCAGGCCCTATTCTGGTTCCGGGGGGGCAGGCTGAGCCTGTGGTTCATTCTTCTTCCTGATGGGAAAATAGAGTGACCTGTGCCTGTCCCAATACCTAGAGCTAGTCTATCCTTGGTTCCCCCTCTTCCCGTTCATCCTCAGGACAAATTGCAACCTGTACGAAACAGGAGGTTAACGGTGCTGATTCTCCAAGTAGGGAGATTGTTCGTAAAGCGGCTGGAATGGCGAACCCGAGCACAAGGAGAGGAGAAATGAGGTGCATTTCAGAAAGCTTTCCCGATCACACGGTGTACCATCTTCTGGGTTTCCCATGCATGTTTTCGATGTAGGAAGATGCCCTTGAACCTGGAGATTTAGGACTCATGGGATGGGTACCATGCACTATTACTTGAAAGGGTCTGCGTTTGCTCACCCAACCTCACCAATCCTCTCAGCCCCAAGAGTGTCCAGCCTTATGTCTCATCCAGCTCTGGGTCTAGATATGGTCAATCCAGGTTGCATCATAGCCCCTGAACGGATCTTGTAAGAATTTCTCTCTCTTTCACTGTCTTTGTTTTATGGGTTTTTTTTAAAGTAATTTATTTTTGTTATGGGGTTTAGCTGCTTTTCACTGCTGTGTTTATGCCGCTTTACACCCTATTGATTCATTTCCAGAGAGATATCAATACATAGGTTTTAAGATTCTTACTAGTCAGATATATTCTTGTGCAGTGAATAGGGGATGTTGAGTCCAGTTCACTGAGCAGGGAGTAGGTTTGTCTATTACATATTTGGCTTATGGAACGGTATCTGAGCTAATTTCAAACCCTTGTTTTATGCATCACCCCACCTGATCTTTCCCGTTAAGCAGCCATAGTGTGTTTTCTAAACGTGTGATTCTGTTCTGTTTTGTAATTCAGTTCAAGTGTAGCGATTTTGACATTCCCTCTATAAGTGATATCTTAGGATAAGTGTCTTTTTCTGTGTGACTTATTTCACTTAGAGTCATGGTAACTAAATCCACTCATCATGCTGCTACTAGCCTTGTGACATTGATTTCATGGCTGAGTGATATTCCATTGTGCATAAGTACCACAACCTCTTTATCCATTTTTCTCTTTCCTGGGCTATTGAAGGTGTACCGAAGTGGAGATTCTTGTAAACAGAGCAGCCCTACACTCTGGGGTGCCTGTGTCTTGTGGATTTTCAGTTTTCCCAATGTATACGCCCATGAGTGGAAGTGCCCTATGCTCTCTAAGCTGTGTTTATTACATGTTTCAGGACACACCGTACACTTCTCCAGAGTGGCTGTTGGCAATTTACATCCCGCCCATCAGCGTAGCAAGGCTCCCATGTGTCCATGGCCTGTCCTGCATTTCTGGTTTTTACACTTTTTTCAGCATGGCCCTTTTGACTGATGGCAAGCGAGACTTCTTTGTAGTGCTGATTTGCCTTTCCGGCTTGCTTGGTTGGCCAAAAAGGGCGTATGCGTTTTTTCCTGAATATATTCAGGAAAAAACGCATACGCCCTTTTTGGCCAAGGGCATCATTGTCGACGTTTTGCCGCTTTTCATGTGCTTTAAAGGCGAGTCGAATCTACCTCCTGAAATCTGTTTCCTGCAATTCTGACTTGTTTTCAAATCCTCTTCGTTGCCTTCCCTGAATATATTTGTGGACGAGAGTTATCAGTTGTAACTCTACAGGTTTGTGAATTGAAGTGCCCCTGAGCTCCATTTGTCAACTCGCTTGTTTGGGAGCTGGCCGCAAAAGCGCAGGATTGCTTCAGGCCCTATTCTGGTTCCGGGGGGGCAGGCTGAGCCTGTGGTTCATTCTTCTTCCTGATGGGAAAATAGAGTGACCTGTGCCTGTCCCAATACCTAGAGCTAGTCTATCCTTGGTTCCCCCTCTTCCCGTTCATCCTCAGGACAAATTGCAACCTGTACGAAACAGGAGGTTAACGGTGCTGATTCTCCAAGTAGGGAGATTGTTCGTAAAGCGGCTGGAATGGCGAACCCGAGCACAAGGAGAGGAGAAATGAGGTGCATTTCAGAAAGCTTTCCCGATCACACGGTGTACCATCTTCTGGGTTTCCCATGCATGTTTTCGATGTAGGAAGATGCCCTTGAACCTGGAGATTTAGGACTCATGGGATGGGTACCATGCACTATTACTTGAAAGGGTCTGCGTTTGCTCACCCAACCTCACCAATCCTCTCAGCCCCAAGAGTGTCCAGCCTTATGTCTCATCCAGCTCTGGGTCTAGATATGGTCAATCCAGGTTGCATCATAGCCCCTGAACGGATCTTGTAAGAATTTCTCTCTCTTTCACTGTCTTTGTTTTATGGGTTTTTTTTAAAGTAATTTATTTTTGTTATGGGGTTTAGCTGCTTTTCACTGCTGTGTTTATGCCGCTTTACACCCTATTGATTCATTTCCAGAGAGATATCAATACATAGGTTTTAAGATTCTTACTAGTCAGATATATTCTTGTGCAGTGAATAGGGGATGTTGAGTCCAGTTCACTGAGCAGGGAGTAGGTTTGTCTATTACATATTTGGCTTATGGAACGGTATCTGAGCTAATTTCAAACCCTTGTTTTATGCATCACCCCACCTGATCTTTCCCGTTAAGCAGCCATAGTGTGTTTTCTAAACGTGTGATTCTGTTCTGTTTTGTAATTCAGTTCAAGTGTAGCGATTTTGACATTCCCTCTATAAGTGATATCTTAGGATAAGTGTCTTTTTCTGTGTGACTTATTTCACTTAGAGTCATGGTAACTAAATCCACTCATCATGCTGCTACTAGCCTTGTGACATTGATTTCATGGCTGAGTGATATTCCATTGTGCATAAGTACCACAACCTCTTTATCCATTTTTCTCTTTCCTGGGCTATTGAAGGTGTACCGAAGTGGAGATTCTTGTAAACAGAGCAGCCGTACACTCTGGGGTGCCTGTGTCTTGTGGATTTTCAGTTTTCCCAATGTATACGCCCATGAGTGGAAGTGCCCTATGCTCTCTAAGCTGTGTTTATTACATGTTTCAGGACACACCGTACACTTCTCCAGAGTGGCTGTTGGCAATTTACATCCCGCCCATCAGCGTAGCAAGGCTCCCATGTGTCCATGGCCTGTCCTGCATTTCTGGTTTTTACACTTTTTTCAGCATGGCCCTTTTGACTGATGGCAAGCGAGACTTCTTTGTAGTGCTGATTTGCCTTTCCGGCTTGCTTGGTTGGCCAAAAAGGGCGTATGCGTTTTTTCCTGAATATATTCAGGAAAAAACGCATACGCCCTTTTTGGCCAAGGGCATCATTGTCGACGTTTTGCCGCTTTTCATGTGCTTTAAAGGCGAGTCGAATCTACCTCCTGAAATCTGTTTCCTGCAATTCTGCCTTGCTTTCAAATCCTCTTCGTTGCCTTCCCTCAATATATTTGTGGACGAGAGTTATCATTTATAACTCTACAGGTTTGTGAATTGCAGTGCCCCTGAGCTCCATTTGTCAACTCGCTTGTTTGGGAGCTGGCCGCAAAAGCGCAGGATTGCTTCAGGCCCTATTCTGGTTCCGGGGGGGCAGGCTGAGCCTGTGGTTCATTCTTCTTCCTGATGGGAAAATAGAGTGACCTGTGCCTGTCCCAACACCTAGAGCTAGTCTCTCCTTGGTTCCCCCTCTTCCCGTTCATCCTCAGGACAAATTGCAACCTGTACGAAACAGGAGGTTAACGGTGCTGATTCTCCAACTAGGGAGATTGTTATTAAAGTGGCTGGAATGGCGAACCCGAGCACAAGGATAGGAGAAATGAGGTTCGTTTTAGAAACCTTTCCCGATCACACGGTTTACCAACTTCTGAGTTTCCCATGCATGTTTTCGATGTAGGAAGATGCCCTTGAACCTGGAGATTTGGGACCCATGGGATGGGTACCACGCAGTATTACTTTAAAGGGTCTGCGTTTGCTCACCCAACCTCACCAATCCTCTCAGCCTCAAGAGTGTCCAGCCTTATGTCTCATCCAGCTCTGGGTCTAGATATGGTCAATCCAGGTTGCATCATAGCCCCTGAACAGATTTTGTAAGAATTTCTCTCTCTTTCACTGTCTTTGTTTTATGGGTCTTTTTAAAAGTAATTTATTTTTGTTATGGGGTTTAGCTGCTTTTCACTGCTGTGTTTATGCCGCTTTACACCCTATTGATTCATTTCCAGAGAGATATCAATACATAGGTTTTAAGATTCTTACTAGTCAGATATATTCTTGTGCGGTGAATAGGGGATGTTGAGTCCAGTTCACTGAGCAGGGAGTATTTTTGTCTATTACATATTTGGCTTATGGAACGGTATCTGAGCTAATTTCAAACCCTTGTTTTATGCATCACCCCACCTGATCTTTCCCGTTAAGCAGCCATAGTGTGTTTTCTAAACGTGTGATTCTGTTCTGTTTTGTAATTCAGTTCAAGTGTAGCGATTTTGACATTCCGTCTATAAGTGATACCTTAGGATAAGTGTCTTTTTCTGTGTGACTTATTTCACTTAGAGTCATCGTAACTAAATCCACTCGTCATGCTGCTACTAGCCTTGTGACATTGATTTCATGGCTGAGTGATATTCCATTGTGCATAAGTATCACAACCTCTTTATCCATTTTTCTCTTTCCTGGGCTATTGAATGTGTACCGAAGTGGAGATTCTTGTAAACAGAGCAGCCCTACATTTTGGTGTGCCTTTGTCTTCTGGAGTTTCAGTTTTCCCAATGTATACGCCCATGAGTGGAAGTGCCCTATGCTCTCTAAGCTGTGTTTATTACATGTTTCAGGACACACCGTACACTTCTCCAGAGTGGCTGTTGGCAATTTACATCCCGCCCATCAGCGTAGCAAGGCTCCCATGTGTCCATGGCCTGTCCTGCATTTCTGGTTTTTACACTTTTTTCAGCATGGCCCTTTTGACTGATGGCAAGCGAGACTTCTTTGTAGTGCTGATTTGCCTTTCCGGCTTGCTTGGTTGGCCAAAAAGGGCGTATGCGTTTTTTCCTGAATATATTCAGGAAAAAACGCATACGCCCTTTTTGGCCAAGGGCATCATTGTCGACATTTTGCCGCTTTTCATGTGCTTTAAAGGCGAGTCGAATCTACCTCCTGAAATCTGTTTCCTGCAATTCTGCCTTGCTTTCAAATCCTCTTCGTTGCCTTCCCTCAATATATTTGTGGACGAGAGTTATCATTTAGAACTCTGCAGGTTTGTGAATTGCAGTGCCCCTGAGCTCCATTTGTCAACTCGCTTGTTTGGGAGCTGGCCGCAAAAGCGCAGGATTGCTTCAGGCCCTATTCTGGTTCCGGGGGGGCAGGCTGAGCCTGTGGTTCATTCTTCTTCCTGATGGGAAAATAGAGTGACCTGTGCCTGTCCCAACACCTAGAGCTAGTCTCTCCTTGGTTCCCCCTCTTCCCGTTCATCCTCAGGACAAATTGCAACCTGTACGAAACAGGAGGTTAACGGTGCTGATTCTCCACGTAGGGAGATTGTTATTAAAGTGGCTGGAATGGCGAACCCGAGCACAAGGATAGGAGAAATAAGGTTCGTTTTAGAAACCTTTCCCGATCACACGGTTTACCAACTTCTGAGTTTCCCATGCATGTTTTCGATGTAGGAAGATGCCCTTGAACCTGGAGATTTGGGACCCATGGGATGGGTACCACGCAGTATTACTTTAAAGGGTCTGCGTTTGCTCACCCAACCTCACCAATCCTCTCAGCCTCAAGAGTGTCCAGCCTTATGTCTCATCCAGCTCTGGGTCTAGATATGGTCAATCCAGGTTGCATCACAGCCCCTGAACAGATTTTGTAAGAATTTCTCTCTCTTTCACTGTCTTTGTTTTATGGGTTTTTTTTTGAGTAATTTCTTTTTATAATGGGGTTTAGCTGCTTTTCACTGCTGTGTTTATGCCGCTTTACACCCTATTGATTCACTTCCAGAGAGATATCAATACATAGGTTTTAAGATTCTTACTAGTCAGATATATTCTTGTGCGGTGAATAGGGGATGTTGAGTCCAGTTCACTGAGCAGGGAGTAGGATTGTCTATTACATATTTGGCTTATGGAACAGTATCTGAGCTAATTTCAAACCCTTGTTTTATGCATCACCCCACCTGATCTTTCCCGTTAAGCAGCCATAGTGTGTTTTCTAAACGTGTGACTCTGTTCTGTTTTGTAATTCAGTTCAAGTGTAGCGATTTTGACATTCCCTCTATAAGTGATATCTTAGGATAAGTGTCTTTTTCTGTGTGACTTATTTCACTTAGAGTCATCGTAACTAAATCCACTCGTCATGCTGCTAATAGCCTTGTGACATTGATTTCATGGCTGAGTGATATTCCATTGTGCATAAGTATCACAACCTCTTCATCCATTTTTCTCTTTCCTGGGCTATTGAAGGTGTACCGAAGTGGAGATTCTTGTAAACAGAGCAGCCCTACACTCTGGGGTGCCTGTGTCTTGTGGATTTTCAGTATTCCCAATGTATATGCCCATGAGTGGAAGTGCCCTATGCTCTCTAAGCTGTGTTTATTACATGTTTCAGAACACACCGTACACTTCTCCAGAGTGGCTGTTGGCAATTTACATCCCGCCCATCAGCGTAGCAAGGCTCCCATGTGTCCATGGCCTGTCCTGCATTTCTGGTTTTTACACTTTTTTCAGCATGGCCCTTTTGACCGATGGCAAGCGAGACTTCTTTGTAGTGCTGATTTGCCTTTCCGGCTTGCTTGGTTGGCCAAAAAGGGCGTATGCGTTTTTTCCTGAATATATTCAGGAAAAAACGCATACGCCCTTTTTGGCCAAGGGCATCATTGTCGACGTTTTGCCGCTTTTCATGTGCTTTAAAGGCGAGTCGAATCTACCTCCTGAAATCTGTTTCCTGCAATTCTGCCTTGCTTTCAAATCCTCTTCGTTGCCTTCCCTCAATATATTTGTGGACGAGAGTTATCATTTAGAACTCTGCAGGTTTGTGAATTGCAGTGCCCCTGAGCTCCATGTGTCAACTCGCTTGTTGGGGAGCTGGCCGCAAAAGCGCAGGATTGCTTCAGGCCCTATTCTGGTTCCGGGGGGGGCAGGCTGAGCCTGTGGTTCATTCTTCTTCCTGATGGGAAAATAGAGTGACCTGTGCCTGTCCCAACACCTAGAGCTAGTCTATCCTTGGTTCCCCCTCTTCCCGTTCATCCTCAGGACAAATTGCAACCTGTACGAAACAGGAGGTTAACGGTGCTGATTCTCCAACTAGGGAGATTGTTATTAAAGGGGCTGGAATGGCGAACCCGAGCACAAGGATAGGAGAAATGAGGTTCGTTTTAGAAACCTTTCCCGATCACACGGTTTACCAACTTCTGAGTTTCCCATGCATGTTTTCGATGTAGGAAGATGCCCTTGAACCTGGAGATTTGGGACCCATGGGATGGGTACCACGCAGTATTACTTTAAAGGGTCTGCGTTTGCTCACCCAACCTCACCAATCCTCTCAGCCTCAAGAGTGTCCAGCCTTATGTCTCATCCAGCTCTGGGTCTAGATATGGTCAATCCAGGTTGCATCACAGCCCCTGAACAGATTTTGTAAGAATTTCTCTCTCTTTCACTGTCTTTGTTTTATGGGTTTTTTTAAAAGTAATTTATTTTTGTTATGGGGTTTAGCTGCTTTTCACTGCTGTGTTTATGCCGCTTTACACCCTATTGATTCATTTCCAGAGAGATATCAATACATAGGTTTTAAGATTCTTACTAGTCAGATATATTCTTGTGCGGTGAATAGGGGATGTTGAGTCCAGTTCACTGAGCAGGGAGTAGGTTTGTCTATTACATATTTGGCTTATGGAACGGTATCTGAGCTAATTTCAAACCCTTGTTTTATGCATCACCCCACCTGATCTTTCCCGTTAAGCAGCCATAGTGTGTTTTCTAAACGTGTGATTCTGTTCTGTTTTGTAATTCAGTTCAAGTGTAGCAATTTTGACATTCCCTCTATAAGTGATATCTTAGGATAAGTGTCTTTTTCTGTGTGACTTATTTCACTTAGAGTCATCGTACCTAAATCCACTCATCATACTGCTACTAGCCTTGTGACATTGATTTCATGGCTGAGTGATATTCCATTGTGCATAAGTACCACAACTTCTTTATCCATTTTTCTCTTTCCTGGGCTATTTAAGGTGTACCGAAGTGGAGATTCTTGTAAACAGAGCAGCCCTACACTCTGGGGTGCCTGTGTCTTGTGGATTTTCAGTTTTCCCAATGTATATGCCCATGAGTGGAAGTGCCCTATGCTCTCTAAGCTGTGTTTATTACATGTTTCAGGACACACCGTACACTTCTCCAGAGTGGCTGTTGGCAATTTACATCCCGCCCATCAGCGTAGCAAGGCTCCCATGTGTCCATGGCCTGTCCTGCATTTCTGGTTTTTACACTTTTTTCAGCATGGCCCTTTTGACCGATGGCAAGCGAGACTTCTTTGTAGTGCTGATTTGCCTTTCTGGATTGCTTGGTTGGCCAAAAAGGGCGTATGCGTTTTTTCCTGAATATACTCAGGAAAAAACGCATACGCCCTTTTTGGCCAAGGGCATCATTGTCGACGTCTTGCCGCTTTGCATGTGCTTTAAAGGCGAGTCGCATCTACCTCCTGAAATCTGTTTCCTGCAATTCTGCCTTGCTTTCAAATCCTCTTCGTTGCCTTCCCTCAATATATTTGTGGACGAGAGTTATCATTTATAACTCTGCAGGTTTGTGAATTGCAGTGCCCCTGAGCTCCATTTGTCAACTCGCTTGTTTGGGAGCTGGCCGCAAAAGCGCAGGATTGCTTCAGGCCCTATTCTGGTTCCGGGGGGGCAGGCTGAGCCTGTGGTTCATTCTTCTTCCTGATGGGAAAATAGAGTGACCTGTGCCTGTCCCAACACCTAGAGCTAGTCTCTCCTTGGTTCCCCCTCTTCCCGTTCATCCTCAGGACAAATTGCAACCTGTACGAAACAGGAGGTTAACGGTGCTGATTCTCCAAGTAGGGAGATTGTTATTAAAGTGGCTGGAATGGCGAACCCGAGCACAAGGATAGGAGAAATGAGGTGCGTTTTAGAAACCTTTCCCGATCACACGGTTTACCAACTTTTGAGTTTCCCATGCATGTTTTCGATGTAGGAAGATGCCCTTGAACCTGGAGATTTGGGACCCATGGGATGGGTACCACGCAGTATTATTTTAAAGGGTCTGCATTGCTCACCCAACCTCACCAATCCTCTCAGCCTCAAGAGTGTCCAGCCTTATGTCTCATCCAGCTCTGGGTCTAGATATGGTCAATCCAGGTTGCATCATAGCCCCTGAACAGATTTTGTAAGAATTTCTCTCTCTTTCACTGTCTTTGTTTTATGGGTTTTTTTAAAAGTAATTTATTTTTGTTATGGGGTTTAGCTGCTTTTCACTGCTGTGTTTATGCCGCTTTACACCCTATTGATTCACTTCCAGAGAGATATCAATACATAGGTTTTAAGATTCTTACTAGTCAGATATATTCTTGTGCAGTGAATAGGGGATGTTGAGTCCAGTTCACTGAGCAGGGAGTAGGTTTGTCTATTACATATTTGGCTTATGGAACGGTATCTGAGCTAATTTCAAACCCTTGTTTTATGCATCACCCCACCTGATCTTTCCCGTTAAGCAGCCATAGTGTGTTTTCTAAACGTGTGACTCTGTTCTGTTTTGTAATTCAGTTCAAGTGTAGCGAGTTTAACATTCCCTCTATAAGTGATATCTTAGGATAAGTGTCTTTTTCTGTGTGACTTATTTTACTTAGAGTCATCGTAACTAAATCCACTCGTCATGCTGCTACTAGCCTTGTGACATTGATTTCATGGCTGAGTGATATTCCATTGTGCATAAGTACCACAACCTCTTTATCCATTTTTCTCTTTCCTGGGCTATTGAAGGTGTACCGAAGTGGAGATTCTTGTAAACAGAGCAGCCCTAAACTTTGGTGTGCCTTTGTCTTGTGGATTTTCAGTTTACCCAATGTATACGCCCATGAGTGGAAGTGCCCAATGCTCTCTATGCTGTGTTTATTACATGTTTCAGGACACACCGTACACTTCTCCAGAGTGGCTGTTGGCAAATTACATCCTGCCCATCAGCGTAGCAAGGCTCCCATGTGTCCATGGCCTGTCCTGCATTTCTGGTTTTTACACTTTTTTCAGCATGGCCCTTTTGACCGATGGCAAGCGAGACTTCTTTGTAGTGCTGATTTGCCTTTCCGGCTTGCTTGGTTGGCCAAAAAGGGCGTATGCGTTTTTTCCTGAATATATTCAGGAAAAAACGCATACGCCCTTTTTGGCCAAGGGCATCATTGTCGAGGTTTTGCCGCTTTTCATGTACTTTAAAGGCGAGTCGAATCTACCTCCTGAAATCTGTTTCCTGCAATTCTGCCTTGCTTTCAAATCCTCTTCGTTGCCTTCCCTCAATATATTTGTGGACGAGAGTTATCATTTATAACTCTACAGGTTTGTGAATTGCAGTGCCCCTGAGCTCCATTTGTCAACTCGCTTGTTTGGGAGCTGGCCGCAAAAGCGCAGGATTGCTTCAGGCCCTATTCTGGTTCCGGGGGGGCAGGCTGAGCCTGTGGTTCATTCTTCTTCCTGATGGGAAAATAGAGTGACCTGTGCCTGTCCCAACACCTAGAGCTAGTCTATCCTTGGTTCCCCCTCTTCCCGTTCATCCTCAGGACAAATTGCAACCTGTACGAAACAGGAGGTTAACGGTGCTGATTCTCCAACTAGGGAGATTGTTATTAAAGGGGCTGGAATGGCGAACCCGAGCACAAGGATAGGAGAAATGAGGTTCGTTTTAGAAACCTTTCCCGATCACACGGTTTACCAACTTTTGAGTTTCCCATGCATGTTTTCGATGTAGGAAGATGCCCTTGAACCTGGAGATTTGGGACCCATGGGATGGGTACCACGCAGTATTACTTTAAAGGGTCTGCGTTTGCTCACCCAACCTCACCAATCCTCTCAGCCTCAAGAGTGTCCAGCCTTATGTCTCATCCAGCTCTGGGTCTAGATATGGTCAATCCAGGTTGCATCAGAGCCCCTGAACGGATTTTGTAAGAATTTCTCTCTCTTTCACTGTCTTTGTTTTATGGGTTTTTTTTAAAGTAATTTATTTTTGTTATGGGGTTTAGCTGCTTTTCACTGCTGTGTTTATGCCGCTTTACACCCTATTGATTCATTTCCAGAGAGATATCAATACATAGGTTTTGAGATTCTTACTAGTCAGATATATTCTTGTGCGGTGAATAGGGGATGTTGAGTCCAGTTCACTGAGCAGGGAGTAGGATTGTCTATTACATATTTGGCTTATGGAACGGTATCTGAGCTAATTTCAAACCCTTGTTTTATGCATCACCCCACCTGATCTTTCCCGTTAAGCAGCCATAGTGTGTTTTCTAAACGTGTAATTCTGTTCTGTTTTGTAATTCAGTTCAAGTGTAGCGATTTTGACATTCCCTCTATAAGTGATATCTTAGGATAAGTGTCTTTTTCTGTGTGACTTATTTCACTTAGAGTCATCGTACCTAAATCCACTCGTCATGCTGCTACTAGCCTTGTGACATTGATTTCATGGCTGAGTGATATTCCATTGTGCATAAGTATCACAACCTCTTTATCCATTTTTCTCTTTCCTGGGCTATTGAATGTGTACCGAAGTGGAGATTCTTGTAAACAGAGCAGCCCTACATTTTGGTGTGCCTTTGTCTTCTGGAGTTTCAGTTTTCCCAATGTATACGCCCATGAGTGGAAGTGCCCTATGCTCTCTAAGCTGTGTTTATTACATGTTTCAGGACACACCGTACACTTCTCCAGAGTGGCTGTTGGCAATTTACATCCCGCCCATCAGCGTAGCAAGGCTCCCATGTGTCCATGGCCTGTCCTGCATTTCTGGTTTTTACACTTTTTTCAGCATGGCCCTTTTGACCGATGGCAAGCGAGACTTCTTTGTAGTGCTGATTTGCCTTTCCGGCTTGCTTGGTTGGCCAAAAAGGGCGTATGCGTTTTTTCCTGAATATATTCAGGAAAAAACGCATACGCCCTTTTTGGCCAAGGGCATCATTGTCGACGTTTTGCCGCTTTTCATGTGCTTTAAAGGCGAGTCGAATCTACCTCCTGAAATCTGTTTCCTGCAATTCTGCCTTGCTTTCAAATCCTCTTCGTTGCCTTCCCTCAATATATTTGTGGACGAGAGTTATCATTTAGAACTCTGCAGGTTTGTGAATTGCAGTGCCCCTGAGCTCCATTTGTCAACTCGCTTGTTTGGGAGCTGGCCGCAAAAGCGCAGGATTGCTTCAGGCCCTATTCTGGTTCCGGGGGGGCAGGCTGAGCCTGTGGTTCATTCTTCTTCCTGATGGGAAAATAGAGTGACCTGTGCCTGTCCCAACACCTAGAGCTAGTCTCTCCTTGGTTCCCCCTCTTCCCGTTCATCCTCAGGACAAATTGCAACCTGTACGAAACAGGAGGTTAACGGTGCTGATTCTCCACGTAGGGAGATTGTTATTAAAGTGGCTGGAATGGCGAACCCGAGCACAAGGATAGGAGAAATAAGGTTCGTTTTAGAAACCTTTCCCGATCACACGGTTTACCAACTTCTGAGTTTCCCATGCATGTTTTCGATGTAGGAAGATGCCCTTGAACCTGGAGATTTGGGACCCATGGGATGGGTACCACGCAGTATTACTTTAAAGGGTCTGCGTTTGCTCACCCAACCTCACCAATCCTCTCAGCCTCAAGAGTGTCCAGCCTTATGTCTCATACAGCTCTGGGTCTAGATATGGTCAATCCAGGTTGCATCACAGCCCCTGAACAGATTTTGTAAGAATTTCTCTCTCTTTCACTGTCTTTGTTTTATGGGGTTTTTTTTGAGTAATTTCTTTTTATAATGGGGTTTAGCTGCTTTTCACTGCTGTGTTTATGCCGCTTTACACCCTATTGATTCACTTCCAGAGAGATATCAATACATAGGTTTTAAGATTCTTACTAGTCAGATATATTCTTGTGCGGTGAATAGGGGATGTTGAGTCCAGTTCACTGAGCAGGGAGTAGGATTGTCTATTACATATTTGGCTTATGGAACAGTATCTGAGCTAATTTCAAACTCTTGTTTTATGCATCACCCCACCTGATCTTTCCCGTTAAGCAGCCATAGTGTGTTTTCTAAACGTGTGACTCTGTTCTGTTTTGTAATTCAGTTCAAGTGTAGCGATTTTGACATTCCCTCTATAAGTGATATCTTAGGATAAGTGTCTTTTTCTGTGCGACTTATTTCACTTAGAGTCATCGTAACTAAATCCACTCGTCATGCTGCTACTAGCCTTGTGACATTGATTTCATGGCTGAGTGATATTCCATTGTGCATAAGTATCACAACCTCTTTATCCATTTTTCTCTTTCCTGGGCTATTGAAGGTGTACCGAAGTGGAGATTCTTGTAAACAGAGCAGCCCTACACTCTGGGGTGCCTGTGTCTTGTGGATTTTCAGTTTTCCCAATGTATATGCCCATGAGTGGAAGTGCCCTATGCTCTCTAAGCTGTGTTTATTACATGTTTCAGAACACACCGTACACTTCTCCAGAGTGGCTGTTGGCAATTTACATCCCGCCCATCAGCGTAGCAAGGCTCCCATGTGTCCATGGCCTGTCCTGCATTTCTGGTTTTTACACTTTTTTCAGCATGGCCCTTTTGACCGATGGCAAGCGAGACTTCTTTGTAGTGCTGATTTGCCTTTCCGGCTTGCTTGGTTGGCCAAAAAGGGCGTATGCGTTTTTTCCTGAATATATTCAGGAAAAAACGCATACGCCCTTTTTGGCCAAGGGCATCATTGTCGACGTTTTGCCGCTTTTCATGTGCTTTAAAGGCGAGTCGAATCTACCTCCTGAAATCTGTTTCCTGCAATTCTGCCTTGCTTTCAAATCCTCTTCGTTGCCTTCCCTCAATATATTTGTGGACGAGAGTTATCATTTAGAACTCTGCAGGTTTGTGAATTGCAGTGCCCCTGAGCTCCATGTGTCAACTCGCTTGTTTGGGAGCTGGCCGCAAAAGCGCAGGATTGCTTCAGGCCCTATTCTGGTTCCGGGGGGGCAGGCTGAGCCTGTGGTTCATTCTTCTTCCTGATGGGAAAATAGAGTGACCTGTGCCTGTCCCAACACCTAGAGCTAGTCTATCCTTGGTTCCCCCTCTTCCCGTTCATCCTCAGGACAAATTGCAACCTGTACGAAACAGGAGGTTAACGGTGCTGATTCTCCAACTAGGGAGATTGTTATTAAAGTGGCTGGAATGGCGAACCCGAGCACAAGGATAGGAGAAATGAGGTTCGTTTTAGAAACCTTTCCCGATCACACGGTTTACCAACTTCTGAGTTTCCCATGCATGTTTTCGATGTAGGAAGATGCCCTTGAACCTGGAGATTTGGGACCCATGGGATGGGTACCACGCAGTATTACTTTAAAGGGTCTGCGTTTGCTCACCCAACCTCACCAATCCTCTCAGCCTCAAGAGTGTCCAGCCTTATGTCTCATACAGCTCTGGGTCTAGATATGGTCAATCCAGGTTGCATCACAGCCCCTGAACAGATTTTGTAAGAATTTCTCTCTCTTTCACTGTCTTTGTTTTATGGGTTTTTTTAAAAGTAATTTATTTTTGTTATGGGGTTTAGCTGCTTTTCACTGCTGTGTTTATGCCGCTTTACACCCTATTGATTCATTTCCAGAGAGATATCAATACATAGGTTTTAAGATTCTTACTAGTCAGATATATTCTTGTGCGGTGAATAGGGGATGTTGAGTCCAGTTCACTGAGCAGGGAGTAGGTTTGTCTATTACATATTTGGCTTATGGAACGGTATCTGAGCTAATTTCAAACCCTTGTTTTATGCATCACCCCACCTGATCTTTCCCGTTAAGCAGCCATAGTGTGTTTTCTAAACGTGTGACTCTGTTCTGTTTTGTAATTCAGTTCAAGTGTAGCGAGTTTAACATTCCCTCTATAAGTGATATCTTAGGATAAGTGTCTTTTTCTGTGTGACTTATTTTACTTAGAGTCATCGTAACTAAATCCACTCGTCATGCTGCTACTAGCCTTGTGACATTGATTTCATGGCTGAGTGATATTCCATTGTGCATAAGTACCACAACCTCTTTATCCATTTTTCTCTTTCCTGGGCTATTGAAGGTGTACCGAAGTGGAGATTCTTGTAAACAGAGCAGCCCTAAACTTTGGTGTGCCTTTGTCTTGTGGATTTTCAGTTTACCCAATGTATACGCCCATGAGTGGAAGTGCCCAATGCTCTCTATGCTGTGTTTATTACATGTTTCAGGACACACCGTACACTTCTCCAGAGTGGCTGTTGGCAAATTACATCCTGCCCATCAGCGTAGCAAGGCTCCCATGTGTCCATGGCCTGTCCTGCATTTCTGGTTTTTACACTTTTTTCAGCATGGCCCTTTTGACCGATGGCAAGCGAGACTTCTTTGTAGTGCTGATTTGCCTTTCCGGCTTGCTTGGTTGGCCAAAAAGGGCGTATGCGTTTTTTCCTGAATATATTCAGGAAAAAACGCATACGCCCTTTTTGGCCAAGGGCATCATTGTCGAGGTTTTGCCGCTTTTCATGTACTTTAAAGGCGAGTCGAATCTACCTCCTGAAATCTGTTTCCTGCAATTCTGCCTTGCTTTCAAATCCTCTTCGTTGCCTTCCCTCAATATATTTGTGGACGAGAGTTATCATTTATAACTCTACAGGTTTGTGAATTGCAGTGCCCCTGAGCTCCATTTGTCAACTCGCTTGTTTGGGAGCTGGCCGCAAAAGCGCAGGATTGCTTCAGGCCCTATTCTGGTTCCGGGGGGGCAGGCTGAGCCTGTGGTTCATTCTTCTTCCTGATGGGAAAATAGAGTGACCTGTGCCTGTCCCAACACCTAGAGCTAGTCTATCCTTGGTTCCCCCTCTTCCCGTTCATCCTCAGGACAAATTGCAACCTGTACGAAACAGGAGGTTAACGGTGCTGATTCTCCAACTAGGGAGATTGTTATTAAAGGGGCTGGAATGGCGAACCCGAGCACAAGGATAGGAGAAATGAGGTTCGTTTTAGAAACCTTTCCCGATCACACGGTTTACCAACTTTTGAGTTTCCCATGCATGTTTTCGATGTAGGAAGATGCCCTTGAACCTGGAGATTTGGGACCCATGGGATGGGTACCACGCAGTATTACTTTAAAGGGTCTGCGTTTGCTCACCCAACCTCACCAATCCTCTCAGCCTCAAGAGTGTCCAGCCTTATGTCTCATCCAGCTCTGGGTCTAGATATGGTCAATCCAGGTTGCATCAGAGCCCCTGAACGGATTTTGTAAGAATTTCTCTCTCTTTCACTGTCTTTGTTTTATGGGTTTTTTTTAAAGTAATTTATTTTTGTTATGGGGTTTAGCTGCTTTTCACTGCTGTGTTTATGCCGCTTTACACCCTATTGATTCATTTCCAGAGAGATATCAATACATAGGTTTTGAGATTCTTACTAGTCAGATATATTCTTGTGCGGTGAATAGGGGATGTTGAGTCCAGTTCACTGAGCAGGGAGTAGGATTGTCTATTACATATTTGGCTTATGGAACGGTATCTGAGCTAATTTCAAACCCTTGTTTTATGCATCACCCCACCTGATCTTTCCCGTTAAGCAGCCATAGTGTGTTTTCTAAACGTGTAATTCTGTTCTGTTTTGTAATTCAGTTCAAGTGTAGCGATTTTGACATTCCCTCTATAAGTGATATCTTAGGATAAGTGTCTTTTTCTGTGTGACTTATTTCACTTAGAGTCATCGTACCTAAATCCACTCGTCATGCTGCTACTAGCCTTGTGACATTGATTTCATGGCTGAGTGATATTCCATTGTGCATAAGTATCACAACCTCTTTATCCATTTTTCTCTTTCCTGGGCTATTGAATGTGTACCGAAGTGGAGATTCTTGTAAACAGAGCAGCCCTACATTTTGGTGTGCCTTTGTCTTCTGGAGTTTCAGTTTTCCCAATGTATACGCCCATGAGTGGAAGTGCCCTATGCTCTCTAAGCTGTGTTTATTACATGTTTCAGGACACACCGTACACTTCTCCAGAGTGGCTGTTGGCAATTTACATCCCGCCCATCAGCGTAGCAAGGCTCCCATGTGTCCATGGCCTGTCCTGCATTTCTGGTTTTTACACTTTTTTCAGCATGGCCCTTTTGACCGATGGCAAGCGAGACTTCTTTGTAGTGCTGATTTGCCTTTCCGGCTTGCTTGGTTGGCCAAAAAGGGCGTATGCGTTTTTTCCTGAATATATTCAGGAAAAAACGCATACGCCCTTTTTGGCCAAGGGCATCATTGTCGACGTTTTGCCGCTTTTCATGTGCTTTAAAGGCGAGTCGAATCTACCTCCTGAAATCTGTTTCCTGCAATTCTGCCTTGCTTTCAAATCCTCTTCGTTGCCTTCCCTCAATATATTTGTGGACGAGAGTTATCATTTAGAACTCTGCAGGTTTGTGAATTGCAGTGCCCCTGAGCTCCATTTGTCAACTCGCTTGTTTGGGAGCTGGCCGCAAAAGCGCAGGATTGCTTCAGGCCCTATTCTGGTTCCGGGGGGGCAGGCTGAGCCTGTGGTTCATTCTTCTTCCTGATGGGAAAATAGAGTGACCTGTGCCTGTCCCAACACCTAGAGCTAGTCTCTCCTTGGTTCCCCCTCTTCCCGTTCATCCTCAGGACAAATTGCAACCTGTACGAAACAGGAGGTTAACGGTGCTGATTCTCCACGTAGGGAGATTGTTATTAAAGTGGCTGGAATGGCGAACCCGAGCACAAGGATAGGAGAAATAAGGTTCGTTTTAGAAACCTTTCCCGATCACACGGTTTACCAACTTCTGAGTTTCCCATGCATGTTTTCGATGTAGGAAGATGCCCTTGAACCTGGAGATTTGGGACCCATGGGATGGGTACCACGCAGTATTACTTTAAAGGGTCTGCGTTTGCTCACCCAACCTCACCAATCCTCTCAGCCTCAAGAGTGTCCAGCCTTATGTCTCATACAGCTCTGGGTCTAGATATGGTCAATCCAGGTTGCATCACAGCCCCTGAACAGATTTTGTAAGAATTTCTCTCTCTTTCACTGTCTTTGTTTTATGGGGTTTTTTTTGAGTAATTTCTTTTTATAATGGGGTTTAGCTGCTTTTCACTGCTGTGTTTATGCCGCTTTACACCCTATTGATTCACTTCCAGAGAGATATCAATACATAGGTTTTAAGATTCTTACTAGTCAGATATATTCTTGTGCGGTGAATAGGGGATGTTGAGTCCAGTTCACTGAGCAGGGAGTAGGATTGTCTATTACATATTTGGCTTATGGAACAGTATCTGAGCTAATTTCAAACCCTTGTTTTATGCATCACCCCACCTGATCTTTCCCGTTAAGCAGCCATAGTGTGTTTTCTAAACGTGTGACTCTGTTCTGTTTTGTAATTCAGTTCAAGTGTAGCGATTTTGACATTCCCTCTATAAGTGATATCTTAGGATAAGTGTCTTTTTCTGTGTGACTTATTTCACTTAGAGTCATCGTAACTAAATCCACTCGTCATGCTGCTACTAGCCTTGTGACATTGATTTCATGGCTGAGTGATATTCCATTGTGCATAAGTATCACAACCTCTTTATCCATTTTTCTCTTTCCTGGGCTATTGAAGGTGTACCGAAGTGGAGATTCTTGTAAACAGAGCAGCCCTACACTCTGGGGTGCCTGTGTCTTGTGGATTTTCAGTTTTCCCAATGTATATGCCCATGAGTGGAAGTGCCCTATGCTCTCTAAGCTGTGTTTATTACATGTTTCAGAACACACCGTACACTTCTCCAGAGTGGCTGTTGGCAATTTACATCCCGCCCATCAGCGTAGCAAGGCTCCCATGTGTCCATGGCCTGTCCTGCATTTCTGGTTTTTACACTTTTTTCAGCATGGCCCTTTTGACCGATGGCAAGCGAGACTTCTTTGTAGTGCTGATTTGCCTTTCCGGCTTGCTTGGTTGGCCAAAAAGGGCGTATGCGTTTTTTCCTGAATATATTCAGGAAAAAACGCATACGCCCTTTTTGGCCAAGGGCATCATTGTCGACGTTTTGCCGCTTTTCATGTGCTTTAAAGGCGAGTCGAATCTACCTCCTGAAATCTGTTTCCTGCAATTCTGCCTTGCTTTCAAATCCTCTTCGTTGCCTTCCCTCAATATATTTGTGGACGAGAGTTATCATTTAGAACTCTGCAGGTTTGTGAATTGCAGTGCCCCTGAGCTCCATGTGTCAACTCGCTTGTTTGGGAGCTGGCCGCAAAAGCGCAGGATTGCTTCAGGCCCTATTCTGGTTCCGGGGGGGCAGGCTGAGCCTGTGGTTCATTCTTCTTCCTGATGGGAAAATAGAGTGACCTGTGCCTGTCCCAACACCTAGAGCTAGTCTATCCTTGGTTCCCCCTCTTCCCGTTCATCCTCAGGACAAATTGCAACCTGTACGAAACAGGAGGTTAACGGTGCTGATTCTCCAACTAGGGAGATTGTTATTAAAGTGGCTGGAATGGCGAACCCGAGCACAAGGATAGGAGAAATGAGGTTCGTTTTAGAAACCTTTCCCGATCACACGGTTTACCAACTTCTGAGTTTCCCATGCATGTTTTCGATGTAGGAAGATGCCCTTGAACCTGGAGATTTGGGACCCATGGGATGGGTACCACGCAGTATTACTTTAAAGGGTCTGCGTTTGCTCACCCAACCTCACCAATCCTCTCAGCCTCAAGAGTGTCCAGCCTTATGTCTCATACAGCTCTGGGTCTAGATATGGTCAATCCAGGTTGCATCACAGCCCCTGAACAGATTTTGTAAGAATTTCTCTCTCTTTCACTGTCTTTGTTTTATGGGTTTTTTTAAAAGTAATTTATTTTTGTTATGGGGTTTAGCTGCTTTTCACTGCTGTGTTTATGCCGCTTTACACCCTATTGATTCATTTCCAGAGAGATATCAATACATAGGTTTTAAGATTCTTACTAGTCAGATATATTCTTGTGCGGTGAATAGGGGATGTTGAGTCCAGTTCACTGAGCAGGGAGTAGGTTTGTCTATTACATATTTGGCTTATGGAACGGTATCTGAGCTAATTTCAAACCCTTGTTTTATGCATCACCCCACCTGATCTTTCCCGTTAAGCAGCCATAGTGTGTTTTCTAAACGTGTGATTCTGTTCTGTTTTGTAATTCAGTTCAAGTGTAGCAATTTTGACATTCCCTCTATAAGTGATATCTTAGGATAAGTGTCTTTTTCTGTGTGACTTATTTCACTTAGAGTCATCGTAACTAAATCCACTCATCATGCTGCTACTAGCCTTGTGACATTGATTTCATGGCTGAGTGATATTCCATTGTGCATAAGTACCACAACTTCTTTATCCATTTTTCTCTTTCCTGGGCTATTTAAGGTGTACCGAAGTGGAGATTCTTGTAAACAGAGCAGCCCTACACTCTGGGGTGCCTGTGTCTTGTGGATTTTCAGTTTTCCCAATGTATATGCCCATGAGTGGAAGTGCCCTATGCTCTCTAAGCTGTGTTTATTACATGTTTCAGGACACACCGTACACTTCTCCAGAGTGGCTGTTGGCAATTTACATCCCGCCCATCAGCGTAGCAAGGCTCCCATGTGTCCATGGCCTGTCCTGCATTTCTGGTTTTTACACTTTTTTCAGCATGGCCCTTTTGACCGATGGCAAGCGAGACTTCTTTGTAGTGCTGATTTGCCTTTCTGGATTGCTTGGTTGGCCAAAAAGGGCGTATGCGTTTTTTCCTGAATATACTCAGGAAAAAACGCATACGCCCTTTTTGGCCAAGGGCATCATTGTCGACGTCTTGCCGCTTTTCATGTGCTTTAAAGGCGAGTCGCATCTACCTCCTGAAATCTGTTTCCTGCAATTCTGCCTTGCTTTCAAATCCTCTTCGTTGCCTTCCCTCAATATATTTGTGGACGAGAGTTATCATTTAGAACTCTGCAGGTTTGTGAATTGCAGTGCCCCTGAGCTCCATTTGTCAACTCGCTTGTTTGGGAGCTGGCCGCAAAAGCGCAGGATTGCTTCAGGCCCTATTCTGGTTCCGGGGGGGCAGGCTGAGCCTGTGGTTCATTCTTCTTCCTGATGGGAAAATAGAGTGACCTGTGCCTGTCCCAACACCTAGAGCTAGTCTCTACTTGGTTCCCCCTCTTCCCGTTCATCCTCAGGACAAATTGCAACCTGTACGAAACAGGAGGTTAACGGTGCTGATTCTCCAAGTAGGGAGATTGTTATTAAAGTGGCTGGAATGGCGAACCCGAGCACAAGGATAGGAGAAATGAGGTGCGTTTTAGAAACCTTTCCCGATCACACGGTTTACCAACTTTTGAGTTTCCCATGCATGTTTTCGATGTAGGAAGATGCCCTTCAACCTGGAGATTTGGGACCCATGGGATGGGTACCACGCAGTATTACTTTAAAGGGTCTGCGTTTGCTCACCCAACCTCACCAATCCTCTCAGCCTCAAGAGTGTCCAGCCTTATGTCTCATCCAGCTCTGGGTCTAGATATGGTCAATCCAGGTTGCATCATAGCCCCTGAACAGATTTTGTAAGAATTTCTCTCTCTTTCACTGTCTTTGTTTTATGGGGTTTTTTTTGAGTAATTTCTTTTTATAATGGGGTTTAGCTGCTTTTCACTGCTGTGTTTATGCCGCTTTACACCCTATTGATTCACTTCCAGAGAGATATCAATACATAGGTTTTAAGATTCTTACTAGTCAGATATACTCTTGTGCGGTGAATAGGGGAGGTTGAGTACAGTTCACTGAGCAGGGAGTAGGTTTGTCTATTACATATTTGGCTTATGGAATGGTATCTGAGCTAATTTCAAACCCTTGTTTTATGCATCACCCCACCTGATCTTTCCCGTTAAGCAGCCATAGTGTGTTTTCTAAACATGTAATTCTGTTCTGTTTTGTAATTCAGTTCAAGTGTAGCGATTTTGACATTCCCTCTATAAGTGATATCTTAGGATAAGTGTCTTTTTCTGTGTGACTTATTTCACTTAGAGTCATCGTACCTAAATCCACTCATCATGCTGCTACTAGCCTTGTGACATTGATTTCATGGCTGAGTGATATTCCATTGTGCATAAGTACCACAACCTCTTTATCCATTTTTCTCTTTCCTGGGCTATTGAAGGTGTACCGAAGTGGAGATTCTTGTAAACAGAGCAGCCCTAAACTTTGGTGTGCCTTTGTCTTGTGGATTTTCAGTTTACCCAATGTATACGCCCATGAGTGGAAGTGCCCAATGCTCTCTATGCTGTGTTTATTACATGTTTCAGGACACACCGTACACTTCTCCAGAGTGGCTGTTGGCAAATTACATCCTGCCCATCAGCGTAGCAAGGCTCCCATGTGTCCATGGCCTGTCCTGCATTTCTGGTTTTTACACTTTTTTCAGCATGGCCCTTTTGACCGATGGCAAGCGAGACTTCTTTGTAGTGCTGATTTGCCTTTCCGGCTTGCTTGGTTGGCCAAAAAGGGCGTATGCGTTTTTTCCTGAATATATTCAGGAAAAAACGCATACGCCCTTTTTGGCCAAGGGCATCATTGTCGACCTTTTGCCGCTTTTCATGTGCTTTAAAGGCGAGTCGAATCTACCTCCTGAAATCTGTTTCCTGCAATTCTGACTTGCTTTCAAATCCTCTTCGTTGCCTTCCCTCAATATATTTGTGGACGAGAGTTATCATTTATAACTCTACAGGTTTGTGAATTGCAGTGCCCCTGAGCTCCATTTGTCAACTCGCTTGTTTGGGAGCTGGCCGCAAAAGCGCAGGATTGCTTCAGGCCCTATTCTGGTTCCGGGGGGGCAGGCTGAGCCTGTGGTTCATTCTTCTTCCTGATGGGAAAATAGAGTGACCTGTGCCTGTCCCAATACCTAGAGCTAGTCTCTCCTTGGTTCCCCCTCTTCCCGTTCATCCTCAGGACAAATTGCAACCTGTACGAAACAGGAGGTTAACGGTGCTGATTCTCCAAGTAGGGAGATTGTTCGTAAAGCGGCTGGAATGGCGAACCCGAGCACAAGGAGAGGAGAAATGAGGTGCATTTCAGAAAGCTTTCCCGATCACACGGTGTACCATCTTCTGGGTTTCCCATGCATGTTTTCGATGTAGGAAGATGCCCTTGAACCTGGAGATTTAGGACTCATGGGATGGGTACCATGCACTATTACTTGAAAGAGTCTGCGTTTGCTCACCCAACCTCACCAATCCTCTCAGCCCCAAGAGTGTCCAGCCTTATGTCTCATCCAGCTCTGGGTCTAGATATGGTCAATCCAGGTTGCATCATAGCCCCTGAACGGATCTTGTAAGAATTTCTCTCTCTTTCACTGTCTTTGTTTTATGGGTTTTTTTTAAAGTAATTTATTTTTGTTATGGGGTTTAGCTGCTTTTCACTGCTGTGTTTATGCCGCTTTACACCCTATTGATTCATTTCCAGAGAGATATCAATACATAGGTTTTAAGATTCTTACTAGTCAGATATATTCTTGTGCAGTGAATAGGGGATGTTGAGTCCAGTTCACTGAGCAGGGAGTAGGTTTGTCTATTACATATTTGGCTTATGGAACGGTATCTGAGCTAATTTCAAACCCTTGTTTTATGCATCACTCCACCTGATCTTTCCCGTTAAGCAGCCATAGTGTGTTTTCTAAACGTGTGATTCTGTTCTGTTTTGTAATTCAGTTCAAGTGTAGCGATTTTGACATTCCCTCTATAAGTGATATCTTAGGATAAGTGTCTTTTTCTGTGTGACTTATTTCACTTAGAGTCATGGTAACTAAATCCACTCATCATGCTGCTACTAGCCTTGTGACATTGATTTCATGGCTGAGTGATATTCCATTGTGCATAAGTACCACAACCTCTTTATCCATTTTTCTCTTTCCTGGGCTATTGAAGGTGTACCGAAGTGGAGATTCTTGTAAACAGAGCAGCCCTACACTCTGGGGTGCCTGTGTCTTGTGGATTTTCAGTTTTCCCAATGTATACGCCCATGAGTGGAAGTGCCCTATGCTCTCTAAGCTGTGTTTATTACATGTTTCAGGACACACCGTACACTTCTCCAGAGTGGCTGTTGGCAATTTACATCCCGCCCATCAGCGTAGCAAGGCTCCCATGTGTCCATGGCCTGTCCTGCATTTCTGGTTTTTACACTTTTTTCAGCATGGCCCTTTTGACCGATGGCAAGCGAGACTTCTTTGTAGTGCTGATTTGCCTTTCCGGCTTGCTTGGTTGGCCAAAAAGGGCGTATGCGTTTTTTCCTGAATATATTCAGGAAAAAACGCATACGCCCTTTTTGGCCAAGGGCATCATTGTCGACGTTTTGCCGCTTTTCATGTGCTTTAAAGGCGAGTCGAATCTACCTCCTGAAATCTGTTTCCTGCAATTCTGACTTGCTTTCAAATCCTCTTCGTTGCCTTCCCTCAATATATTTGTGGACGAGAGTTATCATTTATAACTCTACAGGTTTGTGAATTGCAGTGCCCCTGAGCTCCATTTGTCAACTCGCTTGTTTGGGAGCTGGCCGCAAAAGCGCAGGATTGCTTCAGGCCCTATTCTGGTTCCGGGGGGGCAGGCTGAGCCTGTGGTTCATTCTTCTTCCTGATGGGAAAATAGAGTGACCTGTGCCTGTCCCAACACCTAGAGCTAGTCTCTCCTTGGTTCCCCCTCTTCCCGTTCATCCTCAGGACAAATTGCAACCTGTACGAAACAGGAGGTTAACGGTGCTGATTCTCCAACTAGGGAGATTGTTATTAAAGTGGCTGGAATGGCGAACCCGAGCACAAGGATAGGAGAAATGAGGTTCGTTTTAGAAACCTTTCCCGATCACACGGTTTACCAACTTCTGAGTTTCCCATGCATGTTTTCGATGTAGGAAGATGCCCTTGAACCTGGAGATTTGGGACCCATGGGATGGGTACCACGCAGTATTACTTTAAAGGGTCTGCGTTTGCTCACCCAACCTCACCAATCCTCTCAGCCTCAAGAGTGTCCAGCCTTATGTCTCATCCAGCTCTGGGTCTAGATATGGTCAATCCAGGTTGCATCATAGCCCCTGAACAGATTTTGTAAGAATTTCTCTCTCTTTCACTGTCTTTGTTTTATGGGTCTTTTTAAAAGTAATTTATTTTTGTTATGGGGTTTAGCTGCTTTTCACTGCTGTGTTTATGCCGCTTTACACCCTATTGATTCATTTCCAGAGAGATATCAATACATAGGTTTTAAGATTCTTACTAGTCAGATATATTCTTGTGCGGTGAATAGGGGATGTTGAGTCCAGTTCACTGAGCAGGGAGTATTTTTGTCTATTACATATTTGGCTTATGGAACGGTATCTGAGCTAATTTCAAACCCTTGTTTTATGCATCACCCCACCTGATCTTTCCCGTTAAGCAGCCATAGTGTGTTTTCTAAACGTGTGATTCTGTTCTGTTTTGTAATTCAGTTCAAGTGTAGCGATTTTGACATTCCGTCTATAAGTGATACCTTAGGATAAGTGTCTTTTTCTGTGTGACTTATTTCACTTAGAGTCATCGTAACTAAATCCACTCGTCATGCTGCTACTAGCCTTGTGACATTGATTTCATGGCTGAGTGATATTCCATTGTGCATAAGTATCACAACCTCTTTATCCATTTTTCTCTTTCCTGGGCTATTGAATGTGTACCGAAGTGGAGATTCTTGTAAACAGAGCAGCCCTACATTTTGGTGTGCCTTTGTCTTCTGGAGTTTCAGTTTTCCCAATGTATACGCCCATGAGTGGAAGTGCCCTATGCTCTCTAAGCTGTGTTTATTACATGTTTCAGGACACACCGTACACTTCTCCAGAGTGGCTGTTGGCAATTTACATCCCGCCCATCAGCGTAGCAAGGCTCCCATGTGTCCATGGCCTGTCCTGCATTTCTGGTTTTTACACTTTTTTCAGCATGGCCCTTTTGACCGATGGCAAGCGAGACTTCTTTGTAGTGCTGATTTGCCTTTCCGGCTTGCTTGGTTGGCCAAAAAGGGCGTATGCGTTTTTTCCTGAATATATTCAGGAAAAAACGCATACGCCCTTTTTGGCCAAGGGCATCATTGTCGACGTTTTGCCGCTTTTCATGTGCTTTAAAGGCGAGTCGAATCTACCTCCTGAAATCTGTTTCCTGCAATTCTGACTTGCTTTCAAATCCTCTTCGTTGCCTTCCCTCAATATATTTGTGGACGAGAGTTATCATTTATAACTCTACAGGTTTGTGAATTGCAGTGCCCCTGAGCTCCATTTGTCAACTCGCTTGTTTGGGAGCTGGCCGCAAAAGCGCAGGATTGCTTCAGGCCCTATTCTGGTTCCGGGGGGGCAGGCTGAGCCTGTGGTTCATTCTTCTTCCTGATGGGAAAATAGAGTGACCTGTGCCTGTCCCAACACCTAGAGCTAGTCTCTCCTTGGTTCCCCCTCTTCCCGTTCATCCTCAGGACAAATTGCAACCTGTACGAAACAGGAGGTTAACGGTGCTGATTCTCCAACTAGGGAGATTGTTATTAAAGTGGCTGGAATGGCGAACCCGAGCACAAGGATAGGAGAAATGAGGTTCGTTTTAGAAACCTTTCCCGATCACACGGTTTACCAACTTCTGAGTTTCCCATGCATGTTTTCGATGTAGGAAGATGCCCTTGAACCTGGAGATTTGGGACCCATGGGATGGGTACCACGCAGTATTACTTTAAAGGGTCTGCGTTTGCTCACCCAACCTCACCAATCCTCTCAGCCTCAAGAGTGTCCAGCCTTATGTCTCATCCAGCTCTGGGTCTAGATATGGTCAATCCAGGTTGCATCATAGCCCCTGAACAGATTTTGTAAGAATTTCTCTCTCTTTCACTGTCTTTGTTTTATGGGTCTTTTTAAAAGTAATTTATTTTTGTTATGGGGTTTAGCTGCTTTTCACTGCTGTGTTTATGCCGCTTTACACCCTATTGATTCATTTCCAGAGAGATATCAATACATAGGTTTTAAGATTCTTACTAGTCAGATATATTCTTGTGCGGTGAATAGGGGATGTTGAGTCCAGTTCACTGAGCAGGGAGTATTTTTGTCTATTACATATTTGGCTTATGGAACGGTATCTGAGCTAATTTCAAACCCTTGTTTTATGCATCACCCCACCTGATCTTTCCCGTTAAGCAGCCATAGTGTGTTTTCTAAACGTGTGATTCTGTTCTGTTTTGTAATTCAGTTCAAGTGTAGCGATTTTGACATTCCGTCTATAAGTGATACCTTAGGATAAGTGTCTTTTTCTGTGTGACTTATTTCACTTAGAGTCATCGTAACTAAATCCACTCGTCATGCTGCTACTAGCCTTGTGACATTGATTTCATGGCTGAGTGATATTCCATTGTGCATAAGTATCACAACCTCTTTATCCATTTTTCTCTTTCCTGGGCTATTGAATGTGTACCGAAGTGGAGATTCTTGTAAACAGAGCAGCCCTACATTTTGGTGTGCCTTTGTCTTCTGGAGTTTCAGTTTTCCCAATGTATACGCCCATGAGTGGAAGTGCCCTATGCTCTCTAAGCTGTGTTTATTACATGTTTCAGGACACACCGTACACTTCTCCAGAGTGGCTTTTGGCAATTTACATCCCGCCCATCAGCGTAGCAAGGCTCCCATGTGTCCATGGCCTGTCCTGCATTTCTGGTTTTTACACTTTTTTCAGCATGGCCCTTTTGACCGATGGCAAGCGAGACTTCTTTGTAGTGCTGATTTGCCTTTCCGGCTTGCTTGGTTGGCCAAAAAGGGCGTATGCGTTTTTTCCTGAATATATTCAGGAAAAAACGCATACGCCCTTTTTGGCCAAGGGCATCATTGTCGACGTTTTGCCGCTTTTCATGTGCTTTAAAGGCGAGTCGAATCTACCTCCTGAAATCTGTTTCCTGCAATTCTGCCTTGCTTTCAAATCCTCTTCGTTGCCTTCCCTCAATATATTTGTGGACGAGAGTTATCATTTAGAACTCTGCAGGTTTGTGAATTGCAGTGCCCCTGAGCTCCATTTGTCAACTCGCTTGTTTGGGAGCTGGCCGCAAAAGCGCAGGATTGCTTCAGGACCTATTCTGGTTCCGGGGGGGCAGGCTGAGCCTGTGGTTCATTCTTCTTCCTGATGGGAAAATAGAGTGACCTGTGCCTGTCCCAACACCTAGAGCTAGTCTCTCCTTGGTTCCCCCTCTTCCCGTTCATCCTCAGGACAAATTGCAACCTGTACGAAACAGGAGGTTAACGGTGCTGATTCTCCACGTAGGGAGATTGTTATTAAAGTGGCTGGAATGGCGAACCCGAGCACAAGGATAGGAGAAATAAGGTTCGTTTTAGAAACCTTTCCCGATCACACGGTTTACCAACTTCTGAGTTTCCCATGCATGTTTTCGATGTAGGAAGATGCCCTTGAACCTGGAGATTTGGGACCCATGGGATGGGTACCACGCAGTATTACTTTAAAGGGTCTGCGTTTGCTCACCCAACCTCACCAATCCTCTCAGCCTCAAGAGTGTCCAGCCTTATGTCTCATACAGCTCTGGGTCTAGATATGGTCAATCCAGGTTGCATCACAGCCCCTGAACAGATTTTGTAAGAATTTCTCTCTCTTTCACTGTCTTTGTTTTATGGGGTTTTTTTTGAGTAATTTCTTTTTATAATGGGGTTTAGCTGCTTTTCACTGCTGTGTTTATGCCGCTTTACACCCTATTGATTCACTTCCAGAGAGATATCAATACATAGGTTTTAAGATTCTTACTAGTCAGATATATTCTTGTGCGGTGAATAGGGGATGTTGAGTCCAGTTCACTGAGCAGGGAGTAGGATTGTCTATTACATATTTGGCTTATGGAACAGTATCTGAGCTAATTTCAAACCCTTGTTTTATGCATCACCCCACCTGATCTTTCCCGTTAAGCAGCCATAGTGTGTTTTCTAAACGTGTGACTCTGTTCTGTTTTGTAATTCAGTTCAAGTGTAGCGATTTTGACATTCCCTCTATAAGTGATATCTTAGGATAAGTGTCTTTTTCTGTGTGACTTATTTCACTTAGAGTCATCGTAACTAAATCCACTCATCATGCTGCTACTAGCCTTGTGACATTGATTTCATGGCTGAGTGATATTCCATTGTGCATAAGTACCACAACCTCTTTATCCATTTTTCTCTTTCCTGGGCTATTGAAGGTGTACCGAAGTGGAGATTCTTGTAAACAGAGCAGCCCTACACTCTGGGGTGCCTGTGTCTTGTGGATTTTCAGTTTTCCCAATGTATATGCCCATGAGTGGAAGTGCCCTATGCTCTCTAAGCTGTGTTTATTACATGTTTCAGAACACACCGTACACTTCTCCAGAGTGGCTGTTGGCAATTTACATCCCGCCCATCAGCGTAGCAAGGCTCCCATGTGTCCATGGCCTGTCCTGCATTTCTGGTTTTTACACTTTTTTCAGCATGGCCCTTTTGACCGATGGCAAGCGAGACTTCTTTGTAGTGCTGATTTGCCTTTCCGGCTTGCTTGGTTGGCCAAAAAGGGCGTATGCGTTTTTTCCTGAATATACTCAGGAAAAAACGCATACGCCCTTTTTGGCCAAGGGCATCATTGTCGACGTCTTGCCGCTTTTCATGTGCTTTAAAGGCGAGTCGCATCTACCTCCTGAAATCTGTTTCCTGCAATTCTGCCTTGCTTTCAAATCCTCTTCGTTGCCTTCCCTCAATATATTTGTGGACGAGAGTTATCATTTATAACTCTGCAGGTTTGTGAATTGCAGTGCCCCTGAGCTCCATTTGTCAACTCGCTTGTTTGGGAGCTGGCCGCAAAAGCGCAGGATTGCTTCAGGCCCTATTCTGGTTCCGGGGGGGCAGGCTGAGCCTGTGGTTCATTCTTCTTCCTGATGGGAAAATAGAGTGACCTGTGCCTGTCCCAACACCTAGAGCTAGTCTCTACTTGGTTCCCCCTCTTCCCGTTCATCCTCAGGACAAATTGCAACCTGTACGAAACAGGAGGTTAACGGTGCTGATTCTCCAAGTAGGGAGATTGTTATTAAAGTGGCTGGAATGGCGAACCCGAGCACAAGGATAGGAGAAATGAGGTGCGTTTTAGAAACCTTTCCCGATCACACGGTTTACCAACTTTTGAGTTTCCCATGCATGTTTTCGATGTAGGAAGATGCCCTTGAACCTGGAGATTTGGGACCCATGGGATGGGTACCACGCAGTATTACTTTAAAGGGTCTGCGTTTGCTCACCCAACCTCACCAATCCTCTCAGCCTCAAGAGTGTCCAGCCTTATGTCTCATCCAGCTCTGGGTCTAGATATGGTCAATCCAGGTTGCATCATAGCCCCTGAACAGATTTTGTAAGAATTTCTCTCTCTTTCACTGTCTTTGTTTTATGGGGTTTTTTTTGAGTAATTTCTTTTTATAATGGGGTTTAGCTGCTTTTCACTGCTGTGTTTATGCCGCTTTACACCCTATTGATTCACTTCCAGAGAGATATCAATACATAGGTTTTAAGATTCTTACTAGTCAGATATACTCTTGTGCGGTGAATAGGGGAGGTTGAGTACAGTTCACTGAGCAGGGAGTAGGTTTGTCTATTACATATTTGGCTTATGGAACGGTATCTGAGCTAATTTCAAACCCTTGTTTTATGCATCACCCCACCTGATCTTTCCCGTTAAGCAGCCATAGTGTGTTTTCTAAACGTGTGATTCTGTTCTGTTTTGTAATTCAGTTCAAGTGTAGCGATTTTGACATTCCGTCTATAAGTGATACCTTAGGATAAGTGTCTTTTTCTGTGTGACTTATTTCACTTAGAGTCATCGTAACTAAATCCACTCGTCATGCTGCTACTAGCCTTGTGACATTGATTTCATGGCTGAGTGATATTCCATTGTGCATAAGTATCACAACCTCTTTATCCATTTTTCTCTTTCCTGGGCTATTGAATGTGTACCGAAGTGGAGATTCTTGTAAACAGAGCAGCCCTACATTTTGGTGTGCCTTTGTCTTCTGGAGTTTCAGTTTTCCCAATGTATACGCCCATGAGTGGAAGTGCCCTATGCTCTCTAAGCTGTGTTTATTACATGTTTCAGGACACACCGTACACTTCTCCAGAGTGGCTGTTGGCAATTTACATCCCGCCCATCAGCGTAGCAAGGCTCCCATGTGTCCATGGCCTGTCCTGCATTTCTGGTTTTTACACTTTTTTCAGCATGGCCCTTTTGACCGATGGCAAGCGAGACTTCTTTGTAGTGCTGATTTGCCTTTCCGGCTTGCTTGGTTGGCCAAAAAGGGCGTATGCGTTTTTTCCTGAATATATTCAGGAAAAAACGCATACGCCCTTTTTGGCCAAGGGCATCATTGTCGACATTTTGCCGCTTTTCATGTGCTTTAAAGGCGAGTCGAATCTACCTCCTGAAATCTGTTTCCTGCAATTCTGCCTTGCTTTCAAATCCTCTTCGTTGCCTTCCCTCAATATATTTGTGGACGAGAGTTATCATTTAGAACTCTGCAGGTTTGTGAATTGCAGTGCCCCTGAGCTCCATTTGTCAACTCGCTTGTTTGGGAGCTGGCCGCAAAAGCGCAGGATTGCTTCAGGCCCTATTCTGGTTCCGGGGGGG
Organism: Eubalaena glacialis; assembly: GCF_028564815.1. Lineage (NCBI taxonomy): Eukaryota > Metazoa > Chordata > Mammalia > Artiodactyla > Balaenidae > Eubalaena > Eubalaena glacialis. The sequence goes on along the minus strand of NC_083718.1, from coordinate 68,518,956 downwards.
CAGGCTGAGCCTGTGGTTCATTCTTCTTCCTGATGGGAAAATAGAGTGACCTGTGCCTGTCCCAACACCTAGAGCTAGTCTCTCCTTGGTTCCCCCTCTTCCCGTTCATCCTCAGGACAAATTGCAACCTGTACGAAACAGGAGGTTAACGGTGCTGATTCTCCACGTAGGGAGATTGTTATTAAAGTGGCTGGAATGGCGAACCCGAGCACAAGGATAGGAGAAATAAGGTTCGTTTTAGAAACCTTTCCCGATCACACGGTTTACCAACTTCTGAGTTTCCCATGCATGTTTTCGATGTAGGAAGATGCCCTTGAACCTGGAGATTTGGGACCCATGGGATGGGTACCACGCAGTATTACTTTAAAGGGTCTGCGTTTGCTCACCCAACCTCACCAATCCTCTCAGCCTCAAGAGTGTCCAGCCTTATGTCTCATCCAGCTCTGGGTCTAGATATGGTCAATCCAGGTTGCATCACAGCCCCTGAACAGATTTTGTAAGAATTTCTCTCTCTTTCACTGTCTTTGTTTTATGGGTTTTTTTTTGAGTAATTTCTTTTTATAATGGGGTTTAGCTGCTTTTCACTGCTGTGTTTATGCCGCTTTACACCCTATTGATTCACTTCCAGAGAGATATCAATACATAGGTTTTAAGATTCTTACTAGTCAGATATATTCTTGTGCGGTGAATAGGGGATGTTGAGTCCAGTTCACTGAGCAGGGAGTAGGATTGTCTATTACATATTTGGCTTATGGAACAGTATCTGAGCTAATTTCAAACCCTTGTTTTATGCATCACCCCACCTGATCTTTCCCGTTAAGCAGCCATAGTGTGTTTTCTAAACGTGTGACTCTGTTCTGTTTTGTAATTCAGTTCAAGTGTAGCGATTTTGACATTCCCTCTATAAGTGATATCTTAGGATAAGTGTCTTTTTCTGTGTGACTTATTTCACTTAGAGTCATCGTAACTAAATCCACTCGTCATGCTGCTAATAGCCTTGTGACATTGATTTCATGGCTGAGTGATATTCCATTGTGCGTAAGTATCACAACCTCTTCATCCATTTTTCTCTTTCCTGGGCTATTGAAGGTGTACCGAAGTGGAGATTCTTGTAAACAGAGCAGCCCTACACTCTGGGGTGCCTGTGTCTTGTGGATTTTCAGTATTCCCAATGTATATGCCCATGAGTGGAAGTGCCCTATGCTCTCTAAGCTGTGTTTATTACATGTTTCAGAACACACCGTACACTTCTCCAGAGTGGCTGTTGGCAATTTACATCCCGCCCATCAGCGTAGCAAGGCTCCCATGTGTCCATGGCCTGTCCTGCATTTCTGGTTTTTACACTTTTTTCAGCATGGCCCTTTTGACCGATGGCAAGCGAGACTTCTTTGTAGTGCTGATTTGCCTTTCCGGCTTGCTTGGTTGGCCAAAAAGGGCGTATGCGTTTTTTCCTGAATATATTCAGGAAAAAACGCATACGCCCTTTTTGGCCAAGGGCATCATTGTCGACGTTTTGCCGCTTTTCATGTGCTTTAAAGGCGAGTCGAATCTACCTCCTGAAATCTGTTTCCTGCAATTCTGCCTTGCTTTCAAATCCTCTTCGTTGCCTTCCCTCAATATATTTGTGGACGAGAGTTATCATTTAGAACTCTGCAGGTTTGTGAATTGCAGTGCCCCTGAGCTCCATGTGTCAACTCGCTTGTTGGGGAGCTGGCCGCAAAAGCGCAGGATTGCTTCAGGCCCTATTCTGGTTCCGGGGGGGGCAGGCTGAGCCTGTGGTTCATTCTTCTTCCTGATGGGAAAATAGAGTGACCTGTGCCTGTCCCAACACCTAGAGCTAGTCTATCCTTGGTTCCCCCTCTTCCCGTTCATCCTCAGGACAAATTGCAACCTGTACGAAACAGGAGGTTAACGGTGCTGATTCTCCAACTAGGGAGATTGTTATTAAAGGGGCTGGAATGGCGAACCCGAGCACAAGGATAGGAGAAATGAGGTTCGTTTTAGAAACCTTTCCCGATCACACGGTTTACCAACTTCTGAGTTTCCCATGCATGTTTTCGATGTAGGAAGATGCCCTTGAACCTGGAGATTTGGGACCCATGGGATGGGTACCACGCAGTATTACTTTAAAGGGTCTGCGTTTGCTCACCCAACCTCACCAATCCTCTCAGCCTCAAGAGTGTCCAGCCTTATGTCTCATACAGCTCTGGGTCTAGATATGGTCAATCCAGGTTGCATCACAGCCCCTGAACAGATTTTGTAAGAATTTCTCTCTCTTTCACTGTCTTTGTTTTATGGGTTTTTTTAAAAGTAATTTATTTTTGTTATGGGGTTTAGCTGCTTTTCACTGCTGTGTTTATGCCGCTTTACACCCTATTGATTCATTTCCAGAGAGATATCAATACATAGGTTTTAAGATTCTTACTAGTCAGATATATTCTTGTGCGGTGAATAGGGGATGTTGAGTCCAGTTCACTGAGCAGGGAGTAGGTTTGTCTATTACATATTTGGCTTATGGAACGGTATCTGAGCTAATTTCAAACCCTTGTTTTATGCATCACCCCACCTGATCTTTCCCGTTAAGCAGCCATAGTGTGTTTTCTAAACGTGTGATTCTGTTCTGTTTTGTAATTCAGTTCAAGTGTAGCAATTTTGACATTCCCTCTATAAGTGATATCTTAGGATAAGTGTCTTTTTCTGTGTGACTTATTTCACTTAGAATCATCGTACCTAAATCCACTCATCATGCTGCTACTAGCCTTGTGACATTGATTTCATGGCTGAGTGATATTCCATTGTGCATAAGTACCACAACTTCTTTATCCATTTTTCTCTTTCCTGGGCTATTTAAGGTGTACCGAAGTGGAGATTCTTGTAAACAGAGCAGCCCTACACTCTGGGGTGCCTGTGTCTTGTGGATTTTCAGTTTTCCCAATGTATATGCCCATGAGTGGAAGTGCCCTATGCTCTCTAAGCTGTGTTTATTACATGTTTCAGGACACACCGTACACTTCTCCAGAGTGGCTGTTGGCAATTTACATCCCGCCCATCAGCGTAGCAAGGCTCCCATGTGTCCATGGCCTGTCCTGCATTTCTGGTTTTTACACTTTTTTCAGCATGGCCCTTTTGACCGATGGCAAGCGAGACTTCTTTGTAGTGCTGATTTGCCTTTCTGGATTGCTTGGTTGGCCAAAAAGGGCGTATGCGTTTTTTCCTGAATATACTCAGGAAAAAACGCATACGCCCTTTTTGGCCAAGGGCATCATTGTCGACGTCTTGCCGCTTTGCATGTGCTTTAAAGGCGAGTCGCATCTACCTCCTGAAATCTGTTTCCTGCAATTCTGCCTTGCTTTCAAATCCTCTTCGTTGCCTTCCCTCAATATATTTGTGGACGAGAGTTATCATTTATAACTCTGCAGGTTTGTGAATTGCAGTGCCCCTGAGCTCCATTTGTCAACTCGCTTGTTTGGGAGCTGGCCGCAAAAGCGCAGGATTGCTTCAGGCCCTATTCTGGTTCCGGGGGGGCAGGCTGAGCCTGTGGTTCATTCTTCTTCCTGATGGGAAAATAGAGTGACCTGTGCCTGTCCCAACACCTAGAGCTAGTCTCTCCTTGGTTCCCCCTCTTCCCGTTCATCCTCAGGACAAATTGCAACCTGTACGAAACAGGAGGTTAACGGTGCTGATTCTCCAAGTAGGGAGATTGTTATTAAAGTGGCTGGAATGGCGAACCCGAGCACAAGGATAGGAGAAATGAGGTGCGTTTTAGAAACCTTTCCCGATCACACGGCTTACCAACTTTTGAGTTTCCCATGCATGTTTTCGATGTAGGAAGATGCCCTTGAACCTGGAGATTTGGGACCCATGGGATGGGTACCACGCAGTATTATTTTAAAGGGTCTGCATTGCTCACCCAACCTCACCAATCCTCTCAGCCTCAAGAGTGTCCAGCCTTATGTCTCATCCAGCTCTGGGTCTAGATATGGTCAATCCAGGTTGCATCATAGCCCCTGAACAGATTTTGTAAGAATTTCTCTCTCTTTCACTGTCTTTGTTTTATGGGTTTTTTTAAAAGTAATTTATTTTTGTTATGGGGTTTAGCTGCTTTTCACTGCTGTGTTTATGCCGCTTTACACCCTATTGATTCACTTCCAGAGAGATATCAATACATAGGTTTTAAGATTCTTACTAGTCAGATATATTCTTGTGCAGTGAATAGGGGATGTTGAGTCCAGTTCACTGAGCAGGGAGTAGGTTTGTCTATTACATATTTGGCTTATGGAACGGTATCTGAGCTAATTTCAAACCCTTGTTTTATGCATCACCCCACCTGATCTTTCCCGTTAAGCAGCCATAGTGTGTTTTCTAAACGTGTGACTCTGTTCTGTTTTGTAATTCAGTTCAAGTGTAGCGAGTTTAACATTCCCTCTATAAGTGATATCTTAGGATAAGTGTCTTTTTCTGTGTGACTTATTTTACTTAGAGTCATCGTAACTAAATCCACTCGTCATGCTGCTACTAGCCTTGTGACATTGATTTCATGGCTGAGTGATATTCCATTGTGCATAAGTACCACAACCTCTTTATCCATTTTTCTCTTTCCTGGGCTATTGAAGGTGTACCGAAGTGGAGATTCTTGTAAACAGAGCAGCCCTAAACTTTGGTGTGCCTTTGTCTTGTGGATTTTCAGTTTACCCAATGTATACGCCCATGAGTGGAAGTGCCCAATGCTCTCTATGCTGTGTTTATTACATGTTTCAGGACACACCGTACACTTCTCCAGAGTGGCTGTTGGCAAATTACATCCTGCCCATCAGCGTAGCAAGGCTCCCATGTGTCCATGGCCTGTCCTGCATTTCTGGTTTTTACACTTTTTTCAGCATGGCCCTTTTGACCGATGGCAAGCGAGACTTCTTTGTAGTGCTGATTTGCCTTTCCGGCTTGCTTGGTTGGCCAAAAAGGGCGTATGCGTTTTTTCCTGAATATATTCAGGAAAAAACGCATACGCCCTTTTTGGCCAAGGGCATCATTGTCGAGGTTTTGCCGCTTTTCATGTACTTTAAAGGCGAGTCGAATCTACCTCCTGAAATCTGTTTCCTGCAATTCTGCCTTGCTTTCAAATCCTCTTCGTTGCCTTCCCTCAATATATTTGTGGACGAGAGTTATCATTTATAACTCTACAGGTTTGTGAATTGCAGTGCCCCTGAGCTCCATTTGTCAACTCGCTTGTTTGGGAGCTGGCCGCAAAAGCGCAGGATTGCTTCAGGCCCTATTCTGGTTCCGGGGGGGCAGGCTGAGCCTGTGGTTCATTCTTCTTCCTGATGGGAAAATAGAGTGACCTGTGCCTGTCCCAACACCTAGAGCTAGTCTATCCTTGGTTCCCCCTCTTCCCGTTCATCCTCAGGACAAATTGCAACCTGTACGAAACAGGAGGTTAACGGTGCTGATTCTCCAACTAGGGAGATTGTTATTAAAGGGGCTGGAATGGCGAACCCGAGCACAAGGATAGGAGAAATGAGGTTCGTTTTAGAAACCTTTCCCGATCACACGGTTTACCAACTTTTGAGTTTCCCATGCATGTTTTCGATGTAGGAAGATGCCCTTGAACCTGGAGATTTGGGACCCATGGGATGGGTACCACGCAGTATTACTTTAAAGGGTCTGCGTTTGCTCACCCAACCTCACCAATCCTCTCAGCCTCAAGAGTGTCCAGCCTTATGTCTCATCCAGCTCTGGGTCTAGATATGGTCAATCCAGGTTGCATCAGAGCCCCTGAACGGATTTTGTAAGAATTTCTCTCTCTTTCACTGTCTTTGTTTTATGGGTTTTTTTTAAAGTAATTTATTTTTGTTATGGGGTTTAGCTGCTTTTCACTGCTGTGTTTATGCCGCTTTACACCCTATTGATTCATTTCCAGAGAGATATCAATACATAGGTTTTGAGATTCTTACTAGTCAGATATATTCTTGTGCGGTGAATAGGGGATGTTGAGTCCAGTTCACTGAGCAGGGAGTAGGATTGTCTATTACATATTTGGCTTATGGAACGGTATCTGAGCTAATTTCAAACCCTTGTTTTATGCATCACCCCACCTGATCTTTCCCGTTAAGCAGCCATAGTGTGTTTTCTAAACGTGTAATTCTGTTCTGTTTTGTAATTCAGTTCAAGTGTAGCGATTTTGACATTCCCTCTATAAGTGATATCTTAGGATAAGTGTCTTTTTCTGTGTGACTTATTTCACTTAGAGTCATCGTACCTAAATCCACTCGTCATGCTGCTACTAGCCTTGTGACATTGATTTCATGGCTGAGTGATATTCCATTGTGCATAAGTATCACAACCTCTTTATCCATTTTTCTCTTTCCTGGGCTATTGAATGTGTACCGAAGTGGAGATTCTTGTAAACAGAGCAGCCCTACATTTTGGTGTACCTTTGTCTTCTGGAGTTTCAGTTTTCCCAATGTATACGCCCATGAGTGGAAGTGCCCTATGCTCTCTAAGCTGTGTTTATTACATGTTTCAGGACACACCGTACACTTCTCCAGAGTGGCTGTTGGCAATTTACATCCCGCCCATCAGCGTAGCAAGGCTCCCATGTGTCCATGGCCTGTCCTGCATTTCTGGTTTTTACACTTTTTTCAGCATGGCCCTTTTGACCGATGGCAAGCGAGACTTCTTTGTAGTGCTGATTTGCCTTTCCGGCTTGCTTGGTTGGCCAAAAAGGGCGTATGCGTTTTTTCCTGAATATATTCAGGAAAAAACGCATACGCCCTTTTTGGCCAAGGGCATCATTGTCGACGTTTTGCCGCTTTTCATGTGCTTTAAAGGCGAGTCGAATCTACCTCCTGAAATCTGTTTCCTGCAATTCTGCCTTGCTTTCAAATCCTCTTCGTTGCCTTCCCTCAATATATTTGTGGACGAGAGTTATCATTTAGAACTCTGCAGGTTTGTGAATTGCAGTGCCCCTGAGCTCCATTTGTCAACTCGCTTGTTTGGGAGCTGGCCGCAAAAGCGCAGGATTGCTTCAGGCCCTATTCTGGTTCCGGGGGGGCAGGCTGAGCCTGTGGTTCATTCTTCTTCCTGATGGGAAAATAGAGTGACCTGTGCCTGTCCCAACACCTAGAGCTAGTCTCTCCTTGGTTCCCCCTCTTCCCGTTCATCCTCAGGACAAATTGCAACCTGTACGAAACAGGAGGTTAACGGTGCTGATTCTCCACGTAGGGAGATTGTTATTAAAGTGGCTGGAATGGCGAACCCGAGCACAAGGATAGGAGAAATAAGGTTCGTTTTAGAAACCTTTCCCGATCACACGGTTTACCAACTTCTGAGTTTCCCATGCATGTTTTCGATGTAGGAAGATGCCCTTGAACCTGGAGATTTGGGACCCATGGGATGGGTACCACGCAGTATTACTTTAAAGGGTCTGCGTTTGCTCACCCAACCTCACCAATCCTCTCAGCCTCAAGAGTGTCCAGCCTTATGTCTCATACAGCTCTGGGTCTAGATATGGTCAATCCAGGTTGCATCACAGCCCCTGAACAGATTTTGTAAGAATTTCTCTCTCTTTCACTGTCTTTGTTTTATGGGGTTTTTTTTGAGTAATTTCTTTTTATAATGGGGTTTAGCTGCTTTTCACTGCTGTGTTTATGCCGCTTTACACCCTATTGATTCACTTCCAGAGAGATATCAATACATAGGTTTTAAGATTCTTACTAGTCAGATATATTCTTGTGCGGTGAATAGGGGATGTTGAGTCCAGTTCACTGAGCAGGGAGTAGGATTGTCTATTACATATTTGGCTTATGGAACAGTATCTGAGCTAATTTCAAACCCTTGTTTTATGCATCACCCCACCTGATCTTTCCCGTTAAGCAGCCATAGTGTGTTTTCTAAACGTGTGACTCTGTTCTGTTTTGTAATTCAGTTCAAGTGTAGCGATTTTGACATTCCCTCTATAAGTGATATCTTAGGATAAGTGTCTTTTTCTGTGTGACTTATTTCACTTAGAGTCATCGTAACTAAATCCACTCGTCATGCTGCTACTAGCCTTGTGACATTGATTTCATGGCTGAGTGATATTCCATTGTGCATAAGTATCACAACCTCTTTATCCATTTTTCTCTTTCCTGGGCTATTGAAGGTGTACCGAAGTGGAGATTCTTGTAAACAGAGCAGCCCTACACTCTGGGGTGCCTGTGTCTTGTGGATTTTCAGTTTTCCCAATGTATATGCCCATGAGTGGAAGTGCCCTATGCTCTCTAAGCTGTGTTTATTACATGTTTCAGAACACACCGTACACTTCTCCAGAGTGGCTGTTGGCAATTTACATCCCGCCCATCAGCGTAGCAAGGCTCCCATGTGTCCATGGCCTGTCCTGCATTTCTGGTTTTTACACTTTTTTCAGCATGGCCCTTTTGACCGATGGCAAGCGAGACTTCTTTGTAGTGCTGATTTGCCTTTCCGGCTTGCTTGGTTGGCCAAAAAGGGCGTATGCGTTTTTTCCTGAATATATTCAGGAAAAAACGCATACGCCCTTTTTGGCCAAGGGCATCATTGTCGACGTTTTGCCGCTTTTCATGTGCTTTAAAGGCGAGTCGAATCTACCTCCTGAAATCTGTTTCCTGCAATTCTGCCTTGCTTTCAAATCCTCTTCGTTGCCTTCCCTCAATATATTTGTGGACGAGAGTTATCATTTAGAACTCTGCAGGTTTGTGAATTGCAGTGCCCCTGAGCTCCATGTGTCAACTCGCTTGTTTGGGAGCTGGCCGCAAAAGCGCAGGATTGCTTCAGGCCCTATTCTGGTTCCGGGGGGGCAGGCTGAGCCTGTGGTTCATTCTTCTTCCTGATGGGAAAATAGAGTGACCTGTGCCTGTCCCAACACCTAGAGCTAGTCTATCCTTGGTTCCCCCTCTTCCCGTTCATCCTCAGGACAAATTGCAACCTGTACGAAACAGGAGGTTAACGGTGCTGATTCTCCAACTAGGGAGATTGTTATTAAAGTGGCTGGAATGGCGAACCCGAGCACAAGGATAGGAGAAATGAGGTTCGTTTTAGAAACCTTTCCCGATCACACGGTTTACCAACTTCTGAGTTTCCCATGCATGTTTTCGATGTAGGAAGATGCCCTTGAACCTGGAGATTTGGGACCCATGGGATGGGTACCACGCAGTATTACTTTAAAGGGTCTGCGTTTGCTCACCCAACCTCACCAATCCTCTCAGCCTCAAGAGTGTCCAGCCTTATGTCTCATACAGCTCTGGGTCTAGATATGGTCAATCCAGGTTGCATCACAGCCCCTGAACAGATTTTGTAAGAATTTCTCTCTCTTTCACTGTCTTTGTTTTATGGGTTTTTTTAAAAGTAATTTATTTTTGTTATGGGGTTTAGCTGCTTTTCACTGCTGTGTTTATGCCGCTTTACACCCTATTGATTCATTTCCAGAGAGATATCAATACATAGGTTTTAAGATTCTTACTAGTCAGATATATTCTTGTGCGGTGAATAGGGGATGTTGAGTCCAGTTCACTGAGCAGGGAGTAGGTTTGTCTATTACATATTTGGCTTATGGAACGGTATCTGAGCTAATTTCAAACCCTTGTTTTATGCATCACCCCACCTGATCTTTCCCGTTAAGCAGCCATAGTGTGTTTTCTAAACGTGTGACTCTGTTCTGTTTTGTAATTCAGTTCAAGTGTAGCGAGTTTAACATTCCCTCTATAAGTGATATCTTAGGATAAGTGTCTTTTTCTGTGTGACTTATTTTACTTAGAGTCATCGTAACTAAATCCACTCGTCATGCTGCTACTAGCCTTGTGACATTGATTTCATGGCTGAGTGATATTCCATTGTGCATAAGTACCACAACCTCTTTATCCATTTTTCTCTTTCCTGGGCTATTGAAGGTGTACCGAAGTGGAGATTCTTGTAAACAGAGCAGCCCTAAACTTTGGTGTGCCTTTGTCTTGTGGATTTTCAGTTTACCCAATGTATACGCCCATGAGTGGAAGTGCCCAATGCTCTCTATGCTGTGTTTATTACATGTTTCAGGACACACCGTACACTTCTCCAGAGTGGCTGTTGGCAAATTACATCCTGCCCATCAGCGTAGCAAGGCTCCCATGTGTCCATGGCCTGTCCTGCATTTCTGGTTTTTACACTTTTTTCAGCATGGCCCTTTTGACCGATGGCAAGCGAGACTTCTTTGTAGTGCTGATTTGCCTTTCCGGCTTGCTTGGTTGGCCAAAAAGGGCGTATGCGTTTTTTCCTGAATATATTCAGGAAAAAACGCATACGCCCTTTTTGGCCAAGGGCATCATTGTCGAGGTTTTGCCGCTTTTCATGTACTTTAAAGGCGAGTCGAATCTACCTCCTGAAATCTGTTTCCTGCAATTCTGCCTTGCTTTCAAATCCTCTTCGTTGCCTTCCCTCAATATATTTGTGGACGAGAGTTATCATTTATAACTCTACAGGTTTGTGAATTGCAGTGCCCCTGAGCTCCATTTGTCAACTCGCTTGTTTGGGAGCTGGCCGCAAAAGCGCAGGATTGCTTCAGGCCCTATTCTGGTTCCGGGGGGGCAGGCTGAGCCTGTGGTTCATTCTTCTTCCTGATGGGAAAATAGAGTGACCTGTGCCTGTCCCAACACCTAGAGCTAGTCTATCCTTGGTTCCCCCTCTTCCCGTTCATCCTCAGGACAAATTGCAACCTGTACGAAACAGGAGGTTAACGGTGCTGATTCTCCAACTAGGGAGATTGTTATTAAAGGGGCTGGAATGGCGAACCCGAGCACAAGGATAGGAGAAATGAGGTTCGTTTTAGAAACCTTTCCCGATCACACGGTTTACCAACTTTTGAGTTTCCCATGCATGTTTTCGATGTAGGAAGATGCCCTTGAACCTGGAGATTTGGGACCCATGGGATGGGTACCACGCAGTATTACTTTAAAGGGTCTGCGTTTGCTCACCCAACCTCACCAATCCTCTCAGCCTCAAGAGTGTCCAGCCTTATGTCTCATCCAGCTCTGGGTCTAGATATGGTCAATCCAGGTTGCATCAGAGCCCCTGAACGGATTTTGTAAGAATTTCTCTCTCTTTCACTGTCTTTGTTTTATGGGTTTTTTTTAAAGTAATTTATTTTTGTTATGGGGTTTAGCTGCTTTTCACTGCTGTGTTTATGCCGCTTTACACCCTATTGATTCATTTCCAGAGAGATATCAATACATAGGTTTTGAGATTCTTACTAGTCAGATATATTCTTGTGCGGTGAATAGGGGATGTTGAGTCCAGTTCACTGAGCAGGGAGTAGGATTGTCTATTACATATTTGGCTTATGGAACGGTATCTGAGCTAATTTCAAACCCTTGTTTTATGCATCACCCCACCTGATCTTTCCCGTTAAGCAGCCATAGTGTGTTTTCTAAACGTGTAATTCTGTTCTGTTTTGTAATTCAGTTCAAGTGTAGCGATTTTGACATTCCCTCTATAAGTGATATCTTAGGATAAGTGTCTTTTTCTGTGTGACTTATTTCACTTAGAGTCATCGTACCTAAATCCACTCGTCATGCTGCTACTAGCCTTGTGACATTGATTTCATGGCTGAGTGATATTCCATTGTGCATAAGTATCACAACCTCTTTATCCATTTTTCTCTTTCCTGGGCTATTTAAGGTGTACCGAAGTGGAGATTCTTGTAAACAGAGCAGCCCTACATTTTGGTGTGCCTTTGTCTTCTGGAGTTTCAGTTTTCCCAATGTATACGCCCATGAGTGGAAGTGCCCTATGCTCTCTAAGCTGTGTTTATTACATGTTTCAGGACACACCGTACACTTCTCCAGAGTGGCTGTTGGCAATTTACATCCCGCCCATCAGCGTAGCAAGGCTCCCATGTGTCCATGGCCTGTCCTGCATTTCTGGTTTTTACACTTTTTTCAGCATGGCCCTTTTGACCGATGGCAAGCGAGACTTCTTTGTAGTGCTGATTTGCCTTTCCGGCTTGCTTGGTTGGCCAAAAAGGGCGTATGCGTTTTTTCCTGAATATATTCAGGAAAAAACGCATACGCCCTTTTTGGCCAAGGGCATCATTGTCGACGTTTTGCCGCTTTTCATGTGCTTTAAAGGCGAGTCGAATCTACCTCCTGAAATCTGTTTCCTGCAATTCTGCCTTGCTTTCAAATCCTCTTCGTTGCCTTCCCTCAATATATTTGTGGACGAGAGTTATCATTTAGAACTCTGCAGGTTTGTGAATTGCAGTGCCCCTGAGCTCCATTTGTCAACTCGCTTGTTTGGGAGCTGGCCGCAAAAGCGCAGGATTGCTTCAGGCCCTATTCTGGTTCCGGGGGGGCAGGCTGAGCCTGTGGTTCATTCTTCTTCCTGATGGGAAAATAGAGTGACCTGTGCCTGTCCCAACACCTAGAGCTAGTCTCTCCTTGGTTCCCCCTCTTCCCGTTCATCCTCAGGACAAATTGCAACCTGTACGAAACAGGAGGTTAACGGTGCTGATTCTCCACGTAGGGAGATTGTTATTAAAGCGGCTGGAATGGCGAACCCGAGCACAAGGATAGGAGAAATAAGGTTCGTTTTAGAAACCTTTCCCGATCACACGGTTTACCAACTTCTGAGTTTCCCATGCATGTTTTCGATGTAGGAAGATGCCCTTGAACCTGGAGATTTGGGACCCATGGGATGGGTACCACGCAGTATTACTTTAAAGGGTCTGCGTTTGCTCACCCAACCTCACCAATCCTCTCAGCCTCAAGAGTGTCCAGCCTTATGTCTCATACAGCTCTGGGTCTAGATATGGTCAATCCAGGTTGCATCACAGCCCCTGAACAGATTTTGTAAGAATTTCTCTCTCTTTCACTGTCTTTGTTTTATGGGGTTTTTTTTGAGTAATTTCTTTTTATAATGGGGTTTAGCTGCTTTTCACTGCTGTGTTTATGCCGCTTTACACCCTATTGATTCACTTCCAGAGAGATATCAATACATAGGTTTTAAGATTCTTACTAGTCAGATATATTCTTGTGCGGTGAATAGGGGATGTTGAGTCCAGTTCACTGAGCAGGGAGTAGGATTGTCTATTACATATTTGGCTTATGGAACAGTATCTGAGCTAATTTCAAACCCTTGTTTTATGCATCACCCCACCTGATCTTTCCCGTTAAGCAGCCATAGTGTGTTTTCTAAACGTGTGACTCTGTTCTGTTTTGTAATTCAGTTCAAGTGTAGCGATTTTGACATTCCCTCTATAAGTGATATCTTAGGATAAGTGTCTTTTTCTGTGTGACTTATTTCACTTAGAGTCATCGTAACTAAATCCACTCGTCATGCTGCTACTAGCCTTGTGACATTGATTTCATGGCTGAGTGATATTCCATTGTGCATAAGTATCACAACCTCTTTATCCATTTTTCTCTTTCCTGGGCTATTGAAGGTGTACCGAAGTGGAGATTCTTGTAAACAGAGCAGCCCTACACTCTGGGGTGCCTGTGTCTTGTGGATTTTCAGTTTTCCCAATGTATATGCCCATGAGTGGAAGTGCCCTATGCTCTCTAAGCTGTGTTTATTACATGTTTCAGAACACACCGTACACTTCTCCAGAGTGGCTGTTGGCAATTTACATCCCGCCCATCAGCGTAGCAAGGCTCCCATGTGTCCATGGCCTGTCCTGCATTTCTGGTTTTTACACTTTTTTCAGCATGGCCCTTTTGACCGATGGCAAGCGAGACTTCTTTGTAGTGCTGATTTGCCTTTCCGGCTTGCTTGGTTGGCCAAAAAGGGCGTATGCGTTTTTTCCTGAATATATTCAGGAAAAAACGCATACGCCCTTTTTGGCCAAGGGCATCATTGTCGACGTTTTGCCGCTTTTCATGTGCTTTAAAGGCGAGTCGAATCTACCTCCTGAAATCTGTTTCCTGCAATTCTGCCTTGCTTTCAAATCCTCTTCGTTGCCTTCCCTCAATATATTTGTGGACGAGAGTTATCATTTAGAACTCTGCAGGTTTGTGAATTGCAGTGCCCCTGAGCTCCATGTGTCAACTCGCTTGTTTGGGAGCTGGCCGCAAAAGCGCAGGATTGCTTCAGGCCCTATTCTGGTTCCGGGGGGGCAGGCTGAGCCTGTGGTTCATTCTTCTTCCTGATGGGAAAATAGAGTGACCTGTGCCTGTCCCAACACCTAGAGCTAGTCTATCCTTGGTTCCCCCTCTTCCCGTTCATCCTCAGGACAAATTGCAACCTGTACGAAACAGGAGGTTAACGGTGCTGATTCTCCAACTAGGGAGATTGTTATTAAAGTGGCTGGAATGGCGAACCCGAGCACAAGGATAGGAGAAATGAGGTTCGTTTTAGAAACCTTTCCCGATCACACGGTTTACCAACTTCTGAGTTTCCCATGCATGTTTTCGATGTAGGAAGATGCCCTTGAACCTGGAGATTTGGGACCCATGGGATGGGTACCACGCAGTATTACTTTAAAGGGTCTGCGTTTGCTCACCCAACCTCACCAATCCTCTCAGCCTCAAGAGTGTCCAGCCTTATGTCTCATACAGCTCTGGGTCTAGATATGGTCAATCCAGGTTGCATCACAGCCCCTGAACAGATTTTGTAAGAATTTCTCTCTCTTTCACTGTCTTTGTTTTATGGGTTTTTTTAAAAGTAATTTATTTTTGTTATGGGGTTTAGCTGCTTTTCACTGCTGTGTTTATGCCGCTTTACACCCTATTGATTCATTTCCAGAGAGATATCAATACATAGGTTTTAAGATTCTTACTAGTCAGATATATTCTTGTGCGGTGAATAGGGGATGTTGAGTCCAGTTCACTGAGCAGGGAGTAGGTTTGTCTATTACATATTTGGCTTATGGAACGGTATCTGAGCTAATTTCAAACCCTTGTTTTATGCATCACCCCACCTGATCTTTCCCGTTAAGCAGCCATAGTGTGTTTTCTAAACGTGTGACTCTGTTCTGTTTTGTAATTCAGTTCAAGTGTAGCGAGTTTAACATTCCCTCTATAAGTGATATCTTAGGATAAGTGTCTTTTTCTGTGTGACTTATTTTACTTAGAGTCATCGTAACTAAATCCACTCGTCATGCTGCTACTAGCCTTGTGACATTGATTTCATGGCTGAGTGATATTCCATTGTGCATAAGTACCACAACCTCTTTATCCATTTTTCTCTTTCCTGGGCTATTGAAGGTGTACCGAAGTGGAGATTCTTGTAAACAGAGCAGCCCTAAACTTTGGTGTGCCTTTGTCTTGTGGATTTTCAGTTTACCCAATGTATACGCCCATGAGTGGAAGTGCCCAATGCTCTCTATGCTGTGTTTATTACATGTTTCAGGACACACCGTACACTTCTCCAGAGTGGCTGTTGGCAATTTACATCCCGCCCATCAGCGTAGCAAGGCTCCCATGTGTCCATGGCCTGTCCTGCATTTCTGGTTTTTACACTTTTTTCAGCATGGCCCTTTTGACCGATGGCAAGCGAGACTTCTTTGTAGTGCTGATTTGCCTTTCCGGCTTGCTTGGTTGGCCAAAAAGGGCGTATGCGTTTTTTCCTGAATATATTCAGGAAAAAACGCATACGCCCTTTTTGGCCAAGGGCATCATTGTCGAGGTTTTGCCGCTTTTCATGTACTTTAAAGGCGAGTCGAATCTACCTCCTGAAATCTGTTTCCTGCAATTCTGCCTTGCTTTCAAATCCTCTTCGTTGCCTTCCCTCAATATATTTGTGGACGAGAGTTATCATTTATAACTCTACAGGTTTGTGAATTGCAGTGCCCCTGAGCTCCATTTGTCAACTCGCTTGTTTGGGAGCTGGCCGCAAAAGCGCAGGATTGCTTCAGGCCCTATTCTGGTTCCGGGGGGGCAGGCTGAGCCTGTGGTTCATTCTTCTTCCTGATGGGAAAATAGAGTGACCTGTGCCTGTCCCAACACCTAGAGCTAGTCTATCCTTGGTTCCCCCTCTTCCCGTTCATCCTCAGGACAAATTGCAACCTGTACGAAACAGGAGGTTAACGGTGCTGATTCTCCAACTAGGGAGATTGTTATTAAAGGGGCTGGAATGGCGAACCCGAGCACAAGGATAGGAGAAATGAGGTTCGTTTTAGAAACCTTTCCCGATCACACGGTTTACCAACTTTTGAGTTTCCCATGCATGTTTTCGATGTAGGAAGATGCCCTTGAACCTGGAGATTTGGGACCCATGGGATGGGTACCACGCAGTATTACTTTAAAGGGTCTGCGTTTGCTCACCCAACCTCACCAATCCTCTCAGCCTCAAGAGTGTCCAGCCTTATGTCTCATCCAGCTCTGGGTCTAGATATGGTCAATCCAGGTTGCATCAGAGCCCCTGAACGGATTTTGTAAGAATTTCTCTCTCTTTCACTGTCTTTGTTTTATGGGTTTTTTTTAAAGTAATTTATTTTTGTTATGGGGTTTAGCTGCTTTTCACTGCTGTGTTTATGCCGCTTTACACCCTATTGATTCATTTCCAGAGAGATATCAATACATAGGTTTTGAGATTCTTACTAGTCAGATATATTCTTGTGCGGTGAATAGGGGATGTTGAGTCCAGTTCACTGAGCAGGGAGTAGGATTGTCTATTACATATTTGGCTTATGGAACGGTATCTGAGCTAATTTCAAACCCTTGTTTTATGCATCACCCCACCTGATCTTTCCCGTTAAGCAGCCATAGTGTGTTTTCTAAACGTGTAATTCTGTTCTGTTTTGTAATTCAGTTCAAGTGTAGCGATTTTGACATTCCCTCTATAAGTGATATCTTAGGATAAGTGTCTTTTTCTGTGTGACTTATTTCACTTAGAGTCATCGTACCTAAATCCACTCGTCATGCTGCTACTAGCCTTGTGACATTGATTTCATGGCTGAGTGATATTCCATTGTGCATAAGTATCACAACCTCTTTATCCATTTTTCTCTTTCCTGGGCTATTGAATGTGTACCGAAGTGGAGATTCTTGTAAACAGAGCAGCCCTACATTTTGGTGTGCCTTTGTCTTCTGGAGTTTCAGTTTTCCCAATGTATACGCCCATGAGTGGAAGTGCCCTATGCTCTCTAAGCTGTGTTTATTACATGTTTCAGGACACACCGTACACTTCTCCAGAGTGGCTGTTGGCAATTTACATCCCGCCCATCAGCGTAGCAAGGCTCCCATGTGTCCATGGCCTGTCCTGCATTTCTGGTTTTTACACTTTTTTCAGCATGGCCCTTTTGACCGATGGCAAGCGAGACTTCTTTGTAGTGCTGATTTGCCTTTCCGGCTTGCTTGGTTGGCCAAAAAGGGCGTATGCGTTTTTTCCTGAATATATTCAGGAAAAAACGCATACGCCCTTTTTGGCCAAGGGCATCATTGTCGACGTTTTGCCGCTTTTCATGTGCTTTAAAGGCGAGTCGAATCTACCTCCTGAAATCTGTTTCCTGCAATTCTGCCTTGCTTTCAAATCCTCTTCGTTGCCTTCCCTCAATATATTTGTGGACGAGAGTTATCATTTAGAACTCTGCAGGTTTGTGAATTGCAGTGCCCCTGAGCTCCATTTGTCAACTCGCTTGTTTGGGAGCTGGCCGCAAAAGCGCAGGATTGCTTCAGGCCCTATTCTGGTTCCGGGGGGGCAGGCTGAGCCTGTGGTTCATTCTTCTTCCTGATGGGAAAATAGAGTGACCTGTGCCTGTCCCAACACCTAGAGCTAGTCTCTCCTTGGTTCCCCCTCTTCCCGTTCATCCTCAGGACAAATTGCAACCTGTACGAAACAGGAGGTTAACGGTGCTGATTCTCCACGTAGGGAGATTGTTATTAAAGTGGCTGGAATGGCGAACCCGAGCACAAGGATAGGAGAAATAAGGTTCGTTTTAGAAACCTTTCCCGATCACACGGTTTACCAACTTCTGAGTTTCCCATGCATGTTTTCGATGTAGGAAGATGCCCTTGAACCTGGAGATTTGGGACCCATGGGATGGGTACCACGCAGTATTACTTTAAAGGGTCTGCGTTTGCTCACCCAACCTCACCAATCCTCTCAGCCTCAAGAGTGTCCAGCCTTATGTCTCATACAGCTCTGGGTCTAGATATGGTCAATCCAGGTTGCATCACAGCCCCTGAACAGATTTTGTAAGAATTTCTCTCTCTTTCACTGTCTTTGTTTTATGGGGTTTTTTTTGAGTAATTTCTTTTTATAATGGGGTTTAGCTGCTTTTCACTGCTGTGTTTATGCCGCTTTACACCCTATTGATTCACTTCCAGAGAGATATCAATACATAGGTTTTAAGATTCTTACTAGTCAGATATATTCTTGTGCGGTGAATAGGGGATGTTGAGTCCAGTTCACTGAGCAGGGAGTAGGATTGTCTATTACATATTTGGCTTATGGAACAGTATCTGAGCTAATTTCAAACCCTTGTTTTATGCATCACCCCACCTGATCTTTCCCGTTAAGCAGCCATAGTGTGTTTTCTAAACGTGTGACTCTGTTCTGTTTTGTAATTCAGTTCAAGTGTAGCGATTTTGACATTCCCTCTATAAGTGATATCTTAGGATAAGTGTCTTTTTCTGTGTGACTTATTTCACTTAGAGTCATCGTAACTAAATCCACTCGTCATGCTGCTACTAGCCTTGTGACATTGATTTCATGGCTGAGTGATATTCCATTGTGCATAAGTATCACAACCTCTTTATCCATTTTTCTCTTTCCTGGGCTATTGAAGGTGTACCGAAGTGGAGATTCTTGTAAACAGAGCAGCCCTACACTCTGGGGTGCCTGTGTCTTGTGGATTTTCAGTTTTCCCAATGTATATGCCCATGAGTGGAAGTGCCCTATGCTCTCTAAGCTGTGTTTATTACATGTTTCAGAACACACCGTACACTTCTCCAGAGTGGCTGTTGGCAATTTACATCCCGCCCATCAGCGTAGCAAGGCTCCCATGTGTCCATGGCCTGTCCTGCATTTCTGGTTTTTACACTTTTTTCAGCATGGCCCTTTTGACCGATGGCAAGCGAGACTTCTTTGTAGTGCTGATTTGCCTTTCCGGCTTGCTTGGTTGGCCAAAAAGGGCGTATGCGTTTTTTCCTGAATATATTCAGGAAAAAACGCATACGCCCTTTTTGGCCAAGGGCATCATTGTCGACGTTTTGCCGCTTTTCATGTGCTTTAAAGGCGAGTCGAATCTACCTCCTGAAATCTGTTTCCTGCAATTCTGCCTTGCTTTCAAATCCTCTTCGTTGCCTTCCCTCAATATATTTGTGGACGAGAGTTATCATTTAGAACTCTGCAGGTTTGTGAATTGCAGTGCCCCTGAGCTCCATGTGTCAACTCGCTTGTTTGGGAGCTGGCCGCAAAAGCGCAGGATTGCTTCAGGCCCTATTCTGGTTCCGGGGGGGCAGGCTGAGCCTGTGGTTCATTCTTCTTCCTGATGGGAAAATAGAGTGACCTGTGCCTGTCCCAACACCTAGAGCTAGTCTATCCTTGGTTCCCCCTCTTCCCGTTCATCCTCAGGACAAATTGCAACCTGTACGAAACAGGAGGTTAACGGTGCTGATTCTCCAACTAGGGAGATTGTTATTAAAGTGGCTGGAATGGCGAACCCGAGCACAAGGATAGGAGAAATGAGGTTCGTTTTAGAAACCTTTCCCGATCACACGGTTTACCAACTTCTGAGTTTCCCATGCATGTTTTCGATGTAGGAAGATGCCCTTGAACCTGGAGATTTGGGACCCATGGGATGGGTACCACGCAGTATTACTTTAAAGGGTCTGCGTTTGCTCACCCAACCTCACCAATCCTCTCAGCCTCAAGAGTGTCCAGCCTTATGTCTCATACAGCTCTGGGTCTAGATATGGTCAATCCAGGTTGCATCACAGCCCCTGAACAGATTTTGTAAGAATTTCTCTCTCTTTCACTGTCTTTGTTTTATGGGTTTTTTTAAAAGTAATTTATTTTTGTTATGGGGTTTAGCTGCTTTTCACTGCTGTGTTTATGCCGCTTTACACCCTATTGATTCATTTCCAGAGAGATATCAATACATAGGTTTTAAGATTCTTACTAGTCAGATATATTCTTGTGCGGTGAATAGGGGATGTTGAGTCCAGTTCACTGAGCAGGGAGTAGGTTTGTCTATTACATATTTGGCTTATGGAACGGTATCTGAGCTAATTTCAAACCCTTGTTTTATGCATCACCCCACCTGATCTTTCCCGTTAAGCAGCCATAGTGTGTTTTCTAAACGTGTGATTCTGTTCTGTTTTGTAATTCAGTTCAAGTGTAGCAATTTTGACATTCCCTCTATAAGTGATATCTTAGGATAAGTGTCTTTTTCTGTGTGACTTATTTCACTTAGAGTCATCGTAACTAAATCCACTCATCATGCTGCTACTAGCCTTGTGACATTGATTTCATGGCTGAGTGATATTCCATTGTGCATAAGTACCACAACTTCTTTATCCATTTTTCTCTTTCCTGGGCTATTTAAGGTGTACCGAAGTGGAGATTCTTGTAAACAGAGCAGCCCTACACTCTGGGGTGCCTGTGTCTTGTGGATTTTCAGTTTTCCCAATGTATATGCCCATGAGTGGAAGTGCCCTATGCTCTCTAAGCTGTGTTTATTACATGTTTCAGGACACACCGTACACTTCTCCAGAGTGGCTGTTGGCAATTTACATCCCGCCCATCAGCGTAGCAAGGCTCCCATGTGTCCATGGCCTGTCCTGCATTTCTGGTTTTTACACTTTTTTCAGCATGGCCCTTTTGACCGATGGCAAGCGAGACTTCTTTGTAGTGCTGATTTGCCTTTCTGGATTGCTTGGTTGGCCAAAAAGGGCGTATGCGTTTTTTCCTGAATATACTCAGGAAAAAACGCATACGCCCTTTTTGGCCAAGGGCATCATTGTCGACGTCTTGCCGCTTTTCATGTGCTTTAAAGGCGAGTCGCATCTACCTCCTGAAATCTGTTTCCTGCAATTCTGCCTTGCTTTCAAATCCTCTTCGTTGCC